>NC_135532.1:151559287-152237621 GCF_045843805.1 Urocitellus parryii
CTCTAAGTTTTTCAATAAAATTGTTAGACTAGAACATGAGCCATTTATTTCAAATGTAATCAAATTCTTACACAAAACTTCATTGATTTGCTGCCTTTCGGTGTGACATTTGAGTGGCTCTTCTCAACATTCTGTGCACAAGAGAGAGTACTAAATTTTCAGCAGTTTTCCTTTGGTCTAGATTAAGATTCTATTTCCATACTGTTGGTTTTTGATTTTCCTATTATATGGTGAAGCCAAATATTTCTGGGTTTGTAGCCTGAAAGCCAATTGTTAACGGTTCAGGAGATTTGACACCTTGTTGCTTGAGCATTGGTGATATAAAATACTAAATGGTGAAATAGTTGTACCACAGAAATTATCAATATAATGAGTGTTTCCTATCCTCAAGAGGAATCATTGCTCAACATTTACCAGCATACTGTGGGATTTTCTGTTGAAGAATGGATCTCAAATCCTCTGAGTATACAGAGTCTTATCCTTAAATCTTTATTACAGACTTATGACCAAGACACTTTGTTCAGGCTCCAGGTCTTGAACAAAGCACTGCTATTTTAATTTCCTCTCTGTAAGGTAGCCATTTGTCTCTCTCTCCCTCCTTTTTTATCTTCCTCCCTCCCTCCCTCCCTCCTTTCTTTCTTTCTTTCTTTCTTTCTTTCTTTCTTTCTTTCTTTCTTTCTTTCTTTCTTTCTTCTTTCTTTCTTTCTTTCTTTCTTTCTTTCTTTCTTTCCTCCTTTCATCATGAAGAAATTTAGTTTCAGTCAGAATTTAATCAGATGTAATAAAATTTTATCTCTTGTATACAGTTTGGATCTTGATCTCAGTTGCATTTTCAGTCTTAATTTTGATGCAATTACTCTGAGTTCTTCCTTTACAAGTTACATTTTTAGGCAATAGTTTGGGATTGGTATTTTATTCTTGTGTTCTGGGGTTCCAAAGGCCATTTTTTTCATATTCAAATGATCCCTAGAAGAATCATGGGACTAAGAATGTAGTTAAACCCCAGCAGGTAGTACATACTTATAATCTCAGCGGCATGGGAGGATGAGGAAGGAGGATTGAGAGTACAAAGCCAGCCTCAGCAAAAATGAGGCACTAAGCAACTCATTGAGACCCTGTCTCTAAAAAAAATACAAAATAGGGCTGGGTATGTGTCTCAGTGTCTCAGTGCTCCTGAGTTCAATCCCTGGTATCAAATAAAAAAAATAATGAAGTTAAACATATAATTTTGGATATAAGCAGCCTCTGGAGGTGTTCATCATGGAGGTGTTCATCAGCAATGTTCTCATGCTCCCCCCTCTCATGAAAGGTCAGGCAGATCATTCTCTCCTCCAGCTAAAAAAAAATTGCAGCAACATGTCTTTCAATTAAGGGAGGCTCTTTGGAGACCCAGAGACTTGTTTTTCAAAGGGCACTTGCAAAGGTCTGAATGTTTATGAGCCTCCTAAAATGCATCATTGAAATCCTAATCCTGTGGTAGAGACACTTGAAGTTATATCATGATGGTGGAGGCCCCGTAAGATTGACACCCTTAGAAGAGACCAAAGAGCTAGCTCACTTATTTTCTTTCAAGAGAGAATACAGTGAGATTTTGGTAGTTCACAACCTGGAAGAGGACTCTGGCCAGAACGTGACCAAATCTATATCCTGATTTTGTACTTTCAGTTTCCAAAACTATGTAAAGTGAATTTCTGAAATTTAAAAGCCATACAGAATATGATATTTCTTATAGGAGTCTGAACTGATTGTGATAGGGCTGGTCATTTAGACACTCTCTGCCTAGCACATATCAAAATTCAAGACTTTCACAAGGAGTGGAGGTGCTGCATAAACCACATCATTTGCATAAACACACTTGACACATCATTTAGAGAATGATGAGACCATTCCCAATATATTTATATTCTCTCACACTGTGCAGTCCAAGGGCCAATCTTGAAATCAGGCTTTTGTAAGGGTAGAAGTCTCAGGCCAGCTATGTTTACTCTTTTATTTTTCAAAATTAATTTTGTTTCACAGAATTCTAAAAATCTTATATACTGGTTATAACAACTATCTTTATATCTTAATTATAATAATATGTTAGAGTTTTCAGACAGCTATTAGCCAGGTTATCTTTATACTTTCTACATTAATTCTGACAACTAGATCTCCCTTATTTTTTTTCTGTGCTCCCATTATTTGTTTTGTGCATTTAGTCCTTCAATAAATATCCACAGCTGTATATCCCATCAACAGAATACAAAATAGATCGCAGAGTAGAGAGAAAATTCCTCAATTATGCACATATCTAGGGGAATGTTCTTTGAAACAGGATTTCATATCCAAAGACAGGAACCAATAGAAGAAGGGCATGGAGGCCAACATGGCTGATGTACAGTAAACAAGGTAGAAAGTTAGTGAAAGATGAGATCAGATTGGTACAAGGAGAGTGGAGGACAGATATTTAGGTGCCTGGAGTTGACGGTAATAGCTTTAAATTTTCCTCTGCAAGAGAAGTCATTCTGGAACATTTTATAATGGAGTGATATGGAGTGATATGGTTCTATCTACCTTTAAAAAGTAACAGCAAAGAATAGACTCAAAGGGAAGGAGTGTAAACACAATATTAGAAGACTATTGCAATAATCCAGGAAAAATGTAGTGATAAGGCTCTGAATTGCAAGAGTGAGTGGAAAGTGAAAAAAGCTATATTGGATATATTTTGAAGGCAGAGTCAATTGCAAAAAGATAGAACACATAGAAGCTTCTTTTTGCATGATATTTTCAAGATACTTTAACTTCTGGTCTAAGTGACTGGAAGAAGATGTTGGTGTTAATTGAAATGAAGAAAACAAGAAGATGGGTGGGGAAAATTAAGAATTTAATTTGTATATATTAATTTGTATATATTATAGTTGATAACTAAGAAGAGGTGTTGGGTAGGTAGTTGGATATACCAGTCTGAAGATTAGAGTGAGGTGGGGCAGGAGGAAAAAAATTGAAAGTCATCAAATTAAAGATGACATTTTAAACTATGAGAGTGGAAGATATTACAAACTATAGTTAGAAAAAAAAAGTTACAAAGACAAAGCCATGGGACTTCGTAATTGATACAGCTGTCAAAAAAGAATAGATAACTGCAGAGGAAGCTGAAAGAAGTAGTCAATAAGGCTGGAGATCCAAGAAAAAGGGCCATCAACAATCAATAGGAAGAAAGATTTTCAATGAAGAAATGATCAACATTGTCAAATTTTGCTGACTGCCTGCATTTGTTGAAGTGTGAGAATTGACTACTGCCTTTGCCAGGGTAGACATATCTGAGGATATTGGTAAAAACAGATCTGTGGAGCTGTGTGTGATCCAAATTAGTCTGGATTCAAAAGAAAAGGAGGTGAAAATGGAAAGATAGACTGGGTAGAGATGGTAGTTTGAGAAGAGTTTAGGCTCAAGAAATTTTTTCCTTAGGTGTTAATACAGAATGTTTGATTAAGAAGGAAATGGTTTAAGAGAGGTAAGCCCTAACAGTGAAGAAAGTGGAACATATCATTAGTGAATGAGATGGAATATTAATCTGATGCATAATTGG
Organism: Urocitellus parryii; assembly: GCF_045843805.1. NCBI lineage: Eukaryota > Metazoa > Chordata > Mammalia > Rodentia > Sciuridae > Urocitellus > Urocitellus parryii. The sequence continues at coordinate 151,562,856 of NC_135532.1, forward strand.
AGGGATTGGCTTGGGTAGAAATATTGATGGAGAGCAGGCGGAGACAGGAGGGCATGTGAGAATAAGGTAAATGCGTGCTGAATGGAGTTGGGTGCTCCTGAACACTATTCTTTCAGGAAATATTTACAAAAAGACTACTTGAATATGAGAGGTATGAAGAGAGGTTTTACTAACTTGAGGAGAGAGAAAAATAAACATTTATCTAGGCGGGTGGATAGCTGAATCTACTAAAGAGAAATGGGTTTAGTGGAAAAACGGGTTTTGCTTTCCATATGTGATGAAGAATTTAAGAGTTAGTAACAGAATTAACTGATGTCTGACTTGAAGAAGTAGATGCCACATTGGGATTAGACATGCAAGAGAAGTTTGGGGAGAAATGCATGTAAGGCATGAAGGGGAGGGCTGCCTAGAGGTGAGAAGAGTCTTCAGACTGTGAGGCAGGTCTGAAACTTAGGAGATAGGGGAAAGGAAGGGAAACAGGAAAAGACCTTCAGACTGCTATCTCTGACCATGTCCTGGCCAGGCCAAGACTGTGGGGTTTCCAGAAGAGGGTGACTGTCAGCAGAGGTGGGCTTTTAGAAATGCTGAGCAGAAATAGCCCAGCTAGCTTTCCTGTCACCTATAGTTATTGACTGGGAGCAGCCTGGTGAAAGTGTGGCTTTGGTTAGAGTGTGGCAGAGAATTTGTAGGTGATAAAGTAGGGACTTTCCATTAACTGCTCACTGCAACACCTTCTCCTGAAGAGAGATCTGGTCTGATCTGTGCACATCCACAGCTGCCCTCATCCACTTAATTGTGGAGTTTTGCCCCAGCCATGCTTGGCTGCTCCAACCCACGTGAGGAGGAGGAAGTGGAATGCAGTAATGAAGTAGCTTTGAGGGTTTTCTATGGTGGTAGTGTGAAGGGAAAGAGGAATAAGCAAATGGAAGCATTCTTCAAGCAGTTATAACAGGAAAACACAGAATCTAGGCTGGCTGTGGATATGAGTACCTGAAAGGATTGTAATTTTTTCCCTTGCAAACAAGCTGAAGTTTTTTTTATGCTGAGAAAATGTCCTCAGATCCTTAAATTCTTCTTGCACATTTATGTTTCTGAGTATAAAGGAGACTTATCACATTACACACACACACACACACACACACAAAGAGGGAAACAATTTCTGTTTCTTTTTTTTCAATTTGAGTGTCTACCTATGACTTACATGAGAGGTGAGATATGAATTTGTTAATCCCCTGGATATGTTTCAATCTCATGTTGCTGAAACTTTTACTCACGTTGAATTTGATTTTAATTTTATATATCCATTGCAGTATGAGTCCCAAATTCCAGTGAAACTACTTCTTTGATGCTCAAATGAAGAAGATTAATCAAATGCACTGAACTTCTTATAGTGGGAGATGATAAGCAGTTTTGCAAAGTAGGGCTTTGCTATGTTAATTTGAAGGGTACTTTGAACTCTAGGGAATTTATGCTTTATTCACTGACTAGAATGCTAGTGTCAGATCGTCCTCCACACTAGGGTCTTTACCTGGATTCCCTCTTAGCTTCCCTTAGTTGCTGATTTTAGTAACTTGCCCCTGAATACATATTATGGAATTAGCAAATCCCTGTGTAAAAGGGCTCTTTTACAAAGCATCAGATGCCAAATTCTAACTTGAATTTATCTGAAATTCATTCCCATTTGTCCTGGGTCCCTGCCCTTAGATCAACTCCTAATTAAATAGACAGGTCAAGTTTTAAATCTACATCTTCTTTAATTTATCTTATCCTGCTGTGATTAAGAAAGTCATGCCTGGCTATGTCAGAGATACTAACAAGCAAATAATAATTGCAACCTCTACCACTATCATCAGTAAATGCCAGGAATGAAGTCCTACTATGAAAACTTGAAGAAATAGTCACATTCAATCTTCATAACAATACTGTATTTATTATTTTTATTATAATTATCCTTATTTTATAGGTGAGATAATTGAAGCACAGATATATAACTTGCCTGCATTTGTACAATAATCTGTGAAACCACAGAAAGACCAGGCATACTTCAAATTCTCCCTCTTGGTTACTTATACCTTTAGTGCTGGACACTAAATATGTACATGAGTAAAAGTTTGAGACCCACATTTTCAATACCTTCACAGATTTTCTCCTTTTGAAGTTCTCTATATTAATAGAGAATATAGAGAACTGTCTACTTATAGAAAAAGTAATAATCCTGTGTCTCTATAAAGCAATCATTAGGTAGCTGTTGATTTCTTTCAGCTGCTGTATACATAGCTTAGTGCTTACATTTATCCATGCCTTGGGGCAACTCTTTGGTTATAGCTACAATCATAGCTATCAACAGAAGTGTACGTAATTTTTTTCCTTATGGTTTCAGGTCCTATTTTCATTAGGATTATTGCTATAGGACTTGAGGCTTTCCAGGTAATAAAAATGGCCTTTCACATCACAAAAAGAAAGGACTCTTTTACAATATGATACATGCTTCCAGATGTGCATGTCAAAAGAAGCAATATACTTGTTAAAAGAAAGTTTTGCCTACTTATGTCTTGATTGGGCTATCCAAGAGTTATTTTTCCCAAAATTATATTGAAAATTATTTACTTAAATGGCAATGACTGAAAAGCAAATCCATTTAGTAAAACAAATGATAACTTTTCACTGCACAAGTAAAGCAATTACCTATCAGATACACTGCCCTGTTTCTTCAACATGTTTCTACTTATCAGTTATAGCTTCTGTATCTGAATGTTGTCAGAAAATAGGTTATAATGTTTAAATGAAGAGATACATTTTAAATAAAGGACATAGCCTTTCTCTTGCTTGTCTTCATAGAATTTGTGGCAATAGATAGTGTCTGTTTTGCTACAAACAGAAGGCTTTTCTTCCACTGGGTTGAACATAATATGTTATATACAAATATTAATTTCACTGACAAGGTGTTGCAAAATTTTAAGATGCAAAATTAATTTTTCTGTTTCACAGGAATCATAATTAATGAAACAATATGAGAATAATATTTGGAATACTTCAGGAATTAATTTTGCCAGAAAAAAACTAATTTTTAAGCTGAGAAAATATTTCTTCTGTCAACATATGTTTAACATTTTTAAAAAAATTCAAATTTGTCATGACTAGTCAGCGAATGAAAAAAATATTAAATGGGGAAAAGTTAATAACTAAACTCTATGATGCTTATTATGTGACCACTTAAATTAGCAAACTGGGTGAAAAGACAGTAATAATTGCTTAGGGAATACAGCATTGCTCAAAATTATCCATATTTTGGGGGGGATAGTTTGACCTTCTGTTTGCAACAAATTATCTAATAAATTTTCCCTTCACAGTCTTTCATGTGTTTCTTCCTTTATATGATTAAGAATACCAGCTTATTCAGACTTTGACAATTTCACACTTAGATTACTTCAATAAGATTATACTTAAATTTACTGCCACCAAATTCTAGCTATCTTTAAACTGCTTCCAGGCAGATATTTTTAAAATGTCACTTTTGCTTGGTTGTCCTTATTTAAATCTCCTCAACCCCTAATTCTGAATAATTCTGATTGATTGACCTGCTCTTGCAAGAATTCTTTAGCATAGGCAGCTTCTCTGTGGATATCCACACATGCTGTGATCAGTGTCATTACTATGACTTATATTGTTCCTCAGATGATCGTAATGGTGCCTGCCCTTTATGTCCAACACTGTATCATTTTCTCCACCAAGTCTTATCCAATTGGCTTATCTCTATTCTGATTTTCTCCTCTCTAAATTCCTTAAACTGTCTACATTGCATAATCTCAAATTGCACTTTGGCTTATAATATTTACTAATTGTTTAATGTACCATATTATTTCTCCAAGTAGGTTCTTAGTCTTGGAATATGATACTCTACCAAGGTTTGCCAAACATTAAGAAATAAATATTGAAACAGTATATTGGATACTATAAACAGTATAAAACAATAATACAATACTGATAATATAAACAGTATAAAATAATATTGAAATAATACTTGGAATATGTATCATTGTAATACTGTTTCTGTTGCATTGTAGTAGTATACAACTCAAGACAATAAGTGGTTAAATTTTTCATTCATCAAGAAGCACACAATTTTCAAAGACCATCTTATTCATTATAGATTAATACACGTGGAATTACATCTTATTCTTATATTTTTTCTGAGTAAAAAGTAGCAAGATAGCATATGTTAAAACTTTGAAAATAGATAAGTAAGTTTAAATATCACACAATCCAAGTCTCATAGCAGAGAAAATTTTAATAAATTTCATGAATTATGTTAATAAAATTTCAAATTTTACCACTTCACTTTTCTATTTTTTATTTATCTATAATAAATTGTGATAATAAATTGTGGTTCTTCCCATTGCTTCTTTATTCTCCACATTAAATATTCACAATCACACAATGTATTTTCATGACATTTATTCTGGTAGTATTAGAAATAGAATTATGGAAAACATAAAGTCAGTTTGAAAAAAAAAACTGTTGCCACATTTCAAAGTATTTAAAATGAAAATAGCAGTTTTCATTAACAAACAAACAAACAAAAAAGACATAAAGGCAAATGGGGCAATTGAAACCCTAAAGCAAATGTTATTTCTTCTCAAAAGTATATTTAAGTGAGTAAAGTTGCTTGTATTTAACTTGAAAAAGAGGTAGGTATTTTGGATCTGATTTTGACATGGCAAAACTCATGTCCTCTTTAATAGCCATTTGAAATGTTCATCTTGATGGTAATAAAAATTGGTAACTGATTCAGAGGTTCATGGAAGCACATCAAATCAGAGTTCCCATGGCTCAGGTTGTCAAGCAAGGGTTAGCCTGTGTCAAGGGAGCCTCAATTTTTCTAAGGCTCTTTGAGTCAGATTCATATTAGATTATTTCCTTTTCAAATAAACAAAGTCAGTTTTTGCAATTTGGCATTATTCATGCTCACTCTTTCAGCAAGAAAATATTTAAATCTGTACTTTATTTAAAAAATTTTAGGAGAACTGAACTTCAAAACTCTTGCAGTTTTTTCCAGCATTTGCAGATTTTTGCCCATTGAGAAATTGACAAGGCTTTGTGATTCCTTATTGTAAACTAGAAAAAACACTTATTATATATAGTCTGGGAAGTTTAGTAGTTGTCCCTGTTGAATCTCTCTTACACCTATGATTAACTTTTTCATGTCATATTTATGTTACTTTCATAGCATCAATAGTTAGAAGATAGCAATAAGCAACATTTCATGCAATTGTACACTGGCCATCCTATTCTATCAAACCCATTAGAACAATGGGCTTTTTAGATTTGTCTATGAAGTGATGACATCAGTTTAAACCAGTGAGAAGACAGAGATCCTTCACCACCTGGTTTATTTGTACTTGTATGGCCTTTATATCTGGAGCCCTGGAAAATCTTAAATGCTTTTGAAATACTCTATTTATTTGCAATACATATACATTCATTTATAATCTTATAGTTTCTCTGCTTTAAGACCAATATTGATATGCAAATTATATCTTTCAGCACGATCACAACTGGGTCCTCAGCTTCATTTGGTTGAACTTCAACTTTTTCTATTTTGTTTGTATGGGTTTTTCTCATTCTTGTGATCACTAATAGTAAATATTAGGTTACCTTCTCTTTAACTCACTTCTCTGGGATACTGATCAAACATGCCATTCTAAGCTTACTGATTTTGTATAATGTTTCTGAAAGCATGTTTATGTGTGTGTGTGTGTGTGTGTGTGTGTGTTTGTGTGTGTATAGAGTTTTATTTAAAACATATTTGATTAAACATAGTTTCGTTTTATCATTGTACCCCCAAATGTTCATCTGTTACACGTGTTGACATATATTTTCATTATTTCCATAAAAAAACCTAAACTTTAATTTTCTACATGTTTCTTTTCCAATAAGTATTTCCCTTCAGTGTACCCAAGAATCCTCTGCTGATTTAGTCAAAAATTTTTGCAAAGCCTCAATAAAGACAACAGATGCAGCCTGTTTTGAAAGATTTACCTCATTTCCATGGCCTTAACAAGTTTATATGCCTTTTATAGCCAAATCATGAATGTACTTTCCCCTGATACATTATTCTGAGACTGGTCTTTCATAATTTTTCAAAAGTGTTAGGCTCCATGCTGTCACAGTTGACTATGGATTCAAACAACTCACTTCTATAGATCAGTCACATCCTGAGATCAGAGATCAAACCAGCACTTAACAGAAAAGAAATGCTTGAGGCGTTTTTCAAGGACCCTGTAGGTTCTCTGAGTTTCTGCCAAAGGGTCTACAACATCAAAACAGTTTTTGTAATGATACTAGATAATATTTATCTTTGTCATTTTCATTTTCTCATGAGTGACAGGAAGAGTTTTCCAGAGGCTACATGATTTGGTATTGCAACACAGAAATAGTTATGAAAATTCGTTTCTAAAGGAGATAGATATTAAGAAAAAAAAATAAAATGTAAGCTATACCACCCTTAACTCTTTCTTGGTGTTGTTTCAGGAAATATAATTTTTTTAAAATATGACATTTATGTTAAAATGTAATAGTTTTATTAATGTATTAAAATTAAAAATGAATAAATATTTTAAAATTTCTTCTAAAATTTGTAACACAGTCATTCTGAACATAAATTTACAAATTCCTTTGGGGATCCTTAATACCTTTTAACAATGTCAAAGGTCCAAAGTTTGAGAATCACTGTGATAGAGGCTGCTTTCCTACTAAGTCTTGAGGTACAACCAGTCTTCTATACACCTGGAGAGAAACCTGTGAAGCCATCTTCCATCAGCACCACATACAGGTATTGTCCAGGTCCTAGTCTGCTGGATATCTTGGATGTTTGATTTACTTTTTTTCTTCCTGAGCCATAGTCCCTGGTTCTGTCCTCTGTTGTTTGGAAACTTGTTTGTGTGTCCTTCTCTGGCTTATTGATCTTGCTCTCTAGTGTCACTGTCTTTTGACTCTGGTGTTACCAAGTCTTCAGGAGAAATACTGCTTGTACCAAACTAAACCTCAGAAAGTCTTACTAGATCCATGTCCACATTTATACAATAGAAGTTTGGAGTAATTCATATTGACACTAATTATGCATCTGACATTTTATCCCAGGTCTAATAGAGTTGATAAGTCCTTCCTTGCCCTTACTATCTCTGATTTGTACACTGACTCTCATTTCCCCCTTGATGTCCCAGTTCCAACATGCCCTAGGATTGAGGGTCCTCTTTGTTTGGTCTCTTTAATTCATTCTGCTCTTGTCCTTACCCACTAGCAGATCTAATTCATGTCCTGTGCTTGATGTCTAGTTCTTGGATTCTTATCACCTATGAGCAGAAGGTCATGAAATTCTCAGCTTAGCGTCCTTATTTCAGCTTATTAGTTACTAAAATACCGAGTCAGCTCACCTGGATTTCTTTTATTGCAGTTGGAAAAAAAAAGTCTTAATCAAGAATGACACACATCATTTATTCTTACAAACTACAACAATTAGGGTGATGTTATTTCACAAATTAAACATACTCATGAAAACCAGTTCTAGATTAGAACACAGAACACAGAAATCCTAGAAGCCCATTGTGTCCACTTTTAGCTACTCTTCCAAAAGAAATAAACCCACACTCCTGTTGGAATATCTCTTAATCTAATGATATAAACTCTTTTCAATATAGCTTCTTTTGTTCATTCTCTTTAATATAACTCATTGTGACTTACACAAATTGTTACCCTATTTATTCTCATTGTTGTATGGTATTTCAACATGAGAAAATACTGCAATGTATTTCACTGTCTTAGTATTGTTCAGGTTTCTGAGTTGCATTATTATGAACATTTTAGTGTATTCCTTTTTCAGTAATGCATACATTTCTGTAGGTCACATGTCTGGGAGTAGAAGTGCCAGGTCATAGGGTATGTTCCTTCTTATATTTTCTGCTATTGTAGATGCTGTGAATAACATTTCAAGGTGTTTGAGCAAAGCATTTGCACCAGCGTGGCTTTAATTCAGAAACTGGCAAGGGACAATGGGGGATTAAGGAGAAACAAACAGATGCACATAGAGAAAAGGCTGGGGCTAGGTGGGACATTACTCTCTGATGGAGGAATAATGACCCAGAGCTAGCTTAGCATGTTTATTATATAGGTTTTGTCATCAAAAGATTATTTTTGGGAAAGTTTCAGCAAAGCAGACAGACCTGAAGGTCACAGTGAAACTTTTGAGACATCAAGGTTATCTTGTTATGTCCAGAATTCTCTGTCCCTGGGAGTTGGTGTCTGAGCTCAAGGTTCAGACTTATATAGTTCTATGACTTTGCATGGAGCTTCCTTAGCCAGGCATCGCCATAGAAACCGGACCATCTAGACCTGCACCTTTGTACAGGAAATTCTCAGAAGAAACACAGCCATGAGACAGTCAGAGGCCATGATTCAAGTCACTGCTCTTCACAGGGGTATTCCTGTCAATATCAACAGACTTCTCGCTGTGCCACATCCTTGCCAACATATTTCTGGCTTTTGTGTTTAGTGTAGCTGTGATTCTATGTCAGGATTTGATTTGCATTTCCCTGATGACTAATGATTTGAACTTCTTTGCGTGTAGCTTTTAGCCTGTTTTGTCCGACTGAGACTTTTGCACATTTGTTTTTGTTATTGCTTTCCTGTTGTTGTTATTTTCTTTCCTTTTCTTTCTCCTTTATATTGCTCTACATTTTCTAGATATAAGCCGATTATTAGATACATGTGTTGCAAATATCTTCACTCCCTCTGTGGGCTACCTCTATCTCTTTTTAGCTGTGTTTTGATGAATGAAAAGGTCTTAGTTTTCATATTATCTAGATTACTTTTTTCCTTTACAATTAACTCCTCATGCACTGTTTTAGAAAGCTTTGGAAATTTTGTTTACTCAAAGTTCTACAAGATGATTTTTTATTTTATATATATGAAACATATACATGTATCTCTCTCTCTCTCTCTCTCTCTCTCTCTCTCTCTCTATATATATATATATATATATATATATATTATATACTTGTAGATATACATAATACCTTTAGTTTATTTATTTATTTTTATGTGGTGCTTAAAATCAAACCCAGTGCCTCATACATTTGAGGCATGTGCTCCATCACTGAGCTACAACCCTAGTCCCTTGTTTTCTTTATAATGTTTTATCATTTGACTTTATAACTTCATTGTTTTCAGTAATTTTAAATTTTACTGAAATTTTATTGTTAAATAACTTCACTTTAACACATTACTGTTCAGAATGAAATTGATTTTAATTGATTTTTGTATTTGGAATGAGATGGGGTCAAGATAACTTCTTTTTTTCCATATGGAAATTTAATTAATCTAGCCACATTTACTTTAAATACCATTCTCTTTCATGACTCTCCTATATTTTCTTGTTCTAAATTAGTTAATACTGATTCCAAACCCTTTTTCATTCCTTCTCTCTTGTTCTATTTAGTCTGTGCCAATTCCACAGTCTTATTATTTCTTTATAATTGGTTTTCATGATATGTAGTTTAAGTCTTCCATCTTTGTTCTTCCTCAAAGCTTTATGCATTCTTAGCTCTTCTTATTTCCATATATATTTGTAGTCAGTTTTACAATTTTTTTTGAAAGCAAATATATTGTTTGGAATTTTGGTTGGGAAGTATTGGCATACTTAACATGATCTGAAGGCATGTCTCACTTTATTATATAAAAGTTCCCTTTTACTCCTACTTAGAAATCTCAACACAAATGAACAAAATGAATTTTAATTCTACTTATATTTAGAACCCTGTAAGAGGTTAGCATTATCTTTCATATTCAGAATTTGTATATATTTTTCTATTTGGTGTATTATTATTTTTATTATTATTTTCTGTGTTTTCATCTGAGATGGTTTCTTTCTTCCAAGAGAATTCCCATGTAGTATTTTATTTTAGTTCTGATCCACCTACAACTCATTCGGGGAGATTTTGTCAAAAAATGTATTCATTCAACCTCGGTTTTATTTTTTTTAATATCTTTTCTATATATAAAATAGGTTTGTTTCTTTTGCTCTCTTTTTTTTTTTTTTTTTGTGCTGGAGATTGAACTCAGGGCCTTGTGCATGAAAGGCAAGCATTCTACCAACTGAGCTATGTCCCCAGCCCTCTTTTTTTCTCTTGATTTCAAAGATTCACTCTCTTGTCAGTTTTTCTCTCAAAAAAATTAGTAGTCTTAATGTTTCAATGTTTCTCCCTTTAAATCTATGAACCTAGTGTTCTGGCCAATTACTGCACTTTACTATAGCATGTTGATTGGCATTAATACACCTGCTTTCTTCTCTTTTCTCAACATAAGTTTAATTTTTTACTGAATTCTATATTTTCATTTTTATTTTAATTAATTATTTTATTATTTTTAATTGACACATGTAAAGTGTACATATTTATGGGAGATGTGATATTTTAATGCATGGGTATACTTTGTGTAATGTTCAAATCGGTAAAAATATCTGTCCCCTCAAACAACCCAGCTCTAGTAACCACCATTCTACTCTCAACTTATGTTTAAAAGCCTTTACTACAAAAGGTGGCCAAAGAAATTTAACATTTCTCACTTTATATTTCCAATTAATATTCAGCTTACATAGGTTTTCTCATCTTTGACAGGTTTATCATTGACACATCTATCATTTATACATTAAGTGAAAAAAAGGCTATGCTGCCATTATGCAACATCTTGGATGAAACTAGAAGATATTATGCTAACTAAGCCAGGCACAGAAAGGTAAATACAGTTACACAATGTATTCAGTCAATGATGGACCAAATAAATGGTGATGGTCTCCTATGTTATGTTCTTGCATTTTAACATTCAGGCCTGTGATACATTTCGAGTTAATTTTTATTACATTTGATTTTCACATTTAACTGCTCAGACCTGAAGTTTAGGCAGATGTGAATCAAAGTAGGAAAGTACTATCTTCATTTTTTTTACTTTTAAACTTTGCCAAATGTAGCCCAGTTATATCTCAGTCATTGAATTTCTAACTTACACATCATATGTTTCACAATAAACCATTAGGATCATGGAATACATGTAGCATTACATATTTACCTTAAACTACTAAATTTCAAGAGTTATAATAAAGTAAATTCAGAGTTAACTTCCCACCAGTCCTGTGTGAAGACACAAATTCAGACCCTCTGTTGACCTTTTCTATGAACATATCATAATATTTTATTCCTTGAATCTTTTAAAAGTAGTATTTCCTTGTCTTTTTAGAGCTAAAAGTTCTTCAAGAGTTTTACTTATATATTTTTTTTCTAATAAATATTAAAATAGGCATTTTCTTCACTTAATAGTATTCTATTCAATAACGTTTTTCCGTGTGTGGAGGGGTACCAGGGATTGAACCCAGGAGCACTCAGCCACTGAGCCACATCTCCAGCCCTATTTTGTATTTTATTTAGAGACAGGGTCTCACTGAGTTGCCTAGCACCTTGCTTTTGCTGAAGCTGGCTTTGAACTTACAATCCTCGTGCTTCAGCCTCCTGAGCCACTGTGATTACAGGCCTTCGCAGTTCGGCCCAGCTGTACAATAACTTACAAAATTTTAAACCTAAATTTTGTGTAGCTTTTAGCCAGCTAGTAAATATTTATTTTGAAAAATAACACTGTTAAATAATCAATTTAACCAGTATCATGTTTTTCCTCTCCATAACCCAGTTTGCATATGAGTAAATAATATGCTTTTGGGAACTGACCTTGATTGCTATGGTTTCCTTGCTCTTGCTAGTCATTCATTCTCAACATCCATTGACTCATCCAGTAGATGTTGTACAAAGCTCCCCCATGAGAGGAGTGTGGACAGATAGAAGAAGGGTGCTCTATATACAACAAGGAAACACAATATGCCCTAGAGATAGATTTAGTCTGTTTAAAAGTGTATTCATAATACCCATGTACATAATCTAGTCATGTGCTGTGAATGAGAACATGTTCATTATAATTCCAATGTCTTGGTAAAGGAGGAGAAGGAAAATCATATATATTATAGTTTCACCTTGTAAGACTTGTCAACATTTGACATAGAATTTAATATTTATGTCTTGTGATAGTGTTCTCTACAGGTCTAATTTTATACATAAATCTAAACATAATGTAAGAATTTAAGATCAAAGTCACAGGACCATAAAGGATCCTATTTGATCTAAGAACTAACTCATCTCAAAGCCTTTGTTCTTTTTACAGTTTCCTGTGATACAAGTGAAGGCCTAAAGTTATTACCTTTCCTACGATAGAGGAAGAGGCCAAAAGTTAAAGTTTTTCCATCACATTGAGAAAAACAAAACTCTCCTTTTAATTTATATTTATACTAAAGTCAAAGTACACAATTTAATCTTTTACTAATAGTAATATGAGCCAGGAAAGATTTATTGCAAATGAGAATGTCTGTTCAATGTACATCTAAAGACATTATGTCAAATTATGGCCAAATCACCAAGGTTACATTTAAACAAGTAAGCTAGACACAAAAATACATTTTTATTTTCCAAATTCTAAAGCCAAAAATATGTCAAATCAATTACAAAAATTAAAGATTTCATATGCTAGCAAATGTAGAAGGTTGTTCAATTAGCAATACATTACAGATAATGTTAATCATAACAGTGTCCTATAAACAAGCAGTAAATTATGTGAATTATAAAGTACCAAATATGTGCTCATTAAACATGATCTTCTATAGCTTTGGAATAAATCCTTAACAGAATAAAATAATTAGCAGAATGTTTGGGTCAAGATTTACTTCTGTTTGAATCAAATTGCAAGAATCACAAAAACATAACCTTTTCCCCTCAATTCAAAACTATTTTGAAGACCTTAACCAAATAAAATTCTTTTGATATTCTGTAAAATCTATGAAAGGAGAAATTAAACTTGATAATTTTTTCTGTCCCATAATTTATATTATTTATTATTTTCCTTCAATGAATAACTGCAATTTAGCTTAATTTATGCTTTGTTGAGACTTTCTAACACTTAGGTGAATAGTTGACTACTGTGATGGGTCCACTTTTATAAAAATCAATTCTAATGATTTTCTTGGAGACTGAAATCTTCATGTAATAACCATCAGTATAACAATATTTGATAATTTACCTAAAAACATACTGCCTAAAAAGATACTATTTACAATAAAAGGGTTTGGAGATTTTATTGTTATTGTTTCATCCAAATTCTTCTTCTTCTTAATAACAAGGTTTTAGGAAACTAAGTTAGGAAATATTTTCCTGAAGACAGACATCATTAATTTGTTTCATTAAGGAAAGCAATGCCAGATTTAAATGAGTAACATGTAAAAAAAACCTATTAAAGTGCAATTGTTATTTAAAATTTCAAAGACTACATTTATTCCTTCTCTGTGTTTTAAAAACAGAAAGGAAAATATAAAAATATGAAGAATAGTTCTTGCAATTTCAGTTGGACAAACATCTGTTGCCTTCAGGCTGTCAGATATCTTCATGTTGGTCTTTTCAGTGACTTTTTCTCCATGAAGGTACAATCTCTGAATCTCTGTTGGTAAAAGAATCTACATAGATTTTAAACTGACAGCTGCTGTTTTTGAGAAGAACATTTTAAGCAGCAAATAAATAATACAAAGCATCACAGAGAAAAATCACCTCTGATTTGGTTTTGTGTACATAAATTACTGATCTTTATGTCACAGCAGAATCAGAAATCATGAGCAAGGCTGATTGTAAGTAGTAATAAAACCATGAAAACCGAGTTTTTGATTTATTCATTCTTCTAACTTCTTGATTGGTAAATTGATTTTCTTTTCTTGTTTTGTTTTTTTTCTTTCACATTGTAAAAGGAAGACAACGGAAAATAAGCCAAACAAATGCCTGATTATTAAAAACTAATCTGGAATCACAAAAAAATTTACTTTTATAAACTTTAAAGTCTTTTTGTGGGATGGATGCATACTTGAGTAACCTGATAGGGTGTACTTTCTGTTTTAATGAATATATGGTAAATCCTCCTTATCGGCTGGGATATTTTCCAAGTGTCTTCATGCCTGAAACCATAATTAGTACCAATCCCATGTATATTTTTTTTTCCTGTACACACATACCTATGTTAATACTTAATTTATAAATTAGGCACAGTAAAAGATTAATAACATTTTATCCCAGATCTTGTTAACCTCAAAGTATGATTTTTCTTTTCTTTTTTGTATCTGAATTGCCAGCATTACTACCCCCCCCTTTTTTTTAGAAAAAGAGAGAGAGAGAGAGTTTTAATATTTGTTTTTTAGTTTTTGGCGGGCACAACATCTTTGTTTGTATGTGGTGCTGAGGATCGAACCCGGGCTGCACGCATGCCATGCAAGCACGCTACCGCTTGAGCCACATCCCCAGCCCAGCATTGCTACTCTTTTGCTTTGGGGCTATTACTAAGTTAAAGAAAACAAAAGAAAGCTTTCTTGAACACAAAAATTGTAATATTATGGCAGCTGTCCTATCTGATAATTGAAATGGCTCCTATGTGACTAATGAGCAGGTAGCATATAGAGTGTGGATATTCTTAATAAGGGGATGACTTATATCCCAGGAGGAATAAAGCAGGATGGTGCAGTATTTTATTATATACCCAGAATGGCATATAATTTACATATTATAGGTTGTTTATTTCTGGAATTGTTCATTTAATATTGTTGGACAATGATGGTAGTAAGTGAAACTGTAGAAAGTGAAATTACAGATAATTGGGAACTACTGTAATTTAAATGTATCTCAGCAGTGCAATTCCCTTTAAAATAATAACAGACCACAATGGACCCTGCATATATCAGGGGAAGGGAGGGAAGGAGGGAAAGGGAGGGTAGTGAAGAATGAGATTGATTAAATTATTAATGTTCATGTACAAATAGGGCATAATGCATCCCACTATTATGTATAATTATTATATACCAATTAAAAAAAAGAATAGCAGAAAAAGAAATGTTCCAATAAATGATATTCTGCTACTGGGATCTTGTATCAGATCCCATAGGTGTTGGGAAGCTTATTTGCATTTATTTGATTATTACAGTACCTTATTAATGTCAATTAAAAGAAACAAAACATAAAATGAAAAATAGATTTCACTGTCTCAATATAAAATGTGCTTGAGATTTGCGTGGCTCCAGTTGATGTAGAAAGAGGTCACACAGAAAAGTTGACCTGTATAAAATGTAATATTCCTGTTTATATTCATGGAAATAGCCTATACACCACTAATTGCTAAAACAGGAATTATAACCTTTTTTCCTTTACTTCCTCTATGAATAGATTTAGGCCTTGGATGATGTATGTAAACTACCTAAAACTCAATTGTTTTACATAAAATACATATATAGATTTATGAAGATGTTATTGAAGAAATAGATGTCAATAAAAATAGAAATACTATTGAGTATGTGTCTAATTATTAGTAATACAGCTTCTAAATGTATCCATTATGGGATCCAAACTGTCTTTGTTTTTTTTAGATTATTTTTCTTCATTATTCTGTTGATTAAACATTTGACTATGTTAAATTTTACATTATTTAAAGTATAATATCTATCATGTTCATCTTTACAATCCCATCTCTTGCAACAGAGTTGTAATATAACTTTAGGAAATTTTTTATACATCTTAGGTACCTAATAAATGTATGTTATGTAGAGGTGAATTTCAATATGAAGGAACATATTAAAGTTTCTTTTACTCTTCAAGTTGAAAAATCTCTTTGTATTGCAAATGAGTGAAAATGCTTTGCATAAGATATATGATAATTTCGGGGCTGAGTTTGTGGCTCAGTGGTAGAGCGCTCACCTTGCCCGTGCAAGACCCTGGGTTCAATCCTCAGCACCACAAAAACAAACAAACAAACAAACAAAAACAAGTGAAATAAAAGTGTTGTGTCCAACTACAACTAAAAAATAAATATTTTAAAAAATATATATGATAATATAATATTTCATATCATTTAGAACTTATTTAATAGTAAGTATACTTTAATATCAGAACAACACAGGGAATTTTAAAGGGTAAGAAGAGAAACATAGTACACCAAAGCTTTTCTAATATATACAAAAAATGGTATTAACATGTTCCCATACTTAGGGTTCTAAGGCTTCTCTATTCTTTTGATGAATGATTAATTAAGATTTGATGTTCGTAGGAAGTAACTTTCCTATTTGTGTCTCAATAGGCATTTGGCTTTTCCTTTTCCTTTGCATATGCAACTTTCACTGTACACAGAATGAAGACAACCAACTCAACAGTTTTTTGCAGCAGAATCAAAAGTTGATTAAATATCCATCCGTTTTAATGACAAAATCCATAATTTAGATGTATTGAACAAACCTATAGCATGTGGTTATTTTGTATTTTCTACCCCCTGCCTTAGAGCAACAATATTTTTGACATTTTTTGCTGGATCTTTCAAACTGCTTGAGTTTAAAAATAAACCAACCCCCCCAAAAAAACAAAAAAACCCAAAACCATTATCAGCTGGATAATGTTGAAACATGAAGCACTGCTGCAATAATGACTTGCTGAAAGATAGTTTAGGTGGATCCAGGTAGCAGAACAGCTCCCAATAGTAGTATCATAAAAAATGGGAACTCACACAACTTCTTTTATAAATGTTTAATACTCACCAAAAATATTCTTGAACAGTAGTCAGAAGTATATGGCATGGAGAATATATGTCAAATATCTCTGAACATTTATGTTACTCTGACCCCAAACTCATGACTTGATAGTAATAATCTAATCTTAAATTTCAAAGAAAATTGCTATTATTTTATAAAACTTAACACTCCCTTAAAGTGGTAAATTCAAGTTAATACTGAATCAGTATTTTAAACAAAAAAGAACAAAATTATAGAAGAGCTTTATCAACTAAAAATTTAAAAAAACCATAAAATCAGTAATTTGCTGTTTTCAAAACCTTTTTATATTATCACTGAGTATTTTATTTCAACATAAAAATACTCAGATTTTTTTCTGTGTATGATGAGGTATTTTCTACACCTGCTCCTTTCTGTATATTCATCATCTATCTTTTCTCCCAAGCAATTAACCTTGGCATAATTTTTGCCTTCTTTTCCTCTCTTATTCTCCAAATCTAACTCAACAAATATACATCTTATTTTACTCTTAAATTATTTCCTCACATTTTCTCTCCTATTTATTTTCCATGACTTAGCAAATCATTTTCAACTTGTAACTATAATGCTAGAGGTGTTTTTTTTTTTTTTCCTACTTGTTCTCATTTGAGTCATGCCTGCATCTAGGGAAAAAAAAAATGCCCTTTTGAAGAATCTGATTCAGCATTTCTCAAAATTATGTGTGCCTAGAAATCACTTGGGAACCTGGTTAAAAGACAGATTCTGATTCAATAGATTTGGAATGGGGCCTGAGCTTCTTCATTTGAAGGCTCATAAGTGATGCTGATACTGTTTTATAGATCACATTCTGAGAAGCAAGGATCTTGGCAAAACCTTAGTTATTTATATGACTCCTTTCATTAAATTTGTCACAACAGTTACATTTTCAGTACTGTTACTTTTTAGCACAGAATATAAGCTACTCAGGACCTTCTTCACTGTACCCTTACATTTACAACCACTTCTTTCAAGCTCTCTTTCTCAGCTACAGGTCTTGAGATGCCATGTATGAATACCAGGACTTGAATATTTCCCAAAAGTATTTCCTTAGGCCTACATGTCTTTTGGCACACTCTTACTTTTGTTTAGGAATTCTTCATTGTTGATGTCCTCTGTTCTTCAACTTAACTTTCATTGTTACCTGCCCTAGAAACCCTTTATTGGCCACTCCAGGTTTAGATTGACTACTCTTTTTTTTTTTTTCTTTTCTTTTTTAATTTGTTCTAATTCATTATACATGACAATACATTTTGACACATTGTACACAAATGGAGAACAATCTTTTTCTCTGGCTGTACTTGGTGCAGAGTCACACCATTAGTGTGTGACATGTATACAGGGTAATAATGTACATTTCATTCCACTGTCCTTCCTATCCCCACACCGCTTTCCCTCCCTGCCTTCCCCTCTGCAAAATCCAAGTTCCTTCATTCTTCTCTACCACCACCACCTCCACACACATTATAGAATAGCATCTGCGTATCAGAGAAAACATTCAGCCTTTGGCTTTTTGGTTTTGGCTTATTTTGCTTAGCATGATATTCTCCAGCTCCATCCATCCATTTACCTGCAAATGCCATAATTTCATTACATTTTCTTTATCCATTCATTTGTTGAAGGACATCTAGGTTGGTTCCATAGTTTAGGTATTGTGAATTGAGCTGTTATAAAAATTGACATATCACTGTAATATGCTGATTTTAAGTCCTTTGGGTATAAGCCAAGGAGTGGGATAACTCGGTCAAATGATGGTTCCATTCCAAGTTTTCTGAGGAATCTCCATACTGCTTTCCACAGTGGTTGCACCATTTTGCAGTCCCATCAGCAATGTATGAGTGTACCATTTCCCCACATCCTTACCAACACTTATTATTGCTTGTATTAGATTGACTACTCTTATAAATGCTCCTTTGTCACTCTGAGTTGCCTTATTGCAACATCTAAGATTGTTCTGAAATTATGCAGAAGTACAGATGGTCCCTGATTTATATTGTTTAGGCTAGTGATTCTTCAACTTTACCTCCATTCAAAATCCATATAATATACATTCAGTAAAAATGTACTCCCAGTCTGGCATTTTCATCTTTTCACAGGTTGGTAATAATGTGGCATAACTCTCTTTTCTGATACTGGGCCAGGGCAAGTGAGCCACAGATCCAGTCAGCAATATGATAACAAGAGTAGACAACCAATGCTTTACAATGATTGTGTGGCTATGCTGTGATGAAAATATCAACCTATGATGAGTTTTGGGGGATAGCAACATTTTGTCAATGAAGAAGCATCTGTATTTATCTCACTGACTTATAAGTTTGACATTTTCATGTTATATTTCACAAGTACAGCTAAGATATCAATGCCTAATAAGAGCTAATAAATATTTGACTAAGTCAACTCTAGTTATCTGAAATCACTTCTGATTTTGTCCAAATTATACATATTATTAAATTATTACTGAAATAAGTAGAACATTTAAAAATATGTTATGATATTCATTTATTTTCATTTTCTATTTTTTTGAATGGCATTTAGTGATATCCCTTCCTTGATTCCTAATATTAGCTATTAGTGACTTTTTATCTCAATATTTTTTTTTTTTTTTTTTTTTTTTTGCGGGGAGTACTAAGTTCATTAGTACATCCTCTGGCTATAGAGATCATTTTTGTTGTTTGTTTTCTGTCTCTTAATTTCTTTACTTTTTATTATTTCCTGCTTTATTTTTTTGTTTTTATTCATTATTTTGATAATTTTTCTATTTTCTCTGTAGTTGTACTTAAATCATTGATTTTCAGCTTTAATATTTTCTTTTTCATAATGTTTAGTAGAGCTTTACAATCCTTAGCACCACACACACACACACACATACACACACACACACACACACACACACACACACTAAACTTATTTTCTAATGTATGTGTTCAGTCTATAAATTTTCCTCAGAGTTAATTCATGGCTTGATCTTGCAAGGTATGATATATGGTTACCAAAAGCTTGGTCCTTGCCAAGCCTGTCCCCAGGACAATTCCATAATGAGGACAGAGTTTTGAGAAAAAAAAGAGAAAGTTTTATTGCTTTGCTAGCAAAGGAGAAGCACAGGGAGTTCCTGTCCCACAGGCTGTGATTGTGCCGGTCAGAGAGAGAGGGTTCTTAGAGATTCATTCTAGGTATTCCCTGAGGGGGTTGTGATTCACACATTAATTTGGAAGAGAGACACACTGTCCCTGAAGTCTGAATTACTTGGTTCCTGTGGTGGGGTGCATTCAAAGACAGCTAACTTGGCCTAGAATGAAAAAAAAAAAAAAATCCTGCTCCCGGGCCCCAGGTTAGGGAGGATGGAGAGAGAAGAGGAAAGGAAAACATGTTCATTTTAAAATATGCCTCAGTGAATTGTGCAGCTATAAACATTGCTATGGTTGTGTCCCTGTACTATTCTGTTTTTAAGTCCTTTGGGTATAAAATAAGGAGTGGGATAGCTGGGTCAAATGGTGGTTCCATTAAAAGTTTTCCAAGGAATCTCCATACTGCTTTTCATATTGGATGCATCAATTTGCAGTCCTACCAGCAATGTATGAGTGTACCTTTTCCCCTACATCCTCGCCAGCACTTGTTGCTGTTTGTATTCTTGACAGCTAATTTTTAGCCATTAATTAATCTGAGAGATTCGGTAAAACAACTCTCTGCTGGACAACTTTTTAATAATATTATTTCTATAATTTATCTCTAATATGGCAAAGAGTTAATTCATGCTTATTCTTTTTTAAGAGTCAAATTCTGTATTTCATATTTTGGTTAGAAACTATTTTCTAGTCTAGTCATATGTGAAGATGGCATATAACATATCTCATTTTCAGATATTAAAACATAATCCTCTCCTCTCACCTGTGTTCTGCACAGGTGACAGAATTGGGGTCGCTCTTCATGGAGTGGGCTGGCTGCAGAATAAAAGCTAAGAAAGAGAAAACGGTAAAAAAAAAACTACAGTACATGGGAAGTAATTTTGTAAAGCAGGGACAGGATGGCTCTTGGATCTTAGGGATCAAGCTTCCATACTGGAAAGAGAGGGATGGAGCCCACACTTGCTTATTAATATGGGAAAACATCAATGGTTTTCTATGGAATGTTCTTTGCCAAATAACTTAGGACATGAACTGTCCAGTTCCTAACAGTTTATGCCCAAGTCTGGAGATGTGAGAGATGTCTCACTAGTAGAGCAAAGACAGACATCTCATGCCTTGGGCATTCTGATACTCATGGGAAAGTTAGGATAGTTCCCAAGGAAAGTCTTCATGACTCAGTACTAAGTAAAGACCCCTCAAGTAGCTCACAGGTGGCTCTCCACACTTTTCAAAATGAAATATATTAAAATAAAAATAAATGAAGTGAGATTTTCCAGAAATCAAATATAAACTTAATGTGACTCCAGATGATTTGAAAACTTAAGTACAAATTGAAGAATGTAAGATATTTTGAAAGTACTTTAGTGAGAAACTGTTGAATAAATACAATCTATTTAATAATTCTTATCTCTCCTGTACACTGATTTTAGATTTGAATCATATACTTGGAGATTTTCATTCAAAAATACTATGTCTCTCTTTCTTTTATATTCAAATTTCTTTTGCATATAAAATTAGAGTACACCCTTGAAATTTATTGTTGGCTTTTTAAAATGCGAATTCTGAAAATTTCTTGGGAAGTTTTTTGGAAAGTTGATGTAAGTCACTGATAATAATTATTTCCCCCCTTATTATATGTTTCAAAGGGTAAAATCTATAAATAGATAAAAATCTTGCTTTTATATATTCCATTGCACCAGAACTTCTAGATGAAATTCCTACTTTATTTTTTTCCTGCAAAAAACAAACCTCCCAGATGTCCTTAGTAAGCTGAAAAAATCTTATTCACCATTCAGTTTTTAGCTTTTTAATTCTCAAATCCCTCCTTAAATTCTTCCTAAATCCCAAAGCTTGGCCATGGCTCTGCTCTACCACTCAATCTCATTTATTATAATAAATAATTCCTAGAATTGCACTTTTCCTTGGAAGCAGAGGTTAATGATTAGTTTTGGATGTAAGAATTATTTGGAAAGATTTATTTTTCTCCTAAAATAAATGTCTTAATCACCAGAAAGAGAAATATTGCCTTATATCTGAATCTGTGTTTACCAGATGATGGTGAGTGGAGAAACTGGCAAGACATTGGTCAAAACACACATAATTCAGTTAGAAAATATGTGTTGTATATTATTATGTCTAGAGTTAATAATAATGTATTACATATTCAAAAATTTCCAAGAGAATAGATTTTAAGTATAATTCATCACAAAATTATAAATATGCATGGTAATATATATGCTAATTAGCTTGGTTTAGCCATTCCACAAGGCATACATACTTATGTCAAAATGTGCTACACCATAAAACATATAATTTTGTCAATTGAAAAATAAAAGGACACATACCCTACCCTTAAATATAAGGATTCAATAAATCTAAAATGTGGCTCCTGCATGCATATTTAGTAAAAAGCTCCTTAGTTAATTTCAATGCATAACTGGGGTTGAGGTCCATACTGCTGTAGATAAAACTCCAATACATTCAATGTTTCATCCTTTAAGCAGCAGCTTATTTATTAGTTCTAGGTAAATTTGACATTAAGCAAACAGATACTCATTAATTGTTTAATCAATTAAGAATAAATAGAATATTAATGATTTACTTGTACTTTGAAATGTGCCAGCTCAATGTGCTTTTCAGATGCAATCTTTATTATAAGTTGTAATCGTTTTTCTTCTTTTAAAGTATTTTTTCCTAATTTACTATATGATGAAATTATATCCACTAAGAATTCCAGAACAAAGTCATATTAATAGAAGGATGCATTTTTTGTTTTGTTTCTGACTTCATTTGGAATGCAGTCTGTGTTTTACCATTAAGTATTTTATGATATTGACAATCATTTAGATATTTATATTCTCGGTTATTTAATCACAAATACTTCTTGTCATGTTTTACTAAGAATTTTTTGAAAAGCAAGACTGGATACTGTGCCTTTTGTGAACTATGTACATCAATGCACATGTCTAAATCCTTTCTCAGTTTCACTTCATCTTAGTAATCTACAAAGGAAAAAAATTTCCATATTGACTAGAAGAAAAGGGTTAATAACTGGTTCTGTGGCCCTTTCTATAGTCACATGGATTACTAATGCTTTGACTGGTCCAAGTGTTTTTCAGCATTTAATGAAGGAATCTATAACAGATAATAGGTACAATATAAATGAGAGTCTGATTAAGAAATATATGAGGCCAAGAATCAGAATTTTATCACTAATATTGGTGGTTGAATAATTTAGTTTCCAATATTGATGAGATGCAGGTGCACTGGAGAGTGTGAGCTGGTCTTTGGAATATCATGATATTTGGGACCATGCTGCTTACAGCTTCTCCAGACTTAGGTGAATGTGATTGTATTAAGTTTGAAATGATTAAGGGACATAGGAAGCTGAGCTAAAGTCATAGGACTTCCACTTTCGCTGTGGATACTACTTTGTCACCTACATTGTCTTATATTCTTTATTAGTTCTAGGTAAATTTGACATTAAGCGAATTGCACTATATCTTATGAGTTTGTGAATTGAACCCAAGGTTACCAGCACAGGTTGAAAAAAGAGGGCCAACAGAAACATCTGTCATTCTGGAATGAATTGTACTTGGACATAGCACATTATTCTTATAATATGCTGTCAACTCTACTATAAATCACTGAATTTTAATCTTCTATTTTCCTCAAGAGCAGTGGTTAATAATTAGCTGCACAAAGAAGAATTATTTGGAAAGAATTTCTCCTTTCTAGAATAATTTTTTTTAATCACAATATATTTTCACTGGTTTCTGATTTAAAATCTGATCACAAAGGACAGATCCTGGTTTTGTTCTACTAAAGCTTGTACAACTTGGGGGCCTTGATAAAACAATATGAAATTATCAATAAAATTTGATATGGAAGTCAATATTGATTTAGAATGAGAAAGATTACAATTTTAATTATAATACTGAAAAAGCTAATAACTCCATCACAAAATTCAGGTACACACGTTTTTCTAAAATTTCTAAAACTTTACCTTGCACCATTTAATTGTCTCCTTTTATGGCAAAATTTTGCAATAGTATATTCTATAAAGATAGTAGTAAAGAAATTCAATTTGTCTTTCAACATTTTAAGTTAATTTTTTATTACTAATAGCTACTAATTGTGTATAAAATACACTACCTTACACACAGATACACTTGATATCTATGATACTGTGCTGGAGGTATATACTCTAAAGTGCAGGAATTTTTATACATTTTTATAAATTCCATTTTGTGTTATATATTTCAAACACAAGGGGAAATATGGTGTGTATACAATTTTATACACTGTATTATTGACATTCTCCAGTTAAATGTGAAAATAAGACATTTTAACTGTACTCAGTTGAAATCACTGTCTTATCCATTCTGATTTCCCCACCATCACACTTCTTAATTGTGGATATTATTTACTGAAATATTTTTTTCATTTGCTTATGCCAATGTGAACTGAACCTCTCATTAAAATGCTACACATCTGGAGACTGGAAGAATTTTCCAGAGACTAGTGTATACATGCATTTCAGAATTTAGTGCTACTCACTTCTAGTACTTCTTAGCCTGATTCCATAAGAAAGTTCTTATGACCTTTTAAGTGCCATGTTGGTGTGGGGCTGTTAGTTGAGAAAGCACAGTGTGCTGTTGACACCTTCCTTACATGATTACATGAGTTCCTCTATCAAAAATTTAAATACAAATGAAAATGATGTTAAATAACGTAAATGTGTGTCACTATTTCCAAATCATGGGCATTGTCAAATCAGCCTTCACTTCCTTGCATCTGGCTCAGAATCACTTGATGTTCAATAAGAAGTGTGATAATATGGAAGTCAGAGTGGAAAGGTCAGTAGTTTCAACTGATCACATTTCAAATGTCTTAATTTTCACATTTTACAACACATGGCTTGGAAGGAGGTATGGGGCCATCTGAAGCTTTGTTCTAGTAGCTGTTTTGGATTGTGTTTGTCTCTGTGGATAGCCATTCTGACAAATATACAAATAACATAATATAAGGATTAAAATATGTGAATGAGAAGGAATTCAAGTTGAGGTAAAGGTACCACAGCTGATCACACTTTAGGGAACAAAATGGGGTATAGTAATCTAGAGTCTACAATTTCTCACAGAAATTGACTCATGTTTATTTTCTAATGAAGTTCTAAGAAAACAGAATTTGAAGAATCTATTCTGAGCAAAGATCTCCTTACATCAATTATTGAATTTACCCTTTTATTTTTCCTATAAAATTTATACTTTATAAAAAGACTGGTTGATACTATCTAAGTATAAATAAGTACATGTATAATTATAATAAATATTAGCATTTATTAAAAGACTAAAATGCTAAATTCTATATCATAAAATATTTCTTTGCTTTATGAACAATGCTAGTTTGAGATTTTAGACTTAATATTTTCTTAAGAAATTATGGAATGTGGTTAACACCTACTATATTCTCCTGTTAATATTTTAAGACATTATTTTCACACACACACACACACAAACACATACACACACACACAATACACACATTTTTGTGATTGGTTTTGAAACAAGATATCCTAATTTACTTTAGTCCTTGCCTGAAAAGTGACCAGGCAAGATTTGACTTACTTATGGTTTCCAGTGGAACTCCACCTCTGTGGAGCAGTTCTCAAGATAATTCATGATTTAGATTTAAGGACAAGTTGGCATTCAGTGTTAGATATAGGAGCCAGTTTTTTTGCAGGCTCATTTTGCTTGCCCAGAATAGGAAAATTAGATTTCATTAACTAAACCAAACCATTTGGAAGGAATATTCCTCCTTTATTCTGTTTGAGTATTAGCAGTGGTCAACTCTTGTTTTTGCCAGAAGTGATTTAGTTGGTATAGTTCCCTGTATATTAAGGTAGGTGCCAGGTGTCTCATGTGGTGGTTCTGCTTTGATAATTCTGGCTTGCTCATGAAGTACACAGCACACAAGGGCCACCCTACAATTGGGAGACACTTTTACTTTATCATAACAGTGTTCTAAAAGAATATCTTGTCCATGAGGGTTGAAGTAAATTGGATGGATATTTTATTCTATGGATAAGGGCTAATTGAAAAAGAAATTATAGACCATTATCAGACCTATTCCCAGGAACACGTTACTTGCTATTCTAGACCAAAAAAAATGAAATTTTAAAATATTAATTGCAAATTTATGGGCTTATTTTAACTAACTTTTCTAAGAACGCTTAAATATTTCATTGACCCAGAAAAGGCCAGTTGGTTATCAGAACCCTGCAATCCAGAAGGCTACAGTGGGTTCTCAACCAAACTCTGATAATACTAACTGCTTTAGACAAATTGCATAATTATAATTTTCCTGTTGGTTTCTCAGTTCTCTTTTTATTATATAGATACAGCAATAATATTTCATGTATATATATGTTAGAAATAGAAGACTTTTAAAAAATAATACCCATTGGGAAAGCCAAATGTATTAAGCAGATAACAGTTGTTTTCTGTTCATATCATTTTCTATTTAAAATTCAATTTGTAGTTTTCTACTATAAGATCAACAAAAACAATGAAGAGGAGCCAATGTAAACAAAATTTTGAAATTATACAGTACAGGTGACAAAAAGGCTAAAGGCAGATTTTGTAGTCAGATGATTTTTATTTTATTTTCATTCAAGAAATCAATATGATTTTGGCTTACATAGATAATTACTTGAAATTCAGAGCAAATCTTTGTTTTTGTCATGTTTTCATGCTTTTCTTGCATCTTGGCTTGCAACATGTAAGTTCCATCACAACAGATATCTTTTCTGTTGCTTCAGTTATGCATTTTGGGCACTTATAATAGGTGTTGGGAACAAATATATTTGACACTAACTTGTTGAATATATTTCAACATAAACTTGTTGAATATATTTTGATGTCAAACAATAGTGATAAAAATATAAATAAAAATCACTACTAATTTTAAGCATCTCTTTGTTAGATAAAATTTTATGTATTTTTACAGATATTAATTCATTTAATGTTTAAAATAAGATAGGCAATATTACAAGCCAAAACATTAGGTAAATTTTTCAAGATTTCAAAAATATTTTGTATCAGAGCTGAAATCAAAATTCATACAACCTGACTCCAGTGGGAATACCCTGAGCTATTATTTAGAATTACCCTGACTTCTGATGGTTTCACTTTCAACTTTTTTATTGTATGATTATGCAAAAGCATTATGTATTTAGTAAAAACTGTACTTCAGATTTTGAATTTAAATCTTTCCCAGAGTTAGTGATGTGTGGTATGATATTCCATTTCAAGTATCACACCAGGTGTTGCAGCTCTCAGTCAGCCATGCAGTCATGAGTATAAATTATCTATACTCTACTGTGTATTGTGTTGCTAAGCTAGGTGCATTTAAATGCACTTTAAAATTATGATATTTTAAATATACAATAGTTCTACTGGGATATAATCCTGTAAGTTGGGGAGCATATGAACTACCTCAAAATAGGTTAAACTTAAAATAATTAAAATTAAATAACCTATTTAAATAATGAATCAAAGTGAAACAAATTTAAATTTCATTACATTTAAAGGATCAGTTTCTCTGTAACATTATTACACTTCAAGCTCTCAATAGCTACTGGTAGTAGTGGGCATTATATTTGACATTGCGGTCATGGAACACATCCATAATTACAGAATACCCTACTGTTGAGAGCAGGTATCAGCAACGTTTTTCTGTAAGAGCATCAGACAGTATTTAGTCTTCAAATGTCAGACTGGTCTCTTACAACTACTCAACACTGAGATTTCAGCAGGAAATCAACCACAGACAAAACATTAAAAAACACAATTGAACATGTGTTTGAGTAACATTTTATTTATGGTCATTGAAACTTTAATTCCATGTAATTTTTACATGTCAAACATTTCCATCAATCATTTAAGGTATAAAACCATTCTTTACTTTTAGGCAGATAATAATAGGCAGGGGACTTCGGTTTTCTGATCTTTTGTTCAGAAGCTCTTTACCACTAATTCCAGAATGCTATGATTATATATTACCTAAAAATTTCAATAAAATTATTATTTATTTGAACTTGGAGTATCAGTAAGTATTAACCTTTAATATTCATTTTCCCATGATTTTAATATACTTTATTTTTCTTCAGATGATATTAACATTTTTAAATTCATTTTTTAAATTTGACACATAAAATTATGAATATTTATGGGCTATTATGTGATGTTTTAGTGTTAATACACAAATCAAGCTAAGCATAACTATCTCCTCAAAATTTTATCATTTCTCTATGGTAAAAATATTTAAAATCGGGGCTGGGGTGGTGGCTCAGTGGTAGAACCTTTGCCTAGCATGTGTAAGGCACTGGGTTCAATTCTCAGCACCACATATAAATAAAATAGAGGTCCATTGAAAACTAAAAAAATATTTGAAAAAAATATTTAAAATCCTTTCTTCCAGCTATTTTGAAATATACAGTAAATTACTGTTCTTTGTAGTCAACTTACTGTGAAATAGAATATCAAAATTATTTTTCTAAGTGGAATTTAGTACCTGTTCAACAACTTTGACTATATCAATATTGTTTTAGTTAAGAAAAAGAAGTTTAGTTAATTGTCTGAAGATTCATCTCTCAGTTAGTGTTCTTTTAGGCTAAAAAACACATCTAACTTTTAAGTCTTCTCAGAACTTTGTAAATATGTTGGCCATTAGTAGACACTTGGCTTTTCCTTCTTGAACTAATGAACTACATAAACTTAAATATTCTGAAATAGGAGTGGTTTGCTTGTTTTACAGTTGTTTCACATCTTGTGACACATAATATTTCAAGGGTTGTACAAAATACAGTATTATTATATTAAACCCATTTTCAAAAATTTTATAATAGTGAAGTATGAAAAAATATTAAAAAGTTTAACTTTGGAGAGATTATGCCCACTCTGAAAGTTGCCAATATATGCGATATCTGTTTTGAACATTCAGAATGTGATGAAGAATTTATCAGTCATCCAAATGAAAGATATGATCCATCAAATAAACCAGTGATTTTCAATCTGATGGTCATGAACCACTCTAGACCATGAAGTGGTGGCAGGGTGAGGTGGTGACTGAGTATTCAGAAAATCCTTTAACATTAGTAGGGGATTCTATTGTCTGGCATGGTTTGGGAAGCAAAAATTCAACAACACACACTTTAAGGACAATTTCTTTGATATTAAAATTGAATCATCAACTGTCCACAGAACTGTCTCAGCATGTAATGATCTGGACAGACAACACTAGGAAGAAAATAGAATAGCCAGATTTGGTATAGGAATCATGAATAACCTCTATCTATGTATCATTTAACACAATGCCTTGTGTCATTTAACAACAGGGACACATTCTGAGAAATACATTGTTAGGCAGTTTCCACCTTGAGCAAACATCATAGAGTGTACTCACACAAGCTGAGGCAGTTATGAACTCATCCAGTGATATGATCTTACAGTACCACTGTCATAAAAGTGGTCCATCACTGACAGAAATGTCATTGGGGGATATGACTACAGTTAGGTCAGGAACTAAGTGAAATACAGTAATGATTAATTAGGAGTTGTGGGCCTTATGGAAGTGTGTATATTAAGCCTAAATTCTGGAAAGAGCCCCAAAGGACTCTAAACAATACAAATCTCAATTTTAAGTCATGATTCTGGGACTCTAAAGAAACACTTTAAAATGAATACTTTAAAGTAGTGCCATTCAATTATTATACAAATTATTGAAAATTTTGTTCAGTTATTTAAAATAATTTTTAAAAGGTACCAAACAGAAGATCATATAAAAGAACTGAGGATAGAAATAAAATAAGAAACTAGTAATTTGAAGAAGCACAAAATACAGAATGTGAGATCTATTAAAGAACAAATGCATGAAAAATATCCAACGTATAAAGATTGTAAGATTAATTTGACGTTTAAATATAGTAATTATACTGAATGATACATGTTATATTACATAGATAGTATTATGAATCCTTCTAAAAAGGCATTCTGGATGATGTATAGTTGTACTGGAAAATTGAAGTTACCATTCTCAGAAACTAAGAAGAAATAAATAAGAAGGGACTTATCATTAGAATCAATTATTCTGCAAGTGATAACAAACCCTTGACAAAGAAATACTTGCCACTTGCAAGCTGAAATATTAAACAAGTTTTCATTTAAAAGCTTGTGAAAATATCTAATTTATCCAGGATTATTCATATTCAACAGTTTTTTGTCTTAGATGGTGAATAATGGATGCTGAATTTTATGTTAGGATAGTTTTTTTCATTGTCATATAAGTATGAAATAAGTTATCAAATAACTATTTTGACCAGGAATTATAAGAAAACTTATTCATAGTAAAAATAGTTACTTGACAGACATATAAGATCTAATTTTGCATAAAGGGGTAGATAATATCCCATTACATTATAATGTATGATGTTGAGTACACCCCAAGTCAATGAGAAAGGTTTGCAATGAGATAGAATTTGTATTCATCTTTCCATTATAAATCTCATTTGTGTGAGTAAATTACATTATATTGCAACTGGACACTGCTTATGATTTTAGCTGTAGCTAGATTTTATGGAATAAGAAAAGTAAGTTTGGAAAAATAATGTCTCTGGTAACTAAAGTTGGGATTTTTGGTCTGTTGAGTTTTGAATTTGAAAGTATTACATGTGTGACCTATTTTTATAGGTATGAAACCCTTAAAATGTTAAAACACATAAAATTTATATCTATATAAAACTAATAATATGAGTAAAACTCATCAAAATCAATTTTGATGATGGTTTGAGTTTTTGCTTGACAAAACATTCTTATCCAAACGTTTGGAAGTATGTCATTCAAGGATCAATTGTTTTTATATCTCAATATTTTCTACAGTGCATAAATGGCCTTGATATCTTGATTTTGGTATACCTAGATATAGTCCATCATTTTGCTTTTAAATATTACATGTTATCCCTGTATCATTATTATTAGAATCAAAAATAAAATAATGTGACATTGTCATAAAACAATAGTTTTTGAGACAGTCAAGAACATTATATGATGATCTGTCAGTATTTTGTAGTATAAAAGATAATAGCATATTTTGATAGGAATGGGCACACATTTCTATTGCACCAGATTTAGTATTGATATTGGTTAATAATATGTGTAAAAATCAAACTACAAAAAGAATCTGTGAAGAGAAATAGAAAAGCACTATTTCTAAAACATTTAACAGGTTCTGTAATATGCCAGTTGTCTTTTTTGAGGGGAGGGTGGAGAGGTATCATGGATTGAATTCAGGGACACTTGATCACTGAGCCACATCCCCTACTTTTTATTTTATTTAGAGACTGGGTCTCACTGAGTTGCTTAGCTCCTCGCCATTGCTGAGGCTGGCTTCAGACTCATGATCCTCCTGCCTCAGCCTCCTGAGGAGCTTGGATTAAAGGTGTGTGCCATTACACCTGGCAATATGCCAGTTTTAAAAGAAAGAAATTCTTTACTTACATTTAGATATTGTATAGTTTTAAACTTCCTGAGATTTTAGCCAGGCTCTGGTACAAAGAGTTTTAGGACAGCATACTTAACAGTAAACAAATCTCAGCCCCAGTGACTTTTCCATGAAGGAAATGACAGCCTAAGAATTTAAACACATTTTTGATTAGATAAGTTTATGTCAAGTCATGAATCATGTGGGCTTAAGTCACTATAAAGTTAAAACTTCTTTAATAATGCATATTGAATATGTTTGCTTTTCTTAGAATTTAAAGGCTAGGTGAAACATTATCTTGATAGATTCCTAAATATTTGGATGTGGGTCTCATTATTTTTCTAATTACTATTTGTCTAGATTTAAAAAAAAAATAATCTACTTGTCCAGTGAGTTTCCACAGTTCTTCCTTATATTTTAGATTGATGTGATCAGGGTCAGAGAAATTTTCAGTAGTGGTAGAAATTTGGGATTTTCACTGCAACTACACACAAATTTGATGGCACAATTTCATATAAAATCACTGCAAATGATCCAAAATCCTATGGTATTGATTAAAACTTAATTGGATTGTACCTACAACTTAGTGGATCATTTTCATGCCAAATGATCTAGTGTCCTTGTGATTTATTGTCGCTTTAAAAAACCGCTTTTAGAGAGGTCCAGAATTTCTCTGAAGGTACATTTCCATTCTATCAAGAAGTTTTATGATCAAGGCTTAAATTCAAACTTGACTCTTACTTACCTTTCTAACAATTTAATAATGTGCATCACCCTAAATCCTTGATGCTTGACTGTTTTCCTTGCTGTTCTCTTCCAGTTCATTAACCACCCTTGCTCTGTGTTCTGGCTTATCTTGCTCTTGTGAAAACTTCTTTCCCTTTATTTAAAATTTTCATATATATATATATATATATATATATATATATATATATATATATATTTATTTATTTATTTTCAGGTCTCTGTTTTTATTCCAGATTCCATGAAATCTTTCCTTAATATCTCACCTCTTAGTGACTTTTCCCTCCCCTAAGTCCTCCACATTTTATTTTTTACCTTTTGTTTGGAATTTGATGCATGTGGTGATTCATTGTTATGTTTTTTTCTTCCCTATGTGTATGTTCTATAATTTTCTAGAGACACTAGACATCAAGAGAATTTCTGACTCAGAAGAATCATGGTTCAATCCATGGCAGAGTGTCAGAAAAAATGTCTCCCTATAGCCTCTTCGTATCCTTGGGTGTCCTTGGCACAAATGCCTTTGGCTTGAAAAAGCTGGGGTTATAGCATTTTATTGTGATCAGTTTCCTTTATTTTTTATCAAGTCACTTTTTCTGTATTTCTTTGAAGAACTCTTTAATGAATATGGACTGGGAATTTCATTCCTGAGTTCTAGGTTCTGTCAAAAAAGTGATAAATGAAAAAAGACTGAGGTATTTGTTTTCATGGAACTTACATCCTAAGCTTAGCAAGGTGTCTAAATGTAGTTGAAAACCTTCATCCTGAAAGGTAAAAATATGTGAATCCAGAAATTTACCAGTAAGTTCTCCTTAACTGTATATGAAAGGGGGGTTCGTAGCCAAACTAGGTAAGGGACACAAACAATCCAATGGTAAAAAACAAGCAAACAAACAAACAAATCACCTAATAAAAAATGGACAAAGGACATGAATAGGCATTTCTCAAAAGAAAATGCACAAATAGGCAACAAATACCCCCCCCAAAAAATGTTTACCATCCTTAATAATGAGGAAAATGAAATCAGAATGAGATATCACCCAACATCTGTTAGAAGAGTTATTACCAAAAAGACAGAAAATACTAATCATTGGTATAAATATGGAGAAAATGGAAACCTTGTACATTGTTGGTGGGGGTGTAGCTTAATACAGCCATTATGGAGAATAGTGTGAAGTTTCCTCAAAAAAACTAAAAAAAAAAAAAGCAAGCAAGCAAACAATAAAAATTCCCATATCATCAAGCAATCTACTGCTGAGTTTATATGAAGAAAAAGATGAAGTCAGTATGTTGAAGAAATATCTGAACTTTCACATTCATTATACCATAATTCATCATAACCAAAATAGGGAAATAAGTCCATCAGTGAATAAATGGATAAAGAAAGTGTGATACACATCCATAATAGAATATTATTCAGCCAAGAAAAAGTAAATCATTTCATTTGTGAAAATATGTATGAAACTGGAGTAATTATGTTAAGTGAATAAGCCATGTCCAGAATGACAAACATGGCACTAGCTCAATCATATATGGAGTGTAAAAGTTAGGCTCATAGAAACAGAGAGTAAGTTATGGTTAACAAAAGTTGGGGGTAGACTGAATATGGACTGGGAATTTCATTCCTGAGTTCTAGGTTCTGTCAAAAAAGTGATAAATGAAGAAAAGTGATAAATGAAAAAAGACTGAGGTATTTGTTTCATGGAACTTACATCCTAAGCTTAGTAAGGTGACTAGATCACAAAATATTGACAAAAAGCACAAAATTTCAGTTAGACAGTAGGTTAAAGACATCTAAGGTGTATCATCAAAACTATGTTTAGTAACAATGAATTATCTACATGAAGTTTTCTAAGGGAATAGATTTAAGTGTTCTCACTACAAAAGTTTTTAAGAATGAGGTAATATTTATGTTAAGTAGCTTAATTTGGCCATTCCACAGCGTATGTAAACATCAAACAAAGCATCATGTTGTGCCTCATAAATATAATTTTTTACTTGTCAGTTAAAAGTAAATTGATAAGAGAAAAGAAGTACTTATCTGGAACAGAACCTAGTGGAGCCATAAATTGGTAAGAACACTTGAAGGTAATTTTGACAAGTTGCCGACAGCTGAGCATGGACTAGTATGACAGTAGATACTGCTGGGGGCACAGTAGTAAGGCAGCCTCTGCTCTTTATGAGTTTTACCATCAGGAATCTTAAAACATCCAGCATAAGAAAGAGTCCCTTATACTTCTGATAGGGATGGAGAAAATTAAGCACTGTAAAATAGGACCACAGCATTCTCCATAACAAATCCTGCTGTTCAGAGTAAAAGATTTTAATAAAGTCTCATCTTTGTTGAGGGAAGGCATTTGACTTGCTCTAACCCTACTTATCTTCACTTCCCATTTAAAAGTGTGAATAAAAAAATAAAAGCTAAAAAAAAAATTTTCTGAAGGTCATAGGCCAGTGACACATTTCCACTAAGAGACTGAAATTCTGAAAGTCAATTAGTCATTTTCTCTTTTTCACACTTGCTGAATCAGTTTACCAGGGCTACCATAGCTAAATACCACCACTCCGTTACTTTAAATAACAAAAATTTATTTTCTTCTAGTTGTGAAGATTAAAAGTCCAAGACTAGAAGATTTGTGCTGTTTAATATTGCCAACTAATGAAGTTACCAAATTGGATGGAAACCTGTTTTTCTGCCTTCTGCATTGAGACAAGAGACGATTTTCCAATTTATTCTGTTTCCAATAATCTACACAACATTTGTGAAAAGCATTCCAGTATCTTCCATTTCTCTTGTTTACTTTGACAGTGGCAGTCAATATTTTGTGATCTAGTCACAGTCTGTATGGTTTCTATGGACTCTAGGAAATATGACTCTTTCTATTATTAAACACAGAGTCCATGTTAGAATCATTTCAGAGGAGAAACACATGATTGAGCATTTCAACTTTCTTCTTTTATCCCTCCACCTTTTTTTTTTTTTGTAATTTCTTCCCTTTTGAGTAGTACCTAGTAGTCTTTGTCCACTGTCTGTGGTAACTGAGTACCACAAATTGGGTAATTGATAAAGAATAGAGTTTTATAGCCTTCAGTTCTGGGGAGCTCTTGCATTTGCTGGGGAGAACCTTCTTGCTACATCACAGGGTAAGACAGAACAAGCCTACAGCAACTCAAGTCTCACCTCCTCTTATTGTGAAGTCACTAGTGTTATCATAAGAGACCCACTCTGATGACCTTATCTAATCCTAATTATCTCCCAAAGGCCCTGTCTCCAAACACTATCAACATGAATTTGGGGATTAGATTTCCAACACGTATAATTTGAAGGACACATTTGAATCGTAGTATGGACATTTCCTCTATTTACACAATTTAGTTTTGGCATTTTAATAGTTCATAGAACTCTAACTTCTATTGAAAGGATATCAATGTCTTTAGCACTGCTCTGAAGGGTATTATTCCCTAAAGGCAAATGCCTGCATTTAGTTGGTTTGTCATCCATAATTGGTCTTTTTCTCTGTGACGATAGCATCATTGGTGTTTTCTTCTTTCAAAATAATAATTCTCCTTTCCTGATTTGTTCCACATCTCTGAAAAGAACTTTTAAAATTACTATTTAAATCTCCAAAAAATATTATTTACTTTTAAAAACCATCAAGTATTTAGAAGGTTGAATGATAATGCTTAGACTTTGCTATTTTATGATCCAAATGATCAAGTAGTGCAGAATGTGTTCTTCTTACAGATTTTGCAAATCATATAATCATCCTTTATAAAGAAACAATAGCAGGAAATATAACTAAAAAAGAACCCAAAGGTTTAATGTTCCACTTCTCTAAATTATTGAGCAGTATATGAAGGTGATAAAAGAATGATTAAAATTTTACTCCTCAAGATACTTGGTTTTTCAGTATTTTGAATACCAAGCTACTTGATTTTTCTCCCTAAAAAAGTTCTGGCTTTCTCCCTGAACAGGTTCTTCTTCTTGTAAAGGGTCAGCTTTTTGATTGTCTTTGGAACAATGTATTAAATACCTTCACTCAATTCTCGCCAGAGTTTTTCATTGATTTGTAAACATTTCTATTATTTTCCTATAAGAAGAGATTATACAATATTCAGGAAGTATAATTATTTCAGTGAAATACATTAATGTTTAGAGTCTCCATTTTTGGAAACAATATAATCCAATGGAGAAACTTCTTTTTATACAAATCTTGTGACAGAGGATTGAATTAACATGGCTCATTCCTAGAATGATTCTCAGAGACCTCTTTTTCAGAACTCATCGGCAAATATGGAAAAAAATAAGCACCTAAAATTAAAATTACATTGAAAATCCATAGTTCTAAACTAAATTACTTTATGTCTTAATCAGTCCTCATGATTGAATGACTCTTAGAGGAATAACATTTTGTTTATTGGAACAAATTTAAGAACCCTTAATAAATCGAATTTTCCTTGGAAGAGATCATTGAAGTAAAAAATATGAAGGAAAGAAGGAAAAAGTAGATAGCAATGAAGAAACATTTCTTGTATTCAAAATGGGGTAATAATAGCATTAAAAACAACAATTGCCCAACTAAAATATTTTGAGGAATTGATGTTGATGGCATAGACAGGGAAAGCACTGCGCTAAAACATTACAATATTATCATCTGCACTGGGAATAAATTTGCTTTGCAGATGGGGAAACTGAAAAGAGTATAGACAAAGTCACTTGCCCACATTTATAGAGTTGACAGTAATTGGGAGAGGAGGCATGTGAACACAAGCCATCTGATCCAGAGCGCTTGCTTCATATTTGCAGGCAGGTTGGAAGGGTAGGCTCACCATTACCAAAACTTACTAGTTGTGTTTTTTTCCCCTTCTACTGTACTTAAAAAGAGCACCACCAATCTCTCACAGAGCATATCCTTTAAGACACTGCTTTAAATCAATAATGTGGGCGCTTTGCTATGCAGATATACTGATTAAGAGGAGGCAGTACATGTACATGTGCCCTTTTTTAGGCTAATGTTTAGGAAAATAAATCAATTGTATCTAGATAAATTACTTTGAAAAAGTCATCAAACCAATAACATGATATATCCATTTCTTCTTTAAATTTGTTCATACTGATGTGAAATCCTCAAAATACAATGATTGTTTTCCCTAAAATATCAATCTCATATTAAATACATTAATATGTATGTATGCGTATATGTATGTTATTTTCTTAGTGTTTCAAAATTAAGAAAAACTGAATAAAGCTTTGTGAAATATAATGAGAACAAATGTAACTTTTTAATTATGTGTTGACAAATTATACTGGTATATATTTGTGGGTATAAGGTGACATTATGATTTTTATTATAATGTGGAATGATTAAATCAATCTAATTAAACTATCCATCACCTCAAATATTTGACAGTTTTCATGATGAAAAATTTGGGATTTACTAAGTAATATTGGAATGTATATTACTCATTTATTAAATATATTCACCACTCTGCAATAAATCTCAAAGAAAATCAACATTATTTCCCCTGAGCCCTATACTCTTTGTTTATCTATACAAAAATCTATAGGAGATGCACACACA
This sequence comes from Urocitellus parryii, assembly GCF_045843805.1. Classification (NCBI taxonomy): domain Eukaryota; kingdom Metazoa; phylum Chordata; class Mammalia; order Rodentia; family Sciuridae; genus Urocitellus; species Urocitellus parryii. The sequence goes on from NC_135532.1 coordinate 151,600,547, forward strand.
CACACACACACACAAATTTCCAAAAGATTTAAAATCTGCAGATCAAACCACAAAAGAAACTTGTAAAAGAGGAAGAAACAAAATATCTACAAAACAATGGAAATGGCAAATGAATGGATAAAACCAAACACATAATAAGCAAACAAAACTGAAAAGACCAAACTATATGATGACTACCAAAGATTCATTTCACTTTCACCTTTAAAGACACACAGTTACTGAAAGTGGAAGGGATAGAAGAAGATATTTTATACACATGGAAAATAAAAAGAGCAGGACTGGTGATACTACTTACTTGCAAAATAGATGTTCACTTACAAACCATAAGTAGAGATAAACCATAAATAATGCAAAGGGGTCAATTCATCAGAAGGATATTATGAAAATTATAAATATATATGCATCCAATAGTGGAGCAGCTAAATATATAGAACAAATATTAGAGCCAATGAAGAGAGAGATCAATTACAATATAGTAGGGTATTTCAATACACCAGTTTTAATCTGGACAAATCTTCTAGACAGAAATTTAATACAGAAACACTGGACCTAAACAACACTTTAGACCATGCTGCAACTATTTTTTTTAAATAGGAAAGTAGCTGTCAATTGAATAGGTTTTAATACAGAAATGCCATTTTCCCAATTGTGTGTGTATGTTCAAAAGGTTTATAAACAGATGAAACTTCTTATTAAGGGTACACAGATCCCTGGCACCTGTCACTGCAATTCCTATAGCTACAACTCTACCTTCCTTTCCAATGATGTGATTAACAGCTATTGCTTCTACCATAATAAACTAGAATCTCTGTGAGCAAAAGACTGGTGCCTTGCACAGTCTGGTTTGACCTAAGCTTTCAATAATGGTCTTTAAAGTGTATTAATAAAACAAGCTTATTAAGTAATTATATATTCCTTTTCTTTAGGGAATAATGTTTTATGTAAAAGTATTTGATAATCTAGGAAAAATTATGTAACTAATTCTAGATTATTTTATATTTTTATTATGAATAATTGAAATTAATAAATACTATTTATTTAGTATAAATGATATCTGGATCTTTTGTATTATTATTATTATTATTATTATTATTATTATTATGTTTTTGCTACCAAGGATTGAACTCAGGGTCACTTGACCATTGACCCATATCCACATCCCCAGCCCTATTTTGTACTTTTTATTTAGAGACAAGGTCTCACTGAGTTACTTAGCACCTTGCTTTTGCTGAGGTTGGCTTTTGAATTCGCCATCCTCCTATCTCAGCCTCGAGAAACACTGGGATTACATGTGTGCACCACCACACCTGGCTTTGTTTTATTCTTAAAAGGCTTTAATTTATGTAGAACAAGGCTTACTTGAGGACTTAGGGATAGAGGCCTAGATGGAATTAAAATAAAGATAATTATATATATTTTTTCTTAATAAATACATACATATATACACGTATGCATATATATATATATAATATGTATATATATGTACTTGTGTGTGTGTATGTGTTTGTGTATTTCAGACAGAAAAGGAAAAAATGACTCAAAATACTACTTAGTTCCCTTAATTAAGGTATGATACTCAAATCATGGTTTTAAAAAATAGCACTGTTTAAATATTCAAGCAATTTATTGATTTGCCCATATAAAAGATAAATATATCTTAATAATCTGAAATAGCACATCCCTCTCAGTTCTCATTGTCTAATTTACCTATTTTTCATTTCCTACTACTATTTATTATAAACCCATGTAGAGAGAAAAAATAGGGGAGTGCTTTCTGAATTAAGCCATTTTTCCCCATTTTGATCAGGCAATTCTACAACATGAACATTGCTCCTATAAGTCACTTTAAAATATGGTCCAGTTGCTGTTTTGGATATATTCACAATGTTCACAATGGCTGTTTGTTCTATATTCACAACTGATGCTGTCTATTATGTTATTACAAGATGAGTCATGGTTTTAATACTCTCATGAAGACTTAAGAATGCACTCAGGCATGTTCGATCGATTATAAATGTCTCCCTTAGGATAGCACAGAGAATTTTTTTATTTCTAATTTTCAAAACAACTTGCTTTTGATGAAATGTTTCAGATCAACAAATAGCCTTAAAGACTGATGGCCTTTCAAATCCCTCTAGCATGGACAATGAATATGATCACTGCTTGAAACTCCAACTCCATTTTGGAGAATGATTTCTTCAGAATCTATATAAAGAAATATTATGTTTTTTTAAAAAAATACTTAGAGCTTTTAAGGCTATAGGGTTTCTAGATAATATAAACTTCTTTCCTTCTTGTTTTTCCTTCTAATAATAATAATAATAATAATAATAATTATTATTATTATTTGCAACCATTGAGCACTTGTGCAGCATTAGGCACATATGCCAGGTTCCATACTATATTCTGAAAATGTAGACTTGAATAAAATGTAGTTACTATTCTCCAAGGTCTTATGATCTATTTAGTGAATTGAATAACTAAAAAACAAATCCCTAGTGGAGTATAGCATGCTGTCTGTGAGATCTTTACCTCTTATTAAAAAATAATAACAAAGTACCTACTTGCATCTACCAAAAATGCACCATATATTCAATTTTTAAAGGTTCTACCAGATTAATGTTTGAAAGAAAGTAGTTACTTTTACTATATAAATTAGCAAAAAGCAAATTCTTGGTATAATTGAAAACTCTGTTTTAATAACATATAATTACTAACATATGTTCAGTGAGGAGACCTATAACTTTAAAAAAAATCACTAAAATTATGATGTATCTTCTCTGAACTAAAAGCTATAGGAATGAAACCATGTGATAGAACATAAAAATAATTAAAACCGCACATGCTGAATCTTAAGAAAATTATCTCAATTTGCCTTTGTATCATCTCCTCTTGTGGAAATTAAAGTGGTTCTTGGATATATATTTAGTTCAATATATTGTGTTTGGGGCCTGGTTTGTGCACTATTGATTTTTAACACTTCCTCTTCTTATGGTAAAAATATGTCAAAGCTTACATAGCAGTCCAAATACTGTATACAAGTTGATTTTCTTCTATTGGTGTTTTCTTTAAGACTCAAACAGAAACAGTCCTTGATTATGCACAATTCATTTAATACTTGGCTTTCCATCTGAAATTTCTAAAAAGAGTACTAATTAATGACTAAAATTAGCCTGCTCTTATGCAAGAATTAGTCAAGTTGGAGAGAGAATCCATCTTAATTTTATATAAATCAGATATTGTGAGATACCTTTCAAGATTATTTCCCTCATTAAAAACATAAAATATTAAATAATACTTATTCATATTTAAAAACCATATTTAACTGCTATTAGAATTTTGGTGTATATGTTTCTAAGATAGTTCTTATATGCTTAGTATACTACATATATAGATTTCATCTTTTTAAAATTATGAGATTTTCACTCTAATTAGAAGATTTACATTTAGTGACTGCATTATATTATAGGATATGGATTCATTTCTCAGTTCTTAGAATTTAAAAATTGATTCCAAGTACATATTTAACATATTAAGTATTTTTTTTAAATTTCAAACTATCTGTTTTCCTTTCCCTTTACTATTATCCAATCCTGCTATAACTAATGAGGTACCTACCTACTCTTATTAAAGTCCAATCCCTCCACTTGTGCTCCAGCTCCTGTCCTGCCTCATCTTTCAAGGTCATCATTTTTTAAAACTATTGTTTCTTCCATACCAACAATTCTTCCCTCTCTGTTATATTGTCATTATTAACATAAACCATTCTTTAGGTTTGCATTGGTTTCTCTTGCTAAACACAATAATATATCAGAGGCAATTAATTTTAAAAGATAAAATGTATGTTTAGTTGCATTTCTCGATGTTCCAGTCCAACTTTGGGTAGCCCATTGTTTTAGGCTGGTGAGGATGGAGAATGGCAGAGGCAGTGGCCTGGGTTGGAAGAATCCACTATCATCACAGGTGAGGAAGCTGGGAAAGCCTACCAATGATCCCTTGGAGGGCAAATCTTTAGCACATAGACCTTTGGGGACACTCCTTCAAACCATAGCAACATTGTCTCATTCATTAAAAAAATCCTGCTTCTTTAAAAATATAACCACATTTCTTTCTTCCCTTCCCTTCTTAGCTCAGCTTCTTGTAAACGTTGTCAGTTGTTTTTTTCTTTCATTCTTTCTTTCTTTCCTTTTTTTTTTTTTTGAGTTCTTTGTATTCCAGAGATTAATGCTCTGAGGTGCTGGTAATGATTTTCTCCCATCCTGTAGGCTCTCTGTTCACATTCTTGACTGTTTCCTTTGCTGTGAAGAAACATTTTAGTTTGATACCATCCCATTTATTTATTATTGATTTTACTTCTTGGGCTTTAGGAGTCATATTAAAGAAGTTGGTTCCTAAGCTGACATGATGGAGATTTGGGCCTACTTTTTTGTCTAGCAGGCACAGAGTCTCTGGTCTAGGTCCTAGGACGTTGATCCACATTTGGTTGAGATCAATTTCATTATACTATAGATGTCCAGATTTCCCAGCACCATTTGTTGAAAAAGCTATCTTTTCTCCAGTGTATGTTTATGGTGACTTTGTCTAGTATGAGATAATTGTATTTATGTGGGTATGACTCTCTGTCTTCTATTCTTCTATGGTCTTCATGTCTGTTTTTGTGCCAATACCATGCAATTTTTGTTACTATAGCTCTGTAGTATAATTTAAGGTCTTGTATTATGATGATCTTGTATTACTTTAAGGAACTGAACAGGCACTTCACAGAAAAAGAAATACAGTTGATCAATAAATATATGAAAAAAATTCGACTTCTCCAGCAATTAGAGAAATACAAAGTAAAACTACACTGAGATTCCATCTCACTCCAGTCAGAATGGTAATTATCAAGAGTACAAGTAACAATAATGTTGGCGAGAATATGAGGAAAATGATTCACTCATACATTGCTGGTGGGACTGCAATTGGTGAAGTCATTACGGAAAGCAGTATGGAGATTCCTTAGAACACATGGAATGGAACCACCATTTGACTCAGTTATCCCATTCCTTGGTCTATACTCAAAGGACTTACAACCAGCTGTACTATAGTAATGCAGCCACATCAATGTTTATAGCAGTTCAATTCACAATAGTAAACTGTGGAAGCAACCTAGATGCCCTACAACAGATGAATGGATAAATCAAAGGTAGTATATATACACAATGTAATATTACTCAGCCACAGAGAAGAATGAAATTATGGCATTTGCCAGAAAATGGACAGAACTGGAGACTATCATGCTAAGTGAAATAAGCCAGTCCCAGAAAACCAAAAGCAGGATGTTCTCTCTGATATGTGGGTGCTAACACACAACAAGGGATGGAAAGATCAGAAGTTCATTGAATTAGACAAAGGGAATGAGGGAAGAGATGTGACTAGAAAAGACAGTAGGACGAATCAGCCTATCTTTTCAATCTTTACATGAATATAAAACCAATGTAACTCCACATTATATACAACCACAATAATGGGAACCTAATTGGCACAAGTTATACTTATTCTATGTATCATGTCAAAATACACTCTCCAGTCCTGTATATGTAGAAATAACAAATAAATAATTTTTTTAAAAAAGTTGTCAGTAGCTTTATATTCATTCCCTCACTTGAATATTTCAAGTAGAGCTAATATTTTGTTCCTGACCACTCCACTCAATATACTCTTACCCAATCCTATAAAATAAACATGTTTGCTTCTTAGTAATGTATTTCCTCAGTAATGCAGGGCCATTGTATCTCGATTAACCAGTCCCACTTTCTGGAAACAAATACTATTCTAGGTTTCTTGTGTTGTATAGTATTGAATTTTCTTCTGACTCACTGCTCTTTCTTATTCTTCCTTTTGCTAGCTGATCTTCTAATCTCCAGATTTTTTTGTGACTCCAATTTGTTACTGTTTCTTTCCCTATTTATTACATTCTTCAGAAAATCTCATCCACTGCCATCATTTTAAAGACATAAATGCTAATTTGCATCTCCAATCCTGATCTCCCTCTTGAATTCTAAGCTCACAGCCAGCTGTTATTTTACATCTCTACTTGAGTAACTAATAAATATCTCAGAGTTAAACTTTTCCCAAGTAAACTTGCAGTCTACAGATTCTTTTAATTATATTCACTTCAGTAATGTTACCAACCTCTACCAGTTACTTAAGCCCAGAACTTAGTAGGTACTACTGATTCCTCTCTTATGGAATCCTGGTAGCCAAAAAGGCCCACAATTCCTGCCAGTTCTAGCTCATTCTGTTCTGAATTCATGCCATACTCCTTTTTCCTACAATTCTCTGTTCACCTAGCTTGCATGTATGACTGCTTACAGTGTACTTACTGTATCTATTTTTATAAAATGCAAATTACATTTTTCACTTCTCTGTTTCACTCTATTGCATTCCTATTGTTTTTGCTACAAAATCTAAATTTCTTGCGTTGGCCTTTTGGATCTTGCATTAGTCAGACCCTGCCTATCCCTGAGACGTCATTTTATAGTACTCTCCTTGAATTTACTGACTCCAATCTAATGGTTGTTTCCCTTTTTCTTGCTGCTCCCTTAACTTATCAAGTTTTACAATCTTTGTGTCTGTTCCCAACATTTGCTATGTCTCTCCCTTTCCCATTGCTGTCTTCTACTTTTTATTCATTCATCAGACTAGATGTCATTTCTGAACTTAAACTTTTCCTTAACCCTCAATGAAAAGTAGCTTCTCAGACCCATTGTATTATCTGATTTTATTTTCACCATGGAACTGATGCTTTCTCATTCCTGTTTTTTGTTGTTGTTGTTGTTTTGTTTTGCTTTTTGTCTCCTGTGATAATTTTGATTCCAAGAAAGCAAAATTCTTATTGTCTTCTGTTCAGCTTTATTCCCAGTGCTTAGAAAATGTACAACATAAATACTTAGTGCATAAGTTGGAATGTCTTTGTAAAATCATATCTTTGTATTTTTTATATTATTTCCTTATAACAGATGATACCAAATGAGATAATTGTGTTCTGTCCAGTTAGTTTCTAGAAAGTTTGTTCCTATTTTATGGTTGCTAGATTTAACAAATAAGAAATATGAGACAAGGGCTGGGGATGTGGCTCAGAAGTAGAACATTTGCCTAGCATGTATGACACCTTGGGTTCAATCTCTAGGACTGGAAAACAAAACAAAACAAAAAAATCAGATATTTTCTTTATCCATTCACCCATAAATGGATGATTGTCAGTATTATTCCATATTTTGGCTATTATCAGCAGTTCATCAATGAACACAGGGGTGCAGATGTCTTTTGGAGATACCAATTTAATTGACTTTGGGTTTATTCCTGAAAGTTGAATTTTTAATTCATACAGTAGTTATACTGTAAATGTTTGAGGAGCCTCCTTATATATTTTTTTAAAGGCCATGCCAATTTACATTGCTGTCAACTGTGTACAAAAGTTCCCTTTTATCTACATTATCACTAATGTTTATGATCTCTCAATAAAGATAAAAAATTACAAGAAATCTAGTTACATTTTAATTTTAGATCATAAAACAAATCATCAGTACAAATATGTTCTATGTCATGTTTGGGGCTTATAGTAAAAAATGCTCAATATTTATTAGAAATTTAAATTCATTTGGGCATCCTGTGTATTACCTGGCAATGCTGATCTATATGTAGTCACAACCAAAATGGATAAAAATGGTGACTTTTTCCTTCCTGCCATTTATTCCATGTGCTTAGAAATTTAAAAAAATGTGCATAGGTATACATATTCACCTACATGCATATACAAACACCCATGCAGACACAATACCATTAACAATAAAAGAAAAATGAAAGTCTCTTCTGTGATTATAACCTATTTCATAAGGAATGTTTTTTTTAAATTTTTATTTCATTGAGATCCTACTTGAAGCTCTGGTCCTTACATACAGGGCGACCACTGTTCAATACATGCCTTTTTGAATCTGTGTATGAAACTTAACTAGACCATAAAGTCGCTTTGATCTGAAATGACTGTTTGAACTGTTGATCTCCCCAGATAGGCAATAACATGAAAGAAACTCATTTGTAGTTGGGGTGATGTGGCATGCACATAAATAAATGACCAGAAACTCGACATCATCATGGAGTTTAGAAACATAATGAGGACCAAAGCCTGGGATGTGCAGGTTGCTGAGGATAGTAAAATCCAAAGCCCCAACAAACAAACATGAGAAGCACTGGAAAGTCTGTTTTATAATCCAGAACTTGTAATTATTCACTTAATATTTTAAATTGTTTTTGTCTATGAGAGAATTTAATGCTGTAAGTATACATGGAATTAATTTTTAAGAACAACTGGCTAAGAAATTTCAATCTGCAATTTTACCTTTCTTTTTGTTATTGTGTAACTGAAAACCCATATAAGAAAGACACTAATTAGAAGGGTAAGAATGAGATCAAAAATATTTTTGTCACTTTTGTTTCACTAATCCACAATAAGGTTCCAACACATTAGGAACTTGAAAAGGGAATACAAAATCCTAGGAGCCACATTAAATGAAACAACAACTTTGAAAACTAAAGTAGAAAAGGATTCTCATTAGGGGGTCCTTGCATTTTAAAGGCCTTAAAATTAAAATTACTGCAAGTAATTTTCATAAATAGCTGAAATTTTTGGTTTATAGTAGATTAGAGGTTGCATTAGGTACTGAGAATATCCTGCCTATTGTCCTCAACCAGAAAGGTTTGACTGTTTCATTTAGCATTTCTATAAAATGAAATCTTTTCTGAATTCTTACTATTTGTTGGAAGTTCCTTTCTGTCATTTGTGAGTGAAGTCAGCAGGGTTTATCATTATCATGAGCAGCAGTGAGAAGGGAACAAAAGGACAAAAGAGTGATCCAGGGCACCTGGCTCATAGGTACTAATCATTTTACCATTATGTTCAGAATTATAGAATAAGTAATTATATTTCCATTGTGTCTATATCAGAAAATATTAGCAATGGTTAATATGTGTTAAGTTTTTACTATGGTGTGTACAAATGTGTTTTGTTTGATATTTTAAGGAGGATCTGAAAATGTGTCTATTTTCACTTAACTCCAAATTGAGCATTGTTCAGTACTAAACCTCCCTGACCATCCACCATGAATTCACAAGTAGAAGCAAGTGACCCATGTGCCAGATCCTGTACACCATTTTCTCTTTGCCTTATACCCACAAATGCAGGTTCAGTGGGTCAAGGAAAGAGTACTACCCTCAGAAGATCTGGATTTTAACTCTGTAGTGCAGGAAAGTTTTCTTGACCTAGGTTTGTGGTTGAGGCACCTATAAAGAGACACAGAATAACATGAGGAAAGCATACATATTAATTAAGTTTTTACCATGAGATGGGGGCTTTCACTAACGAAAACTTAAAGAAACAGGATTATCTGTGTATTTTTATGCTTATTTTGATAAAGAAGTGGATAGTTGTAAAGACATATGATTGGACAGGAGTGTATAATTAATTTTAAAGTCTATTTGGATTCTTCTCTGTGTCCATTTATCTTTGCACGTAGGGATATTTCTTTCTTCTGGGCATAGGGTGAGTCTCGCTGGAGTGAAGGTTGAAAACTGCTTTGGAGAGAAAGGTAAGGGGAAGCTGAGAGGGACCTTCCTTCTTCTATGGTTGTCTAAGATGTCAACCACATTTTTTTTTGTCTGCAACCCCTTCAATTCTATATTAACCACATTTCAATAAATAACTACAGCTCCCTTGAGTCTCAAATTTTATTTATAATATAGATACTTGATTATTTCAGTAGAAAAAAATAAACTAAGAAAAGTGGTTATTACCATGCTTAATATGTGTAATAGGGATTCAAAATCTTATTAACTCTTCTTGGGATGAGATGTTTTAGAGCCATTTATACATCGTTAATATGTTATATTTATTTAGTTGATATTATGTGTCAGACAATACCTAATTGCTTCATTTGTACTGTATTTTTTTACCTCCATAACAGTTTTATGAAGTAATTTCTACTTTTGTTTATCATATGCATTCTATAGGGGAGGAAAATGAAACAATGAAGAACAATCATTTAAGTCACCTTTCAATCACTCTAATCAAGTGAATACTTAAAATTTGGGCATAATTTTTTTAAAATAAATATTGCACTAAATAATACTCTCTATCTTTCCTTTTAACTATGTTTCAACTTGAGGATTCAACATGTCTTAGTCATCTCAGTGTAACTCAATATGTTAGGCAATGTGGAAAAGACACCTGTGTCAGAAGGTGTCTGCCCTCAAGGAACTCAAAATTGGAATCAATTTTTATGAGTTCCAATCTCAAATCCATTGACAAAAGCATGAGGCTTATTCTATGATCATTGAGAACAAAAAGAAGAAAACAGTCATGTTATATTCTCTTGGGCTATTAGAAATCAGAAATTGCTAATATAGATAAACTGCCAAGACATGCAGCTGAGAAATTATACACATACTAATGAAATTTGGTCACCAGGGCAATTTACTGAAGTTAAGGCAACTCAATTAGAAGTAAAAGGATAATGGATATAGAATTAACTCAAAGAAGTCATTTTAAATGTAGTCGGAGTTTGGTTTTCTCTCTGTATTTCAGGATGAGATCATAAAATTTAGAGCTGAATTTATTAGTATTTAATTGCAATTGAATGCTTGGGGGAAAAAAAGATTGTTTCATTCTGTCTCCAGCATCTATTGGGATTTTTAAATGGAAATGAAAGTATTTATTTATTTATTTATTCATATTTTCTGTATATGAAGACCCAATATTCTCATTTGGTACTAAGAGAAGCTCCAGAGTGACATTTTAATAAAATATAATTATAAAGTGATAATCTGGTAAACTTTGTGCAGCTTAAAATAAACCTTCTTATGCAGGGCAATCAATGTGGGATTCATGCAGTTGTCTCCTTATAATGCCTATGATGTTGGGAGCTGGAATGCCAACACTATTTTTAGTTTCAAAATAATGACGTGAGCATTAGACAGAGTGATTTTACAATATTGAGCAGCATATTTTCACATTATGGAATAGAAAATCAATTTATTTTTCTTTTTGAAGTTGTAATGAGAACTAGATTGTCAAATAGGCTTTGGGATAATTCATTTATTTCAAAAAGCCAAATTATTATGTTAGACTCAATGTAGAAGCTATGTCATCCATTCTTTATCAATATGCCACAGTATTATCTGATGGGTTTTGTATGTTAGAACAAACTGTGAGTTATCTATATTTTTAACATAGAAACTTAGGTTGTAAATAAAAGAAATAAAGTTTGTGTTTTTAAATTTCTTTTACATGTCCTTTTCTACCCATCAAATTATTTGAATCTGTTATTAAAAAATAAATACTAGTAATAGTTTCTGGCTAAAGACTAACGTAATTAAGTTTTAGCTAAACATGTTGAAACATTACCAACCATATTCATGTTGTTCACCTCAATATCATCCTTCAGTATGCTGTACATTTCTTTTGGTTTCCCTGCAATTGCTCAAAATATTTTGGGATCTAATTTTTGGAAATTACCATTAGAGTTGGAGATTTTTTTATTTGAATATTCAAATTATGCTAAACACACTGTGTTTTTTACCATCTTAAAATTGGTAAAAATGTTTTATAATATTCTACTCTTGAGTGTATGGGGTTTATATGCTGCAGAAAAGACAGTAGATAGATAAATTCAATGTCATTAACTATATTTCTGCAGAAAACAATAAAAAAGGAAGACAAATGATTTACACTTTAATTTGTATAATTATAAGGACATATATACATACATATACATATATATACATATATATATATATCCCACATATATAATTGAAAAAAGAAACTAATGAAATTATACTTAAAAATGTGAAGAAAAGAAAAATACAAAAATGAAAATGCCTTCTTTCCTATAGGGAGCAATCACAATATGACTCCTAAAGATTTTCAAAGTAAAGAATGATGTGATCAGATTGATGGATCTAAACAAAACATCATAGCACTGAGAATGATATTTTCCAAACACAGTGTTAACTGTGACTTCTTTATTGTCAACTCAACCCTATCTTGAGAAACGGAGGCCCACAAAGTCAGGTAATTTGAAAAATAATACATAACTACTAAATATTAAGAAAAAATTTCCAATATGACCAAGACCTGTGTTCTTAACTACTATATTATAGTCTCTTTTATTATTTCCATAAAATGGTCATTGTATCTCCTTCTTGTGCTGTCTTTTAATATACCTTGGTTAAACAAACAAAAATAATAAGTGCCTTTGTTTTCTCTTTTTCTCTCTCTCTTTCTCTTTCTTTCTCCTTTCCTCCCTCCTTTCCTTCCTTCCTTCCTTCCTTCCTTCCTTCCTTCCTTCCTTCCTTCCTTCCTTCCTTCCTTATTTCCTTTGATGCTGGGGATTGAACTCAGGGCCACACACATTCTAGACAAATACTGTGACACTGATCTACATCTCCAGCTACATATCTTGGCATTTTTAGGATAATTTTATAATTTAAAACTTACTTGAAAAATCTTATTTTTTCTTTACCACACCATACTACATAGATCAACATAATATAAATGAACACAGTTTACCCTAATTTGTGGATATCCATACACACATATAATCAATCTATTTCCTATTGAATCAAATATATTTTAAAATTTTTGCTCATTTGAAATGTGATTTTTCAATAAATATTCAAAAAAGAAAATCTAAAATTTTTATCTAACAGACAGTTTTCTTAGGTGATGACATCTTTATTTTATTTTTTAATCTTTCAATTCACTTGTAGTTGTAGAGGAAACACAGAACTGTTTGTGCATGTGCAGTTGATTTTTGAATATTTTAACTATATTACTCTTTGATTTACCAAAATTTTGAATGGTTGCAGTCCAGAAATGTTCTTGTACACTTCTTGATTATAGTCATTGTTGGTATTTGTAACAATTCCTGTCCTATAAATATTTGCAAAATAAAGAAGTCATAGAAAATTAAATGACTTTACATATTTTTTATACCTTTACATCCAATAATAATATTACTATTTCAATAAAAGTGGAAACGTTTCTTTATTTCACAGCTTTTATAGTCAATTTTGTTTGAGGTTTTAACAGCTGGATGTAAGTTGTATTTATACACTTTGAGTTTGCAAATATTTGTGATCAATAAACCTTTCTGTCATAGCATTTTTCAGCAGAAGCAGCTGCTAATAGCTGTACTACAGGGATATGCGGGTTTGGATAACATACAGGGGACTAGTATGCTAAATGGAACTGAATAAAAATGGCATTGGATTCTGTCATTTAATATAAGTCTCTTATCATGAAGACCTCAAATCATTTTACTTTCTAGTGGGTATTGTACATTCTTTTAATCTTTCCAATACTAATATCTTATATTTTCTTTTCCAACTTGAATTAGTAATGTTTGTTTACATTTCAGACAGGATTTGTATTGACTTGAAATATTATGCATTTCCACCATAGAAACACAAATATTTTTGAAAGCCCTATATAAATTTAAATAATTGGAGAAGGGTATACTCATAGCCATAAAAAAAGCCTGTCTTTACAACTGTCCATTGAAATGGCAATTTTTATAACAGAAAATGAGTACTGAGTACCACTAATTTGATTGGTTGTAGAATTCACGAAGGCCTACTTATTTGGACAGATTCTTTCAGTATAGCACAACCCCCTGGGAAGTCACCTTGATCTCTGTGTTGTGTGAACCACATGACTGAGAACGGAGGAAAGCAGTAAGAAAAATGGAAGCAAGTTTATTCCAGGACTGGAAACACCAAAAATAGAACTATGCTTAATATTATTTCTGCACAATATTTTACACAAGTGTAAAATGTGCTATAATTTTGGCTTCAAAATGTTAAATTCTAAGAATAATTTACTTCTCAGAGGTTGTTAGAATCTGATTTTTACTTAAATAAATTCTAAGTAAGAAAATCTCATTTACATTTTTCTCTACATTTATTATTTTCATTTTACATAGTGCAATTTAATGTTTCTCAAAGTGAGAAGTGATTTATTGTAAATGGTAGTTTTAAAAAAATTTTTCATTAATTATTAATTTTTTTCTTGGTAACCAACTTGCCTTAGGTAATGTTCCAATTTTATCAACTCGTCCAGCCAATCCGTATGTTGAAATGCTAATTTCTAGTGTAAGAGTATTTGAAGATAGTACCTTTAGAGAGAAAATTAAGTTAAATGGAGTCATAAGGGTAGGACCTTAATCTAGTGTGCATGGACCTTTGATCCTGAGCTCCCAGCCTCCAGATCTGTGAGAAATCATCTGTCTGTTGCTTAAGCAACCCAACATATGTGTTTGGTTATTACTGTATAGCTGCTCTAGCTAACTCCTGTAGGTATCATGAATAGAATTTTAACCTAGGATAGCGTTGGGAGTGTGGCTCAGTCTTGCTTGTCTAGAAGTTTAATATTTAGATTTCAAGTGAAGTTAACTACAAGGCTATAAATGTTGAATTCTTAGTAATGATATTAGGTTCTTTTGCTAGGATTGCTGGAACAATTCTACCACTAACTGAGTGGCTTTTAAAAAACAGAAATTTATTAGCTTACAGTTCTGGAGTCTGAAATCAAAGTGTTGGCAATACTGGTTCCTGCTAAGGGCTGTGAAGAGAGACTTTCTCCTAATCTTCTCTGCCTGGTTTATACATGGTCATCTTCTTGTTCACATTTTCTTGTTTATGTAAGTATATCAGTTGTATTAGATTAGGGTTCAACCTGATAATTTCACTTTAATTTGATTATTTCCATGAAAACTCTATTTCCAAAGGAGATTACATGTTGAGATACTAAAGGTTTGGAAAAACAATTCAATCCATCACAGGGCACAAGTTTTGACATTTTTTTTTCTTTGCTTTGTGTTATTTCCCAATCCCTTATACATGCTAGGCAAGCACAATTTAATTGAAGCTGTTGCTTATTTCTGGAATATTTAGAATTTATTTATAGTATGTTTTTAAGTTACCAAAATATCACAATAAAAGATATTTTGGGGAAGTATCAAAAACCAAGATGGTTATCTATTTTCATATCTATTTCCAGATCACCTTTGATGATCTAAATTGAGTTCAATAAGTGCCAATACAAACATCCAATTATATGGCAACATTAATCATAAATGAAACAGATTACTGTGCCTTTCTCTAAGATCTTGTTTTTTCCAGTAGAGGATTTTTTTTTTTAAATTTAACTTTCAAATTATTCCTACACATCTTTGTTAGCTGTGAAGTGTTTCTTAAACTTCCTGCTGGGTAAATTGGATTGGCATATGCAGCTGGATGATAGTGTATAATGTGTAAAAACTACAACCTCACAAATACTCAGAATTCTATGAGTTGTGGTTGTCCATTATTAATTTATGAAAATTATTGAAATACTTAAGAACTAACATGGCTAAGTGAGCATCAAGGAAACTAAATCAAAAGGAAAAGAGAATAGAAATGAAACATCTTCATCTAAAAGCAAATCACAATGCCCTTATGTATGGTCTTAGGACTGGGGAGAATTTAATTTGCATTATATCATAGTGTTTATGTGTGTGTGTGCTGAAGTGTGCTTATTAAAATAGGGTTTAACTAAAATAAAATGTACAGATCTTAAGTATTCAATTCAGTGAGAGTTTTATAATTATATAGTACAATAAGTACCTAAAACAAAGTAGAAAATACTTCCCAAACTAGTTTGTACAATTTACAGTCAATTCTCTTCTCTTTAGAGGCAACCACTGCTTAGACATATATCACCAGAGATAAGGTTTGCCTGGTATTGAAATTCATATAAATGAAATCATACCCTTTGTACTTTTCTGTGTCTGAGTTCTTTTTCTCAACAAAATGATTTTGCTATTCATTCATGTAGTTTTGTGTATCTAAAGCTCATTGCTTTTTGTTAGAGTAGTATCTATTACATACATATGCCAGATCAGTTTATCCAATCTCCTTAAATAGACATTTGGATTGTTTCCAGGTTTTGGCTATTACATACATTCCAACTTCTATTGTGTAAATGCCTCAAAAAGTGGATTTGCTGGTAGACAGGAGAAGTAAGAAAACATCAATCAGTTTTCCAAAGTTGTACCACTTTGCATTCTCATCAGCAATGCATGGGTGTTTCAGTCAGTATTTGTCATGCAGTCAGGACTCACATTGTCCTCACTCTTTCATAAATTGTTCAGAGCTTTTTGTAAAGTGCCCAAGTCACTAAAATTTCTATAAGGCAAAAAGAACATAAGCACTACTTCTCTGACTTATAAAGAATGTGGTACGATTGAAATAGAGGGAAGAGTAAATGTTCACTTCTGCAGCATTCCCCATTAGATCACATTGTGAAATGGTTCATAACTAAGCCATAGCTGAGGTTATTACCAGCACATCCTGCATGAATAGACTCACTCAAAATGTCAGGTATAGAAATACAAGGAGTGGTAGATTTTCTAAAGTGGAAGAGTATGACAGTAATAAGTATGTTAATGGATATGTGAGACAAACCCAAAGATATCTGCAACTAGGAGGAATTAAGTGCAATCAAGAGTTTAGAAATTCTACCAATAAAGGCTGAGCCAGAAAAAATTTCCAGTATTATTCTCCGTCAGTGTATTAGTGAGAAATGTAAATATCCTATTGGTCTTGGAATGCTACTTGGTAGAAAGATGGACACATGCGATGTGCACAAGACCTGAATATGTAGACAATTATAGAAAGAAAAGGACAATTTCTCATAAAAAGAGCTTACTTCTTTATTTTCTTCTTAATAACTAGTTTCTAAGTAGTTATAAATTACTATGAGGTTGAGAAATGAATCTCAGAATCATCACTATAGTTGGTAACTAAACTAGTCAAGTTTTTCTGTTAGGCTGAAAAAATGCTTTGTGTTGGTATTTGATTAACCGAAGAGCAGTGATGAATTAAAATAATTATACAGTACCATAAATGAGTAAACTATTCTTGAAATTTCCAATAATTAATCTAGAATTTACAACAGAGAATTTTGGCATAAAGGAATCTTTACACAATAAGTAAATTGTCACTGGAAAACTAGTATTTCAAAGGGTTTACATTTCTAGGACAGACATAAAAGTAGATGATCTCATATTTATGAAACTTCTTTCCCCTAAAAGTTAATCTATCAGTTGGTTATTTACATATATTTTAACATAAATTAATTGTCATGTGGTGGTTAGGTCAAACTCCGAATCTGTGTATTATCATGCTTTGAAACATAATAAAATCATATGCTATCTAGAATGGAAACGATAATTTTATAATATTGTATCTAATATTGGGAGTATAGTTAAAATAATTCCAAACTCCAATTTAAATTCCAGGAATATACTTGTCATGCCCTGACAGCTGTAGGTTGTATTTTCACATATTTCTTGTACCCTGCTTAATTTGGCTCATGTAGTGTCTCTGGAGATGGAAATGATATTCATAACTTATAAGGAAAAAAGATTGTATCAAACACTTAGTAATTCACATGGATCAATGGAAGAGATAATGCTCTGCCAGCCAAAATAATATCCTGTACTAAAGTAAATGTACAAAAACCTTAAAAATGTATAAGAAAGTTAGGAAAGGTCCTTTATAAACACATGAATCTAAATGAAGAAGATAGGTCATTGATACAAATGATCAGTTGGCTTTAATCGCTCAAAGGTTAGAAGTTTGTTTTCTCATTCAGTTTTTCTTTCCCTCTGTCTCTCTCTCTCTCTCACTGTCTGTCTTACACACACACACACACACACACACACACACACACACACTAACACTAACACACAAACTTCCTACTATCATTTTTTTTGGTATGATTTGTTCCCCAATCATCCTGACCTGGTGTGAATCTTCATTCTGTTACCTGACAAGTTTTTGATCCAGGATAATTTACTCTACCCTTTAAATCTCAGATTTATTTTATTTAAATGGAAAGAATTCTCCATTTCACAAGTAATTATATAGAGTTAATGTCAATCTAGCAAAGCACTTTGCCAGATGCAGTGCCTGACACTTTCAATAGTCAATGGCTTTTATACATATCTTGTTTTAATTACTTTGTGACTATTATTGAATACATTTTTTGCCGCAGTCTGGCTGGGCACAAATCAAGCCACCGAAGCAAGAACAGACTTTATTTTTTTACTGCAAGAAAGAAACCTCACACACGCTCCCGGGGAATCCTCCCGACAAGCCACGAGGCTCCTCCAGGAACCCCCAGCCGGAAAATCTCTCCGGGAAAACCCTCCTCCTGCACTTCGCCAACCAATGGGAACTCCCGGGGAATCCCCGTGAGAACTAAAAATAGCGCGAGAACTCAAAATTAGCGCTTGAACTCAAAAGTAGCGGCAGAGGCGGATATTAACGCCTTGCCTGTCAATCAATACTGTTGGCAAAATGCCAGGGGCCATACAGACTCGGCTGTGGCTCTCAGCATCTCCCCCCTTCTGTTTAAATAAACAACAAGTAATGTGGCTTAGGGACCGTGCCTGTTAGGTAGTCCAATTCAACATATGGTCCTTACCCGTCATCGGATGAACTGACCTCTAGGCGTCAGCCTCCTGTCTTAGGTTGGTACCACTGCAATCGGATCATACCCGTCACTGACTACCGGTCCAGCATACAGCCATACTTGTGGATAGGCCTTTGCACCAGTGGGGGGGGTGAGGTTCTTTGCCTCACCTTTGTTGGCCCCCAAACTTGTCCTTGGTGCCAATGGGGGGGTGAGGTTCTTTGCCTCACCTCTGTTGGCCCCCAAATTTTAGACCATCACTAGTAGAAGGGAGGAGGATGAAAAATGCCATGACACCAAGCCAATTGAGGGCTCCTTTGAAAAATTGTACCACCGGTGACACCATCAGCAAAGATGTCAGCATTACCACAATTCGCTGCACCAACAGATAGTTCACAATGCATACAAGTGATACATAGTCCAGGCAAGTTCTGCAAGCAGTTCAAAGTAGAGGAATCTGTCAATATGTCCATTTCTTCCCAAAGTAAATCTACTCCTTGATTGAGCATTACTTGTTGAGTTATTATTCACTGATGCATCAGTTTATACAGTTTGTTGATAGCTACCGAAGAAGCTGTAGTTTGGTTTTATCTTTGTCTTCACCGGCACTGGGATGAAGATAGGAATTCTGGCAATGATGCTAGGAAAAAAATTATGTAACATTCCAACAGGCATTAAGAAAATAATTTTTTGAACAATTTACATTATCCTGAACAGAATTATTAAATATAATGAGAAGGAAAGGTGAAAGCAAACAAACAGATCTGTTAACCTCCTTATTTGTTCACATATTAAAACAATTTTCAACAGCTGTTTACCCAATCTAAATTAAACCATTAAAATCACGTGAATAAAAAAAAATTCGGATCCATTTATTCATGAGCGCTCCTCATATAAGATATATGGACATGCACACATACAGACATACAACACAAAACAGAAGTGTGCGCACATAACATACAACATATAAGACAATAATAAAGGCCTTGTAGCTTTACCTAGGTGAAATCTCCATTGCAATGTTTAAAAACTCCACAGTCAAAAAATAAAACACAGTCAAAAAACAAAACTGATCAGAAAAACATTAACCTAGGTTTGTATGAGCTCAAAAAATAAAATAGAACTTTATGATGTGGGAAAAATGCAATAATAAAATAGATATTGAAAAAAGGCACCGTGGTTAATCACTGTCGCAGATGTAAGAATAGCCAAGCTGGAGCTCTGGATATCAGCTGTTATGGATTTCAGTCAAATCATCTTCTTTTTCTGTAGAAATTGTTTTGGTTAACCTCTCTGGAATCCAAATCGGCTGCTGTTCTCCCTGTGGGAACACACAAACGGAACCCCTACTCCAGACAATAACTGGGTCGGGACCTTTCCATTGTCCTGTTAGAATATCTTTCCAAAGTACCTTAGGCTTATGTACATTTTTCGGATACATATGTCTTTCCGCAGCACTAAGTCCTGATGAATCCAAATTTAGAAAGTTTAGAGTAAAAAGGGTTATTTTAAGTTTATCTTTGGGGGATATATACCCCTTTCCAATTCCCTCTTTTTGCTTTAATAAGTACGTTTTAATAGTTTGATGAGCTCTTTCAACTATGCCTTGCCCCTGTGGATTGTATGGGATTCCTGTTATATGAGTAATACCAAAAGATGAGCAAAATTGTTTAAAAGAGTTAGAAGTGTAACCAGGACCATTATCAGTTTTTAACTGTTTAGGAACACCCACAGTGGCAAAATTTTGTAAGCAATGAGCTATAACATCTTTAGTTTTTTCTCCGGCATGAAGGGAGCCCATCAAAAATCCGGAAGAAGTATCAACTGTAACATGTAAATATTTTAATTTTCCAAATTCTGGCAAGTGTGTGACGTCCATCTGCCAAATATGGTTAGGTATCAGTCCTCTAGGATTGACTCCAAGATTAACTTGTGGTAAAAAGGTCACACAATTTTGACATTGTTTTATTATATGTCTGGCTTGTTCCTTAGTTATTTTAAAACGCTTTTGTAAAGTATTAGCATTAACGTGAAACCTTTTATGAAAATTTGTAGCTTCTTCTACAGTAGAAAAAATATGTATATCATGTGTAGTTTTATCTGCTAAATCATTGCCCAAACTAAGGGCTCCAGGCAATCCTGTATGTGCCCTGATATGTCCTATAAAGAATGGATCTTTTCTATCCCAGATTAGACTTTGTATAGTGGAAAACAAAGAGAAAACAGTAGAGGAAGGGGAAATCCTACCAGCATCTTCAAGGGATATTATAGCATTAACTATATACTGACTATCAGAAAATAAATTAAATACAGAATCTTTAAACATCACAAAAGCTTGTAAAACTGCATTGAGCTCTACCTTTTGAGCTGATTGTTTGGGAACTAAAAATGTAAAAGTTTGATCAGGGGTAACTACTGCTGCTGTACCATTATTAGACCCATCAGTGAATATATTTGGAGCATTCACGATAGGTGTTTTTCTTGTCATTTTAGGAAAAACTACAGGATGCTTAGACCAAAAAGACAACAAAGGATTAGATGGTAAATGATTATCAAATGAAACATTTGATTTACACATGATTATTGCCCATGTATTTAACTCATTAGCTAACTCATCAATTTGCTCCATAGTATATGGAGTAATAATTTTATTGGGAGAAATTCCAAACACTCCCTTTGCTGCTTTTATTCCTTTCAGTATTAATTGTCCTACAGCCTCAGGATACCTAGTAAGAATAGTGTTAGGAGAGTAAGATAAATGTATCCACAATAATGGACCTTCTTGCCAAAATACTCCTGTAGGAATATTTTTTGTTGGTATTACAATGAATAATAAAGGCAAACTTATATCAATTCTGTCCAAATGCATATTTTCCATATATGTTTCAATAATTTTTAATGCCTTTCTTGCTTCAGGAGTTAATATGCGGGGTGAATTTGGATCTGATGGACCTTTTAGGATATCAAATAAAGGTCCCAACTCTCCTGTTGGTATGCCTAGATAAGGCCTTATCCAATTTATATCTCCCAACAACTTTTGAAAGTCATTAAGCGATTTGAGTTGATCTACTCGTATTTGAATTTTAGGTGGACGGACCATGGTTGAGGATAATAGAACTCCTAAATAATTAATTGGAAAATTTAATTGTACTTTATCTATTGCTATCTCTAGATTATAATTTTTTAACAAATTTGTAAGTGTGGCATAAGATTCCAACAATGTGTTTTTATCTTTGTGTGCTAACAATACATCATCCATATAGTGAAATATTTGTAGTTCAGGATTTTGATTTCTAAGTGGCTGGATTGCTTTATTAACATAAATTTGACACATAGTTGGGCTGTTAGCCATCCCTTGAGGGAGCACTTTCCATTCATATCTCTGATCAGGACCTTCATGATTCAGTGCAGGGATAGTAAATGCAAAATGTGGACTATCCTCAGGATGAATTGGAATTGAAAAGAAACAATCTTTAATATCTATAGCTAAAACATACCAGGTTTTTGGTAAAGCAGACAATTGAGGAATCCCTGATTGAGCAGGTCCCATAATAACCATCTCATTATTAATGGCTCTTAAATCTTGTAATAATCTCCATTTACCAGATTTCTTTTTAATGACAAAAATGGGAGTATTATAGGGAGATACAGAAGGTTGTATATGTCCCTCTGCTAATTGTTGTTTGACCAGGTCATGGGCTGCTTGTATCTTTTCTTTAGTCAGGGGCCACTGAGAAACCCATACTGGTCTATCTGATTTCCAAGTGATTTTTATTGCCTCAGTGACCCCTTCTGAAAACCCAGTCCATGTCTATTTATTCTTCGATCTATTTGTATTGGTGCTGCTATACCTTGTTCTTGTTTTTCTAATCTTTTTCCTTTCCTAAAACCTTGTCTAGCCATAATAGTGGGTGCATTTTGATTGATATTATTTGTTAATGTCAAACCTAATTGATCTAAGACATCTCGTCCCCATAAATTTACGGGAAGATGATCCAATACATATGGCTGTATAGTTCCTTCACATCCTTCAGGATCCTTCCAATCTAAGACCATTGCACTTCTATGGGGATTAGTTGCCACTCCTAGGCCTCGAAGCGTTTGAGTGGCTTGTTGTAATGGCCAATGTTTTGGCCATTCTTGACGAGATATGATGCTAAGGTCTGCACCTGTATCCAGTAGCCCATTAAATTCATGTCCTTGAATATTTAGTTTTAGCATTGGGCGAGAATCTAAATTCAAAGACAGCATAGCCCAATCTACACCTGTGGAGCCTAATCCCCTGGAACCTCTTTCCATAGTAGTACTGGAAAATTTATCATGTAGGCTGGATATTATTAATAACTGTGCTATTCTATCTCCTGGTGAAATTACTGATATACCCTTTGGAGAACTAGCTATAATTTTTATTTCACCTTCATAATCGGGATCAATTACCCCGGGACTTATCATAAGTCCTTTTAGCGTAGAAGAACTACGTCCTAACAATAAGCCTACTGTTCCTTTGGGAAGAGGTCCTTTTACTCCTGTGGGAATGATTTGAACTCCCATCTCTGGAGTTAGTACTGCTCTGGCGGAGGCGCAGATGTCCAACCCTGCGCTCCCTCTGGTTCGTCTGATGAGAGATCGGATGGATAATGTGTCCTGGGTACTACCCTGATGGGGTTGCTGGGTTCCTCCATGGTTTTTCTGGGTTCCTCCAGTGCCCCGTACATTTGTGGTCGTGGGCCCCGGAGCATTGGGCCCCCCTGTCCGTTTTTTGGCAATGGAGCCTGATGCCTTTCTCCACGATATCGTGGGTAACCACCTGGTCCTTGTCCATTTTTTGATAATGGAGTACCCTCTATGGTGGTTTGAGAACGGCATTCATTAGCCCAGTGTCTCCCTCTACGGCATCGTGGGCAAATATCTGGTGTTCTATTCCTTTGATACCTAACTTTGTTATACCTTCCTCCTATGGGGCAACTCCTTTTAAAATGTCCTGTTTGTTCACAATTGTAGCATGTTTTTGGCCTGGCATCTAAAGCCTGTTGTACTGCTGCCAAGACTTGTCCTTGTTCATTAATGTCTCTACATAATTTAATATATGTGTTTAAATCTTCATGTTTCCATGGTCTAATGACCTCTCTGCAGCAACGATTTGCTTGGTCATAAGCCAGTTGTTTTATAAATGGCATTGCTTGTTCTGTGTCACCAAAAATTTTGGAGGCTGTTTGAATAAGCCTATCTACAAAGTCAGCGTAAGGTTCATTAGGTCTCTGTATTACCTTAGATAGCTGACCTTGTAAATCTCCCTGTCCTTGTAAAGTCTTCCATGCCCTAACTGCGTCTGCAGCAATCTGTGCATATACAGCAGGATCATATTGAATTTGTTGCCGCTGACCCTCATAAGGTCCTTTTCCTAGCAACATCTCTAGACTTCTTTGAGGGTAACCGGCTGCTGCATTTCGTCTAGCTGTCTCCCTGCAAAATTCCTCATTGGCAACCTTCCATAACAAATATTGTCCTCCATTTAGCACAGATCTACACATGCTAGCCCAATCTGCTGGAGTCATGTCCAAGTTAGTAATGGATTCGACCATGCTTACAGTGAAGGGTGCATGAGGACCATAGGTTGTTACAGCCTCCTTTAATTGCTTCACTGTTTTGAACTCTAACTCACGGTGAATTCGCTGCCCTCCTGCCTGCTCAAGTACAGGGCATGCTAATCTTTGAGGTCCTGTCTCAGGATCCCATCTATCAACTACGGGGGTTGAGGGGGTTGAGGGCCACTCAGCTATCTCCATAGGTGGAGCTGTTGGCTGAATTACGCCCTCTGGTGATAGATCGGTGTTAGTAGCAGCCTCCTGTTGTTGCTTCCCCCCTGATAGCTGTTTCTCCTCTAAGCTTTCTTCCTTTAAATTTTCTTCCTCTGTCTGACTAGCTTGAGAGACCTTCTCTTTTGCTTGATCTAAATTGTCTTTCTCCATGGTTTGAACCTCTAACAATTTATTTAACACTCTTTCAGTTTGTTTTTTACTAATTTCTAATCTGTTACAAAGATAACGCAACCCAAAAAGATAACACAAAACAAGACCGAAACAGAATGAAACAAAAATGGAACAAAAAATCGTTGTATCAATTTTCCTATTTTCTGGACATGTGCATTTGTGGTCTATTTCTATCTCTTCCTCAGGGGCAAACAACTTCAAACCTTGAGCCAACCATTTTTCCCAGTCTGCCTGAGGAAATTCTAGGGATAGGCAGCTTGAAACAAAACCAAAACAAATCAAAGCAAGAACATATTGTTTTTTAAAATGGTCACCCATTCTCTTGCCTTCCCTTAGGGGTAAGCAATTTCACTTACCCCGAAGCTTCAGATGTTCCCCGTCCGGGCCGCCAAATGCCGCAGTCTGGCTGGGCACAAATCAAGCCACCGAAGCAAGAACAGACTTTATTTTTTTACTGCAAGAAAGAAACCTCACACACGCTCCCGGGGAATCCTCCCGACAAGCCACGAGGCTCCTCCAGGAACCCCCAGCCGGAAAATCTCTCCGGGAAAACCCTCCTCCTGCACTTCGCCAACCAATGGGAACTCCCGGGGAATCCCCGTGAGAACTAAAAATAGCGCGAGAACTCAAAATTAGCGCTTGAACTCAAAAGTAGCGGCAGAGGCGGATATTAACGCCTTGCCTGTCAATCAATACTGTTGGCAAAATGCCAGGGGCCATACAGACTCGGCTGTGGCTCTCAGCAATTTTTCATTAATTTAGAAACAACTATTGTTATTTTTATTATTATAGTTACAGTCAACTGACTCTTATGAAGTATATTCTACAATTTCCAGGCCAAGTTCAGCAATGAACATCTTGAGGAAGAACTTGATTTCCCTTTGGGAAAAAACTGCGACTGGCTTTCTTCAATCAATAGATGAGGATTTGTTTAATACTTATAATACCAAACAGAATGTGCAAAAAAATTCCAAAGTTAGTAAGTGGACATAAGAAGGATAAAGGGAATGGATATTATTATTTTTCTCAAAATAATATTTGTTGTTTTGCTGTCTCCTTTTAAAATTGTTTTCAGAAATGTGAGTGTATTCTTCACCAAGAGTTTTCACAAAGACCTTCATGTTCTTTATCTAGGTTCCAGACAAGTAATGGGACATTGCTAAGGAAAACTGAACATGCATCATTAATGACTGTATTAGTCTGGAAGGCTGCTGTAACAAACAACCACAAACTAGGTGGCTGAGGGGAAATTCTCACGATCTGGAGGCTAGAAGTCCACAAGCAAGGTTCTTCATTTCTTTGAAGGACCCATCCTGTGGTTGTAGGTTGTGTTTTCCTGTGCTTTCCCATGAAATTTTCTCTGTGTGTGCCTGTGTTTTAACTTCTTTTTTAATAAAGTATTAAAAAACTTCTTTTTTGATAAAGAGCCCTCACCCTATGGATGAGGGCTCTCCCTACTGACCTCATTAACCTTATTTCACTTTTTAAAAGTCATCTTACTTTAAATATTTGTACAATATCAAATCAAGGAGGGCATATCAAGAGGATAAATTAACTGTGTTAGAAAAGATTGTTCCAGAAAAGGGTTCCTTTAATAAATGCTCACTACACTAAAATGCAAAGCATCAGCCTAATCAAATAATATATATGGTCAATCAATTAGATTATCCTGTCTCTCTTAAAGGGGGTCTGCAACTATGGGCCTAATTGCCTCTGAGACCTTGGGATATTTTTGTTCTTCCCACCCCCAATTCTTTATATTTCATTTGATCAATAAAAGCTTTGTGCATAAGTACCTTACAATTTAGAGAGCTGAAGTATGATTTTAATGCTCAAACAGCCCACCAAAATGACAATTGCAAATATTTTTGTGGAAGGAATACCAGCAGAATTGTGCTAAACTCCACTGATAAAGATTGTAAATGTAACATGTGCTAGTTTAATTAACTTCCATTACCCATCAGAAAGGCCACATACCTGGCACCAATAGTGAACAGATGTATGAACACTGGAAAAGACTCTGCTGAAAAACTCCAAAGATTTTGCTCAATCAGTATGTACAGCCTTCTGCTAGGAGATGTGTCACTTTTAAAAATTGTGGCAAACATTCTGAATTTTGTATGGAATGATGAATTTTATAGTCTCTCTTCTGCAGGGGACCATATTTCCCCTTATTAGAGTTTAAATTGAGTCTGGTTGTTATGATATGTATAAATAGTGGTCCATGCTGTGGTGTTATCAGATAAATTTAGGAAGCAAATGATCTCAGGAAATACAACCAAAATAAGTACCCAACTAGTGTGTTTTCACTGAGAAAAATCAAAATATATGTATAAATATGCATGAAGATTATTCTTATGTGACATGTAGCACTTTGGTTTTTGGTATTAGTATTTAAATCTGTCTAGTTCAGATGAATTATTCAGAAAGTACATACATTTAGGGGTCAAGTGTAAGATAGAAAAAAATGGTACCAGGTCATAGCATATTCACTGAAATTGCATGGCCACTGGATCTTGGGTAGGACAGAAAGCAGGATGTCTTTTCTATTCACACTCTTCTGATTTCCATAGCCTAGCATCCTTCTAATGGTTGAGTGGTGAAGTGAAGATATTTAAAATAACTGTAACTGCTATCATGCTTATTCTCTATCAGGCCTTGTTGGGGAAACTCTTCTTATGGTGCACTTCATCAGATAACCCAAGCATCTGTCCTTAGCATCTAGACCACTGGGCATGTTTGTAAACTAAGATAGAAAGTGACTACACACAAAGAGCTGGCATGAGAGAAAGAGAAAGGAAACTTTTCAGTAATAAAATGTCATTCTATGGATTTTGTAATTTTCACCCTTTTCCTCTAATTGTTCTAATGAAGTCTGTTTACTATTGAGGAATAAATAGATGCCAGAGGAGGGATCCAAGGCATCTACAAATGAGTGACTCACTGCTATCTTTTTGCTTCTGTTCTATACCTCTGCTGTATATTTTACTGCTATTTTATCTTAACAGAAAAAAAGGAGATAGATAAAAAGATAGGTTTGATGGAGGGATAGAGAAGAAAAGAAAGGTTTAGAGCCAAGATGAGGGTAGAAATAAGGAGAATGAAAGAGAAGAATGTGGGATTACTAAGGCATATGGAGGAGTAGCTACATTTGAGGTTTCATCCTATTTTCCTTATTCCCACTTTGAGGATACCATACATTCCCAATATCTTGAAAAGCATGGAGTTATGAAACCAACACAAGCCAAATGGTCAAGAATAGAGTCTAGGTTATGGGAACCAGGAATCTACAAGAGGCCCCCTCACATAATAAGCAAACTTCCCAATCCCTAGTTAAAATATTATCTTATTTCTAAATTCCAGCTTTGAAGCAGAGAAGCAAAACGAAATTCTCCAGTTCTCACCATATCCCAGTATTCACCAGGTTTCCTCTTATGGCTTGGCACAGAGCTGGGGTGACAGCACCCTGGAGAAGACAGTCTAACCCGTCTCCTGGCAGGACAACTCTTTCTTTTTCTCTTGTTCTCCTTTCTTTTCTTCTCCTCTCCTTCCTGCCCTGTCTTTCTTTCTACATGTAATTATATTTGAAATAATTTTTGTATAATTTGGCTTCTGATATGTCATCTCTTAGGGATTTCTATTACAAAATAAAACAGGAATTCTACAGTCTGAAGTTAATATCCTATCTCACTGACTGCCTTTGCAAAGACGTTTCCGGGTATTTCAGCTGGTCCAACAGAAAAAATTTCCTTCCTCTGCCCTCTCTTGATTTTTCTTCTGAGCGCCCAGTTCATTTCATACACACACACACACACACACACACACACACACACACATTTATAGAGTAACTCATATATAAGTTGTTGAAAGTAGAAGCCCCTTTATCTGAGTCCATCTTTTTTACATTAACTGTTATAACTAAATATGTATTTTTTAGTTAATTTATAAATAAATAAAAATAATTGATAGAATTTCATATATAAGATATAACCTTGCAATTCCATACTTTGTTCAGTATTCAAATAAATAAAAGAAAAATTCATGATACTCTTGTTTTGTAGCATTCTAAATTAGCTTCATTTCCTAGATTTTTAAAGTAAGATTGATTAGTAGTTAATATTAGTATGAAAATGCAAATCATATTCCTAGTATAAACAATAACAATACAAAAAATAAGACATGCAGCCAAATCATATTTGCATATTGATGAGAACTCAGCCTAATTCTTCTAAGGTCTGAACGTTCTCAGTTAAACTACTTTGTAATTGGATTTTATTTTTAATTCCATCATTGAAAAAACTACATTGAGAGATGCCTTTTATACAAATTCATAGGTAGGAAAATTATCTCTTAAAATAGTTAATGTAAAAAAAAAGATTGACTCAAATAAAGGGGATTCTACTTTCAACAAGAAAAATATAACCAGTTCTCAATCCTAATATAAATTTCAAAAACACATATTTCCTTTCCTTTTCTTTTTTCTTTTCTTTTCTTTTTGTCTCTCTTTCTTTTATTTACAAATACAATCTGGAATATAGACCAAGAACACACTTAATCTCTTGGTGAGTATCAGACATTTGGCAATTATATAGTTTGGCTCATCAAGTAAGCATTGATTGTTAGCATTAGCCAGGAGTATATAAATACTTATAAATATTGCATGCAGAAGAGAAGCCGCACTTAGATGGATGATTAATAGTCCTGTTGTTGGTAATCTATTGTATCTTTTTTGCATGGAAAAAGCAATTAGAAACACATTTCCGACTATCCCAGACAGACCTTAGATGCTTCATAGCGGAAAATTAAAATTTTAGACATTGCAAAGAGTGTAACAAATGTATCTTCAGTTACCACATAATAATAGTACCTGGAGGACCCTGACAAGCTCATAAGAATTTGACTTACCTTTCCTCCTTTTTTATTATCTATTTTTATAAAGCCATGAAATTATTTATAATGATAGTGGATTTGTATAAAGTGTGTGTATAGAGAAATTCAGTCCAGAAAAATAAGTACAAATGCGTAGGAAATGGTAACTTTGACAACTGAACCATAATAAACCTGAATTCATGCAGGTCAGGAGTATGAAACAATAGTCTGAAAATGAATTTATGCTATCAAATGCCCAAAGACTTTTTTATAATCTTTGAGTAAAATTGATTTTTTAACATAAAAAATCAGGTAAATCATTCTGGGCTAAAACCCGTCAAATTAGGCTTCTGTCTGAAAGAGAATTATGATTCATATTATTATTATATGAATTACACTGAAGAAACTTATTCTAGAAAACCTTTAAAAAATCTGCTTAAGGTGAGCAAGGAATACTGAGCTAAGTTCATGCTATTAGGAATCCATTGAAATCTTCATAGGTATTTCCCTTCCTTGCTTTAAAATTGTCATAAATACAGGTACTTTTAAAAATTATTATTATTTGCAGATAAATTTGGCTTATGAAGAGCAAATGGTCTAGTTTCCACATATGAATGTATCTTGTCTTCATTATTGCATGTACCATGCTCACTATAACTGAGTAATGAAAAGTAATCAGAAAGAGGCTGTTGTTTTAGAATTATTGATAGTTTTTCATCCCATTATTTTTCAGAAATTTCCTATATTTAGTTTTAACTTTTAACCTCAAATTCTAAATAGCACAATGTCTATAAGCATAAGAATTTCCCAATAACTTCATAAAATTTGAAATATATGTAGTGTTTTTTCCTTTCACATTCTTTTCTACATAATTGCCAACACATACTACAAAGTTTTGAATAGAATAAAAGTGAGGTTGAGGGTCCTGGTTATCAATATTGAAGGAAATATTGTTCCAATGTGCTGCTGATTAAACTTGAGACTATATTGTATTATGTATTGTGATAAAACATGTGCCTGTGGAGTCCTAACACTCACTCAAAGTCTATGTCTGTGATTACAAAACTGATTTTTGAATGAAGACAAGAAAGAGGAAAAGAAATTATTCCTATACATAATAAAATAAAACATTGGCACTTTAAAAAAATATCTGATGCTTATTTCCACATTATTTAAAAGTGCATTTAATTGTGTATACTACACTATTCCTATTTAGGATTAAAAAATACACAATACTAAATTGAAGAATTTTTTGTTATTGATAATTATGGAGCACTATTTTCCTTTAATCTATAATGAAATTTAAAACAAAATATCTAAAATTTGAGGAAGAGTCAGGAAAACTTAATAAAAAATAACAAAGAAAAATTTTAGTGCTTATGAAATATCTTACCTGATAACTAATTTTAACTTCCTTAGTAAATACTAGTTCTACAATTAATGTATTTTAGGTGCAGATTTTTTTTTTCAGATATGTTTGGGGCTTTTATGCATTATCTTTAGTTTTTCTCTATTTTTAGTGTTCCTAGCAGGATCCAAAACTGCACAATACATCTTTCAGGTTAACTTGATAAACATAATTTTCAAACCAAACTAGACAGCCAAATTAATTGCTTCTAGAAAAACAACAACAACAACAACAACAACAAAACTAAACTCAGGACAGTCACCATATCTCAGCAGAAAAATGGTTACTAAGCCAAGGCTACGTTCGAAAACAAAAACAGAAATAGAAACAAACAAACAAAAAATCCTCCTTTTTTTATCCGGAGACATGACTTAGATCTTGGATCTATGTCATTGTTGTGCCAGAGCAGTATTCCTTAATTGCCCATTTAGCTGAGATAAAGCTTTATTAGACACATTTATTGTTCCCATTGCAAAACTGGTCCAAGTCAATTGCATGGCTGTTTTTGAGGCCATGTGAATAACATCCTACTTAAATGATTATTGGTTATTTTCTCTATAGGAAGAAATTATTGTATTGATTTTGTGCTATCTAATTGTTTGTTAGAAATTTAACTTATATTGAAAAAGTAATATTGGCTTTTTGACTGTTGATTTCATATGTGTGTTTTGCAGTAGATAAGTACCCATTAAAAGGCATTTATTTTCTAGAAAATTATATTAAAACTCAACATGGTCTACATTTAATCACAGTTCTCAAATGTGCTTGGATACAAACAGCCTACTTCTGCCTCAGCTCATTCCTCTGCAGCTCTCCTTATGTCGTTTATAAAACTGATTTCTTTCTGGCCTCTGAAGGAAAAGGAAAGGATTGGGCCACTCTATCTTTGAGAATGGTTCAAATCTTCGCAACTTCCAATCCCTCTAGTGCTATTTTTCTGAATGGATGTGTTTTGTTCAGTGATGTTTAGAGTGTACAAACCAAACTGAATGTGAAATATCGCCGACCTGCACAGGCTCTCAGAGGGCACTGAATGAGGTGACCATGCCATCCAAGAATAATTCTTCAGACATAAAAGGATGAGAATCTCCAAAGACAGTGTTCTCTAGGTAAACCCAAAATGAGTCACTTGACATATTTCAAGGGGCGACTGGATAACTTAGGCTTATTTTATATTAGAAAAGAAAAAAAAAATTATAGAACTGTATACTTACATTGGTCCCAAATTTGCCAACACTAAATTCTGATTTTCCTATTCAAATATCTTCCTTCCCTTCTTTTCTTCTTTAATTCCTCATTCCTTTTCTTTCTTTTTTTTATTCCCTTCTCCCAAGAATTTCCCAGTACAAACATTGGCTGCTAAAAGCATTTGACCTTGTGCTCACACTTTCCTTAAAATTATATAGCAGTTATCTATATGGTTAGTCATACTTTATAGTGACCTTCTTTTTATTTATGAATATAAATGATTTCTCTGTGGAGTATATCACAAGCAGAAAACTATGTTTATGTGTTATTAAAGTGGGAAAACAGTTTATATATTAAATACTGCAGGACTTTGTCTTCTGTTGTGGAAGTGCTTTCTCTTTGTTAATTCTATTTCATCTTAATATTTTTTTTCCTCAGGAATGTTATAAATTTCTTTAAGAGACATGAATTATCATAGTTTTCTTTGAAATCCAGTGTGTGTCTTGTTTGATACTATTTCTTTTTAAGGTGCTAAGTAACTTTTCTAAAATGGATCAACGTAGTTGGAAGAACTAGGAAATGAATGTGTTTTGTATGTCTCTCTCTCTCTCTCTCTCTCTCACACACACACACACACACACACACACACACGCATCTCTCCATATATATCTGTATATGTTGTTTCCTCTAGTTTTATCCACATTGTTGCTAATGACAGATTTCATCCTTTTTTATGGATTAAAAAAATCTCATTGTGTATGCATACATGACATTTTCTTTATCCATTGATATACATTTCAGATGATCCCATATCATTGTTATTATGAAATGTACTGCAATAAACATGAATACACAGATATTTCTTTGATATAAAGTTTTTTTTTAGATATATACCCAGAAATTGGAATATTGTATCATATATGTTAGGTCTACTTTCAGTTTTCATTTTAGCAAACTTCATACTGTTTTTCATAACTGCTATACTAATTTATATTCCCATCAACAGTGTATAAGAGTTCCCCTTTCTCTATATCATTACCAGAATTTAATATTGTCTTTTTGATAATAGGCATTCAACACTGAGCCAAGATGATATGTCATTGTGATTTTTATTTGCACTTTCCTGATGATTATCTATGTTGAACATCTTTCTATGTCTGTTGGTCACTGGTATATCTACTTTCAAGAAATGTCTATTAACAGCATTGGCATATTTTAAGATTTTATTATTTTTTCATTGAGTATTTTGAGTTCCCTTTATATTCTGGATATTAACCACTCATCAGAAAAATAGTTTACAAAAATTTTCTTCCATTATCTAGGTTGACTCTTTACTTTAGTAATTGTTTCATTGCTAGGCAGAAGTTATTGAGTTTTGATATACTATTTGATATACTATTTATCTAGTTTTTCGAATACTGTTTATTGTCCTTTCTCCAATGTATGTTTTTAGTGCCTTTGTTGTCAATAAATTGGCTGTAGAGGATTACCTTCTGGACTTTCTCTGTTCTGTTCCATCATTTCTCTGTCTGTTTTTATGCCAGTATTATAGTATTATCCTTTTTTGATTACTATACCTTTGTAGTGTTTTTTGAAGTCAGGTATTGTGATAGCTTTGAGATTTTCCTTTTCTCAGGACTGTTTGGCTATTTGGGGTATTTTGTGGTTCTATATGAATTTTGGATTTTTTTTCTAGTTCTGAGAAGAATGCCACTGAAAATTTGATGAAATTACATTGAATTTGAAGATTCACCTTGGACATTTTAACATAATTTCTTTTAATTCATGAGCATGGGAGTCTTATTTTTTGCCTAAAATTTCTTTATCAGTGTTTTATTATTTTCATTGTAAAGCTATTTAATTCCCCTGATTAAGTTCATTTCTATATATTTTACTTTTTTTATAGTTCTTGTGAATGGATTACATTCTCTCCTTGTCATTTGTAAGGGAATAGCTTTAGAAGAATTAAAAGCTTAAAAATAATTAGAAACTTAAAAAAGAACTTTTTAAGTTTCAAAAACTTCAGAAATAAATCAATGTATTGGCATATTCCTTTATCACTCATTCAAACTCACTTAGATCACTATTAGTTTATTTATGCTTCTATGTATTTATGGTTCAATTGATTGATGAAATGTGTCAGCTATGTACCCATTTCTTCTAGATTTTCCAACTTGCTGGTGTATAAAAGTTCATAATAGGCCCTAATGATTTTTGTATATCTGTGGTACCTATTATATGTCTCTTATTTATCTCCAATTTGATTACTTTTTCTTTTTTTTCTTGGTTTAAAAAACTCTTTTTTTCATTTATGTTTTATATGATTTTTGTTACTATTTTGTTTATTTCTACTGTGTTGTTTATGATTTCTTCCTTTTACCAGTTTTGGTTTGGTTTGTTCTTGGTTTTTCTCATTCCTCAAGTAGTATTTTACATATCTTATTTGAAATCCTTCTATTTTTTTTAAATTGTAACTTTTATTGCTCTCTACTTTCCTCCTAATACAGATTTCAAGGTATCCCAAAGGTTTTGGTATGCAGTATTTCCATCTTTATTTGATTCAATAAATTTTTAAATTTCCCTTGTGATTTCTCCATTGATCTATTTGCTGTTCAAGGTCATGTTAGTGTATGCTTGTGTATGATTTCTAAATTTCCATTTGTTAATTTCTATTTTAATTTCATTGGAGTAAGAATATATATAATACAATGTCAATTTTATTGATATAATCTGATTATTGATATAATTAGACTAATGTCTATCCTCTTTATAACAATGCTATTTTTATTTTGTTAGTATTTTGCTGCTTTTTCCTTCATGTTTTGTGTTTTCCTATATTGAATTCAGCATCGCATGTGTTCCATTTTTCCTTTATGTTTATATAGATAATTTCTATATTTCTTTCAAATATTGTATTCGATTCTATTTCAGTTGTATGATTTTTTGTGAGAAGTGTTTTGTAGATCCTACCCTTGATCTTCTGTAAGTAAGTTTCTTTTGTGTATGATTTATTTAAGATTTTCTTTTTCTTTTATAAATTAATCCTGCTTGGTGTTCTCTGAGCCTCCTGGATATGTGGCTTTTGTCTATATAATTTCAATAAGTTCTTGTTCATTTTTGCTTCATGTATTTCTTTTATTTCTGTCTTTTTCTTCTTTTATTCCAATTAGTAATGTATCATAGTATTTGATATTTTCTTTGTTTTATATATTCTCATCTTCTTCCCCTCCTTTTCATTCTTCTACTTTGTGCTGTTTTTGTTTGGGAAGTTTCTAGTGGATTATCTTCTAGGTTTTTATTCTTCCCTCAGTTACACAAAGTTTAGTGATAATTCCATAAGTGCATATACTTCATTTTTTACTATGTTTTTTACTTTCAGTGTTTCCTTTTTAATCTACATTAGAGTTTTCATGTTTTTCTTGACATCACACATTTGATTTTATCTGTGACCTATTTTTCCTACCTGATAATCCCAACCAACATCTGTGTTACATCTGAGTCTGGATATTATGTTTATGTAATATATTCAAAGTGTTTTTTCTTGACTTCTATAATGCCTTCTAATTTTTTTGTTTAAGGTCAAAGTATTGAACTAGGTAAACAAGACTGCAGTGTGAAAAATCTGTCAGTCTGGCTAAGACTTTGTCTGTGTTTACTAAAATTGTTGTAGTTACAGGTACCAGAAGCTTCAAATTTCTCTACTGTATGTTTTTATATTGTCGATTTGAGATTTCTGTTCCTATTGTAACTCAGAAACAGTCTGTGTCTTGTACTTTCCAACTTTGATCCTCTTTTATTACACTGGAGGCTTACTGATGCTTTGGTAGGGAATAAAGGAAGGATGGTGTTATATAATCTCTAAAAACCCTCAGTATTAGTAGACCTGTATCTCAGAGGTTTAACATACATGTGTTTCTGTCCCTACTCCACAATTATGGATCCACCTATACAACATTCTTCTAACCTATTTATTGAAACCCTATCTTCTATTGATTTTGTTTTGGATGTCATTTTCCTTAACTGAAAAAAGAAGCTGAACTTTGAGTAGAATTTCCTTCATCTACCTGGGAGCAAGTTTAATAATTGTTCTTTGGGAGTTTCCTTCCCTGAAGGTGAGGTAATTGCTGTAAAATGAGTCTGAGTAACAAGGTGGCTATTCTTTTTTTCCTTGAGTCAAAGTCATGAACCTTATCAGTTTTTCATCTTGTGAATATGGTTTAGATCTGGGATGTTCCTTAAAGGTTCATGTGTGGAAGGCTTTGGTCCCTAGTACAACAAGATTCAGAGGTAAGGCTTTTAGGAAATGATTGTATATGAGCATGCTCAACTCAACAGTGGATAATCCATTGGTGGGTCCATAATTTGAATGAACTATGGGGAAGTGGTGGAAACTGTAGGAGGGGAGATCTAGTTAAAGAGAGCATGTCCTTAGGAACATGCACTTGGGGACTATATCTGTCCTCCATCCCTTCCTGTCTCTGCTTCTCTCCTAACTTGAGGTGAGTTTGCTTTGCCATACCCTCTGCCCTCATGTTCTTCCTTACCAAAGATGAACAACAATGGACACAGCTGACCATGGGACTGAAACCTCCAAAACCATAAGCCAAAATAAATTTTTCCTGTTCTATGTTGATTTTCTCTGGTATTTTGTCACAGTGATAGAAATCTAACATGATGGGATTCCAAAAGTAGAGAGAAATATATGTAAAATGTATGCATACCCTCATTGAGCATAGACCCCAGAAATTTTGCATTCTCAAAAAACTTTCTATTGTCTGTGGCATGTTATAAAATAAACATATAAGTGGTCCCACCACCTCTTGGATTCCAGTGACTTTTAATCTAGGTGAACAAATGTCAGTAGTGGTATCTCTGGATATACCTGTCCTCAGATTTCAGGGCAGTGGCTGCTTTGTCTGCAGTTAGCTGACATATCATAGAAAAGTTGGTGATTTTCATTTTTCCTATCTTTTTTTTTCCTGTAGTAAGAATGGAAGAGAGAAAAATCCAACCTTTTTATATTTAGAACTAAAATTGGAAGTCTATTTTTTCCTAATGTATGCACTGTGTAGTTACAAATAATAAATTTATGAGACACATCATCAATTGTTGGGACCATATTGTATCATAATAAAGTGTTTTACTGTCATCCCCATCTTAAATCATGATGTTTAAGTGAATAAAAAAAGGTATTTATGTATCATCACAAGCAAAAGAGAAATAATCCTAAGCAAGTACGCTTAAAAATGTATTTTATTTAAGTCATAACCTCACATTTCCTTGGTACTATAGACATAATAGATGCATTCTGACTTTCTGTTTTTGAAATATTGTGTATCTTAATGCCCCTCCTACATCAAAGAATTTAAATGATTATAAAATATCTTTAAAAATTTATTTAAAATATATTGCTGAGCTGGTACAAAAGAAAATAATATGCTAACATGAAATTTAAGAAAAAGAAGGAAGCTCATTGATAAAAATAGATTTCTTCTTCTACTTTTTTTAATGTTTTGCACATCGTGAGTGTCCACTTTCTTCATAGCAGCAAGGGGAGGGTATTTATGACACTGTAATTTGCCACCAAAACATCTCTTCTTTGAAGGAAGGATAAATTGCTCAAGCTACTGAGGGAATTTTCACTAGGTAATCTTGTACTTAGTACTATACTTGAAGGATGCCTCAGCTAAAGAAATACTCTCAGGCTGGTCTATTTTTCATGATATACAAAGGTTATTTGTTCTGGAACATAAAGCCCCTGTTGGTCTCTCAGGACTTCTCTGAAGGCCATTCTGGATTCACCACTGAAACTTTCACAAGTCTTGCTTCATGAATCAATTTATCCCTCTGTATCTTCTTGTTTTTTCTCTTCACCTTCCAAAGGGGTTGAAACTGAGGCTATTCCTTATTAAGCATCTTGCCCATTGATTTCTATCTCAAAATCTGTATCTCAATAACATATTTTCAAAACTGGTATATAATATTTTGGAATTTTTATTTTTTTGAATATCATGTAAAAATAAAATTACGCTGTTGTGTTACTGGTACACAATATTCCACTATGTGACAACAAGACATGTTTACACCTGTGTGTGGTCATTTTGCATGTTTCCTGGTTTTTGCTATTATGAATAAGGCTTTCATTAACATTGTGTATGTGTATCTTAGTACACATTTCACTTGAATATATGCCTAAAAATGGGAATTGTTAGAATATAGGTCCCATGTGATTTTATTCAATATCAAGACATTTTTCAGAATAAAAGGTATAATTATCAAAGATAATACCCAGACTGTCTCAGGCTAGCTTGGTTATCTGGTCACTCTAGTGGTAAGACATTTTTTCCTTATTTACCTATTTGTGTATATCATTTCACTAATGATATACACATATGTATATATGATATACACATATATAAATGTATATATGATAGACACATATATACATTTGTGTATATCATTAGTGGTTTAAAATAGCAATTATTTTACTTGATCATAATATTCTGGATCAGCACTTTGTCCAGAATTCAGCAGGATAGCTCTTCTTCTGGTCTATTGTGGGATCCCTCACATGGTTGTAGTCATCTTTGGATTCATCTGGGGCTGAATAATAGAAGTTGCACTCTCTGATGTTTGGAGTTGCAAGATGTTTGGGTCTCTCTCCATGAAGGATAGTAGAATGAATCAGACATTATTACCCTATATACATTTATGACTACATGACCGTTGATTCTACATCATGTTCAACCAGAAGAATAAAAAATTATACTTCATTTATGGATGATGTATCAAAGTGCATTCTACTGTAATGTATAACTAATTAGAGCAAATTTTAAAAAACTGAAAATAAATAAAACTTGTCAAAATTTAACACACACATAAACACACAAAAAGAACAGACAAGGTTTTTAAAATCATTGGATAAAAAGAGATAACTTGACCCAATGTACTTCTACTTTCTATCTTACAACATGACTGTCAATGACTCACTGACCAAAAAGAGTCACAAGAACAAATGCAGCTTCAAGACTGGCAAAATTAATTCTAGCTCCAGATATAAATAGCAGCAAAGTCATATGATAAAGAGAAGTATACAAAGGAAGTGAGGAATTTGAGGCCATTAATAATCTATTATTGTATATGAATATGAAAATTTATAAGATAATGTCAAGTAACTTTCCTAGGTATACTTTTGAACTAGCAAGGTCTAAGAGATTCTAGTTCTACAGTGATCCACATCATTTAGGCTACTGAAATTGGTCTGCATTTGAGATTGCTTTAATTTGCTTAACTCTTGCAGATTGGAAGGGTATTCAATGAGAGAGATGTCTCATTTTAGAGCAGACTTACATTTTGCTATTTTTTATGAAGTGCCTGAGTTTTGAATTGTTCACTTTTTATTTTGGTTTGTATTTCTTATATTCTGCAAGCTATTTTTGTCAGCAATATGTGTTGTGACTATTTTCTTCAACTATATAGCATTCATTTTCACCTTCTTTAAGATACGCAATGATGAAGAGCTGTTCTTAATATTTATGTAAACTAAAATATCAAGTATAGAAATTTATCTTAGAGATTTTGTTGTTTTGTTTGGAAAAGAAATCCTTTCTTACTCTTACATGAAAAGATATTCACTTATATTTTTAAGGTTTGAAAGGTTAATGTTCAAATTTAAATTCTTAATATATCTGTAGTTGTTTTCTTTTTTCATGTTTCATTCCTTCTTCTTTATCATACAGTGGAAGATAAAAATCCATTTATGTTTTTCCGTAAGAATAAACATTTTTTTTCTGGCTTTTTTCTCTCTGTTTGATCTCTCATTCTATCTTTCTCAGTTACCAGACATCTGTTTATATAGGCTTCCATTATCTTATATACTCTGTTTTGTTAATTAATTTGTCTACCTTATATCAAGCTTCCTATATATTATAGTTTTGCAGTCATTTTACATTTGGTAAGTCAAATAAACCCCCTGTTTCTTTTCTCTATATATTTTTTTTCTTTTTTGGTACCAGGGATTGAACCCAAGGGTGCTTAAACACTGAGCCACATCCCCAGCTCATATATATATATATATATATATATATATATATATATATATATATATATAAATGAATGAGATAGGGTCTGGCTGAATTTCTTAGGGCCTCACTCAGTTGCTGAAGCTAGGTTTGAATTCACAATCCTCCTACCTCAGCCTCCCCAGTCACTGGGATTACAGGCATGTGCCACCATTCCCAGCAACCCTCTGTTTCTTATTCAGTATTTTTTGTTCTTGAATAGACATGTTAGAACAATTTAGGATAAATTGAATATTATTAGTATCCTTTTACAGTTCTGATTGAAGTTTTGTGAATCCACATATCCATTTGGGTGGAAATAGCATCTTAATGTTATGAAGTCTTCCAACTCATGCCCAAGATAGATCTCCCTTAATTTTGCCCTACTGTATTGACTTTTTATAATGTCTCATTATTTTCTGGGTGAGATCTTGCATCTCCTTTTTATACTTTGTTATGAATCATTTTTATATTTTGATATCTTTTAAAAATTTAAAGATTATTTTTCTAATCTTTTTTGGTATATGGAAATGCAATCAATTTTCATATATTGATTTTTTATTTAGAACTCTTCACATACTCTATTATTTATAATAATTTTCAAGAAGTTTGCTTCTCTTTATAAATATTTCTATTATTTGAAAATAGTGGCCAATTTATTTTCTCCTTTCCAATCATTTTCTTTAATTTATTTTTCTTATCACACTGGCAATTCAATATTGAGTTGAAAAGATGGGAATAGGCTTGTATTATGCTAAATAATTCTTAAATGTGATCAGATAGGAGATCATTCTCATACAATTTCAAGGTTTCTTCTGGAAAGACATTTGTTACTATTAACTTAGCTTTCTTGTAAGCAGCAGTACAGAAGAAATAATACTGATTTTGAAGTGACATCACGCTTGGTTCCAGTGTGAGTTCTACCACTTGGGATTTTCTCAAGGATTGAAAATAAGCATCACTCAGAACAGATTAGTATTTAAAAGTGTCCACAAAAATCACTACAAGTGAAGTTCAATGTCATCAGATTATAAATACAAAATGAAAAAGCCAAAGTAGTTTGTTAATAACCAAATTTCCTCCTTATCACCCACAATAAATATTTCTAAAAGTTCTCAGAGGAGACTGACTTACTATATGTATTACAGCCAATTTCCATCTTGGCTTTTACAGGCTATTTGAGGTTGCTTCTCTCTTGGCTAGTCTCTGATTTGTAGTCACCTCTGGTTTTTTAGACACAAGAAAAACTGCTGCTAATTGTTGCCATTTTACAGATGGCAGTGGAACTTTTGTGCTGGTCATGACTGGGCTCATTCTTGTCTATCTCTCACAAAAAATGCAAATTGAATTCTGGTCTGTCTCATTGTGACCAAAAAGGGCTCTCTTCTCTCACTCTCTCACAATTGCATATATATGCATAATTATATGTTATGTATATATAATTATATATCTACATATATAGTTGTATAGATAGCTAGATAGATACTAGGATAAGTATCACAGGACCATTGTCTAAATCCCATAGAAAATA
Organism: Urocitellus parryii; assembly: GCF_045843805.1. Classification (NCBI taxonomy): domain Eukaryota; kingdom Metazoa; phylum Chordata; class Mammalia; order Rodentia; family Sciuridae; genus Urocitellus; species Urocitellus parryii. Next base: position 151,642,146 of record NC_135532.1, read on the forward strand.
ATTGCTTGATTTTTTACTTACAATTTTCTTTTTCTCTTTTACTAGAATAGAGAACCAGAGAGCAGGGCTGTAAATGAAGTTAAGTAACTGAAACATCCATGAACTGAACTCAGAATAACTCCCCATCAAACAGCTGAGACTTTTTTTGGTAGCTAGCTCAGTTCTGGACTTCTGAAGAATACAGAGAATTTCCTAGAAGTCATGTACATACTTAAATTTCTAATAGGTCCTATGCCACAAATTAGAAACACATACATAGATAATGCTGAACCACAAGCAATAGATGGCACAGCCTAGGGAAAAGCAGAAATCTCTTCCAAACAAGGTAACAATATATGACTAATGATAGGATTTCTGTCTGATTTGTCTTTATATCATGAGAAGTACTGAGTATAGACCAAAGAGCATTTACTGTGTAGTTAGTCAGGTTGAGCTTAAATCATATATTTTCCCATTGGCAATGCAATTTAAGATAACTTGTTTACCAATTCCAAGTCTTTATTTCCTATAAAAGAAAGTTTTAATATCTGCTAAAAAAATCTGTTAATACCAGTTAAATCACATAATATTTTTTGGAGACAATTGTTTAGGAAGACCTCTGAGATTGACATATTTCTATTTTGAGATATAATTCTTAGATTGAATATATAGTAAACAATGATGCATGCTGTCATTCTCTGAAACAGTAGAACAATTTCATGATAAGATAGGTGAATCCAATTTTTAAATATTTTTCTTTATAGATAAAACTATCAATTTCTTTATTATTTTCCATTGTTCAATCAAAGATAAGTAGCTCAACCCAGTCGAAGATCCTTAGAGCTTATATTAATGGCTTTTATGCCACAGAGTTAGCATCCATGATTCTTATTTGTGTTATTTTCATGTTATGAGAATACTTATCACCAAAAAAAAATTCCATTATGACATGAGCCGTGTATAACAAGAAAGCTTGTTACAAAACTACTAATTCAAAAATATTTAAAAATCCAACAAGCAGAATTGAACTAAGATAACTTTTAAATATCTTAATGCTTAAAATACATTAAACATATGTCTAACTCAGAGAATTATCAAGATATTCAACTGTATGTTCTTACAGAGGAATTTAATTTTAAGACTATTTTCTTCTTTTCATAGAACAGAAATAAAGAATTAGATTTCTTTAATTATTCTGTCAAGTATACGTCAAGACTTTTTGGCAAGAATCACAGTGATATTAATAACACTGCATATTCTTCAGACGCAGGTAGCTACATAATGTGTTCCATAAAAATCACATTGTCTTGTAGAAGGAAAATGTGTCTCAAAGAGATGAGGTGACTGGGTTACTTATGTGAATCCATGTGGGCTAGAGAGTAGGCATTTCGAACTGATGCGAGAAAGGGACTCAGAAAGAAGACTGACTCTGAGAAGTGTGGGTTTCATGAGAGCTTGAGTCCTGGGACATGAATACCAGGAGGAGGCACTGAGGTTTCATCAGTATTGCTGAACAGGCTTGTGTGAGCCAAACTGGCGCGTCCAGGAGCAGGTGCTGAATAGCAGTACCAGCCAACGATGAAGAGCATGAGAGAAGAAACTTTCCTAGGACTGCAAGTGTGGAGACAGGATTCGGAGCCATGTGTCTCTCTGTTGATGAATCTGGGGAGAATGTACAGTAAAAAGATAAAAATACATATTAATAAACACATTTTTTAATTATACTCTCTGTAATAAATTCCAATAGACTAAAACAGGAACAAGAACTTCAAATAGAAGTATAAAAGATTAAGAATTACTGTGAGTTCATATTCCACAATGAAACAGCAAAAGGAACCAACTTAAAATTAACATACATAACAGCACAATTGGTTCAAAACCGTAGCAATAAAACTGACCCTTCATGATGTTATCCTGGTGAGAATTGTTTGAGGTTCACTTTAATTGCTGGGAACACACATTTGACATCTTCATTTAAAAATAGACACAATGATTATTTCTAACAATTTCATTAGATGATAATATTATATGAGGAAAAATCATGATGACTTGAATACAATGAAATAGTAAAATAAATCTGGGAATCACATAAAAACATTGTCTTTACTTCCATGAGAGTATAATTAACTTTTGTAAGCAATACTGTATATCCACTATCATGCTTATGTAGACAACATGAGATTGATCAATGTCATGTCCAAAAGTAAAAGAAAATTGGAAATTGAGATTTTTGTTGTTGTTATTGTTGTTCTTTTTCCAGTTAGGTTTTTATGACAGTTGAGGAATGCATAGATTTGGGTATTGTGGTCAGTATTTCCCTATTATGGGTGAATTCTTCAGATACATACTCAAACCTCTTTTCTTTCTTTATATAAATCTGATCCACAATTCAAGGTCAAAGATTTTCTTAACGATTTCTAATGAACCTTTGTAGTATTATCATATAGAATTAAAAGATGAGGAAACAGGTAGTATTTCAACTCTCTAATTGTCTAAAAATAGGCCACTTCATCTTTAAGTTTGGACATTAATGAGCCCTCTACATTCCTGTGGCAAGCCTTCCTACCACAGCAACAGCAAAGCATTCTCATTTAGAGACGATCAATAGCTGTACACATTTTTTCTTTTATGTAGCCCGGTTTACAACTCACTTTTAATATCATTTAAAATACATAAGCAAATCCTACATGACATTTTTATTACTATTGTAATATCTCAAGTTTAATTTTTGGCAATAAATATAGTCTGGTGCAAACTTAGAAGCAAAAGAAAAAAAAAGAAGAAGAAGAAACTTGAGATTGAGTATTGTTTTGATTTATAGGGCAATTCAACTTCTGGGGGGTGAATGCCATTTTTGTAAAAGACACCTGTGCATGTGAAGAATCTGAAAGAGTCTGGTCTTCAAATGACCTCTAGAGGATCAGATTTATTTGTTTTTAACAGACATTACATTTTAGGAAACCTACTATAATTTTTCATTATATCTTTGAAAGTTTTCACATGGAGTTATCATTGGTACATCAATAGATCTCAATTGACTCAGTCTACTAATTTACATTTTTCAAAAAACTCCAAATGAACTGAAGGATAAAAGGAACAAAAGACATCTATATCAACTCTGAAGACATTTTGATCATTAATACAGATGTTTAGAATATTCCAGATGAAGGAGAAGAAAAAAAAACAGTTAAAATCCAGGGTGCTGACATCATTTACAGTGGTTTTCACTTCCCTCCCTGACTCTTAAAAATTGTGTGATCTGGGCAAAACAATTGGTTCTCTCTACATCTTCATTTCCTTAATCTGTAAATAGGGGTGGAAATAGTCTTTGACTCATAGTTACTGTAGGAATAGTTACAATGGTACAAATAAAAGGCCTGGTAAGTAAATTATCACACAGCCACACATTATATATTGTTTCCTATTATTAGTCTATTTGGATTTGGTGAGGATGATAGAAGATGAGGCTGTCCTGGTAAAATACACCAAGTACTACCAATAAAGATGTCTAGAGCTATGAGGGCTACCCAGAACTGCCAGCAGAGGGCACTCTTCTGTTATCTTGGGAATGTACAATAATGGCCCTCAAACTTTGTAAAGTAAGCTGGGGCAGTTGCACCTACTTAGCCTGCTTTTCCTGACTCATGATACTTGAACCTCAGAGTCATTAGAGAGCCTAATGATATGTCAATCTGAGTTTTCAAAACTAATTCCCTACTAAAACATGGCAAAATATACATATGTCAGATTCACAAGGATAATGGTGGTGCAACTAATAAAGTGGTGAAGTTACCAGGGCTATCCAACCTGTTTGGAAATGGTAGAGGATAATGTTTGCCTTTTGTGTTGTTTCCTTTTGTCTCTTACTTCTTTGTTATCAGTAAAAGTGTATCAGTGAGAACTCCTGAATGACTTTGCACTAAGAAATGGGATGATAGACATATTATTGTTTTTGCTCTTCTTTATACACAAGGATGTAAATCAACATAGAAATGGTAGACATTGTGGTATTATGTATGTTCATTTAAAATAATTGACATTAATATTCTAAAGTATTTTACATTTCTCAGTTTTGTATCCAAGAAAACTAGGGATTTCTGAAATACTTCCATTTTTTAGTTCATTTTAACCATTATGTAGTTTTGTAATCCAATCAACAAAGCTTTTAATTTCTCACTGTGTTTGGAAGGTGCTTTGGCCAAGGATTGGATGTCCAGCAGGGTGACATCCACTTACTTTTGGCATCTAGCAAAGAATGGTTTAATCACTAAATACTCGCAGCCTGCTCAGGCTGAATCAGTAGCCCTATACAATACTCTGTGATTTACTTAATGCACCTTCTATACCACACATTTTATTATTTTTAAATAGTATTATGCTATGGCTGTTACAAATTATGTCACCTTAAGACTTGTGGGTTTCAGCATGTTATCAAATGAGGGTATTTCAAAAATGAATTGTTAAAGTATATTTGACTTTTTAATGCTATATTAAAACATTTTTATTTTGCAGTAAAATTGGTAATGTAGAGTATTTACATTTGAAATTAAATAAGTAAAGATGTATTATGGAAATGAAAGAGATGCTGCATCATTGATTTCAATGAGACTTGATGCGGAAAGATACTACACCATCACATTACTTAATATTTTGCAGAAGAATATAAGTGACTATATTAGCTTTGTGAGGCTTTTTTTTCATTCTATTATTCACAATTTTCCCTTATGTTTTGTTCATTTTGTTCACAATTCCTGTAAGAGAGGAGTAGTTTGAAAAGTGTTAGCTCTTTCGCCTGAAATAGCATGTCCTTCTTTTATTTTACCTGAGGATGCTGAGAATGCTTTCATAGACTATTACACAGAAGATAATATCAGTACACCAATATTTTCATTGCCCTTTCCCTTATCCCACAAAAGCTTTGCAAGTGAATTTTTATCTCAGCTGTTGGTGATTAATTTTTTTCTGATTCACTTATATTTCTCATTAAAAAAGTCATCTCAAATAAAACTGAAATCAATTTCTCTTTTGATATATATGGCATTCATTACATGGAAGCTGACACTCATTATTTTTTCCCTTTAGGTAATAAAATATTAATAACACTAATTTCAAGTTTGAATTTATATATATATATATATATATAAATAAAATGTGTGTGTATCTACATCTCTCTATATATATCTCCACCATCTTTTCTTGCCATTTTCATTTGTTTGTTACTATGTTTTCACATGCAAAAATTATGTGTATGGACATTGGTATGGAGGACAGTTTCTCTTGAATCTAGACAAGTCTAGTAGTTGTAAACAGAAAGAAAATTAACCTTTGTAATGTTAGCAAAATAGTTTTCCCCATATTTTTTTTTACTTTTTTTTTTAAAATTTGGCCTATAGCAGACTTTTTATGGGGATTTAAAAGATATATAGACATAATTGATTTTAATATATGTAGAACACATAGAACTACATTAGAAAAAGATTAAAAGCTAAACACAAAACATCAGAGCATTTGGAAATGTGCTTTCAAATGTGGTGATATTGAACATAGTTGTAAACATATCTTCTCTTTGACCCCACAATTTCATTTGTTTGGATGTATTCTATAGATTCATTTTACACAGGAGTGAAGGAATGTATGCAAGAAGAAACTCATTTCCACACTGTTTAAATAGCAGTATTTTGACAACAACCCATCTATCCTGTCTATTTCTGTTTCTTTGCAAATTTCCTTCTCTTCTGTCTCCCCTCTTTCTGAGGAGCACTACTCATTTACTCATTCTTTAAAGCTCTGGTCAAATATGACTTTAAAAAAACTAAACCTGGCTATGGGGCACATGCCTATAATTTCAGTGGCTCAGGATACTGAGGCAGGAGAATTGTATGTTCAAAGCCAGCCTCAGCAATTAAGCAAGGCCATAACTTAGCAAGAGGCGGAGATGTGGCTTAATGATTCAGCAACCCTAAATTCAATCCCTGGTCTTAATTTTTTTTAAGACATCCCTAGTACAATAAATTTCTGTGTTATTTCTTAAGAAATCTGATTACATATCATAATGCTTATTATCATTCATTACGTTTTTGTACTCTTTATATGCTGTAAATGCCTATGAATAGGGATTGTACCTTACTCATTTTGTATTCCCAGCACAAGACAATGTCTGCCACATAGGAGGAGACCAAGAAGTGTTTTGGGAATAATCAAAAAAAAAAAAAAAAAGAGAGAGAGAGAAAGAGAGAAATGCTGTGTATCAGTTGATACAATTTAAAAAATATAGATATTATTATTATTTGTTTTTAAATTGATACATATTAATTATATGTATATATAAATGAGATTTAGTGTAATATTTCCATACAGACATAAAAATATAAGACTACAAAAATGACTTTTTAAGTAAACTATGAGGTATAATTGAGTATAGAAGAAGTGCTATTAAAGGGGCCCAGCAGCAACATTCAATGTGGACAATGTGCTCAGCCCTTATGTTATTCTAGTTTTGCTAAACAGGACAATTCAAAATGTGAAGAACTAGGGATTTAAAGATGCTCTATGATTTCCCCAATCTTTAATCTCCACAATAAAATGGATAGATTGTCTAAACAAGGAAGATGATAAAACTGAGTAAAGAAGAATATAGACTCCAGGAACTATGAAAAGACACATAGTAACTCTCCCTTTGAGTTCCTCTACAAACTGAGACCTTCTGGATCAATGGCAGAAAGATGCAGATGATGTCTTCGCAGCATTGTATCTCACTTGTTTTCAGCTGCTACTTACTGGCTGTCCTTCATGTTCATGGAGGATGCAGGGGAGGACTGGATGAAATCCCAAAATGTGGTTTTTATTTCAGGATATTTTTCCTGAGAGACTGAAACACTGGCAAGGGTGACTATAACAGTCTGTGGACCATCCTAATGAGTTAGGGGAGAGTAAAGATAGGGGGTGGCAAAGATATTTTGGACTTCTATCAAAAGCTTGAGCAGTGAGTTCTTAAAATTCTATCCCAAATTCTATCTATTCTTTATTTTACTCAATTCTGAATACAATAAAAATTTGGTTTTAGATAGTCTCTATGTTCCTTTTCCTCTTCAAGTTTTTCTTAGAAATACAACCAAAACAATACAGTTCAGTAAGAAATGGGTCTTTCTGGAAACCTAAAATGTGTTTGCTGTCTGATATACCAAAGGGTGATCTATTCTAATGCATCCTGAAGGTTGTTTTTCCTGGAAAGCTTTTAATCTTCTCTAAGAAACACATGAAAGATAATATTTTTCAATTATATGGCCTGAGATGTTTCATGACACATCTAGTTAAATTCTTCCCTCATTATGTAATTGACTTATATGTGCCCAAGACAAGTTTGGGATACTTAATATACATCAGTGAAAATGCCATTGTTGGCTGTTTCAAATACAAATGTGATAAAAAAAGAACACTTAAATTCCAAGAAGTTAGGTTCAAACTCATTTAGAAAAAAAAAAAAACACTTCTGTTTATTCTGTTCAAATGAGTTGTTGCATTGAGCTTAATTTTTCTTTTCATAAATTTTAGACTTGATAAAACTGAAAACAGAAAATGATGAGGAATGACTACTAAGAGCTTGTTAATGTATATGTCATCTGTAATTATTCTATTTCACATTCTTTGAAACTGACAAAGTAGTTACCTATGTTAAATTACAGAAATGAGACGGATTCATTGATGTTTATTAGATAGTTTGATGTAATGGATGATAGCACCCATAGAAGCTTTCATTTATGACCCATGAACATGACTTCCATTAATGACTTTTCAGATGCTTGACATATATTTAGTATTAAAAAGGTCATGAACTCTTCTTTGACCTTGAGAAACCAATATACAGCTTTTCAGATAATGACCTTACAGATGCATTAAAATAGATCACTGAAAGGCATGTCAGATAGTGAACACATCCTATTTTCAGAAAATTCCTTTTTGTTAACTGAAAAAAAAAACATTGTTTTGGGTATATGAATCCATCAGAAGTCAAAGAGAGGGAAGAAAAATAGTTACATTATTTATGTAAGTACTCTTACCTAATGTTTTATTCTTAAAAAATCTAGCCAGAGAACATTAGCTAGCTAAAACCTTAGTTTGATGCATCCAATGACAAGCTGAGCAGAAAAAGAAATGAATAAACTTATGAGGAAGCAGAACAGGAATTACATCTATTTCCATAGTATATTTCTTCAGAGAAGCTTAAGGCAAGTGATGAAAAAGATATGTCACTATATACAAACTAATTTTCTCTCAGAGATCATATCTGAGAACAAGAAGTACAAAATATTCACTGGCACATTGTGTGGTGTACTGAGAAGTCTTTATAGGCCATTTGCTGACCTAAGATCTGATCGGACACAATCTGATAATAAGGCAGGACCTGTACACTTCTCTCTTGGTCCCAAACTTACTCACTTTTTAGAGCTTGTTAAAACCCCTTCTTCTGTGGAACCCTCTTGAAATGCTTCAACTCAAGAGTCCTGTAGGATTTTTAGTGATTTAAAACTTCCCAAGTAAGAATATACCAAGTGACAATGAGCTATTCTATTTTAGAGAAGAGAGAAAATGAATGGTTAATGGAAGGAAATTCCAGATTTTATTATGATTATTTTTTTTGTTGTTGTTGTTGTTTTGGGGGGTCTGGGGAATTCTCCTCACTTCCTAGCTCCCACCTGCTGCCAAAGATGTAAGGTGTCTCTCAGAATGCCAGAGAATTTGCTAATTGTGATCAGTGGAGAACTAAGTTAGGTTCAAACTCATTTAGAAAACACACTTCTGTTTAGAGAAAGATGATAGATATGGGGGTGGAAAGGGAAGAAAGAGTGTGAGGAGGGAGGGAGGAATGACCACTGCCATTTATTTTAGGCTGCTTCATCAAACACTATTGTTGACTTCATCCAGAATGAATTAAGTGAAATGCTTTAATACATTGTGAGTTACTGAGGAATTTTTGAAGCAGTTTGATCTGCAAATTCAAAGGCAACTTTGATTTAATTGGGGCACCTTTAATCCAAATGTATAATCCAAAAATACAGAGCAGAAATGTTTTTGCATTGGCTTTACAATTCTATTTGACTGATCTCCCTGCTTTTGTACCCTATTCTTTCTATAAAGAGAATAAATCAGGGAAATATTTAAGAGTATAGATACATCTTAGGTCTCTTCAATAGTATAGGATCCCTAACTTTTAAAATATGTGATGAATGAAAAACAGCATATTAAGAGATCTTTATGAAAAGATGGATATCAGGTTTAATTTTGAAATTGGCACAGATATGAGATATTTTCATTTATGATACATTTCCTTATTCATGATCAGCAATATTACCTTACAAATTTCTCACTTTTTCTGTCTGCCAATTCTTATTCTTTGCCAACATTTTGGACTTGGATCAACAGTATTTTGCATATCCTGGGGGAGATTCAGTCTTTTTTAAGATGTATGGAGACACAGAGAGTTTTAAGGGACTAAGACTACCTTTTTTTTTTTTTAACCCTACTCCAATGCTGATCTGTCTCTCACAAGAAGCCAGAAGTCTGTAAGGAATGGTTTAATGCTTTTCCTTTCTGCCCTTTTACAATCTTTCTCCCACTTTACAAAAGAAAGACATTCATCTAAGCCATCTTGAAACTTATTACAGTGCATTGTCTCCTGAGGGTACACTGAATCCAATAGACAGTTTCGCAGTATATTTAATCAAGTTCCCAAAACTGCTTAGCACTCATCTATATTTTAAAGATGTACATTTTCGGTAACATTTTTGTATAATTATTTTTATCAAAGTTTGTGATTATGTTGTTTTGACCAGTTTTATATTAGTTATAATTGCATCCTGGCAATAATTGCAATAACTCAAGATAAAACACAACATATTTTAAATCTGAACACACCTGAATTTCTGTTCTGTGAGGTGATCAATAAAAACTCCTTTGAGCAAACAAATATTAGGACAAAATTTTATGGAGTAACTGGAATATAAACATGAGATTAAGAATACAGATAACTTAAAATTAAAAACTGTGTAGTTCATAGTTTTAATGAATGGGTGATTGCAAGTATCAAACCTATCAAACTACAGTAATATTTATGGTCTATTCTCCAATAGATGTACTTCAGAGTAATGTCAATCTACCATTTGAATTTTGTTCCCTGATTACAGGAACTAGGACTCTTTGGAATGGCTGGCAGTTTTTTTTCTTTTCATGTGACAGAAAACAACTAAGTCATGTGATTCTGCAATCTGTATTTGGGGTAAAATTGGGAGTTCATAACCAACTTGAATCTAATGTATGAAATATGATATGTCAAGAGCTTTGTATTGTTTTGAACAACCAATAAAAAAAAGAAAAAAAAACAACTAAGTCATAAAAACACAAAAGCAAACAAAGGAAACCTAATGGGACATATTAAAAAGAAACAGCTTCTAATAGCCAAAGATAAGAGCATATAAATGTATTTTAAAATATTGAATACAACTTAATTATTGAAAAAAAAATTAATTGAAAATTTTACTCAATAATAAATAGAAAGCCAACAGCAATAACAACTACAAATCCCAAACCCAACTCTTTAGATCCTGTTGAAAGGAACTTGAGTACCAATAACTTACTGTGGTTTTAGAAAATATTATTAATCTATTGTGCTGCATTTCTTACACAAATTATATTTTAGATTAATCTATAATTAATTATTAACCATAATTATTAAAGGAAATTCCTTCTTTGAAGAAGAATTCTAGATAACGAATATGAGTGGAGTTATGTAATGATAAAAAAAAGAACTGGTTATAGCCACCAATTTTTTTTTTTTCAGATAACATTAATCACTGAATAAAATGGTAAGGAAAAGGATGGTAAGAGATTTTATAATGGAAGGGAGCGGCTGTCATGCCCTGAACATATTGAAATCTTTGTATTCCTAAAAATGGTGCAAGAATTCATTGTCCTCCTAATATTACCTATTCTAGAGTAGCGGGCTTGTCAACAGGGAGAAGGGGCACTCTTGCTAAAATACTCTTGCTCGGTAAAATTTGTGAGGAATATAGGGGAGAGAAGAATGAGTTAAATAGCACTTTAAGGACACAAACTGGCAAATGCAAAACGAAGGTCATTCTACTTGATAACTGTTCTGTTTATGTAAAGAATTAGTGACACACACAAGAAGGAAAGAAAGAAAGAAAGAAAGAAAGAAAGAAAGAAAGAAAGAAAGAAAGAAAGAAAGAAAGAAGTTAAAAAAAAATTAAGAGTAGTATAGCATCCAGATTAGATGTGCAGTTCTCAGATGGATCTTTTTCTGAATAAATATTTTTGACCAACTCTTTTGAGAAAAACAGAAAAATCTGACTGTGAACTGGTTTTCAGATGACACAAATGGTTTGTCATTAATTTAGTCAGGTATGATCATTGTTACATTAGAAAGGTGTATATTATTTGGAAATGCATACTTAATTACAAGAGAAAATGACAAGTTCTGGTATTTGTTTTATAATACCTTTAAAAAAGGGAGAAAAACAGGTTTAGATAAAGTCAAATTCAAATAGTTGTTGAATCTGGATAATTGAAAGTATTTATTGTACTGTCTTCTTGGGTTGGCACATATTTCTATACTTTTCTAGTAAAATAAATTTTGTCTCAATATATACACTGTTATAGGAACACATAATTTGTCATTAATTAAAAATTATAATATTTTATATTTGGTAATATGTGAGATGCATATGATTTCTTGAAAATTTTCAGATAGTATGTAAATAACGTTGAATAAATTGGCCTGAATACATCACAAAATACATCTATTGAGCAATGGTCTGATCATGCATTTTCTTATAGCACCTATGAGCCAGATACTATACCCATGAAAACAAATTAAAATGATTATTAAAACTGCAAGTTTCTTTTTTTTTTTTAAATTTCACATTGATTGATTGATTTGTTATCCAAAGTTTTGCTTCTGGGTTCTAAGTTGAAACTCTGTTTTCTTTCCTCACACAGGTCTTCTCTCTTGGTGGCCCTCATATCCCTTGCAGCAGAATTTTGGCATTTTTAAAAATCCTTTCACAGTTTCCTTGGCAGACTTGAATTTAACATTGTAAATTTCCTTCTTCCTGAAGTGCAATATGCAAAGTCATGCTTCTCACTTTCAAGGTGCATACTGGCATAATGTGTCCTTGATTTATTTGTAAAATCTTCCTTTGACCACTGGAGGAAAAAATAATTCTGAAAATGGCATATTTTTGACCAAGTTACAAAAGAAAATCCTATATTTACAAAGAACTTTCTCTTAAATATCTGTTTTTGAGTAGGTGTCACATATTAAATCAATGGTAACTACTTCTTTATTAGCCAACAGATGGCAAGATTTAGGGTAGTTACAGCATCAAAAATATAAGTTCCAAGTTTTGTTGCAATAAAATGCCATTTCATGGACAGCAAATGCAAGTAAATTAGGGTGTTAAGCACCCAAATTATAAGACCAAAATACTGAGAATAAAAATGGATTTTGTATTTGCAGTTATAACACATAGACTTCATCATAAATCTTTCACTTGAATTGGCACAGCTGCCTCTATATTAAGTCATTTTAGTACTATGAAAGAGAAAACTAGGTGAAAAATGTGTGTGCCATTATTTCACAATGAAAATGTTTTTTACTCTGCACTGTTGAAAGAACTTACTACTTGAGAAATGCGTTATGGTAAACCTGGAGCATGGAGTGCTTGCTTGCTTTCTGCCTATCAAAAGTGAAAAGCCGCAGGATAAAGCAGTTGAGTGGGAGGGTGAGTCCATTAACACATTGACTTCACACCAGCCCTTTGACAGAATCAGGACACAGGCCTTCCCTTTCATTTGTACTGTCTTTTGAAAGCATCTTTGTAATCAAAGCCTCAGAAACACACAAAAGTGGGAAGTAAAAGGTCAAGTCCAAGCTTCTGAGAAACCCTTTGTACCCTGGGCTCCTGTTACACCTAGACCACACCCAAACGTGGAGAGTGCAATTTCATAAACTCTCAGGTATCATAGTGATCTAAGGCCCTCTGAGGGGCCTTAAGACTGGAAGGACCAACGCGTGCTTAAAAAGAAGCATCAGTTTCTCACAAGAGCCTTGTATAGCAAAAGCTGTACCTCTGAGTCTTTTTTTTTTTTTTTGTAGTTATAGATGGACAGAATGCTTTTATTTTATTTGTTTATTTTTATGAGGTGCTAAGAATCTAACCCTGTGCCTCATGCGTGCTAGGCAAGCACTTTGGCACTGAGCTACAGCCAACACCCAGTCTTGATTTAGATCCAGTCATTACAAAGGGCAAACATAAAACCTCGGGCAGAATACATTCAATCTGAGTAAGGATTACCCATAGGTGAAGTTGGAGGTTTCTTCTCAGCATGAACCACAGGGTTTTAAAAGGACCCTCACCCCAAAATGTCACATCCCACACGTTTGCATCCCACCTTCATGCAGCTACCACACACATGTGTGAGGTTTTGAAGCACCTTGCAAATATCATGACTTTTTGGGCCTTTATAATTTCTTACTCCCTGGAATGCCAATCTTTTTTTCTCACAGAATGTCCACCCATCTTCTAAACCTTTAACATTTTATTTTAAGTGATATACTCTGGGTCTATTGTCAAGATAATCACATTCTCTTCAATATCCTACCTCTACCTTCATCTTTCCCCTTCATAAAATATGAGACATTTTTATGGTTCCTCATTCCCAACATTGCAATTGTTCAACTTCGCACTATTTCACTCAAAGGAAGACACAATTCCAAATAAATTTCTAGATGGGCACTAAATGATTTCATTTTCAGCTGTGTCCAAGGGGATGCTATTCTGTAAACTGTCTTCTGTAAATCTCTTCTCTCTTTGACCTCTTTACTTTCTCTCAGCACACCTAAATAAGCAAATCACTTCTATCTTAAAACAAAAGAAAACGAAACAAGTCTCCCTGTTTATTTCCATACCTGTTTAACTTTCAGCTTTACTTTCAGACTTAAAATTCTTGATTTGAAAACAAAACAAAACTTCTACACCAATTCTGTCATATATCTATCAATGAGATTCTGCTTCTGACCTATTTCTCTGCTGAAACTCAATAAGATTTATGGTTTTTATGATGGGCAAAGTTTCTGTGTGTTGGTTACATCATAAAATAAATAGTAGGTGAAGGCTATTTTGATTTATTTCTACAGATCCCAGCAATCTTAGGGTATATTCCTCTACAATGTCTGATTATAAAAATGAAGTGTTTTCATGGGCCCCCTCATTAGAAATTTAGACTGATAATCATATTTTGATCCTGTTTTTAGCCATCTCAATTTTATGGAATGATATTTAATATTCATTGAGGATTTTTTCATGACTCAATAGTCATCAAGAGATGCAGGGAAGATGAGAGTAATGGTTACATGTATGCATTTGGAAGTGGCAGGTGAAAGCTTAACGAAACCTGCATTAAATATCATGACATGATATTAAATATCACTATATGATATACTCATGTCAGATAACATATTAGAGGTTTCAGTTAGTACATCATCCATCACACCTTCATTACCCTTGTTCTCAGAAGAGTTCTTCAGAAGAATTCTTCAGAAGAATTCTTGTTTCCTTATGCCCAGAAGCCCTAAGATAAAGCAAGTGTGGACCCATCAAATATGCATTAATTGAAATAGAAGAGGAGAATATTGTACATGAGAGTTCTGTTCATGTCCATCAAACAGAAAATAAAATAAATTTCTTTCAAATATTGACTTTTTGAGGAAATTCTGACACCCATTGGACAAATATCATCAGTGACCAAAACATTTCTATGTCCAAAATTTTTTTTCTCTGCTTTCTCTCCTCCTCCTCCTCCTCCTCCTCCTCCTCTCCCCCCCCCTCCTCCTCCTCCTCCTGCCCCCCTCATCCTCCTTCTTCTTATTTTTTTATATTAGTTAGTGTTAGTGTTAGGGTTAGGGTTAGGGGTGATCCAGATGTGGGTTTTCCTCCAAAACTGTACTCATTTTCAAATATTATATTTTTATTTACTATTTCAAATTCAAAATACAGAAAGGGATCTTACTGCTATTCTGGAAGACACTTAGATTAATAAATGAGGCATTCTGGATATGCCAAGACAAACAGATTTAAATGTGCAAGAAGATAAAGCATTCACTGCTGTGATCTGTAGAACAGTAAATAGAAACATGTATAATCTTTATCTCATGCCTCAATTAATAATTCCATTGTCTTATGGAGAGAGAAATAAGTTAGAAAGGAAAAAAAAGACTCAGGAGCACCAAAAATGTGGCTGAGGAATAGAAAAAGGTGAATGACCCAAAATTGAAAAACATCTCCTGTTCTTCAAACTTAAATGTACTCTTTCCTTTTCTTGACACTTCACACACATTTTAACCTCTATAATGAATATAATCTGTGTATATTTCCAATCTATCTAGTATATCACAGCTACTAAGAGGAGCAATTAGATCTTTTCAAATCTAGATTCCCTATAGTACTTAGCACAGCATTTTAATTTAATTGAAGTGTTAGGGAAAGAGAAAAATAAGATGAAGCATGTCAGTTGTTATCATATATCACATGAATAATAAATCACTTATAGAAAGATAATATATGATGGACTTTAAGTGAATTTTCTTTCTTACAAAACAGGGAGGAAAGGGGCAGACATTAAATAAATGATACATAATATAGTGTATTAATTTGGAGTATCTGCTGTGTTTGGCAGTATCTTGCCTAACTAGCTTCTCTAGTTACTGCTTCAATTTAAAAGGTATAGCACTAATTGTTCAGAATGAGCACAATCCACAGCCCTAATTGGCAGAACCAAGGACAGGTTCCCAAATCATGTTTCTCCAGCCCAAATTCCCTGCATTAGAAGTGAACCAAGAGAGAATCAAGCACTTTATGTAGCAGAATCTGTGACATGTAAACTCACAACTTGACAGGTTTATCTGTGCATGCAAGAAACAGAAGAAGTCTATCCATATGAATATCATAAAGATTGAATAGAGAATAGTAGAGGACAGGAGGTGTGGAGGGAGAGAAGTGTGCTATAATACCAGGAGCCACAATGGATTTTTGATTATCAATTTTTAGTTTTTCCTGATGACTAAGTATTTGACCTGGAAATTCCAGAGATGAACTTATGTCATAGTATTGATTATTTCTAATTTTCTTTAAACTTTCAATTTGTTTTTTATTACTTGTAACCAAATAGACTTAACTCATTCATAGACTTAACTAATGAAGAGACTTGCTAAAGACTTGCTATTTTGTGACAGCAGTATCTGATGGTTTGGCCTATATATTTCTATACTATATCTAATGTAACTATTTCCCTTCAGATTCTGATGTGTTTATTTATTTTCTAAGAACCAATAATTTAGGATGGTTACATGAAATGCAGAAGTAGTTTGCAAAATTAAATGGAGAAGAGTTTACTTTTATTGAAAATTATATTTCACAAGTAAGATTAATAAAAAATAAAGAGAACTATAATTAAATTTATTAATTCATGAAATACTTTGCTACTTAAGTACCCAAACTTATAGGTATGGTTTTCTTTTTTCATCAGTTTCCATTAAAGCATTAGAGTTTGGTTGAATGATAAAACTTAGGTGCTTACTTTAACTCCAAAGTTTGTCTAACTATCTACTCAATGCTATTCAATAATTCATGTTGTTTCACCAAGCACCTTTGGTAAGATTAAAATCCATTCACAGAATCAAAGGCTATATGTAAAACCAATACATTTTTTTATTTGTTAACTGCTGACATAAGAGAGGAGAAATTGGGTCAGATAGCTCATCAACTGTAGGAAAGGGTGGAATGTAGGTGGAAAGGGTGCATGTTTGAGTGAGGCATTTGGTTATATACTGCCAGAAGCACAATAGAACTAAATAGTGATAGTATTCTCATGGACACAATACAAAATACTTTCCACTGAAATTCCCTTAGATTCATAGGATATAGAAAATTTGGGTGGATAAACAAATACAGGAAAAGGATATAGTCCCAGTGAGTATGCTGGGAAAGATAGCTTTTTAGAAATACCTTTTTCATTCTATAAGAAGGTCATAATACTGTAGACATGGCAGAGTATAAGCCATTTTTTATTTGTTTTTATTTTTGCTCTTATCTTTTACTTTCTAAACAATTCACTTCCCTTTCCAAAGCTACTCTCCTACCTTCTAATCTTTATTTTTCATTTTATCTGGTTTTCAGTCCCATTCTTCTGGTAGAATTTTCTATTTTATTAGTGCCACTATATTTAACCAGTGCTTAGGAAGATATTGCTCCAATTATTAATTAATTCCATGATGTAAAATACTAGTAACAAGAGTTTCTTCCTTCATTTGTTCCTTCAGTAGTCAATTATTAAATTTCTACCCTATGCCTGACACCAATAGGTCCTAAGACTTACAGTCCTGCCCTTCAAAGACAAATTTTGAAAAAGAAAACTGTTGGTTGTCCCAATAGTTATAGTGTTAAGTTGATGTACAAATTGGATTGTGGTCAATTCTAGTTGGCAGTAGAGGTAAGAGAAGTTAATAAATAAAATTGCAAAGAATTGGTTGCCTTGTGTAAAAGGAGACAGCGTACACTGTAGAAAAAAGGAATATTGCATGCATACAATTTTGGAAGTAGCAAACATGCAAGGTTTATTATCAAATCATTCCTTGCAGCTGGAACCTTGAATGTGCATACAGGGGGAATGTGTCAGAAAATAATGCTAGATAGAGAAGAAATTGTTGAATCACAGAATACTTTGTATAATATCAGAACATAATTCAACTTTATTCTCTAGGAAGAGGAAGTTATGGAAGATTTTTGAGCCTTGGGGTAGAAATAAAGATTTTATATTACAGAAGATCTTGACTTTGACTAGGGAATCACAAAAGGCATCTTTTGGGACATGACCTGTTAAAAGATAATTATTTTTAAAAGATAAAATCATGACTACCCCTCTTACCCTCCCTTTTCTCTCTTCTCTGTGTGTGTATGTGTGTATGTGTGTGTGTGTGTGTGTGTGTGTGTGTGTGGTGTAAGCTTATGACATATAAACTAAAATTTTTAACAACCAGGTTCTGCAGTGTATAGCATAAACAGAGGAAGTAAGCCTGTTTAGATAAAATGTAAATTTAGAAATAAGTAGAGAATAACAGAGAGGAGAGACAGAAAGTGTGTTATATGAAAGCAAGAACATATATATTCATTTAAGTCAACAAGAACACATGCCATAAATGGTGAGAGACAGAATACGAATTGACAACGGCAAGGCTGTGTGAGGATGGTACTTGGGTCCACAACCTCTTCTTAATGGTCAGTCCAGGAAACTAAACCATGGACTCTAAATAAATCAGTTAAAAAGAATTAAGGACTTGGTCAATGACTGCCAGTCTCTATAATTGTCATCACAGCTTCCAACTCAAGGCAACTAGTGAAAGCCAAATATGATCATCACTCTGGTGAATGTTTGTGTCCTCCAAAATTCATATGTTGAAACACAATACCAAATGTGACAGTATTAAGAGGGGGCCTTTAGGGAAATAAGTCAGAGGGGCAGAACTCTCAAGATTGGGCTTGATGTCCATATAAAATTGATTGAAGCCAGAGCCCTGGTTTCTTCTATCCATTTAACCATTTGACTACACAGAAGGTGCCATTTTTGAAACAGAAAGCCCTTAGCAGACCTTGAATCTGCTGGTGCCTTGATCTTTACCTGCCAAGAAAGGAACAATATATAGATTGTAGACTCTATTTTTGGTGTTAACTGATCACCAATTAAGTATGTTAGGGTCTGTAAACAAGTCAAGATGGCACCTGGCATTTTGCCAGAGGGAGTGGTTTGTGAAGTAACGCCAGCGAGCTATTAAGTGTGGAGATTCCTTATTGGTTTACTGCTGTATCTAGTTTATGTTAATTAAGAATAAGCTGTGTGTAATGTATATATACCCCTCCTGTCCTACAATAAACGGCTCCCACTACTGCTGTATCAATCTACACAAGTTTTGCTGCAGCCGGACTGCGGCAAAGTACTTGAAATACAAAAAATAAAAGCATTACTTTAATAGTGACTGTTTCCTGCTGTCATAGGGGACCATTTAAGTCTAATTTCTCTCTTATGGAAGAAAAAAATACTCTTCTATTTCTCACATGTCCTAAATCTAACTCCTTCAAGGAATCCTCTAAGAGCATAACTCTAGCAAGTATGATCTGAATTTTCAATTGTTACTCTAGAGAACTTTTGACCTGAAAACAATTATTAATTTGAGATGTACCTCAGAAAATAAAAAAGAGGGGACACTAATTTATTAGGTTGAAAGGGCAGCATTTTTTTATTGACATGCAGAGGACATCAAACAAAATTCTAAATTATAGACCATTTGACTGAATGATTCTTTTTATCCAAAGATAATAAGCAATTTAAAAAATTTTAGTAAATAATAAACTGATTTCCTTAGTAAGTTCTCTCCCTCACTCTCCTCCAGTATTTTCACCTATTCCAAATTTTCCTCTTCCCTCTTATTCTTCCACTTTCTCACCTTCCATATCTCCATCAACTCCTCCATCATGTTTTCTTTCCTTAGACCTCCTATTTCCTCCAGAAGACTCTCTTAAGATCCAAACTGCTGGTACCACTAAAAATTCCTCCTTTGTGTAAGCTTCGTATGCAGGCAATGGCAGACTTTAAACCTTGAAACAAGGATGGAAAGAACCAAAATACTACTTTTTTTTTTTTTTTTTTGGTACCAGGGATTGAACTCAGGGTCACCCAACCATTGAGTTACATCCTCAGCCCTTTTTGTATTTTATTTGGAGACGGTCTTACCGAGTGGCTTAGGACCTCACTAAGTTGCTGAGGCTGGCTTTGAACTCGAGATCTTCCTGCATCAGCCTCCTGAGCCACTGGGATTACAGATGTGCTCCACCATACGCAGCCCAAAATTCTTAAGAATTTCCACCAATTTCCAAATCAACACAAGATCAACAATTCTTTGTAGAAAAACTTAGAAGTATTTTTGATGCATATGATCTGGGTTACACAACCTATATTACATGTTGATCAGAACCTCAGATGTTAAATTCTGGATGGCAAAGATGGTTGGAATGACCTAGAAAAGGACCTACACACAGGATCTTTTTTTCCCTTAAGATACTAAACAAATAAATAAATAAATAGCCTCCATATCCTTCAATGCCTTTCAAAAGCCATACTTGGAATATTTCTAATAAAAATTAACTTGACTATAATTGGGTTAAGCAAATAGAACAAAGAAAAAAACTATAAACATTTTCTTTTTAGTTTATCTTCCAACAACCAAGATAAAGAAGACCCTGTCAATTCACATTTTTGATAATGCTATAAGAAAGGAAAAGAAAATGCCTTATATACTAACTTACCCTTAAATATTCAAGTGAGTTAGTTCTAAGTATAGCTGTTGAGCCTCATCAATTCTTGATAGATGCAGATACTGCTCATTCTACATTATACCATACTACTTTGCTCTACTCCTTCCTCAGAGCAAATACGTCACACAGGTGCAAAGAATTCCTAACAATGAACAGATTTTTTCCCTATTTCCCACCCCATAACTGTAACCCTTCAAACCTGGACTGACAGAAAACTTTTTCCTGATCTGTAATGTTACTATTGAAATTTTAATAAGGACAATTGTTAAATGCATAACAAAGGTACTATTTCTTAAGGTCCAAGAAAACCTTGCTATTCATCTTTAAGCTGTGCTTTCTCTCGATATAACTTTTTTTCTATGTTATGTTCAATAAATATCCCAGATTTTTAACTTGACATTCTATGTGACAGTTTGGGGCTGCAAAATTTCACAGATACAAGAAAAATAATTGGAGCAGAACCCACTAAAGATCAGAGAGATCCTCATAAATAATTATCCAAACTTCCCCCAAATGCTTTAGGACCTGTAGAATAGGAAAGGCTCAAACTTACAGTCTTACGTCCAAAAGTCTTCTCATGTCCTACACGAGCCCTTGCAACCCTCCTATCTTGCCAGTAGAGAAACCAAGCAGGTGAAAATATTAATTTGTCTAATTCCTCAAGGCCATCAGCAAAGTTCCTATCCTTCACTTCCCAGTAGTACTTAACCCAAATGCCATCCTGCCATTAATTTTAACTGAAGCCACCTGCTTCCCGGTTTTTTATTAGGAGTGGCCATACCAGTGATTGTATCTAGGGATTCTCAAGCATTGTATCACTGAGCTATGTCCACCGCCCTTTTCATTTTGTTTTGAGACAGGTTCTTGCTAAATTGCCTAGATGGGCCTCAGTACTTGAGATCCCTCTGCCTCAGTCTCCCCAGTAGCTGGAATGACAGAGGGGTTTGTTATTCTTCCCTTTTCAGAATGGCTCTAGGTTCAGTGTGCTTTTATGCCCATGGTCCCCATTAAAGTCCAGGGTCTTGTGAAATTCATGAATGTCTCACTGAACATATTAAGGCAGGGCGTTTTGAAGTGAAAACCAAACAAAAAATAAAAAGGAACAAATAACTAACAACATTAGTACACATTGTGAGGAAATGTATCAAATATTAGAAAGTTCTTATTTCCTGTTAGGCAGTGGATATTTCATTAGAACTTTGGGTATCCTAAGTAAATCTGCTATGGGGAAATGACTCCTCTGAGCTCCATTAGTTTATTGATTTTAGATGTCTAACCATTATGGCTTATGCTATTGTGCAATTATCTGATATATTTTTAAATTTTATTATGTGCTTTATTTGTATATTTTTCATATTTTTATTGATACATTATAATTATACATAATGCTATGATTTATTGTTACATATTTATACATGCAAATGTTATAATGCTATAATTTGGCAAATATTATTTCTCTGTATAAAAGTTATTTTTGACTGATAACACAAATACATAAAAATCACACATATTGATCAGGAACCATGAGATGTTTTGGTACATGCATACATTATGAACTGTCTAAATCAGGTTAAAATATCTATCTCCTCAAACATTTATCATTTCTTTGTGGTGAAAATATTCAAAATCCTTTTTTCTAGCTTTTTGAAATATACAGTATATCATCTTTATTTCTAGTTACCTTAAGGTGCAACAGCACACCCAAAATTCTTATTCCTATCTAAATATAATTTAGTACTCATTGAACAACCTCTCCTTAGTCCTCTCTCCCTCCTTCTTTTCCCAGTCTCTGAGACCCTCCACCTACTTTCAACTTGTATGTGATCAACTTCTTAAAATTCCACCAATGAAGGGGATCATATAGTGCTTGTCTTTCTGTGTCTGGCATATTTTACTTAAAAAAAATGATCTCCAGTTCCATCCTTGTTGTAAATGACAAAATTTCATTTTTTATAGCAGAAAAATATTCCATAGTGTATATGGATCACAATTTTTTAATCTATTCATCAGTTGATGAACACAGGTTATTTCCTAAGCTTGGCTATTGTGACATGCTGTCATTAACATGTGAGTGCTGATTTCTATTTGACATACTGATTTCATGTGGTAATGTGTGTGTGTATATAATATAATATAATATATATGTATATATTTTTTTCAAGTAGGAAAATAATTTGTATCCTTTTATTTTGGTTAGAAGTGTTCATTTGGTGACTCTGGATAATTATGAACATTTGGCATGAAAATGGAGCCTGTGATTTCAAGTTGAGAAAAAGTGTGATAGTTTTAAGAGCTTTAATTAATCTCATTTCTTTTTATCTATATAATGATAATCACACATTTGCATGCATTCTAATTTTGAATCTAGTTATTAGAAACCAGAACAACAGCTTAATGGAGATAAGAAAACAATAGAAATGACATATTTTGAAGAAAAGATAAATAACTCTTTTGATTGAATGATTATATGTAAAATGCAATTTTAAAAAAAAGTTAATAGGGGCAAATGCAGAGTTTGATTTTAAATATTAGCAACAAGTATGGCAGAAATAGAAAAGTCAAGTGAATGTGCACTTGGAAAGGAAACATGATCAATCGAGACTTGATGAATTCATGTATCCTAGGATATCTATAATAATGTATGCATTAGATTAGAAATATCAAAATGCAATGATTAGAATCTTGGTGGTGAGAAGGATTAATGATAAAATTAGAAATTCTTTGTCATACAGCTTAACATTAAATTTATGAGACCATATTAAATTACTTAATGTCAGATATCTACGCAAATTTATACACACATTTTGCCATAAGCTCAAAATGTAACACTGCGTGTTAAAATAATACTTCATTCATTTGAACTTTGCAAATAAGAATTTGCAATCACTTGAAAACATCTATGCCATCTGTAAAAAAAAAAAACAGAGCTTTCCAAGTGAATCCATGGAGTAATCAAATTTGTAGATAGGGAAAAGGAATAGTAAACTACCTGGGAGGAAAAAAAATTGTTTTCAAATATTTAAATGTGTTAAAAGAAAGCAGTTATTCAAAAAATTTATTTTTTTAATAGATTATGAGTTTTCAGAGGTCAAGATCCACATTTTATAGAGATATTAGTGTCATGACAATTAAAATATATTGAGTAATTATAAAATATTTGAAAATAAATGAGTGTACTATGCAAATATTCCCTCCAGTATTTATAGAAGAGATAAAGAGCAAGAACTATGGAGTCCATGAGATATGAATAGAGGGAGGAGTAAGTAGAGCACTTTGAGTTTGATAAAAATGATTATTAAGTATAACTGTACTTAATAGAAAGAAATAAATTAATGCATATAAAAGCAATGAAAATATAGTTTATACCCAGAAAAAAGTAAGATGGAAACACACCATTTGATAAATAATCCTAACAGAAGAACATTTACTCTCTCCCTTTCTGCTCCTAAAAAGGGTGTAAAAAATAATTATGTCTTGACTAGGTGAAATGTTCTCCCCCATGTTACAGTACAATTCAGTGTAGATCCCACTATTCTCAAAGACAATAAAGTTAGTACCCACCTGGCAAATTATTTTGACATTCTTTGCCTCTTAAGAAGAGTTTTGAGAACAAAATCAGGTTTAGAGTTATCTCTACTTTGCCATCTGTCTGTCTGTAGGGACCTGGAGTAGAGTCAAGAACAGCTCCAGTTCAGGTATTGGTAGAAAAACATCGCTCTCCCTTTTTAATTGTCATATAATAATTATATTTGCTTATAAGGTTATAGAGTGTTCAACCTGCATGTATATAATTTATAATGATCAAATAGCATTTAGAGAGATATAATAGCATGGTGTCTCTTTAAACATTTATTATTTCTTTGTGTAGGGAACTTTCAAGCTCCTTTTTTTCCATTTTTTCATAAAATATGTAATAAATCATTGTGTACCACAGTTATCCTACTGTGCTGTATAGCACTTGAGAATATACACCTTCAATGTAACTGAATTTTGGTGACTGTTATATAACCTCCCTGTATCCCACCTCTCTGTCACTGTTCATAATCACCAGTGATCACTATTCTAAAGTCTTTGTTGAAGTTAATGATTTAATTTATACATATAAGCAAGAATATGCAGTATTTGTCTCTCTGTAGCTAGAGTATTTCATTTAACATGGCATCTTCTAGTTCAATCCTAGTTTTGCCATAAATGGAGGATTTTTCCTTGTTTATTTTTGATAGTACTGGGGATCCAATGCAGGACCTCACACATGCCATGCAAGCACTCTACCACTGAACTACATCCCCAACCTCAAATTTTATCCTCTTTTATGACTGAATAATATACCATTGTGTATATACAAATTTTAATCTATTAATTCATTGATGATCACATTAACTTATTCCATATATTGTCTATATAATTAACAGAAATTCACATATCTCTCTGTTATACTGATTTCTTTCTTTCTTTTGGATATATACCTATAGGGGGATTGTTGAATTACATAGTAGTTCTAGTCTTATATTTTTGAGGAATTTCAACACTGTTTTCCATAATGGTTATGTTAGACAAAAGCGGTTATGAGGCAGGAAGAGTGCAAGTTCAAAGCCAGCCTCAGCAACTTAGGGAGGCCCAAAGCAACTTAGTGAGATCCTGTCTCTAAATAAAATATAAAAAATGCTGGGGAGGTGGCTTAGTGGTTAAACACTTCTGGGTTCCATCCTGGTTCAAAAATTTGCATATCATATTTAATATTTCCCACGAGGTGCTTAAGAATTTTTTCTAAATTTTTAGCAGTATTTTCTATCTTTGTATTCTTGATTATATATAATTTATGTGCATTAAGAGGACATCTCATGTGATTTTTGATCTGCATTTTCCTGATGATTATTCACATTGAACATTTTCCATATCTGAATTAGTTATTCATATAACTTTTTTTTTAAAGAGAGAGAGAGAGAGAGGAGAGAAAGAGAGAGAGAGAATTTTAATATCTATTTTTTAGTTCTGGGCAGACACAACATCTTTGTCTGTATGTGGTGCTGAGGATCAAGTCCTGGCCACACGCATGCCAGGTGAGCGTGCTACCACTTGAGCCACATCCCCAACCCGTTATATACCTTTTTTTTTAAAGAAATGTCTATTCAGACCATTTTCTCATTTTTAAATAATATTATATTCACTTTTTGTGGCTGCATTTTAAACATTCTTTATATATTTGAATACTTGTCAGATGAATAATTTACAAATATTTTCTCCCATTCTGCAGATTACCTCTTTACTCTGTTGATTGTTTCCTTTATTATGTAGAAGTTTTTAGTATGATATGATATCATTTTTCCATTTTTATTTTGTTGTCTATGATTTTGGGGTCTTATACAAAGAAATAATTCCCTATACTGATGTCTTGAATTGTCTTTCCTATGTTGTCTTCCAGTGATTCCAAACTTTTAAGTCTGTAAGATAGATCTTTGATCCATGGTGAGTGGAGTTTTATGCACAGTGAGAGGGCTCTTGTTTCATTCTTCTATACATTCTCAGCCAATTTTCCCACATTTAATGATGATGCTATTCTTTTCTCCAGTACTTTTTTGGTGTCTTTGCTGAAGATATTTTTGGCTATAGATTTATTTCTAGACTGTCTATGTGTTCCATTGGTATTTGGGTCAATTTTTAATGCTACTATAATGCTATTTTGACTACGATTGTTTGTAGTACACTTTTATTTCACTCATGTATTTTTATTAATGTTTTATAGATATACAAAAGGTAGAATTTGCTGTTATATTTGAAAATATATATAACATAATTTTGTCAAATTAATTCCACGTTGCCTCTCCTTTCCTGTCCCACCTTCTTCTCTCTCATCTCTATATTTTTTATGATATCTTCCCCCACCCCTCCATTTTCCCCTAATTTTGCTCTAGTTTCTAAATATGAGAGAAAACATTTGACTCTTTATTTTCTGAGTCTGGCTTATTTGTTTCATTCATTTTCTAGCAAATGTCATAATTTCATTCTTGTTTGTGACTCAAACTCTGTGTGTGTGTGTGTGTGTGTGTGTGTGTTTATCACATTTTCTTGATCCATTCATCTATTCACAAGTATCTGGGGGGTGGTTCCATAACTTAGATTTGCAAGTTGTGTTTCTATAAACAGTGATATGCCTGTATCACTATAGTATGCACGTTTTAGTTCCTTTGAATAAATACTAAGGATACCTGGGTCATATGGTATTGCCCTAGTTTTTGAGGAATCTTCATACTGTATTTCAGAGTGGTTTAATTAATTTGCAGTCCTACTAACACTGAGTGAGTGAACACTTTCCCCACATCCTTTCCAGCATTTATTATTATTTGTATTATTGATAATTGCCATTTTGAATATAGTGAGATGAAATCTTAGCATACTTTTGATTTGTATTTACCATGATTGCTAGAGATGTTGAACATTTTTTTTCATGTATTTGTTAGCCATTGTGTTTCTTCTTTTTTGAGAAATGTCTGTTTAGTTCTTTTACTTATTTATTGATTTTTTTTTCATGTCAAGTTTTTTGAGTTCTTTGTGTAGTCTGGATTTTAATCTCCTGTCACAGGTATAGTTGACAAATTATTTCTCTCATTCTGTAGGCTTTCTCATTACATAGTTGTTTCCTTTGTGGTACACAAGCTTTAACTTGATGCCATTGAACTTACTGATTCTTGATTTTATTTCTTGCATTTTAGGGGTCATGTTAAGGAAATAAATGCCTGAACCAATGTGTTGGAGTGTTGACCCTTGTTTTCTTCTAGTTGCAGAGTTTCTGGTCTAATTCTTAAACCGCTGTTTCACTTTGAGTTTTGTACAAGTTGAGAGATAGAGATCTATTTTCATTTCTCTACATATGGATATCCAGTTTTCTCAGTACCATTTGTTAAAAAGGCTATGTCTTCTTCAACATATATTTTTGTCAATTATCTGATGATTGTAAATGTGTGAGTTTGTCTTTGAGTCTTCTATACTATCATATTGGTCTTCATGTCTATTTTGATATTAATAACATACTGTTTTTGTTATTATATTATAGCTCTGTATTATAGCTCTCAAGTGTTGTGATGCCTCCAGTATTGCTTTTCTTGCTCAAGATTGATTTGGCTCTTCTGGGTCTCTTATTCTTCAAGATGAATTTTAGTATTGTTTTTTTTCTAGTTATTTGAAGAATATCAATATTTATTGAATATCAATATTCATTAAATCTGTATACTGCTATTTGTAATATGGCCATTTTGACAATATTAATTCTGCCTATCCAAGAACATGGGTGGTCTCTCTGCTTCCTGATTGTTATATCCTGAGATTCCTTTCTCCATCATGCCCTTCTGCCTTGATGTTCTGTCTCACCTCAGGCAAGAGCAATGGAGTTGACTATTGACTGAGATTTTCGAAACAATGAGCTTCAAGTCAACATTTCCTTATCAAAAATAATTCTTTTCAGGGCCCTTGGTCACTGACTAAAACAATTGATTTCATAGAATGTATTAGGGAGTATTTGCTCCCTTTCAGTTTCATGGAATAATTTGAGGAAGACTGATTTTAGTTCTTCTTAAAAGATCTGGTTTACAACTCCCATTACCTGGGGAGATGTTGATCTCTGTTAGACATCTGGGTCTCAGAGGCCTCCTCAAAATTCCAGTTTTAGATGGAGGAGTATAAAACTTAACAGGCCTCACTTATTTCCTCTCCATGGTTGTGAATTATCCAGGATCAGACCTGGAGTGTCAGATCTGCCTGCCTGATGGGTACTGGCATCATTCCAGATGCTCATATGAGAGCATCAGTAACAAATGGAGCTTTCTGTCCTTGGTTTTCCAAGCCCAAATCACCCTAGGCATAGTCTGTGACTGTTGCAATCATGCTGGTCTGGACATATGCTAGATCCCACAATAGGTGACTTCTGGGTCAGACTTGAAACTTCCCATACAAATTCCTAAAGTCCAGCGTCTGCTCACTGCTGGGCAGCCACTCAAAAAATGGCTGGACTTTCTACCTCTCTGCTGAGCTATTTTAATTGTTCTTCATTTAGCAACTTCCTCCAGCATCTCTGGATCAGTTAATATCAGTCTCCATCTGTCTCTATTTACAGCTTCCTCCAAGCCTATTTTATTCACCATGCTTTCCTCTAACTCTGTCTGTTCCTCCCCCTGCTCCAGCAGTGGGCTGGGAGCACCACTTCCAGCAAAGTTGGCATATCTCTATTATTTCTTATATTATGTTCAAAGTTTCTGACTTCTTGTGTCTCTGTGTTTACTTTGCTTTCTAATGTTGAATTTCAGTGAATTCTCTTGGTCACTCAACTCATGGAAGAACACCCTGCATTCTTTTAAAATCTAGAACTCAGACACTGAAGGGAAGTTCAGTCTTTCTCTAATCCATCATATTCTTTCCTGTATCTTTTCTTTGAAACCTAATTATATTTGTCTTTCATAAGTGTGTATTGCATCATGTTTTATTATTACTTTTTTCATTATATACTGATATTCTTTGTGTCTTTTTATGTTTGACTTAAAGTCTATTTTATTTGATATATCTCTTCATGCTTGCTTTTGGTTTCTATTTTAATTATGTGTATTTGTATGTGTGTACACACACACATACACACACACACAAATACTCCCATTTCTTCACTTTCAGTCTCTATATATCTTCATTTGTAAAGTGAATTTATAATGGGCAGCAGATGGTTGGAACTTGTTTTTTAATCCATACTACAAGTCTAAATCTTTTAATTGGGGAGTTTAGTTCATTTTTAATCAAAATTGTTAATGATGAAGACTTCTTTTCTCATTTTGTTAGTTTTTTAATTGTTTTGTATAGCCCTTCTCCCCTTCTTCCTCATTTCTTCATTTTCGTGGTTGATTTAGCTTATTTCAACTACAAAACAGATACTTGAGATGACCAACTTATAAAGAAAAAAGGGTTTACTTGGACTCAGTTTGCGAGATTGCCCTGGTGCCTTGGGCCTATGGCGAGGTTCCATCCACATCATGGCAAGTTGCATATGGTAGAGCAAAGCCAGTCACCTCATGACTCAGAGGGAAAGATGGAGAAAGAGACTAGAGTTATACAATCAATCCCCTCTGAAAACATTTCCCCAGTGACTTAAACCCTCTTTGTAGTCTCATCCTCTTAAAGTTCTCACCACCCCTCAATAGGGTCACATGCTCAGGACTGATACTTTCACACATGGATATTTGGGAACCTTTGAGAATCCAAGTGTTTTGTAGGTTTTCTGTATTGAAGAAAGTTTATTTTCTCTTTCTACTTTGTGATATTTGTCCTTTCATCTGTTTTCATGATAGTGATTTTTCACTTCTAGTGTTGTACATCCTACATTCATGTAAGGTCAGTCTAGTTGCGATGCATTGTCTCTTTTTCTTGTCTTTAGAAGATTCCATTCTTCATCATTTCTGAAGGATAACTCTTCTGGGTACTATGCTTTTGGTTGGCAGTTTTTCTGTTTTAGGACTTTGAATATGTCATCCCATTCTACTCTGTAAAGTTTTGGGTAAGAAATTTGTGGTTAGTTTAATGGGGATCCACTTATATGTCATTTGGTATTTTTACTTTAGAGATTTTTGCAATTTTAAATTTATCTTTTTGAAAGTTCAAGCATTATGTGCTTCAGAGACTTTTTAAATTCAATATTTATAGATTGTTTTTATTAGCTTCATTTGTCCTACATGTTCATGTTTTTCCTAAGATTTCTATTTCAGATATTGTTTCATTGAGCAGATTTTGTATATTTTCTTTTTTTTCCTTTTTTTCTTCTTATGATACATACATAATACAAATTTTTTCATAATTGCATTATATATCCTTGCAGGATATCTTCATATTTTATATTTATTTTCCTTACTCAATTATTTCTAAAGATCTACCTTCAAGTTCAGAAATTCTTTCTTCTACTTGATCCAGCCTATGGTAGATGTTCTCAATTGTATTTTAAAATTTTATTTACTGAGTTATTTAGCCAAAATTATTATTTGATTTCCTTTTTATTGGTGTGACTGATATCTCTGTTTAATTTCTCATTCAGATCAGGAATCTTTATAATTTATCTCTTTTATTCCATTGATTTTCCTTAAAATCATCATTTTGAATATTTTTTAGCCAATCTATCGATTTATTTATTTTTTCTTTAGGTTCTGTTGCTACAGAGTTATTGTTTTCCTTGGGAGCTTGGGAGGCTTCACAGTACCCTTCTTTTTTTATGTGTATACCTACATTGCTATTTATATTTTTGCTGGTATCAATTGCTTGTACCAATTTTATGAAGTAGTTTTTGTAGTAATAGACCTTCTCCTGGAGACACATCTCAGGGTGTTGATTGAGTAGGCTATTTTAACTCTATACCCATGTGGGCTCAGTAATGTAATAGAGTGTAGTGTCTTCTTCAACTGAGATTGATGTCATCTCTTCCCAAAGATGTCTCAGTGGTCTAGGTTGTAAGAATTTGTGGGAGATTTTATGATAGCTTCAGCATATAGAATACAGTTCTCTTAGGGGAAAATCTTAGGTGGGCATGAATTCAAGATAGTATGTGTGGCAGGAACCTTTGAAGGAAAAGCACAACATTTCTCCAAGACACTGCAGCTATATGGATTCCCCGGTAGCACCCCAGACCAGGTGAGAGCCTGTGAAGGTTGCAGGTTTTCCCTCAACAACTATTTCAGGTAACCATGATATTAGTGGGGCATTCAGGAAATCTCCTGATTATTCTTTTCCTCCTAAACAATGTCTATTTCTCTCAATGTTTGATATCAAACAAAGAATAGGATGATAAACGTTGTATGGCTAGTTTCCTGCTTTATAAGGCTACTAAGTGATTCTGTGCTATGTGATGTCTTTGTCACATCACCACTGCTCTTGAGCACTTTCCACTCTGCCATAAACATCCCAGCTCTTGACTTTTCTTTGTTTTGATTGGATCCAATCACCTCCAGTCAGCCATGTTGCTAACATCACCCCAAAATATCTCCTTTTACCTAAGGTGTTCCTGAGCTGGCTTCTTACTGACTGCTGTGATCTTCCACCAGAACTATAAAATTTAGTGAAGTTTGGCTACTCTAACACTGCTTGTTCAAGACCTTAAAATTGATTTTAGTCTGAATAAAACCAGTCCTATTAATTATTTCGTCAAGCCATATAAGACACTACATTCATATTTGTACTAGAATTCATAAAACATAGAAGCAATGGAGAGTAGATTAGTCAGCACTGTGTTGCTATGATGAAAATACCTGACTTAGAGGAGGATAAGTTTATTTTGTGCTTTTAATATCCATTCAATTCATTACTCCATCAAATGGATAATCCCCTAATGGCTTCTGTTCTCATAATCTAGTCATTCTTATCTCTGAACATTCGTGCACTACATAACACAGGAGCTTTACAGGGAACATTAAAAAGATCCAAACCCTAACAGAGAAGTTACTGTGACTTAACTAAGTCAAGAATTTGATATTTTTATCTCTTCTAGTCTCTATCAAATATTTAAATATTTATTGGCTCTCTTTGCAATGTAGTAGTTTGTTTCTGTAATGGTGTTTATGAAAAACAGATATTACTGTAGATATTACATTATCTGCAGTAACTATTCATAATTTATCTGTAATATTGTATGCTCCATAAATATTTATTGAGTATCTTCTTTTTAGAAGTCAAAATGATAAGAATTCTGAAAAATGTCAAAAGGAATTAGATATACATTGCCCTTATAAAACTTTCATTGTAATATGGGAGAAAAGTCATATAAATAATACAATAAGATAAGGGTGAATAATATTTTAAAAATTGAGAACTGTGATGACATTACCTTAGAATAGGTGCCATGGCTTCTTGAAATCCAGGATGCAGAATTCAGTTATAACCACACGGATTGGGATAAAGCCAGCATAAACAGGTAGAGATATTTAATAATCAGTTGGAAATGCAAAGCTGAATTTGCAAGAGAGGTCAGTGCTAGCTAGAGTGGAGCAAGATAAGGATTTATGACAACAAAAAAAGCAAACAAAAAATCTGTGAAAGCAAAAATGTGAGGTAAGACTTTGCTTTTGACAGGCGTGTTATATGCTTTTGGAACAGATTGTGAGGATGTTCCCAGTAGCATTCATTGCTTTAAAAAGTACTTGTGGAACATCTACTCTGTATCAGGTGCAGTGGGATTCTGCAGTGTACAAAATAATGTCTCTGTTCATGTGGAACTTATAGTCTTATAGATGACACATAAACAAGCAAATTCAAATATACATGTAATATATGTTATGATGGTGGAGATAAGATCTTTGAAGAAAAATAAGAGGATGAGGAGTGATAAAATTGGGGAGGAGGATTTCTAGCTTATAAAGAAGGTTACTGACAAAATGACAAAAGCTGGAAAGGAGTGAGTGAATGAGGGAGATTTTTAGGTATCTGGGGGGAAATATTTCTGGCAGAGGGAGTAAGGCATGCAAAGTCACTGAGGTTTAGATTAGCTTGTAATCTGTCCACCAAAAAAAATATTGTGGAAGCTAATATACATATAACGGAGTGAATAGGGTCGATAGTGGTAAATGCATTCAGATGTGAATTTGGGAATGAAAGAGTTATATTTGGTAGAGATAATGTTGTAAGAACTTTGACTTTCTTACTGACGAGTGTGCAGAATGTCATTTGTGAAGAAGATTGAGTAGCATGATCTGAATTATACTCTTATTGTGTGTAAAATGGAGGGAAAAAGGAAATGAGAGCAGGGAAATGACTTATGTTAATGCATAAGTGATTAAATGTAACGGTGTCAAAGTGTATATAAAATGTTAAACAAATCAAGTTTGTTAATGTATTGGTTCATACAATAATAATTATGATTGTTATTGTTATTATTGTTTTTGCATTAGGCAATTGAAATTATGGACTAACCATATGCAAGATAGAAAAGAATATATACAGGTTGGGGGATATCTGGAGATTATATTGGATTTTGTAAGTTCAAGATGCTTTCTTTGTATTTTAGGAATGGTGTCAGGAAGAAAATGAACTATGTAAGTTTGTAAAATAGGTAGGTCTAGAGATGTGAATGTGGAAGATTTCACAGTACAGAGGGCATTTCAAGCTTTCAGAGCTGGTGAGTATAAAGAGAATAGGAATACAGAGCTAACAATGTCCATGGACCCAGACCCAGGCCTCTGCAATGTTTACTGAATTTAGAATGAAAATATGAAAATTATAAAGTGTTAACAGTAAGGTGGAAAATCAGAAGAAAGAAATTACTTGTCATTAGAGTAAGGACTGTTTATCTAATGAAGAAATAATTGGTCTATTTTTGAAATGATACTCATAATTCTATTAATTTGAAGACAGAGAATCACAAATTTAGAAATGAAAAATTCATGATGATTTGATCAAGTGCATAAGAAGTACTATGAGAACAGACAAGAGAAAATGGAAGAAGAATGATACAAGGAATAGTATTTCACAAAATAATGATACATGTCCTTTTCTTCCCTTGGCAGGATGACTTTATCAGTGCAGGATCCCATCGAGAATTTCCCCCACAAAACTGACATTCAAATGAAATGGCAGCAGATTTGTGGACTTACATCCCTTAGAAAATATAAAACATAGGAAAGAGATGTCATCTACGGAAGCACAGATCTATCCCATGTATCAGGTAGACTGAGCCAGGACCTTGCATGATTCTGCAGAATCATGAATACAATGGAATATTGCCTTCTCTTCTTCTGCTGAACTTAGCCATGTAAATTTCTCCTTTCCTCACCCATGATGACTGATATGAAATCTGTTTCAATTTCTGTGATGTTAAAGGTTAGGGTATGGTAGATTTTTTTTGGAAAATTCTTCAATATTCTCCACCCTGTGTCCATGTCTTGTTAAAGAGTGATGCTGCAGGTCTTCTTACACTACATAGAGTCATCTCTCTGCCCATTCATTCTGGGGTTATCCTGACCAGTAGAACTTGGCAAAAGTGAACCTCAATGGCCAGGCACACTTTCGCTTTTTGTTCTAATGCCCTGTGCTGATGGCCACTCTTGACCTATAATCCCCTTGCTGATCTTGCAGTTTACTTGAGAAACATGAATGAGAAAAGTCAAAATCAGTAGAAATTCTCAACTGAAAGTGGATTTATAGTTTTTTAAAAAAATAGATTTATGGCATTTATGTAGGCAAAGATTGTTATTCAGCCATAGCTAACCTTTACAGAAGAAACAGAGGGAAAAACCATTAAGCTTTATATAAAGGGAGATGGAAAAAAGCAGCAGTAGCTGGAGAAAGACATGCAACCAAGAGAAGATTTTTAAAGCATATTTAATTAATTAAAACCTGTTTTATATTGCTGTTGGAAAGAACAGAAAAGGGGAAATTAATCAGTTTAGAATGTAGACTCATTAGAAGATAAATCCCATCAGGACAGAAATTTTTAAGTTTTTTTTCATTATGGTGTTTCCATTTTCTAAAATAACATCTAGCATAAAATAAGTAATATATTAAAATATTTTTGAATGGCCATTGAATACAAGATATAGGAACACATAGACGTATCTCTGTATGAATTGATCCAACAGTATCTTAAATTGTATATTTCAAATACCAAACTTCTAAGGCTGTCCACAGAATTTGCTCCTATTCACAACCTATTCAGTACTTCTACTTCCTTTCATGTATGTATTTAAAATATATATATATATATATATATATATATATATATATATATATTTTTTTTTTTTTTTTAAGTGATGTCTATATGCCAGATGCTGGGCCAAGTGCTAAGAATACAACAGTGAACAAAAAAAGTCAAGCCCTGTTATTACCATGGAGCTTGCTGTCTAATAGTGGAAGAAGAATAAGAAAGGAAATGAAAACCAGAAACATTTAATTAGTTACAATTGTGAGAAATAGCATAAAGGTCATCAGAACATTTAATGGAGAAAACCATCAAAGGCATTATTATTCTTCAGTTATGCCAACTAGAAACTTAGATAATTCTTTTATTCCTCTCTTATCTCTTGTGCTCCATTAATGACAAATCAATTTGTTTTAATTCTGAAGTATTCCTTTCATATCCATTTTAACTGCTTTATATCAGGGCCCATGCCTTTAATATCTATTTCTTGAACGATTTCAAAAGACTTCCAATAGCCTTTCTTCACCTACAATTCTCTTATTTGTATCAAGTCTCCCTTGTGTTAAAAACCACAAAAACTAATTTTTCTTTGTATGGTACTTTAAATTCTAGCCCTGAAGTGATTTTTTAAATTCTTCTTTAAATATATCCTTTTAACCTCTAGCTTAAGGTGATTTAGAAGCACTTTGTCAGTCTTTCATGTTCTAGCTCAAGTTGACTTAGAATACTCATTATTCAATAAACAGTACTTAATTTGCATGGCTGTTTGCATTCACTTAGGTCAGTTCCTCATCTGCAATACTGCTTAATCTTTCTTTACTGAAATAGTATACATTTTTTACAAGAGCAATATATTTTTACCATCTCCTTGATGTCTATATTGACCTTACTATTTGAAATTGCTAAGTATTTATCTGAGCTTATTTCTAAGTTTTAAATATAAAATATATAGTGTGTGTTTCAAAATTTGTCAATGCATTTTAGCCACTATATCCCGAGTTTCTCATTGGCAAAATCTACACCTTAATATATTTAAAAATTTCTCTCTTGGTCTATTGCTTTTACTAGGGAACATCTAGTTCCAATTTGTTAATTTTCAAATGTCATGCCATGGGTAATTTCTTATTTGGCACTTACCTCAGAAGTTTCTGTATGCTTGCAAATAATAGCAGATCATTTAAAATATTAGCAAAAATAAGGCAGTATTAGACTAATAAGGGTAAGGAACAGGGCGAAGCAGTCTACAGAAGACCAGAGACCCCTGGGCCTGACCACAGACAAGAGAAGACTGGACCATGATCCAATTCGTGGACCAAGGAAGAGTGGATATGGTGCACTGAGAACACCAGTAGTATTTTGAAGTATCAGTAATTATAGTACTATTCTCAAATCTTTCCTCACTGTTGACAAAGCACAATTTATCTCATTTAAGTATGTATTCACTTCTACAAATACTACTTTACCAAGGTTTTGAAATTTGCAGCAGTAATTATATCTTAGATGAAAAGAATCTCTACATCTCATAGTAACAGATAATAAAAAAAACAAATGAGAAGTTGACACCATCCTCTTCATCAGGAGACAAGTGAAAACAAATAATAATGTCAGAGAAGAAACAGCCTTTAGAGTAGGCCACGTTGCTCACTTTCTGTTGTAGGCACCGTTGTAATTTACAGTCTCTGACATCAGCTCACTCAATGTGCAAAGATGATTGTTTCGCCTGATTAGTATTACTTTTGCATCAAAGGCTGTTTCTGCACCTGCAGTGGGACAGCTGAATGTGGCTGAAAGTGCACTGTCGTCTGATAACTTTGTATTCCATTTTCAGTCAAGACGGTCATGCTTGGTGCTGGATGCAATGCTGCCACTTTTCTCTGAAGAGTCTTCCAACCACTCATTTCCTCACCCTCTTAAATCTAAGTGTTTCCAGAACTTAATTTTAGAGTCTGCTCTCTTCCATACTTATCTAACTATTTATTATGTCACACCATTTTCCTCGTCTATTTCT
Organism: Urocitellus parryii; assembly: GCF_045843805.1. Classification (NCBI taxonomy): domain Eukaryota; kingdom Metazoa; phylum Chordata; class Mammalia; order Rodentia; family Sciuridae; genus Urocitellus; species Urocitellus parryii. The sequence continues at coordinate 151,679,215 of NC_135532.1, forward strand.
GATGATGTGCATATTTTCAAGTCTACTTCCAACCTGTTTCCAGAGCTACCAATTTATGTACAACTTCTCTACCTTCTCAATATCTTGATCTACACATCCGTTCAATAGCTCATATCCAACATGTCCAAACTTGTTCCCCCAAAACCTGTTTCTCTCATAATCATCCTATAAAATAAACATACTCTCATTGTTCCACTTAATCAGATAATAATTATTCTTTTTTTCCTATTATATTCTGTATTAGCAAATCTCATGTCTCTACTTTCAAAATACACAGACTTTCCATGTCACTCTCATTTTCACCATTGTTATTCAAGCCAAAATATGCTCTTTCCTAAATTTGTTACAATGACCCCTATTTGCATGCAACTGTTATACATTTAATGCGTCTCCAAATCCAGTCTTTAGTTCAATATCCTGAACTGTTCAGGTGTTTCTCCCTGACACTGAGCATGATGTTGAGATGTCAGTAGAGGATCCTTAGAGGAACGTTATACACCGAAGGAGACTTTTTATTTCCAAATAATGTGCTTTTGCTTTTACTTACTTCTCTAGCATCCTTTGTCAGTGGTATGTGAGTGTGGGGACACAGTCGTGGTACTCTTCCTAGCTATGTGCCCAAATACTTCTTTTTGTGGTTAGCTTCCTAGTCTCAGCCTGGGCCTGGTGACTGCCTTGCTGTTTCCCTTCCAATGTGGATCTGAAAACCCACAGCTACTCCCTGTTTCTCCCTCAGTATTTCCCACCAGCCTCATTTGTGTCTCAAAGGATTTCCCTCCTCCCACCCTCCATGTTGGCCACTTCTGGCCAGACAACCCAATGAACTTCTTAGCCATCCAGTGAGCTGCATCCATTATCTTTTTCTGCAGTTCTGAATCCCATTTGAGTAGAGGGACCTTCTCTTCCCAGTATGACTTTTCTTAGTTCTGCTTCCTTTTAGAGTTCTTTCCATCTCATTACATTTACTGTCCATTGATTCTGACTTAATAATTCTGTGTAACAAATGTCCACTGTTCAAATGACGATGTTTTCTGTTTCTTCTTTGGTCTAAGAGTCCTTCTGCTAGATACTCCCTACAGTCTTCTTACTACACAGCAACCTGAGAGAGTCTGTTAAAATTCTGATTTCAACTTAGGTTATTCTTCAGATCAAAGCCCTGCAGTACATTCCTATTTCACTTACAGTAAAAGCCAAACAGACATTTATTATTTGTTCTCCCACTAACCATGCGATGTCCTGTTCTATCCTTGCTCTCTCTCTGTTGTGTTGGATCTGCATTTTTCCTTCAAGGCAAGATGTTCTTCTTCAAAATCATTAACCTTTCTATTTGCTTGTCATTGAATAATTTTTGTTCAAATGTTCTTGTCTCAGTACTTTGCTTCCTTTCATTTTCTTCTTAAACTTACCTTGTAAGAGAGGCATTTTCTAGACACTCAATATTGAATATCCATTTCTTCAGTCCTTGCATCCCCCACCACTCACCATTCCCTGTCTCTCTAACCTGTTTTATCCTCGCACTGGTACTTAGCTTTACATACTTGATAAATGTGAATTATTTTTCCATTTGTGTAATTTTCTCCAGTTATAATGAAGGTTAGATATTTTGTTGTCTTTCTTACTATTTTTAGGATCAAATTAAGTCCTGGCACATATTAAATGCTCAATACTTATTTGTAAAATGAATTAATTTATCATGGAATTATTAATTTTTGCCTAATTTCAGAATAATGGAGGTATTAATCTCCATTTTGGCCATATGCAATCTAACTTCTTTTTAGTTATAACTTACTCAAGGCCAAGGATAATATCCTGTCTTATTCTTAATTCTGGGCTCAAGTATGGCTGATCTTTAATGTTTAAAATTTTCTGTTGTTAAATTTGGTTGAAGCTAGTATGAAATAATAGGTCTGTAAGCTTTTGCATGATTCCATTTTAAACATATTGAAGATATTGCCCATTTATCTAATATATTTATGATATCCTTTTTATTTTCGTAGAGTGGTCCTTCATGACATTTTGTTTCTCTGAAAACAATTAAGGGATGTCAGTATTTTGACAATCATCTAATTTTTAGGTTACAGGAATATTAAGGTCACATGATTCAATTGTTATGAATTCATGAAATTTTTATGAAGAGTGTGTGTGTGTGTGTGTGTGTGTGTGTGTATTACTGTACCTCAAACACAAGGTCTTGCACATGCTAGGCAAGTCTTTTACTACTGAGCTATACCCCTAACCCCATGAATTCTTTGTGTTATGCATTTTACTCTTGGTAATTCATTGATTTTTCGGTCATATAAAACAAGTCACTAACAATGCTTTCTTCAAAAGAAGGTGGGAGATTTATAATTATGTTAATAGCATAAACACACAGATAAAAATGGATTTTAACTTTGTTGTCTTCTCAGAAAAAAACCTGTAATGACTGCTGCAAAAAATCTACAATTTTATGCTACAAAATATGTGACATGTTAAAAATGATTTTTTTCTTCCATTATTAAGAAATATTTCTGAGATGTCTGGATGACTTGCATCCAAGGTTATCATGCTCACGGGTGACTCCAGAGAGTTAAAGATATAAGAAAGATGTTAAGGCAGAGATAACTGGATAAAGCAGTGAGAGCAGTAGTGTTAGGAGAGAACTGGAATATAAGCTCCTAAATGTTTCGTGAAGGCAACAGAAAAATTTACCAAATCAAATGGTTTTGATAATCCCAAGCACCAACGAAATAGCTATTTGACAACCTGATAACATAGAGAAAACTCTTCATTTGAGGGAATAGGGAATAGTCATAAGCTTCACAGGCAACTAGTCATTTCATTCTAAGTTACATGGAGTTTTGACACTGAAAGTAACAAGATGGGCAATTTGTGCAAATACACCAGTATAAAAATCTACTTAATAGTGAGAAATTTTACAGTTAGAACTGTTAGAATTGTTATTTAGTTCTCTAGTGACAAAAATACATAACTTGAACATTAAAACTAACTTGATTCTATGGCATATGCCATTTGGAAGAACTATAGGTGAACACAGAGGAAATGAAAAGCTTATAACGATGTAGCTTTGATTTTTTTTACCTTTATTTTACTTATTTATTTTTATGTGGTGTTGAGGATTGAACCCAGGGCCTCGCACATTCGAGGCCAGCACTGTATCCCTGAGCCATAATCCCAGCCCTGCGATGTAGCTTTAATTGGCTAGAGTTCTGAAAATCAGAGTCTAACAAAATGAGTCATTTTTCCTTCCAAATTCATTTAATTTATGTAGACAAATTCATCATTTTTGTCGTAGGTTTGCCAGCAAGTGATAAGTATATGCATTTTGATTATTAAATATAACTTAAGCTTCTGGATCTATGGAATGAAGTGCAAAATTAATTTATGAGTATTCAGAAAATTTAGAATTGATGCACACATAATTTTAACCAAAATTATAGAAAACAAGTTGTCTAATTTGTAACTGAAGTAGCATACAATGCTTGGTGAGACTGAATGGCATGCAATTGAAATTCAGGATAGGTTGATTGGCACTAAAAATCATTGCAAGTACATAATGAGAACAAACTTCCTTGATGAAATAAGCAGATGATATATAGTGTTTAACAAGACAATAGAGCATGTAATTGGATGATGTACTGTGTTTCCTGTTGTAGATCAGGTGAGTAGGCATAAAAGTGCTACTATCATGTATATCAAAATTAGATTGCAGCTACAAATTGTTAAATGGATTAATGTTGGATTAAAAAAAAAATAAGAGAAACGTGTTCAAAACAACTTATTAAAGAAACACAGGAAAATACTATGATTTTTGGCAAATTATCCCTGTGAAGAATTTAACAATGGAGTACAAATTTATCTTCTCGATTGCAGCAATAAAATATAGGTTTGAAAAGACATTGAGGTACTTGGCAAAGGAGCTCCATTTGTTCTGAAATGGAGGAAATTGAAAAGATCATTATATATAATCTTTTGCCTCATAAATATATAGGAAATTGCATTGGACAAGTAAGCACCTAGATAAAAATATTTCTCTTGCTTAAAGATACCATGTGTATTACAGATTAGTAGATTATAAAGAGCTTTAGCTACAAAGTGTGTGACTATGTAGGCCATCTTGATAACCGACTTTCTTTCATTTTTTAAAGCGCGACACATCATTGATAACCTTTCCTCAAACTACTCATGAGAAAAATCTTAAAAGAATTTAAATTGATTACAGAAGACACGAGGGTAGATCTGATTTAATCTTTACTGTTTAGATGCATTTTTATCAAGTTCCTGAAGAGTAGTGTCTTAAAAATGTGTACATGGTAACTCGTTAAAAGAACATGAACATAAATTAAAGTCCAAATATTTGTCATTATTTACTTTTAAATGCTCAGTTCATCTCTTAATGGAGAAAGTGTGGAGATCCTATCTCCAAATATTATTAATAAAAGTACAAGTGGGTATATGTTTTGTATAGAAGATGAAACATTTGTATTTACATCACTAAAATTGACTTCTGGGCAAAGCATATAGAAATAATTTTGTGTAAATAATAAAACAGCTTTCATGAAAGTTTTATTACATTTTTTCAAGGTAAAAGTTAGAGTTTTTGATATAAAATTACATATGTTTGCACAAAGTATTCCATAGAGGACAGCACTGGCAGTTTTAGGAGTCTTGGGATGTGACATCAGTATCATTAAAATTAGCATTCCCACACTGGACACTAGCAAAAGGGGGCTCTGGGCAGTGGTGAGTGGCAGGCTTCATTGGGGAAAACAAACAACCAACCATGGAAGCTACAGTCTAACAAAGAGGATTGCTCTGCGAGCTCACAGGAATCTGTATTTTTAAAAAACATTTTGTGCATCAGAGTCATTTGCAGTTGAGAATGAGAAATGAATATTCTGAGCCTCATTTCCAGAGATTCTGGATGGGACCCAACATTCAGCGTATATAACAAGCATCTCAGACAAACCTTAAACAGATGGTCAGCAAATGTGTTCTTTGAGAAACACTATCCTACTACATCCCCAAAGTAAGTAGACCCCTTTCAAAGAGGCTGAATATCTCGTATTAATTTGACATCTTGAAAAATAAATATACAGTATTTTCTAATAAAATACTAGTGTGATATGTAAAATGGGAGACTGAAAAATTGGTCCAGTCTGGCTGGACCTCTCTACCCCTAAAGTCATAGCAATTTCATGGTCTCTTGATGGCCTAGATTTGGGGATTATCCATTTGATCTTCTTTCTTTCTTTTGACAACAGTGCATGGCAGTCCTAAGCCTAAACCTTAAGAAGCTTTGTGGGTTTCTGTTTGTACTTTTGCATGTCTACTATCAGGATGAGAATAAATTTTATAGAAAGTCATGTTAGTAAAATAGGCAAATATTACTAGATCCCTTTAACAGATCTTTGAAGGATTTGACTTTCATTTGCTAGTGTGGAAAGAAAAACCTTTACTCTGTCCAGTATGTTCTGGAATGAGTTGATTATTTTTTTCATGTTTTATGTGACTTCTGTGGAGGTCTCAGAATAAAATCACACTGCAGCAGTGCCACTCTAGCTGAAGCACAAGGCTGTAGTGATAAGAGTCACCCAGCTGCTGTAACTTGAAACTGAATGACCCAGGGAATGCCTGGCCTAGATTAACAGAACTTTTCCAACAGACCTATGGGTTCATGAGAATAAATGATCATTATTTTAAGATGCTGAGTTTGGTATCTTTAAGCAATTATTGTAGAATCTGTTGATTGATTTACCCTATTCCAAGAATTTTAGGAAGGTGTCTATTATAATAATGCTGAATATCAAAGCAACTGCCATCTTCCACTCCCATATCTTTGAGACATCACCATATCTCAAAGAATTTTAAAAATAGGAATTTCTTTGTATATTTCTACCTGTCTCTTAATCCAGGAAGTGGAGGGGGATGTGTAGTGCTTTTTGCCAGATAGTAAAAGGACAAGAAGGATACCAAACATGAGTGCATCTTAATATCTTTCTCAAATCCTATTTGCCCATATTCCATTTGTCAAGTAGTTCATGTGGCCATTCCCAAAGATGGGGAAGATAGCAAGAAGTAAAATTTGATGTAACAGAGAAGGGGAAGAAAAGAGAAGTAAGTGCTGGAAATAATAGTATATCCCTTCATATATTGCCTGCATTCATTTCAGTATTTCTTATTGAGGTTTCAGAGTAAAGGTCAATGAAGACATTCTATCAGATCCATGATCTCTAATTTTGTTTTCTCATTCTCAAACCAGGTGGCCTGAAAGATGGTTATGTAACCAGATGCAGTAGGCTCACCTCTTGAGGAGTGCAAAGTTGATAAGCACAAATGGCAGATAAAAGAGTAGAGAGAGGTTTATTTATTGCAGCAAGTAAAGAGAGCACTAGGGATCATTTCTAAGACAGTGCCTCCCCAAGCAAACAAACCAAGGAGCTTTCATGGAGAAATTCATTCATATTTATGCAGGTCGGACTTGTCATCGCATATATGAGCACACACATTCTTCGTTGTGCTCAGATGGATGTCATTCTTCTTCATATGTTGCATGTTCCAAAAATGGCAGACAGGAAGGCCCTTAGCAGAAAATGTAGTTTTATAATAACTGAAGTTTACTTCTAGGTCACCTAAGAGGGTTGCGTAAGATGCCTTGGCAAGTTTAGCTATTGAAGAGTTCAATTCTAGTTCACTTTGTAAATTTCCCTTGAAGGTGGCATGCTTTGGCTGAAATGCAAAGTAAATTTACAGGCCTGCTGGCAAGTCATTTAAGGGGAACATAGTTTGATTTTTTTTTTTTTTTCTGAAAGCTTAGGTGATTGTCCTTCAAAGTACCAGTCCAGTATCTAACAGGTAGAACTGATATTCTTAAGGCCTTACTTCAAAAAATGTGCACTTTTGCCGAGACCTGGGCTCTAGATGAATTTAAACCTGTTGTGATCATTTGTATGTTCTCCTTTAAGAATTCCATGAATACCCCTCCAGAATCAGAACCACAATTCTGTGCAATTATAGACCTGCTGCTAAACACTACTATTATTTTCCTATTTTGTAGTGCTTATTCTGTAAAGCAGAGACAAAATGAACTTACCTTAACCCCATACTTTTATTTTAGCATCCGGTACATTATTTTGAAAATATAAGTGGACATGCCTCTCATACTTTATTGACTAGTAAATTCCTTGAAGGCAGAGGAGAATAGTCTTTGTACCACCAACATCTGAGTCACTCCCTGACCTTTCCTAAGTGCTTAGGGAATGCCAGTTAGCATCCATTTTTATGAGAGGAGTGTGAAGAATCTGGGGCACTCCCATCTCAGGCATTCCTCTTATAATTAAACAAAAGAAAACTACATTAGTGTCAAATTCTTCTATGATATTGAGTAACATGATCAATTCTAATCAAAGGCCATATTTGGTGTCTGTGTTCCATACAGCCTTATTTTAATGTCTTTAGGTCATTTGATTATTTGATAATTACACAATATGTCCCTTTTTATAATCATCAACCTGATATATGTATCAAAAGCTAATGAAAGAATTTTCTTTTCCTCATTTCTATCCTTTGCTCAAGTCATTGCAACGAAGGTCCATAAACTATTCTATGGGATTCTTCTATATTGACTTCTAGCTTTCCATCTCTGGCCATCTCCTTTCATTCTTCATTTTGTTCTGTTTGTTGTATTAGTGGTTCTTAAAAGGCTGAATGGGGAGGTAGGAGAGGATAATTTTCTATATCTTCTTAGACAGGAACATTTAGCAGTTTCTGGTTACATTTTTGGATTTAATAATGGGAGGTACATGGAATCTAGCAGGGGATAGCCAGGGCTGTTGCTAAATGTCCTGTAATCCCCACAACAAACATGGCTCTGGATGTCAATAGTGCACAGATTAAGAAACCCTGTTACAGCTACAATGATTTCTTTCAAATTCTTATAATAAGAATATATTAAGGGCTGGGGATGTGGCTCAAGCGGTAGCACGCTCACCTGACATGCGTGCGGTCCGGGTTCGATCCTCAGCACCACATACAAACAAAGATGTTGTGTCCACCGAAAACTAAAAAATAAATATTAAAAAATTCTCTCTCTCTCTTTAATAAAAGAAGAATATATTAATAATGTATTAAAAATATCACATCTTCAGTCTTTTTCCTAAGTGCTGCCACTCTCTTGAATGTTCTTTTAGTATGGCTATGCCTCTCATTTTAATCAGGTCTCTCTGCAGTTTCAATTCAGAATCTTCTGTGTCTTTCCTGTCTGCTCTCTTGCTAAACCTACTTTCCTTTCTTCACTATAATATATTACATATCTTTTGTATGTTTCATCATTGTTTCTGTCCACTAGAATACAAGCTCCATTACAATAGGTTTTTGGTCACAATAACATCCCAGATCTCTGTAACTTAGAACAGTGTATGAAACATATTATATACAAATTGTATGGTGTATGACTTAATAGGGCATAAATGAATTCTTAGCCAAACTTCACTTATCCTATTAATTTCTTCTAACTACGTTAAATCAAATTTCCATTCTTTATATATTATCTCTTTATTCCTTGTCTTATGTACTGGCTATTTATACCTATTCCTTGGATTTTGAACATAAGGATACTGCTATTCTCACATAAAATTGTCAGTTTGTGTTTGTACCTCCTTTAACTGCTTAGCAGAAAATGGCAACCACAAACCACTTATCTTGTGTAGTTTAATAGTCTACTGCTTCATAAAGTGTTAGTAAAATTTCTCTGAATTATCAGATTTAGTTCCTGCATTAGATATTATTTCCTGGTTGACTAACCCTAACTTTTATGGCAGCATATACTTTTTAAATAGGATTATAACAGATTTTTTTCTGAAAAATCATAAGCTATAACTACCTTACATAAGTAATCATAAGCTGTAACTATAAATATTAAATTCAAATTATAAAAATATCTTCTTGATATTAAGGAAAAATGACTCAGACTCATATCTTAAAAAGTGAGTTAAATTATATGGGCCATGAAAATTTACTCTCTCTTTCCTCAGACATATTTTGTTTTTATCTATATGACTTAGGAATCTGGAGTTCCACATTAATTCATTAATGAATAAATGTTACTGTTATGATGGCTAGGAATTATACAGGCAGATTGATTATTACTTTGAGATGAATAATAAATCTATAACCCTGGAATGTGAAGGTCATAATAAGGAAAAAAAATAAGTTTGAATCCTGAGCCTCCCTTGATAGGATCATCAAAGCTATGATGATTTAGATAATAATGTCAGTATTTTTTCTTTAAATCATGCTTATGTTTTTGTGTGTTTGTATTAGAGTTTCTGTGTACTTATAAATAAGTGTATAGATATGTATGCATATAACTACAATATTTAAATATTTAAACATATTTAAATATTCTCTACTTAATTGCTTCTATTATTACTCTTACCCTCTATAAGAAAAAATTTGTAGAGCAGAACTTTCTAACTTGATAAAGTCCAGTTTACTCATTCTTGTAAATACTGTGTGGTTGGTAATAAGAATTTCCCCATATATTTTCTACTAAAACTCTTATCATTTCAATTTTACATTTTAATCTATGATCTGTTACATTTTACTTTTATGATATTGTGATGGAAGAGTTAATCTTCACTTTTTTTCCCCTTAATGGTTATCCAGTTATTCCCAGTTATTAATTTCTTGGAAACTTGTTCAAAAATCAATGGACTATGTATGTGTAAGTATAATTACTTATTTTCTATAATTTTTATTTGATCTATATATGTAATCTTATACCATACCACACTATCTCTTGCAACTTTATAGTAAAATTTGAAATCAGCATAAACCTACAACTATGTTTATTTACACAAAGTTTAGAATTAGTTAATTTCTACAAAAATTCTCCTGGATTTTTAATTGAGTTTGATTTGTATGTAGATAATAATTTATGGTGAATTGATGCTTCACAATATCACACCTCTTGAAACATAAGCATAATAAATTTCTACATTTATTTATGTCATCATGAATTTACCTCAGTGGTAATTTTCAGTTTTACATGGAAAATTCTTACACATATATTACTAAATCCATTATTTTAAATGTTATGTGACTGTAAATTATGTTTTTCATTCTAGTTTCAGTAGTTTGTTATGAATATTCATAAATAAACTTAAGTTTTGTATTAATATTAATCCTGTAATCTTAATAAATCCACTTATTAAATATAGTTGCTTTTCTAATGTCTAGAATGTTCAGTGAGACTCAGATTACTGATCTTTATTGTTCTAAGTATTTATTTATTTATTTATTTATTTATTTATTTATTTATTTAAGGTACAGGGGATTGAATCCAGAGGCACTCAATTACTGAATACATCCTCAGCCTTTTTTTAATGTTTTATTTAGAGACAGAGTGTCCCTGAATTGCTATGGGCTTGCTAAATTGCTGAGGCTGGCTTTGAACTTGAGATCCTCCTGCCTCAACCTCCTGAGATGCTGGGATTACAGGCATGTGCCACCTCACCAGACTGTCATAAAAGCATTTATGTCCATATTTTTTTCTACAAAGTACTGCTTTATCCCAACACTACAAGTTTTTATATGCTACATTTACACTTTCATTCAATTAAAATTATTTTAAAATTTCCTTGAAGCTTCTTCTTTGGTCCATGAGTTATGTTGATGAAAAGTGTTAATATAGCAGGCCCCAGCAAACTCTCTTAGAAAGGCCTGTTTGCAAGGTTAAATGTGGCTGGCGTCTAATAATGTGAATCTAAGAAGAGGGCTTCCTACTATTTCCTAACTGATGAAAGTAGCTCATTATGCCTAAATTATTTTTATAAGAAATGTGAATTCTGCTTTCCTTTTGAGAGTCAGGAATTGGGGTAATGTTTGACAGTGGGTGCCTTTGTGACCTGTGTCTCAGGAGAAACCTTGGATTCTGAGTTACCCTTGAGCTTCCCAACTAACAACATTTCAAACAATTCAATGTTGAGTAATGAAGCATGTGCTGTGTGATCACACTGGGGTGGACTAGTTGGAAAATTATGCCTTGTTTCTTTGGATTTCAACCCATGCTCCTTTTCCCTTTGCTAACTTTGTTTCCTGTCAATTCACTATAATAAGTCAAGGCTTGAGTAGGTGCATTTGCCAAGTGCTATGAGTTTCATAGAAAATCACCAAACCTAGGAGCTAGTTGTCTTGGGTACCCCAGACACAGGCATTTAGAAATGTGTGTTTAATTTCCAAACTTTTATTGATTTAGCTTATATCTTTCTAGCATTGATTTCTATTTTAATTCTACTGTGGCATTAAATTCTTCTTTATTTGATTTTGATTCTTTTTAACTTGCTAGGGCACATTTATGACTCAATATACTTTTTAATATTGAATATGCCATGCATACTTATAAAAATGTGCATTGTGCTTTTGTTGGGTGGAATATTTGATAAATACAACCAACGTATGCTAAATTAATTAATGGTGGTGTACACAGAGGGCATCTATTTAATTAATGATTTTCTGTCTACTGGTTGTATCAATTAGTGAGATTGTTATTATCTCTTACTACAACTGTCAATCTACTTCTTTTTTTCCTGATTTATTAGTTTTTGCCTAATGTATTTTAAAGACATTTAACCCCTTCAAATTTCCTTATTATTTAATCTATGAAAAAGCTATTCCAACTTTCCTTTAGATAGTTTTTACCTGTCTTTAATCTGTGAGCCCACCGTTTTCGACTTGGCTTTTCCTTGCATGCATTGTGTTCCAGAATATACTTGAAGGAAGGTGGACTGATTGTAGGGGTGATCTCTTTGCATCACTCAGGTCCACAGCTCTAAATTAACTGCTGTCTTAGTCTAAAGAAATCATTAAATCATTGTTTTATTTTCTATCATTTTTAATTATTTTTTTAAATCACAAGAGGACACAGCTAGTACCAATTACTATTGAACAGCTGGATGTTACAGTATGGTAATGTTACCATTACCATACTGTGTTACCATTAGAACACTAACTTTATCTCCACTCCTCCTTTTTGACTTTTTTCATTAGTTTATTTAGTATGTATTTCAAGCATTTGAAGAGACTGGAATTAGTTTTTGTATAGTTACTATTCATTCTCTTCCATGTATTTACCTATTCACCATTGTGGGGGTTGTGTTAGTTACTTTTTTATCACGATGACCAAAATATGTGACACAACAATTTAAAGGAGAAAATTATGTATTTTGGCTTATGATTTCAGGCATTTCATTCCATGGTCAGCCGGCTCCACTGTTCCAGACTGGAAATGAAGCAGAACATCATCTCAGAAGGGCATCTTAGAGGAAAGCTGCTCAGTTCATGGCAGCCAGGAAACAGAGGGGTGGGGAAAGGGCCAGAGACAAGATATAATCCCCAAGGGCATTTCATTTCCTCACAGACCTTCTTGCAGCCATGCCCCACCTGCTTTAAGTTTCCACCACCTCCTAGTAGTCCATTCAGATCTCAATGGATTAATCCACTGATGAGGTCAGATCCCTCATGATCCAAAAGCTTTCCCCAAACTCCACCTTTAGACACTGCTGCACTGGGATCTAAGTGTTCAAAATAGGAGACTTTGGGGGATACTTAATATCCAAACTGTGGCAGGGGTCTTCATTACATCCTGCAATTTCATGTACAGAGTAGGAATTTGAAGGCAAAAAGAAGGAAAGAAAGTGGGCAGGAATGAAAGGAGCAAAAAAAAAAATGGTATACTTTACCTAAAAACATACAACTGCATCCTAAGCAAGAGGATGGTGGCAAGAGTTTTTTGAAATATTTACTTTTGAGATTAAGGGTATGTTATAGTCTGAAATTAATTATAACATTAATGATCTGAGTTTATTAAAAATATTTACTCTAAGGAATCATTTCTGTGAGTTAAATAATCAGAGGTATCACATAGAAAGCATGGTTCCACTTGTCTAGAATCTGCTTAATGGGGTCTTGTTAGAGCCAACAGATTAAGCTGAAACACCTGTCACACAGAATTCCAGGTCTGAGAATATGTGTGACATGTAAAGAAACTGCTTCTTAAACTGTGTCATACTGAGACTGCTTTACGGTTTTGAAGGAGGATTAGCATTTAATTTAACAGCAATGGAAGAACAGTAGGAAAACCAGGTAAAACAGAATAGAGCTTTATCAACAGTATAATAAGTAGAAAGTAGAAGAAAAATCATATTGACTATGCATCATTTTGTATAATGAAGATTCCTGGCAGCTTATTGACTCCTGGCAACAGATGTGGTATCTTCATGCTAATCCAAAAACAGTTTCATAACCAGATACATTAACATAATACCTGATAATTTTATGTGAATCACACATGTAATTAGGAAGGAAACTATTCAGATTGTATCTTCTACTTAATTGATTCCTTAACTTGGGAATTTAAAACCCAGTTTGTTTTGGAGAGGCTATCATTGAGCAGACAATTCTAAATCATAAGTGCTGCAGTCACTGGAGACTCTATTGTTAGCATTCTTCTTTTATTGCAAGGAAAGAAGAAAAAGTAAAGTGCTTTCTTCATTACAAGGATATTTTTAGTATGGGTTAGAAAATGACTCACAATAAACAAAATCATTTTTTTCACTATCCTTTTATTTTTTTAATACCTATTGTGGGGAATTTCAAAATAATAATGAAATAATTAGGCACATTTTAAACAGTTCCTACCACACATCTATCTTTCAAAGAGAACAGACTCATTGAATACAGACAAAAATGGCCAATTTCATAAATAACTAAATGTCCCTAGTGCATAAATTGATCATTAGAAATATTTTGTGTCCTTGGAAACAACCAACTCTTTCAGGTCCACTGAGATCTCTTTATAAACTAATCTTGTGTCTCTAAAGGAGCTGAGGAAATTCAAAATAATTAATTTATTTCTCAATGTGTCAAAATACGCCTGAGAATAAATTGACTAGTGAAATATGACTGAACCAAAGTGACTTTCTTTTTTCCACCAAATATCCCAGTTTTAACAATTGTGCTCTCACGCAGTCTTTCAAGAATTATCTTCATATCACAAATATGATTTTCTTTTTTTCTTTAAAATTGCCTTTACAGAAAAAAAACAACATGCTGTTTATTTTGTCAGATTGTTAAAATCCTTGACAAGTATAAATCAGAATAAATGAGAACGTTAAGAGGGCTTTAGTTGTGTTTAAATCTAGAACATCTTTGTCACATAATTAATTCCTGCAAGGTCAGTACATGTTATGTTTATGTGATAAACTGAAAAGGACTCAACAATGCTTCCTCTCTTTTGATATCTTAAATATTATCCACTAGTTATTTTACCATGCCAAAACAAGGAAAGAAAAACCCCCAAATCATATTTTATTCCTGGCTTGGCAGAATTCTTGGAAGGGTATAAACCTTATATGTAAGCCAGATAGTTTCCAATAAGGTACATCATGAACAAGGACTATTTTGTTAATTTCTCAAACCACCATGAGATAAATAAGCTGTATTACTGTCATTGGATTATTATGTTTTCATAGGTTTAATAACAAAAGAACAAAGGTCAATTTTAAATGAGTCACAGGAGAAATTCAATTTCAATTTCTGATTTAATATTGAACCAACAAATTATATATTGATGCAGCAAGTTCAATGTGATTTCCTTAATCAATCATGTCTACTCTTAGAAATTGAATCTCTTCCTGGAAGTAGTGTAGACAAAATTTGAGGTGTGAATTTTATTTTATTTTATGTTATTTTGGTGGTGTGTATAGGTAGGAATTTTAGAGAAAGTTTATTATAATTTCATAGTCATTATTTGAATAAAATGCAGATAGAGAATCTGTTAGAATGAGGCTTTTGAGGCTGCACTAAATGTAGGCAGATTTTTCATATACACTTAACTACATTCATCCATTTTCCTATCAGCACAAATCCCTGAGCTTTGCATTTAATTTCTTTAACTTTTTCAACCACTTATTCCCAAGCACAAAAAAAAAAGGCTCAATGCTTGCCTTCTATTAACATGATGGCCATTAGTTGTGTCTGATTTGCAAAGCTTCTTGATCATCTCTAGATCTATAAAAGAACAGTGCTGACAGTCCACCAAGTCAAAACTCCCACTCTGTTATTAGCATGCCTTACCAGATGTCCCTTCTCATGTTATGACTACAAAAACTCTCTATTTTCTAATTTAAGAATGGAAGGATATTAACTCTTAGTGGGCAAGACAGTGCAAGTGAGTAACCCTTAGTGGATAAAGGGGATCAAAACATAATATGTGTACGGGAGAAGTTGTTTCTTTCATGATAGACTTCCTTACAGCTCAATGAATTTTAAATCTTTTGAATATTGAGCGCAAAAAAAAAATCTTACTTTATATTTAATACAATAGTTATCAAAGAACAAAATTTTTGGTTAGAGTTCTGGTGTTTTGTTATAATATCATTTTTGAATTTCTAACACTAATTCTCCCATTTGGAGATAGTAGAAAGCATCTACAAAGCAGAGGCTTTTTCCTATAAAAAAATGAATGTAGATATGATGGATGTTTTCTTAAAGTAATTATTTTACCAGGCTTAAAAAAGAAAAATGCATTATAGAAATATAGGAAACAGAGATTATTTAAAAATTACTTTTTTTTTTTTTTCAAATGGTCAACTAACTTATAAATAGGCCTTGGAGCTCTGTATATCACATAGGATTTCTAAATTTCCTTATTTGTCAGTTACTCTTGTTATGAGGGAAAGGCAAAAGGGAAGAATTGTGTATACAGTATGATTCAGGAATATGAGGTGAAATGAGATTGGACATGCAACTTCTTATTCTGGTGGATATTTTCATTCATTCTGAATGATTTTAGTTGGATTTCGCTCAATGGATAATAAATATACGAAATAAGGAGGAACATACGGCAATTGAAGCAAATGGTATAAATAAGTTTAAGAGGAAATTAGACATTTTTATTGCAAGAGAATGTTACACTGAAAATGGATTAAAAGAACAAGGAGCAAGGAAGGCTTATTTATTGTATAGGGACAGGAGCATGGAACTACTGGCCATTTTCTAACCTGCAGTTTCTCATGTCTTATTAGAAGACCTGTATTTTAAGATAATTATGTACAGTCATGGAAATGGTAACAGCTGCATTTGGTAACTTGGCATGCAAATTACTAGCTCTATTCAGATCATGTAAGCATGAGTTGATGAGAGATTTGAGACAGAAAGGCTGTCAAGAGCTTCTAGTTGGAAGACCTAATCAGTATTTTGAAAGTTAATGAAAGTATGAAGACCTAGCATTGTCTGAAATGGTTCGAGGGTTTTCAATTCAAAGGAAAGTGGGATTTTTAATGATATTCATAAAATAGCACAGTGGAGACACATCTATAGGGAACATGACATAGCTAGATATTCTGATTTTTCAAATAGGTTATTTATATATTTTTAAGTTTCATTTACTGGGACTAGCATAATTTCAAATTGAAACAGCTGCACATGGTATATAATTAGGTCAGAATGTTTTGTTGTCAGGATTTTTAGTTGCTTGTATTGGCTTATGAAAAGGTCATTATGAGAAAAGGGATCTGAATAGCAAAGAGATTCCAGCTGGTTAGCTATTATTTTAATTATGCAATGGAATCAGCTATTTCACTGTCACTATCTGAAGTTACTTGTGGAAAAGTTATTCAAAACTTCATGAAGATAGTCTTTTTTATATTTTTTCATTGTAGGTCATAAATCTACATATATCAATCATGCTGTATGTTTAAAACTTCACGTTAAATAATGTTCAAACATGCATCCTTTCAATAGTGATGGGACTATGTTGTATCTGGTAATACATATTATCTTTATTTTTAAGAAGTTCATAGTCTATTTTGGAGATAAAATATGCAGTAATTATACAGCACAATATTAATTATTGTGAGCATATAATTCTAATTTATATTCTGAATAGTTCTTAAAAGCTGGAATCTTGAAATATAAAGCTTTTTTTTCTATTTTTTTTCTACCTATAATACAGAAGGTTGCCTTTTCTCTTAATCTTCAGCAAGAAAAGAAAAAGATGACAAATAAAACAAAACTTCAAGATTTCCTTAATATATTTTACTAAGCTTCGTGTATTGCTTTGTGAATTTCAGTTAATTTTAAAATTAAATATAACTTAGTCACATGTGCCAGCAATTCAGGTGTAAAATTTTTTTAAAAAGTTACATTAAGAAACAAGTAACAGAGTCAAGAGACAATTGACAGAATGGGAGAAAATCTTTACCAGCTATTCTTCTGACAGAGAATTAATATCCAGAATATTTAAAGAACTAAAAAAGCAGGAAAAAATAAATGAATAAATGATTCAAATAATGAATTTAACAGATATTTTTCAAAAGAAATACAGATAGCCAACTATTATATGAAAAAATGTCCAACATTTTTAGCCATTGGAAAAATGCAAATCAAAACTACACTGAGATTCCATCTTACTCCAGTTAGAATAGCAAGTATCAAGAATATAAATAAGGATAAACTCTGGTTGTTGTAAGGATTGGGGAAAGGAACTATTGTACAATGTTGGGGAGGTGAGGGGTAGAAATTAGTATAGCCATTATGGAAAACAGAATGGAGATTCCACAAAAAAATACAAGTATAACTACCATATGATCCAGCTATATATACCATGCCTTCATATTTTTTTCTAGACTTAGAGTCAACATGTTTTAGAGATTAATACATACCCATGTTTATCACAGCACAAATCACAATAGCCTAGGTGCCTTTCAAAACATGAATGGATACAGATGTGGAAATGATGTGGAGTTTTATTCATCAATAAAGCATAATGAAATTGTGTTATTTGCAGGCAGACAGATGAACTGGAGACTAATTTTGAACGAAATAAGTCAAACACAGAGAAAATATTGTAAGCGTTCTCTCATGTGGAAGCTAGAGGGAAAATAAAATGAGAAAAAAAAACAGGGAGATAATAAGAGTAGAAGGGAGACCATTAGGGCAGAAACAAGAGATCAGGAGGTGAGTAGAAAGGAGGCTGGGATAGGTACTGAGGAGAGAATTGAACACACTATGTTTTTATATATGCATATATATGCCCCAATGAATCCTACCATTCTGTATATGTACCAAAATGGCAGGATAAATTGTTGTATTTTATAAATTAATTAAGTAGTCTGACTAAATTCTGGAGCTTGAAATTTAATATCAATTTAATTTCACAATTGCTTTGGGAGTAGAGGGCAAAGCAGGAGTTGCCATTATTCTGCACAGAGGATCCTGAGCCTGACATCTTCCACTAAACCATAAAGTTACTTTGGACAACAGAAATGGTAGGACTTAGTGGGAGTTAAGTAACACAGTATGAAGTTAAGTAACACAATAAGAGCTACTTTAATTTCTGTTTCAGAACATTGGCTATATAGTACCAGCATGGAGCTTGAGAGCTGAGGGAAGTAACTAGATCTGTCCTCAGATATGATTTCTCCTTCTAATCTACTCAAAATAATATTTTTGCTCTTTTCTTCACTTTTGCTTGAGTTTTTCATGAGATCTGGAATAATATTCCCATTTTCTTCTGCCAATCCAAATTTCCTGTAATCTTTGTGAATTGACTTAAGTTTCATCTCCTCCATGAAGCTTCCAGCATTGGGTTGTGCTTTCTTGTCTTATTTTCCCTCATGTCGACCTCTAGAAGTGTATGTCTACCATTCCTTAATATATCCAGTAAATAATAGGTCCACAATTAGCTTAAAAATCAACTTGTCTAATTTTTTTTTGTATTTTTCCATAGGAATCTAATTTGATAATATAATTCCTATATGAATATACATGAAACTATTTAAAGTAATTCTGAATAACTGAAAAAATACATATTTTCTTTAGGAATAATATTTCAATGATAACTTTAAAACAGCAACAATGGAATGCTCTTAACAGATTTTTGCATGATGATGAACAATAACTTGTGCAGGAGAGAGAGAATTTCCTGATGGACATCAATAGCCTATGGAATGGGAGGATTTAGCCAGAATTGCAAAGAATTTTATATAAGAGTGGAGCACAGAAGTGCACTTCTGCTTATCCTTCAAGATCCAGTTCAATTACTTTCTGTCTGAAAAAGTATTGTAGATCTTGACCATAAAGGGAATAATCACTAGATCTGTGTTTGACTATTGTACTTATGTATAGTTTAACCAAAGAACAGAATACATATATGGAAATTGTGTGTTACTGCTTTATCAACTTGGTAATACTGAGTTCAGAAATCACGTCTTTATTTACTTAGTACAGATAACTATTAAAAATATAAATTGAGAAAACAAACTGGAAAACATTGCATTATTTCTATATTTTAGACACGGAGATTTTTACCCAAATACATATTGTATTTTAATATATATATATATATATATATATATATATATATATATATACACACACACACACATAAGGTCATAAAAACAACAAATGCTGTTAAAAGTATTTATAAGATATAAAATTATCTTATAATTTTTCTATGTGTTTTATTTTCCCTTTTAATTTAATCCAGGTTATGTGAATGAAAATAGAAATAAAGGTAGAAGTAGAGATTTCATTTTATGTTTGAGCATGTGGGCATTACTAATCTCTGGGGGTGGACACTAGTAAGTGCTATAGATCACAACCACTTCTATTTAATTCCCTGTTAATTTAATTTTAGTTTCAGAGTTGCTTCTTTGCAGATTGTTTAGAAATATATGGCTATGTGGGGGAGGACGAAACATCACCGCTATAACATTAAACTTGAGCATATACATTCACAGAACCCACAAAATATAAAAATGTGCTGAAGCAGCTGGAGTGTTCTTTTTTCTGATAACAAGTTAGAAGACAGGAAGATGAGCAAAATTGGCAGTGGGATCATACTGACAAAAAGCAGAGCAATTCCTGCAAAGAATTTATAGTGAGTGGGTCTGAGACTGACATATGCGATCCCGTTTTACTTCCATTGGCAGGAGGTGCGATGATTTTGAAACTTAAGTGACTATTAAGTGTAAGAGTGCCTCAAAAGACATTTCATATGTACAAAACTGTATTTGTGCTCTCACTTTAACCAAGTCCCATTGGAGAAATGGTAGTAAATATTTAGTATGATGTACTAGTTTGGTGTAAATAGTTTGGTTTTATGGATGTCTTAATTTGTATATTGTAAAAAGAATACAAAAAGAACAGCTCCTTTTGAGATACTCATTGCTCATTAACATTTCCCATGGAAATTCAGCAAAAGAGCTATCGATTTCTAAAATATAGTCACTTGCATTTTCTTTTAGCAGTTTTGATGAAAATCTAGCCAGGAAAGAAAAATGATTCAAGAATCTTGACTATTTAAGGACTATTTATAAGGATAAATATGATTTTGATCTTATAATACATTTCAATTGCCTTTAAATAGCTTACATTTCCATTAACTACCTCAAAAATTGGGACTTTGATTTAATTATAAATTATGTAAATCAAGCACATATCAAATGTGGATTTTTATATAAGATGGAATTTGGCTCACTGAGCCTGAACATTACACTGTAACTTCAAATGAGTAATAGCAACACCAGAATGCATTTGCTACTCAGAAAAAAATGGAATTTAGGAATATTATCAATATTGTGCTATCCTTGAAGAAGCATTGCGCCCGTTCTGAAATAAGAAAAATGTAGACGGTATAAAGAGTTAATGTAAGCATAATATTCCTCCACTGAACCATAAGTATAGAATTAAGAAACACAACTAAGAAAATAAGTGGAGAGTAGTTGTTATATTTCATTGTGGAAAATGAAATCTACATTAGACAAATATAAAGAATGTATGAGGGCTGGGGATGTGGCTCAAGCGGTAGCGCACTTGCCTGGCATGCGTGCTGCCCGGGTTCAATCCTCAGCACCACATACCAACAAAGATGTTGTGTCTGCCGAGAACTAAAAAAAATAAATATTAAAAAAGAACTCTCTCTCTCTCTCTCTCTCTCTCTCTCTCTCCTCTCTCACTCTCTCTTTAAAAAAAAAAAGAAGAATGTATGAAAGCAATGCCTGTTGGAATGATAGTTTTTCGTGTACTATTTTAAGATATAGGAAACATTATAAACAATTTTCAAATATGGAATAATGAAATTATCCTATATATAGTTGAGTGGTGATTCATTGCACTGAGGAAAGTTACTGCCCCAAGAAAAATGGCTCCCAGCTCTCCCAGATTTGGTCTCCTTACCCTTTGCCTATGGTGAAAACCTCAGGATGGAGGGGAAGGGTGTGCTGATGCATGTGTGAAGATTCACTCTCTCCTCAGTTCAAGACTCAAATCTGTCACATCAGCTCACTCCTGACCAATACAAGTTTTAAAAAGACTATCTGGTTTCTACTTTCTGGCTGTATCTGCTCTTTAGTTAAGGATGAAAGTAGGCATAGGTCTCTTTTCTTCTTTCAAGGGCTCCACACTTTTTATAGTACAGTGCATTTAGCTTCTTTGTGTCCTAAGCTCTCTCATGCTGTGCTATCCATTACAGTAGAGCTACTTGTGGCTAAGTATATTTAAATTCAAATTAGTTAAATTTCAATAACATTAAAATGCATTTCTTCTGTTGCATAGTCCACATCTGGTGCTAAAAATATGCATCTGACTAGGGACTTTTCTATTGAACAGCATAGCTATCAAACATTCCCATTATCACAAAAGCTACCTATGACATCACTACTTGCTGGCTTTAAAATAAAGTTTTGCAAAATACCCAGCTTGATCTCAAGGTTAGTGTGAGGACGAGAACTTTCCATAAATTTCCATGAGAATTTTCCTTTCTTGAGTTTATAGCTCAATAAACATATTCACTTTAGTTTTTTGTTATTTTATATTTATTTTTGTATTTAACACTTTGTTACAGTTACAAAGTTATGAATACAATAATTTGAGTCTGTAATATGTTTGTATTATTTAAAAATAGATATCCCAACACTATAGAATAGTCTGTTTTTTCTTTTATTTTATGCCACTATGTTACATTCTAACTTATTATAATTAGTGTCAAATTGTTGTATTAGAGTTATTTTTCAATTTTTATTCCAATTCCTTATACATTTGACTGAATTAATATTTGTTTGACTCACATTATTTAACCCTTGTTTTCAATAACTTTTGTTATTTTCAAGGCTAATCTCTTTCACACTTCTTGTTTCCTTTTGGAAAAAATCTACCTCCACTTTCTGAACTTACATATACTTCACAATAACAAATAAAAAATACCCAATAACTGTGGGTCCTACTATTAGAAAATTATGAAATAATTGAAAATTAAAATATCTCTATCTTTACCTTTAACAAATTTTATTTGTCCCATGTTTATTCATGTTTCCAGTGAACAGTTTTAAGATGTCATATATTCAATGCATTTTGAGTGAGATAATTTATTTTTAATTTCTAACCAGTTATTTTAAACAAAGTCCTTTTTATTTCAACATATTAATTTTATTTTAAATTGGTTGTCATCTTCTCTTTGGCTTAATTTAAAATTTTTTCTTTTGGTAAAGAATCATGTAATTAATTAATGCTAGTAGCTGATGCTCTGGCATACTTATGCCAATGACCTCTATAAGAGATCTATAAGATCTGTACCTATTGATTAGAGTTTTACCATAATATTCAACATTAATGGTGACAGTGAGCATTTCCTATTTTTCTTATGTTAATAAGAAAGCATCTGGACATCACCATTAAGTGAAATATTTACTTTTTTCTTTTTCACAGAGAGCCTTATGGCACTTGCATATGCACGCGCACACACACACACACACACACACACACACAATCTTGTTTACTGTAGGCAGAAGTTCCACTAAGAGTTATTGTTAAATAGTATCTAAATGATTCATCTCTTTCCTGCCACTTCAAAACACATTGCTTGAAAACAAAAGCATTTTGTTATTTCTCACAATTTTGTTGACTAGACCCCATTGGACTGTTCTTTTGTTCCACTTGTTGGCTTGGATCACTAGTTCAGCAGTGGTCAGTGGTAACTTGACTTTGCTGGAAGTTTCAAAAAGGCTTTACCTACTAGGAGGAAATATTTTTCATTTCTTCTCCAAGAGGTTAACTTGGGCTCTTTCTGATTATTATAGTCTCAGGATAGTTGGCCATTTTATATATTGGCTGAATTCCAAGAGGGAGAAAACAAATACATCCAGTCCTCTTCAAAGCTAAATCCTAACTGGCAGAGCATCACCAGTGTTCCACTGGTCACATCAAGTGATAAAGCAAGACAAGATTCAAGGGAGGAGAAACAGCTTCCACCTTTAGATATGGAAAAACTTTGAGTAAAGTCATATCAGATTTCTAGGGAAACTGTGGATACTGTAACACTGCTTGCCTGGTAGAAGAAGGAAAAAAAATCTTTCAGTCAGGCATTGAGCCATAGTATTAATTGTTTAATGATTCATATTTCAATCTATAATTTCTCAAAAGTGCAATAAGGGTCACCTCAAGTCAATAATAACTGATACTGAACTGGATATCAGGGGCGAGGTGGGGCAAGCATAAAACTACTGTAAAGTGAGAAAAAATGGAAAACAGGAAAAAATTAACAAGATGTACCTGAAATTAATTTGAAAGAAAAACAATATTAGCAGAAAATACCATTTTAAAATAGAAAGTGCTTTTCAAATGTCAAGAGATAAAATAATCAATAGCAAAATAGGCAAAGAGGTATATGAGTCAATAATTTAGAGAAGAAAAATTCAAAGTAACCAATAAATGCAGTTAAAAAATCCTAGAAGTTCATAAAATATAAATTAATTTGACAAAGGGTATAACTCTGTAGACAGCAAAAATGTGAAAGATTAATGTAATTTTGAAGAAATTTCAGTCTCATATACTTACTAAAACAATGTAAGTTGCCAGAATACTTTTAGAAAATAATCCAGAAGCAGCTACTAAAATTAATAACATAAGCAAAATAACTCAAAGGCATGTACATATTTTAATGCAGAAATCCCTCCCTTGGTAATTAATGACATAGATATAAAAAATATAGGCTTGAAAATGTTTTAGGGTTTTTATCACAGCAAAGCATTGTGTCAAAAAAACAAACAAATAAACAAACAAACCAGCAACAACATGGAAACATGTAGAATGCAAACTAATAGGGGAGTGATTGAATATATTAGATTACATAGATACCATGAAATACTACTTTATATTAAATTAATATATAATGTTGTTAGAGTTGACTTGGATGAAATGTTGAATGAGAATAATTTGTAATAAATTATATCTTTAATAATAATCTGAAAATGGTGTTTTGTGTATGCATTCATTATTACATAAACATGCATGAAATTATAGATGATATATGGTAGATTTTAAAGATTTACTGAGAGTTAATGTCAATGTGGAAAGAATTCAAGAGAAAGAATGAAATGGAAGAAAGGAGAGGAAAATATAGTACAAAAAGGTTCATACGTTAATTATATGTATATATATATATATATATATATATATATATATATACACACATAAATAATTTAGAAAAAGAACAAGTGGATCTATACATATTGAATTCTAGAATACTTGTGATATGTAGAAGTTCAAAACAAAATCTTATAGATTCATATATACATTGTTGTCTTATTTTTTCTACAACAGAAAAGGAGGAAGGTGTGGCTGCAAATGCTTGTCTGGTACCCTTGGATACTGAAATAATGGAGTTACAGAAGTGGGATTAGAATATATGGATATATTACATATATATCTAATTATTTTTTATTTGTATATATGTGTGTATGCATATATATGTGTATGGTGTGTGTTTGTGACTATTTATATCTCTGTGTAACAAATGTATAATATGATACTAAAAAGGTAATAGCACTCTAATTTTTTCAGAGTTCACAACGGTGAACATGTGAAAACAATTTAAATATCCATTAATACAAAAATGGACCAATATAATGCGCTATATACATACATAAAATGAATTACTTTGCTGCCATATACAACAACATGGAAGAACTTTTAAGACATAATGCTAAGCTAGTCACAGAGAGGCAAATACTGCATGATCTTATTTATATGAGGTTTTTAAAATAATTAAATATATAGCATCAATGAGTAAAGGATGATTTTCAAGCCCAGAGGGATAGGGAAAATGTGAAATTGCTATTCATTAGACATAAAGTTTCAGTTAAGCAAAACGAATAAGCTTTAGAGTATATTCAAGAAAACAGAATAATTACACTTTCTAATTATCAATTAATATAATTATTACTTGTATTAGCCAGGTTTGCATTGCTGTGACCAAAATATCAGACAAGAACAACTTAGAGGAGGGAAAGTTTATTATATGTGTGTGTGTGTGAGTGTGTGTGTGTGTGTACAAACATATATATATATATATATATATATTATTATTATTATTATTATTATTACTTTTCAGATTCACTCTATGGTGAGCCAAGTACACTGTTCTGGTCCCAAGGTGAGGCAGAACATCATGGTGGAAGGGAATAGCTCTTCTTTGTGCATTACTGGCAAGTAAGTAGGAAGAGGTTGCAGGGAAGATGAACTCTTCCAGAGGATGCTCCTAGTCATATCTAACCTGCCTATAGATACCACGGGGTCAGTACATTAAAAAAAAAAAAAGGCTGATTAGATTACAGCACTCATAATCTAATTGTTTTATATCTGAACATACCTTTATTAATACAGCAGCTTTTGGGGGATACCTCATATCCAAATGATAACATTATATAATTTAGAAATGTAATGATGAAAATAAATATCAAATTTGCAGGATTTTATGCATAAAGCACATACAAGAAAGATAATGACAGTTTAATTTGCATTAGTAAAATATTTAGAAACAACCTGTGTCCCAAAATATGAGAATGAATAATTGCATGTCCAATGTTAAGATAGCAAATTTATGAATATGTACTAGTCAAAAATGAGTGAAAATAGAATGATACATTGAATAAATTTGGGAAACATTTCACAAGAAATAAGAATTACCAATAAGCATATGAAAAATTATTCAATATTATTAGTCATTGGGAAATGCAAATTATAATTAAAATGAGAAATCTCTCACTTAACAGAATGACTAAAATTAAAGAAGTCTAATTGTACTAAATGCTATAAAAAATGAAAGTAACAGAGCATCTCCCACATTGTTTATGGGAGTATAAAATGATATTACCACTTTGTAAAATTGTTAGGCAATTTCTACTACATTTAAACATTTATTTATCTTATGGGCCAGCAATTCTTCTATATATTTATGTAGGAGAAATGAAAACATATGTCCACAAAAGTGTATGTTAAAACTTACTTATAAGTGTCTTATTTATAAGACATAAACAGTGGGGAAAAGCCTAATGGCTACCAATAAGAGAAAATATTAAACTAATCATGGTATATTTATAAAATGGAATATGCAGGGCAAAAAATAATTGAATACTTACACACAAAACAGCGTAGATAAATTTCAAAATCATGTTGAGAAAATGAATCCAGATATAAAACAATAAATATTTTATAAATCTTTTATGTGCATTCTAATTATTGGAAAAAGAATTTATAGTGAGAGAAGTCAAAAGCTGTTGCCTCAGCATGGTAGAGGGCATGATACACTACAAAATGGCATGAAAATCTTATTTGGAAGGTTAAAAAATCCTATCTTGTTTTGGGTGGTATTTATGTGTGTATTTTTTACAGTATGGGGACTGAACCCAGGGGCCTTTTGCCACTGAGCTACATCTCCAGTCCACTGTGCATTCTGTGTGTGTGTGTGTGTGAGTGTGTGTGTGTGTGTGTGTGTGTGTGTGTGTGTGTGATTTTGAGACAAGTTCTTGCTCAGTTGCCTAAAGTGACCTCAGACTTGCAAACTTCCTGCCTCAGTCCTGATCACTGAGATTGCAAGTAGCACCACTATACCTGGTTTGGGTGGTATTCATGAAGGTGAACATAATTGTCAAAAGCGTAACATAAGAGATGGTGGAGTGGACGTCAGCAGCAACTTCTACAGCTCCATAACCCAGAAAAAAAGTAGTGAAAGAATAGACACCAGAAAAGTAGTTACAGTAGAGCCTCTGAAAATTAAATTGGACAGCTTAAGACAGAAGAGACTTGGAATTTGGTTACTGGAGCAGAAAATAAAGACAGAACCTCTTGACCCTTAACTCTCACTAGGGTGGGATGAGGAATAATGAAGAGAGAAAGAGAGGAAGTAAAAGCACAGAATAACAGTTGAAAAGCAGACTAAGTCAAAAAATGACATGATCAACAAAGACAATGAAGGAAATCATACAGTTTAGGCCAAATTGTGGGCTAAAAAACGTTGGGCAAGGCAGACATTTGGTAGAGTCCTTAGCTAGCCAGCTTCCCTAGAAGAAATTAGATCAATACATGTTCTCCCCATATTCAGATAGTAACAAATCAAACCATATGGAATGCCTATGAAATGGGTTGACTCAGTAATGCATTCAAAAGGAGCTTGTAGAGGGATCACTGATAGTTGAAGGCTACCAAAATCCCCTCTCTCATACTGACTCAAGAGCAAATCACTCTGGAGGTTTGCAAACCCCAAACCCAGAGCTCCCCATATCCTCAGGCAAAGGTGGACCAACTTAGATCCTGCCTCTATCATAGTGACAAGGATGACCTCAGTGAGCTGCATCAATTAGGGTGAAGCCTTCTGAGACATAGTCTGCCCACAGAAAGCCTGCACATCCAGGCCCCACAGATGTGGATATCCATCAAGCTCCATGCCATTTTAAAGGTGTCCCTACCAAGGGAAGCAAGGTGTTCAGAATCCCACAGCAGTCATCGACAGCACTGAGTCCTGCACCTTGCAGCACCCCCGGCCCTCGCATCAAACAGAAACAGCAGACATAGCACTTTTCAAGCACACAGATGTAACTTTGCTGCTAAGTCACAGAACTTTAAGGAACATTTCCTTTAGCCCAACAGAAAGCTAGTATGTACCCAGACACACCAGTGGTGGGAGGGTGCCTCCTAGAATTGTAACTGCTACCTCCATAGCCATAGAAATTTAGAGGTAAAGCTGAGAAGTAGGAGCATCTTCTAAAAGTCCCCAATCCTGATGAAATCTAAATAAGGAAGGCTTGATTAGAAGTATCCACACCTCAGCATGGACTATTACAAATAGCTCTAATGTCAATTTTGATCATACAGATGTTACTTTTCAGGCGTTCCCTTGATTGTGTGTCTTCTAATGTTTTAAGGCATTAATTGAAATCATTCCTTGTTTGTCTTTGTAGCTCAAGTTTGCATTTGCTCCTCTAAGTCTGTATATTTCCTGTTGTATTATTTGCTGCTGTCTCAAAACATACCATTTAATTCTTCTTTTAATCTCAGTTTGTATTGTTTGTATGTCTTTTCTTTCTTCTTTATTTTTTCCCTATTTTTCTTTATGGCTGTAATAATAATTTTATTATGCTGTAATAGAAATTTTACTGTCTTTAATAACCAATTTTTTGACCTCTTCAAGAACATTACTACAGTTTTATATTTGGATTAGAGAAATTTTAGAGAACATTTTCAATAAGATTTATTCTCCTAAGGTTTATTAGTACAAGGTTTTCCTCTGAAGTGATTGCAGTTAAAAGGGTAGGCTATACCCTCTCAAAGTGGTATTGACACTGCATATTTAGAAGACTCATACTGAGTGTGAGTTTCAGTACTTGGATAATTACCCAACCTGGAGCACTTAAGAGAAAAAGGCTCACTAAAGAGTCCCCAGTGCACAAGTAGAAGAGAGAGGAGGAAGAAGATGGGAGAAATTAGGTAGGCAGCAATTCTTGATCTCCTCAAACATAGAAAACATAGAAAAGAGGTAGTGAAGGAAAAGAAGAATCTAGAGGTAAATGGCAAAATAAATGCTCTAAGACTTAATATTACAAAATCTGAGACATGGAGAGACCTGAAGATCAGTAATTAGAGTAGAAAATAAGCACAGAGTTCCTTCACACCAAACTAAATCAAGATGGGGGAAGAGAGGAGAGTAAACAAAGAGAGAAAGAAAGAGAGGGGTGGAAAATGTCTTAATCTCACCAACTTAATAACATTTGAAAAGGCAGACAAAATGTAAAGCATGAAGGAAGCAGCAGAGTTCTTAAAACACATCAAACAGCCGCTGAACCAGGGATTCATAGCCATCTCGTGCATCACTCAGAACAGTCAGCTCCTTAAATCAACACAATGTCTTCCCATGTCCAGCTTCAAATTATACCAAAGGGCAGTCCCCTGCAGTGGGACCTGTTAAAAATCCAGACAGAAAGAACTTCTAGAAAGATCACTGCTAGCCAAAATTCACTAAAACACCCTACCCCTCGACCTCACCATGAACAAAGGGATTGGGTTTGGATCTGTGCTGGTAAATGAGACGAACCCAGTGATCTGCTCAGCCTCTATGAACCAGAAAAAGGCAAAAAACAGCATTGCATCCACCTGAACAAGACAGTGACAGAACAGCAAAGTGGTTTTGGTCGCAAACAGAGGAAAGTGGATCCATCAGGGCCACATCAATTCTGACTACTAACACTGGGGACAGAAAACATCTAAGCCTAGGGACCCTCCCTTCAATCTTAGAGCCATATTGGATGGAAGCTGCATGAATCCCCAGTGACATAGAGTTTTGATTCCTGGATGATGGCAGCCACAGGGTGAATACCCATAAAATTTAAACAAAATAACCAAGTCACAACAGTGCTCCTCTGAGTATTTTTTAACTAGTTTTTAAAAACTATTCTAGGACTTTACTACAAGTTTATCCTGGATTTAAAGAACCATGGAGAATAGTATCAAAAGGTTTTTGTTTCTCATAGGGTTGAATAGTATGAGGCTTGCCTCTGAAGGATTATAGTAAAAAAGGTTCAGTGGCATCTCAAAGTGAGGCTGATATTGGGATCAGCATGAGACACATATTGACTTAAAGTATCAATATCTGGATATTCATCCAACCCAGGACTTTAAAGAGAAAGAAGCTCATGAAATAGTCACTTGGCCAAAAGAGGAAGTGATAACTATCCCAATTGATGGCTAGACATACAGTATAACAATATGAAAAATGAAGGAAATAAACCATCTCATAATGCTTCAAAAACTTGTGTCATCAATACCACAGCAGAAAAAAATGTCAGAGAAAAATTTTAGAAAGTTCATAGTTAAAATGGTCTATGAGCTAAATTAAACTGTAAAGTGAAATTAGAAAGAAAATACAGGGAACAAAAATTCACTTCAATAAAGAGATAGACATTCTGAAAAAGAACCAAAGAGAAATCCAGGAAATGAAAGACTCAATATGTGAAATTAAAAACTCAGTTAAAAACATCACCAATAGATCAGACCATTTTGAAGACAGATGTTCATGCCTTGAAGACCAAGTATATAATCTTGAAAATAAAGTTGATCATAAAGAAAAAAATGTTAAGAGACCATGATCAGAATATTAAAAAAAAATGGGATAACATCATGAGGTCAAATTTAAGAATCATTGGGATAGACAAAGACTCTGAAATATAAGCTAAAATGATGCAAAATCTTTTCAATAAAATAATAACAGAAAATTTTCTAATCAATAAGAATAAGATAAAACCTCAAATGCATGAGGCTATAGTACTCCAAATGCAGAAAGTCACAATAGATCCATTCCAAGACCAATTATAATGAAATTGCCTAACATACAGAAAAAGGATAGAATTTTAAAAGCTGTAAGACTAAGATTACTGTTTATATTATAGGTAAACTGAATCAGATTTTAACTGACTTTTCAACCCTGATCCTAAAAGATAGGAAGACTTGGAATCACATATACTAAGCTCTCAAGGAAAATGATGAAAACGAAGAATAATATACCTAGCAAAATTAAGCTTCAGAATTGAAGATGAAATAAAATCTTCCATGATAAACAGAAAGCTAAAAAAAAAATCATAACCAGAAAGCCTCCACAACAAAACATAATGAAATGTTTCATGAAAGAAAAATAAAAAATAAAAATGTAAGCCAGCATGGGGGAAATTGCACTAGAAGAATAGATAAATAAAGGAGAATGAAGTTTGATTTAAACATTAGAATTAAATCAAAATGTCAGGAAATAAAAATAATCTTCATATAATAAAATTGAATGTAAATGATCTAAACTCTTTTATCAAAAGATATGGTTGTCAGACTGATTTTTTTTTTAAAAAAGCAGGACTTCTTTTTAAATATACTGTCTGCAAGACATTAATATTTTAGGGAAAGATATCCACAGACTGAAAGTGTAAGAATGGAATAAGACATGTAATTCAAGTGGGACTCATAAACAGAGGTAACTACTCTCATATCGGATAAAGTGGATATCAAGCATAAATTAGTCAGAAGAGACGAATAAGGTCACTTTATACTGCTTAAGGGAGTTATAAATCAACAAGATATAATAATTGTAAATATTTATGCCCAAAACAATGGCACATGTATGTACATAAACCCTTCTCAATATTAAGAAACAAATAGCCCACACTATAATAATACCGGGTAACTTAAACACATCTTTCTCACCACAGGATAGATCATCAAGACATAAACTAAGTAAAGATTATACAGAAAAAAATGTGATTAATAAAATGGTCTTAACAGATATCTATAAGATATTTCACCAATCAAAAACAGAATCCACTTTCTTTTCAGTGGCACATGAACATTTTCTGAAATAGACTATATTTTAGGATACACAGCAAATCTTAACAAATACAAAAAAGTAAGAGAATACCTTGCATTCTATCAAATCATAATGGAATTAAATTATAAATCAATGATAAGATAAAATCAGAAAACACTATAACACCTGAAGATTAAATAATCCACTTTTGAATGATGAATGGCAGCAGAAATCAGGGGACAAATAAAAAAAATCTAAGAAAATTAAAAAGATAATACACCATGATTAAGTGGGTTTCATCCCTGGATGCAAGGATAATTCAATAAATATAATCAGTAAATGTAATTCACCATATAAATAGAATTCAAAGTCAAGTATCACACCATATCTCAATAGATGAAGAAAAAAACTTTTGATAATATACATACCCATTTATGTTCAAAACACTAGAAAAACTAGGGATTGAAGAAACTTATCCCGATATTATTATATATATATATATATATATATATATTTTTTTTTTTTTGTCATATATATATATGACAAATCCAAGACCAACCTTATACTGCATGGTGAAAAACTGAAAGAATTCCCTCCAGATACACAAAGAAGACAAAGATTCCCACTTTCACCAGTCCTATTCAACGTTGTCCTTGGTGCACTAGCCAGAGCAATCAGGCAAGAGTAAGCAATTAAAGGGATACAGATAGGAAAATAAGAGCTCAAATTATCTCTGTTTAATGACGGCATGATCCTATATCTAAGAAAGTCAAAAAGCTCTATCAGAAGACTTCTAGAGATCATAAATGAATTCAGCAAAGTGGCAAGACACAAGATCAACAATCATAAATCAATCACATTCTTATACTCCAATGATAATATGCTGAAAAAGAAATTAGGAAAACCATCACATGCACAATAGCCTAAAAATAAAATAAAATATTTGGGGCTTAATCTAACAAAGGAGGTAAAAGACCTCTATAATAAAATACTACAGAACACTAAAGAAAGAAATTGAAGAAAATATCAGAAGATTGAAAGACCTCCCATGTTATTGGATAGGCAGAATTCATATGTCAAAGTGGCCGTATTACTAAAAGCCTATATGGATTCAATGAAATTCCCATCAAAATCCTAATGACATTTTTCAAGGAACAAGAAAAAGTCCTAAAGTTCATTTAGAAAATTAAGAGATCCAGAATAGCCAAAGCAATCTTTAGCAAGAAAAGCAAACCATAATGCATTATAATACTGAACCTAAAATTATACTACAGAGATACAGTAACAAAAACAGCAATGGTACTGGTACCAAAGCAGACATTAAGTCAATGGAATAGAACAGATGACACAAAGACAAATCCACATGAATATAGTCATCTGATACTAGACAAAGGTGCCAAAAGTTACACTGGAGAAAAGATGGCTTTTTTTCACAATTGGTGCTGGAAAAAAAAATGGAAATCCATATGTAGAAGAATGAAACTTAACTCTTATTTCTCACCCTGAACAAAATTCAACTCAAAAGTGAATCAAAGAGATAGCAATTAGAACAGAAACACCACACCTTCTATAAGAAAACGTATGCCCAACACTCTAACATATTGACACAGGAAACAACATCCTCAATAAGACTCTTAAAATGCAAGAAAGTAGGGGCAGTGTGTGTTTGAAGTGTTAGGAACTGAATTGGAGTGGGTTGTGTTCCATATTTTTATGATTATGTCAGGGTATATCTTGGTGTTGTGTATGATGAAAAATAATGAGTGGAAGCAATAATCATCCCAGCAGATGGATGTGGATATTTTGTGTCTATACAAATAATATAAAAATGAGAGGGAATAAGCTACCCATACAGCCCATGGCATTTCAACAACTAATTCTATTAATACCATAGTAGAGGAATTGTTGAATAAAAAACTTAGAGATTTCATAGTTAAATGATTATTAACTAAAAAATGAAGAAATTATTTGACAGAAGATATAGAAAGTTAAACATAATTTCAATAAAGAGAGATTCTGAAAAAGAAAAAGCAGAAATATTGAAAATAAAGACTCAATAAATCAAATTAAAATTTCTTTTGAAAGCATCACCAGATTACGCCACAGAGAATACAGATTCTTAGGCCTCAAATACAAAGTCAATAATAAAGAAAAGATGTTAAGAGACAATATCAGAAAATCCAGGAAATGTGGATAACATTAAGAGACCATATCTAAGAATCATTTGTGTAGACAATGTCACCAAAATACAACCCCCCAAAATGTATGACCTTTACAATGAGATAATATCAGAAAAATGCCCAAACCTTAGAAATGAAATGAAAATTCTAATGCAAGAAGCACTTAGCAACTCAGATAGTAATATTAAAAAATCTTTTCCAAGATGCATTATAATTAATTGCTAATAACTTGTACACAGAATTTTAAGGATCACAAGAAAAAAGAAGGTCATATATAGAAGCAAGCCAGATTCTTGCTTTATACTGATAGACTTTATACTGATTTCTCAACAGAAAGCACAGAAGTCAGAAAGACTTGGAATAATACCCCAAATCCTCAAAATAATGGCTGGCAACCAAGATTTCTATATCCAGCAAAAGTAACCTTTAGATTTGAAAATGAAAGAAAATTTTTCAGTAATATGCAGGAACTAAAAGCATTTACAACAATGAAGTCACACTACAAAACATATTCAATGAAATATTTCAGGTAGAAAAATTAAAAATAATAAATATCAGAATAAGCATATAGATGAGTCTCACTAGAATGGTCAATTAAAGGGAATCAAATCTGAATTAAAAATCATAAATAAATCAAAATGTTAATATGTAAGAGTCATTTCTCTATAATAATACTGAATGCAAATGGTCAAAACTTTCCAATCAAAAGATATACATTGCCAATCAAAAGATACAGCCTGGCAGAATGGATTAAAAAACAAGCCCCAAGAATATGTTATTTATAAGAGGTTCACCTTACAGGCAAAAACATACATGGACTGAAGGTGAAAGGATGGGAAAAGATTTAAAAAGATGAAAATAGAGAATGAAAACAAGCAAGAGGAGGTATTCATATCTGACAAAATAGACAGCAAGCTAAAATTAACACTTTATACTGGTTAAGGGAATCATTCAACAGCAATAAATAATGATTGTAAATATTCATTACCCAATCCTTGGTGCATTTAAATATATAAGACAAACCCTACTCAAAACTATTAATAGACTGTAATATAGCAATACTGGGTAGCTTTAAAACACCTCCCTCACCAAGAGAAAAATCATCCAGACATAAACTATGTAAATATTCTTGAAAATTAAAACATGATCAATACAATAAATGTAACAGAAACCTCTGAACTATTTATTCATCCAGAACCAAATTCACTTTCTTCTCAATTGCACATGGAGTCTTCTTTAGGATAGACCATAGTATAAGATTCAAAGCACGTCTTTGCAAAAAAAAAAAAGAAAGAAAGAAAATTGAGTTAATTCCTTATGTTCTTCCAGATCATGAAGTTAGAAAACAATAGCAAGATTAAAAAACAGAAAACATGCTAACACCTGGAAATTAAGTAGTACACTTTTGAGTGAGGAATGGATCATAAAGGAAATGAGGGAAAAATTTAAAAATTATTAGAAACAAATGAGAAGAGATCCAACATATCAACTATCTGGGAAATTATGAAATGAGTTCTAAGGGAAAATTTACCACATTGAATGACTACATTAAAGAAGAAGAAGGAAGAGGAGGAGGAGGAGGAAGAGGAGGAGGAGGTCGTTCTAGAAAAAGAAAAATAAACTATTTACAAAAGACAAATAATTAAGAGCAGAGTTAAAATTAATGAAATTGAAGATTTAAAGATATAAAGAATCAATGATGGGGCTGAAGTTGTGGCTCACCAGTAGAGCGCTTGCCTCGTACATGTGAGACCCTAGGTTTGATTCTCAGCACCACATAAAAATAAATAAGTGAAATAAAGGTATTGTGTCCAACTAAAACCTAAAAAAAAATTTAAAAAGGAATTAATGAACAAATAGTTGGTTTTTTAAATGATAAACTTCTAGTGATACTCACTAAAAAAAAAAAGAGAGACTATCCAAATTAACAAAATTAGAGATGAAAACAGGATATCACCACATACACTTTTTAAATCCAGAGGATCACTAGAAACTATTTTGAAAATTTATATTAAGTAAATTGGAAAATCCAGAAGATGTTGACAAATTTATAGACATATACGACTTAAACAAATTGAAACATGACGATTTAGAATACCTAAGCAGAACAATATTAAGCAATGAGATTGAAGGAACAATTAAATATCCTTAAAGACAAGTTAAACCTAAGATCTGATAGATTCTTAGTTGAATTCAACCAGACCTTTAACGAACTAATGCCAATGCCCCTCAAATTATTCTATAAAACAGAAAAGAAGAGTACACCCTCTTATATGAAGCTAGTATCATCTTGACACTAAAACTAGACAAATACAAGTCAAGGAAAGAAAATGACAATCCAAATCCCTGATGAACAGAGCCGCAAATATCCTTAATAAAATATTAGCAGACTGTATTTACAAATATATTAACATGATGGAAGACCATGATCAAGGGGGTTTTATTCCAAGGATGTAAGTTTGGTTCAAATTACACAAATCAATAGATGTAATATATTATAATTAAAATAAAATTAAGGACAGAAATCATATAATAATTTTAATAATTGCAAAAAATCCTTTGACAAAACCCACACACCCATTTATGTTAAAAAGGTTAAAGAAACTAGAGATAGGAGGACCTTCACCTTAATATTATAAAGACTATATGTGACAAACACAAAGCCACATCATACTCAAGAGAAAAAAATGAAAGCATATACTTTAAAATCAGGAACACTGTAGAATGTACACACTCAACACTCTACTCAAGGTAGTTTGTGAAACTCTTGCCAGAGCAATTAGGCAAGAAAAAAAATGAGACATATACAGAGGAAAAGAAGTCAAATTATCTCTGTTTGCTGATGACATGATCTTGTATCTAAAAGAACCAAAAAACTCCACCAGAGGACTTCTAGAGCCAAAAAACAAATTCAGCAAAATAGCAGAATAATGGGCTGGGGTTGTGGCTCAGTGGTAGAGCACTTGCCTAGCATATTTGAGGAACTGGGTTTAAGTCTCAGCACCACAAATAAATAAATAAAATAAAGATCCATCAACAACTTAAAAAAATTAAAGCAGAATTTTAAGATCAATTCAGCAAAGTAGCAGAATATAAGATCAACATACATGAATCAATCACTTGCTATAATTTATTAATAAATCCACTGAGAAAGCAACCAGAAAAACTATCCCATTCACAATAACCTAAAAAGCAATAAAATACTTGGGAATAAATCTATTAAAGGAGGTGAAAGACTTGTCGAGGAAAAACTATAAAATACTGATAAAAAAAAAATTGAAGAAGACCTCAGAAGGTTGAAAGACCTTCCATGTTCTTGGATAGGCAAAACTATTATTGTCAAAATGGCTATATTACAAAAGCATTGCACAGATTCAATGCAGTTCCCCTGAAAAAATCAATGACAATCTTCACAGAATTAGAAAAATAGTCCTAAAATTTATTTGAAAGAATAAAAGGCCCAGATTATCCCAAGAAATCTTGAGCAGAAGAGTGATGCTAGAGTACTATAATACCTGATGTTGACTGATTCTACAGAAGTATAGTAATGAACACTGCAATGCAATGACATCAAAACAGATATGAAGACCAATGAAATAGAATAGAAATCACAGACAAACTCACATACTTTGAGCCAGATGAAACTTGAGAATGGTGTCAAAAATATACATTGGAGCAAAGATAACATTTTAAACAAACAGTGCTGAATGTACAAGAATTGTAAGAATATACAAAATATACAAGAATGAAACTAGATCCCTATCTCTAAATCATGCATATATGTCCATATAAACTATATCAACAATCTAGGAATTAGACCATAAACTTTGCAACTGCTAGAGGAAAACATAGACTGAATAATTCATCGGCACATGCAGTTACTTCCTTAATAGGACTCCTAAAGTTCAGGAAAGAAACCAAGAATCAATAAGGAAGATGCCAAAAAATTAAAAAGCTTCTACATAGCATAAGGAAACAAGACTGTGAAGAGATAGAATGGGAGGAAATCTTTGCCAACTCCTCCTCTGACATGGGATTAATGTTCAGAATACATAAAGAACTAAAAAAAAAGTAACAAAAACAACAAAGAAAAAAATAGACTAATCAATGAATGAGCAAAGTAATTAAAGAGATACTTTTCAAAGATTAAAAATAGCCAGCAAAGAATAAAAATATTCAACATCTCTAGCAATAAAGAAAATGCAAATGAAAAAATGCACTGGGATTTCATCTCATTCCAGTTCAAATAGTAATCATCAAGAATACAAATAATAGGCCAGGTGTGGTGGTGCATGCCTGTAATCCCAGTGGCTCTGGAGGCAGAGGTAGAGGGGTCTTGAGTTCAAAGCCAGTCTCATCAATTTAGTGAGTAGCAAAGCAACTCAGTGAGACCCTGTCTATAAATAAAAATACAAAATAGGACCACTGGCTCTGTGGTTGAGGGCTCCTGAGTTCAATCCCCAGTTACCCAGCCCCACCCCCAAGTAATAATAATACAAATAATAATAAATGTTGGTGAAAATGTTGGGGGAAAAGCTACACTTATACATTGCTGGTGGGATAACAAGTTAGTACAACATTCTGTAAAGCAGTATGGAGATTCCTCTAATGACTAGGAATGGAACCACTGTATGATTCAGTGTTGTGGTATAGATATTAGTGTCCCTTCAGAAGCTCCTATGTGAGGCAATGCAAGAAGTTTTGGCAATCAAATAATTTAATTATGAGAGCCTTAACCTAATCAGTGCATTAATCCCCTGATAGGAATTAACTTGGTGGTAACTGTAGGCAGGTAGGATGTGACTTGAGAAGGTGAATCATTGGGGACATGCCATTGGGGTATATATTTTGTTCTTAGTGAGCAAATCTCTCTCTCTCTCTCTCTCTGCTTCGTGGTGGCCATATCCTGAGCCAGTTTTCTCTACCCCACTCTTCTTCTATGATGGTCTGCCTTACCTCATGCCCAATGCAATGTAGTTGGCCATCTATGGACTGAGACCTTAGAAACTGTTAGCCAAATAGACTTTTCCTTCTTTTGTCAGGTCTTCTGGGCACAGTAGTGAAAATCTGACTAAAACACTCAGCTATTCCACTCCTTCATATTTGTCAGAAATTACTAAAATCAGAATTTTAT
This sequence comes from Urocitellus parryii, assembly GCF_045843805.1. Lineage (NCBI taxonomy): Eukaryota > Metazoa > Chordata > Mammalia > Rodentia > Sciuridae > Urocitellus > Urocitellus parryii. Next base: position 151,718,204 of record NC_135532.1, read on the forward strand.
AAAGATAGAGGCACATAAATGTTCATAGCAGCACAATTCACAATAGGCAAGTTATGGAACCCTATGTTTGCCTATCAAGCACCGGTTAAAAATCATAAGTATACAGGAAGAAGACCAGTAAAGGCAAGGAAGGATACAGGAAATGAAGGAAGGGAGGAAAAGAGAAAGTATTGGGGTCTGAAGAACTAATTATATTCCATACATCTGTGATTATTTCAGAATAAACCCCACTACTATGCATAACCAAATTTAAAAAAAAATAAAATAAAATGAGTGTTCCAGCCTTGGTCATCTATATTCCCAGTTATTGGTGAAGCCTTCAATGAGTAAAAACTTTAGTTTATGTACAGTTTGTATCATTAAAACAGATTTTAAAAATTATGGCTACATAAAAAGTGTTATTGAAAACATTGCCAATGTGACTGCTAAAATTTGCAAATATTCATGATCCAAATTTGTCATAAACAAATTTATAAAACAAGTAATTTATTAGTTAAATAATTGTGGGAAATTTCTAAATTCAATGCAATTATCCCCCACAGGAAATATTCTGAAAAGAAATAATGCATAAAACATTGTAGTAAGGAAAACAATAACTTATAAATAACAAAAGAAAACACAATGTAAGAAATGAGATTGTATTTAATCTATTAATTTAAATTTAATTTAACTTTGTTTTAATGCTTTGCATTAAGAAGGGTTTGGTAAGGGATTTAATATTATATTATGCTGGAACATTTAGATTGAGCTATGTTACTTAAAAATAATTTCAAGATATGCATAAGGAACTTTAAATCTGTCCATAAATCTAATTTTTTTTCTACTCTCAAACCATGCTCCAAAAATCAGAAATTCCTTCAAGCAAATTTGACAATTTAGCACAGTTATAAAATGGAAAAACGTAAACACTGTGGCTCATCTACTACTTGAAATATTTTGTTGTCACAAATTAAAAGTATAAAAACTAATGACATTCTTCATAATCTAAATGCAGTGAAAAAGAAGATTAGAAAATTTTAGATATATATTATAAAAGTGAAGGTATTCAAAGTATGTGATTATCATACTTTGTATTATGTATTTGAATGCACAACTAGTCTAAGACATAGTGTGATGTTGTTGTTTTTTTCTGAGTCAAGACACCAGATTTGGGACAGAGACACAGTGGTTTCAGGAAAACAAAGAAATAGTATGCACTTACCAAAGGCATATGTGAAGAAGTTTAAACCTCATGGATACTGAGTTCTATATTTCAAAAAGCCTTAGAATTGCCATGTATGGTGTACATAGGGAGGTGTGTCTGTGTTTGGGTTCGTGTGTACACATATTCAGTATCATCATACAACAGAGACACGGAATTCAGAAACATGCGTCTCATTAAATACTTCTGATTTTATCTGATTTTATCAGCATATTTATTTGCATTACTAAATATTCATTCTTTTCAGTAACTTAAATATAGCATTTTCTTGTACCCAAATTATATTTTAATTATATCAGTATGAACCATTGTCTTGTAAACTATTTTAAGTACAGGGCCCTGCAAGATATCATACAACATTTTTATCTTCTGTGCCTAATACGAATCTGATAAACATTACATGCTTAGTAAATCTCCATAACTTTGAATGAGTGAGTGTAAGTTACCTTGCAAATAAGCTAGTCTTTACAGGAAATCACTAAGTATGAGTTCCTCTTTAAAAATAATGAACAATGATACTGTTGTCCTGACATTATTTGTCAGTCTACTTTAAAGGCAAATTAATGTCTCCATGAGATAATTGGAATCACCCTCTTTATGTGATGAATTACTGTGGAAAACACAATCTATCAGGGGTATGGGAGTATAGTTCATTGGTACAGTGCTTGCCTAGCATCAAATCACACACACACACACACACACACACACACTCTATAAGATTTAGATTTTATTTTAACACTTATCATTTTACATACCAACTACTATTTTTTAAAATAAATTATATTCTCAGGAACTTACAAATTTATTTAACAAAGTAATCCAAAAAGTAATCCTAAAGATTTTTAAATAATGTTTTGATGTATCACTGAACATTAAAAAACATGTTGAACTAACAACTTCCACAAATAAAACCACCACCTTGTACTATTCTGTTTATAATTTCCTTGATTTAAAAAAAATATGCAAAACAATGTAACATTAAGCCCTACAATTCAGTTTATCTAGTTTTTGAATAGTTACTTTCACTCAATATTTTGTTTGGGACATTCTTTCCTTTTATGGTTAATAGCAGAAGTTTTTCTTCAAAATTTGCCCATTTATTAAGTATTCCATTTCATTACACAAATGTATCATTGCTTTCTTATCCATTCTAGTCTTGCTGAAATGTAGGTTCTTTCCAGTGTGTGGCGCTTATGAATAATGCAGCTATGAATATTCTCAGTTTTCTTAGTGCAAGTGGATAAAATTTCTATTATGGATATTCTTTGGGTTGAATTTCTGGGTCCTAATCATACAAATATTGAGCTTCTATAGGCCAATCACTCTTCCAAAGTGATTTGATCAGTTTTCATTCTTAGCAGCTCAATAAATCATATTTGCATTTGCCATAATTTCATTTTATTTGTAGTAGCTTTACATGTTGTCTTTTGAATTTGAACTTTTCTATTAATGAGACTGAACACTTTTGCATGTTTGTTTGGCATTGTGTAGACTGTTATATTTCTTCAAAACTCTTGTTGGTTTTTTTAATTTGTTTTAATTAGTTACACATGACAGTACAATGATCTTGACATATCATCCATTTGAATCAGATGGGATATAACTTCTCATTTTTCTGAGTGTACAGGTTGCAGAATTACATTGGTCATGCAGTCACGTATATTCCCACAGCAATAATAATGTCTATTTTATTCTTGTTTGTTTTCTATTGGATTACTTCCATATTATTATTATGATATAAATCAGATATATTTCTATTTCTCTTGTTCCTTTTGTTCTAGTCTTTGTCAGGTACCATATTTTACTTGTCATTGCATTTATAGCTCATTGTGTAATGCTTTGCAAAGTGTAATTACTTAATAAATTAGATAGTGACAAAATAGTAAGCATATTGAGACCATGGGTTTTCTAATGTGATGGATGTGAGTTGAAATCATGAATCTTCCACTAAGCTCTGGGACAATTTATTAACGATTTTGATTTTTAAATTTCAAAACTTGTAGAATAATACTTGCTTCACAGTGTTTCTTTAAAAAATATAGATAAGTATGAAGTTATTTTGAGCTCTTAGAATGCTGCCTAAAACAGTGTAATATCTCATAAAATGATAACTGCTAATATTTGGTGGTTTAATTCACAAAGACATTTAAAATGGTTTGCTAAAGACTTCCATGTTCAATACATATAAATTTATGAACTAACCTTGAAAAATTAAAAAATAAAACATCTTTCTCATCATTATTTCTTTTTCATTTTGTTTAAATTGTTTGCTACTTTGCCAAATCAGCAAAACTTGTTCTTTGATATTTCTTCTCCATTTCCTTCATCTAACAGTCATCAGTAGTATGCATTCACTAACTGAATGGAATGGATCCAGTGAGGGGCTAACATGGCAATTATGCATACCATGTTCCCATTACCTTAATGAATAGACCATGCAACTTTCATAGTATATTGACCGGTTAAAATGTTTCATTTGAATTCAACATGAGTTTTTCTGGGTTTTCCATATTTAACCCTGTTGAATATTTTAACTTTTAAGGCAGTTGATAATAATAAAAGTTGGTGTACGGACTATATTTTAGGACAAATTTTTGGAACCAATAATTAGTGGTTTAGAGTAGTAAAGGATTGATTATCTTAAACCATGTTGAGGAACAGATTGTATTCAAATTGGAGGACTTAAATTGGCCTTTAAGATATGGACAAGACTTGGATTACAGAAATTTGCATATGTAAAATTGATCAATCATTCTGTACCTTGTTATCAAATACTTACCACAATAAAGTCAAAGAATAGTAATATCTCCTTTGAGAGGACTTTCTGAATGTTTGAACTCATGATACCTAAAGAAAAACATGTGAGGCAAAATATCTTATTAATTTTCTCAATGTAAAATTGGCAGGAAGCCACTGAAATACGGCCTAAAATAGTTTTGCACATATTATAATGTTGATATTTGCTTTTAATAGAGTGGGAAATACCCATACATTTATTTGTTAATCAAAATTTCCCATCAATACCTTAAGTTTATTCGTTGATTTTCCAAGGAGAAATGTCGATATTTGGATGTAATTCAAACATGGGTTAGTGTGGGCTGAGAAAAGCTCTGGTATGAGATGCCTTCCCTCTGCCTTAACCACATGAGGATTTGATGAAGGTCTGTATAGATCCACTATCTTCTTCAGAATAATACTGGGGAACTGAAGGAAATATTGTTTTACTTTAATTTACTTATCTCTGTTATGGCTGCACACAATTTCCCAGGTTCAGTGTATTTCTCAGCAAATTATTTTTCCATGGTGCCATGTTTCTGAGTAAGTCTATCCCAGTTCTTGTATGAGGCTTGCTTCCCTCTGATTTGAAGCATTTAGTTAAGTGGATTTATATAACCTAATGCAGCCTGTGAAGCATTTTCAAATATAATTATATCCCCAAATCATATTAAATTTTTAGAATTTGTAATCTCCCTCTGACATATTCAGATATTACTTGTGAATGTAGATGAACATATATATGTACATATGCACAGTTTTATTTTCCCACTTTAGCCCCTATTTCTGAAACTACTTCTCATTGGCCTCCAGCACACACTGTTCAACACTCTGCCTACACCAGCTTCAGTCTGGCTATTTTCATATTGTGTGTTCAATCTAATGTTGTTGGTATTACATGTTTAGCAAATCAACCAGGTAAAGGGCTACTTTATTCTAGGCTCTTTTCCTCTTTCAAATCTCGGGAGAATGCAGTTCTAACTATGTTAGTGAGTAAGACTTGTAACACCTACATCATAATATCATATATTCAGTGTCTGCAGCCTAGTTAGCTGCTGTGTCCTTCATAATTTTAACTAGCTTTCATATCGTTCCCACTTTTTAAGGACAGGCATCTAGTTGGACTGTTCCCCTTTGCTGTCCTAACACACAGGTAAAGCTTTTGCCCCTTAAAACGAATCCATATATCCTTCATTATATTTATGTTAATCTTCTAACATAGTGTTCTTGGATTTTCATGATCTTCTTACCTATTTGGCATTATGGCTCATCTTTCAGTTCCGCAGCACTTTAAAATTACCTTCAGTTCCTTAGATTTGTCAATCCCTCCCCCACATTCTCTCTCTCCTCCACTTTGGATGGAAGCATTCTTTATCAACTGGCTTCCCACCTTTCTGTGTGGCTGTCATTTCATGACATTTGTGCCCATTTTCTGCAAGTTTTATATGTCATCTGCTATTTAATAGTGCTATTAATTAAAATTAAATTGGTTTAGGGAATTTTGTGACAGCCCTCAAGATAATTGGAAAAGGATGAGATGTTTTAATCCCACAATTTTACATAATGAGGGGGGGAAACCAAGGATGTAATTCTTTCAAAGAAAAATGTGCTTTATATAAATGAACATAGATGTATAGAGATGAAATGTATCCCTAAGTTTCTGCTTTATGAAATCTTGACACCAGAAGTATTCATTATGGTTTAGCTCCACTTGTTCTGTTTGCCATGGCTGTGATTCCTGTTGTTGGGTAAGTGTCCCACAATGGCCCATGTGTTAAAGGCTTGGTGTTATGGGAGGTGATGGAATCTTTGAGAGGTGAGGATATCCTTAAGTTATGAGGAGTGTACCTTGAAAGGGATGGTGGGACCATGTCAATCCTTGCCTTTTGCTTCCAGGCTCATACAGTGAATGGTTTGCTCTGCCTCAAGTTCTTACCATGATAGCATGCTCTTCCCAGAGGTTCAAAATGATAGAGCCACTCAATCATGGATAGGATCATCCAGAACCATGAATCCCAAGAAAACTTTTCTATTTATCAGTAAATAGTGATAGAAATCTGACTAATACAGTGATTTCTAACAAATTTCTATTTAAATTTTTCTAAAACAATTAGTTACTGGCAATTTCATAGAGTTCACCTAAAAGTTTGCATGATTCTAGGTACCTATTAATTAGTAAATATCAAATGAAATTATTTCTTGTTCATAATCACCTCAAAACTAAAAATCCTCTACCACTCTGATCCATTGTGTATTTGTCTATCATATGAACCTCATCATAAAATAGCTAGTAAGCAAAACCCTTGGTTTATTAAACTTTGCCATTTGTCTTTTTTTCATTCGTTGACCCCAAATTTCTAGCCCAGTGCTTTGCAAAGAATGAATGCACAATTAATATCACTTGCTGGAACATAAATGAATGTTTATCTTACCATTTTATTAAAAATAATTAAAATGTGTTATCATAATTTAAAATTCATACAAGGTCTACACTCACATTTTATAGAAATATTAGCATGTATATATCTTATCACTTATTTTTTTTTGGTGGTTAGGCTGATGTTTTAGATCAATATCATAACATAATAGATAAAATTATACCTTAAATATGAATTTATATAAAAGTTATCATTTTGAACATTTATTTCTGTGTAGAGAAAGCTATGCCATCTAAAATTTTTGATAATTGCAAAATTTTTATTGAATTTTCCTATGATGATATTGTTAAAATGTCTGAGATCTCTGCCTCTTTTTGTACTAGATATCTGGAAAGAATATAGCTATGAGAAAGTCAGGGGAAGGGAACCAGTTATTAAAACTTATGAATATCAAGAATTCATTATTGTCAAAAATAAGGAAAAGAAAATCCAAAATGCACATAAAATGCATGCTTTTATAGTTTGAAAACTTAATATTTTAAACACTGAGAGTAGTACAAGTAATCAATGATATTTTCCCACCAGTCCTGTATAATTTCCATTTACGATTAACTGTGATACTACAAGATACGTTCACTTGCTTTGCATCAATACTTCTTTTAATATCTACTTAAAACCCATTTGCATGTGCTTTCTGTTAGTATTTAGAATGCCTCATAAAATCCAATTATGACTTTAGATTTTATGGAGAACTATCAAAATGTCTTTAGTTAACCCAACTGATATTTCAAAACAGTAAAATTTGCAAAGTGGAGCCATCAATTATAGAAATGGTCTCATGCTACTGTAACAGTGTATTGTACAAGATCTTCATGTAACTACAATTCATGTTTCCTATGTATATTTTTTTGTTTTTTTTGATCATTGAAGTACATTTTAATTTTAATTTAGGTAGAACTCTGAAGTTTCATAGACAGTTGTAGCAATTTGTAGTTTTTTTCCTGTTATTATTATAGATCAAAATTTTATCTGTTTCAGTGATAGAATTCCCTTTTATTACATTTGTAAAAGTAACTCATTGATAGAATTTACAGTAAGTATCTGGATTATAGATCTCATAAAACATTTATAAGAAGTTGTCCACTAGTGGATTAAAAGTGTAATCCAGTATATTTAATCACATAAAATTAGTTGTTTTAATTCATTTCAAATGGAATATCAATGACAATTAGATTATGAAGAGGTATGTAGCATAGAACTAGAAGGGTGGGAAGACAATCACTACAAAAGAAGGTAGAGAAAAGACTAAATAATGCAGGTTGCTTTTAGATAGGCTGGTCAACATTTCACTTCAGAAGTTAATTGATGGGCTACCCATTTGGGAGCCCTCTCTTGGGGGATCTGCACTTCCTCACTGTTTAAAGCAAGAAATTTTGTCACATAAAGAAAAAAAAAAAGTTAATTGACATTTTAATTATTAAGAAGCCAGACTTTTTTTCTAAATAACAATGAAAAAATTTCAGCAGTGCATTCTCTACAATAGGGGAAGATTCAACAAATACTTGGTAATTCAATAACATAAGGTGAAGAGTAGGACTCTCTAATATCTTACAAAAAAATTCATGTTTGATTATTTTCATGAATGTTGTTATCATTGGACTTATATAAATTAAATAGCATTATAAAATAAAGGTGAAATGTAGTTTATATGACTTCCTTAGCTGGAGAGTGAAACTCAAGTATTACATGCAGAGAAAATAAAGGATGCAGAGAAAAATAAAAAAAAAATAATATATTAACTCCAATATTTTATGGCCTGATTTTCCTTATTAGGAAAGGTCTTTTATATTTTATTATTACTAATTTTAATGATTGTGGTGGATCTGGCACACTTGAAAAATATATTATTAATTCAAAAGGTCCAAGGGCCAAATAATTATTCTTAAATAGATTTATTACTAATATGAAAAAAATATAATATTATTTTAGAAGTGCTTTAATACTGAACCTCATAATGTTCAGATGATGTGACCTAGCAATTCTTCATAAAAATTCTTTGCTTATTATATACTCAGATAGCAGAGAAATGGGCACAGCAGGAAGCTAGTAAGCCAGCTTGCTGAGGTCATATTGACTTGTATACTATTTGAAAGGTGATAACTAATCTCATTTAAATTCAGAAATGAACATAATGGCCAAATATTCTAATATGGAGCTTAATTTCAAAGCTAAATCAGAGATAAAATAATGAGATCAGAACTCTCTATTCTTTTCCTTATATGTTCTTATATCTATATATATACCTTTTCCATCTTCCTAAAAATGGATTCCTATGAACATATTACCTTAGGCTATGGACTTTCCTGCATTCCTCCTGTTCATAATGTGGCAAGTGAATACATATTATACATTTTAAATCATTTTTATGTACCAGTCGGAATGAAATAGAGAAAACTTTTTTCTTATCTCTCTTTAATAATGACCAGGTATCAGGATAAGTTCCTATGTACTTCTTTTTCTGCCAGTCTTCAGATCATTTTTTAAACTGATCAAGGAATATGTTTATTCCATGCTTGTATGATTATATTAAAATGGATATACTGTAATATGTAACCACAAAAACCAAAAAGATTTTTAAAAAAATAAAAAAAATAAACCATCATAAATAAGCTGATCAAGGATATTTCAGGCAAATATAAAATGACTAGCTGGTGACAAACACGAAGTCTTTACTAGCACTTACGGGACCCTGTGTGGGCTGGCCCTTAATTACTGCTCTAACTCTGCTCCTGGGTAGCTTCCCTTCTCCCTTCTGCTGGAGCTACACTGGTCAATCTATTTTTTTTCTGAGAAAGTGAGATATGGTTCTAGCTCAGCTTATCTTCTTTTTTTTTTTTCCTTTGGTCTCAGATGATCTCCCATCTGATATCCTCATTCACTCTCTGACTTCATTAAATCTACACAACACATTATGTAATTATCAAGATCTTCTTTGCCTATCTTATATAAAGTCACAATTTTATTCTCAAATTTGATAGAGCCCTTTATGCTTTATATTTTCTTTTTAGCATTCAATAGTATATATCAATAGAAAATTGTGTGATTGGTTATTTTATGAAGACTTAGTCAAGACTTTGTACCTTTTAAATATTTTTTCAATTATATGTTTTAACTATAATGTCTTATTAATTCAAAGACACTCCCAGGTATAAGCTGCAATGATATTTTATTTATTATTATGAAAAAAATGCTGTCAATTTAACAATGCCATGCCATCAGTGATAGATGCATTATGATTTCAGAGATACTATATTACATATTAATTATAGATTGGAAATCATTAAAATAGAGCCTTTACCATGTTTGTTTCTGCTTCTCTCAGTAGAATTAAAGTTGTATGAGAGCAAAGATTTATCAGTGCTTCCTTCACTGTTACCCAATTTTATAATTCTTGTTGTTCATATTATACCATATTCCATACTCAATAAATATTTTGGAGTTAGATAACTGAATAGATGTTAGCAGTTTTATGTTTGGCTATTTTCTCACTCTCAATGATTCACAATTGTTTATTATTTCTGCATATATCTTTTATCTCATTTTTCTTGTAAAAAATAAGACATAAAATTAGAAAATAAGTGTTTATCAAATTGTAACAAATTGAGGAAACTTTATTGACCTTATTAGACACAAATGTATGTTTGTCTTTGTATTCATGTTAAAGTCTCAGAATGTATGATTTTATGTGACAAGGGGGAGTAGCTGTCAAGAAGTATGGTAGGCAGTGCCAGGCTACTATAGTGTCTCACTGTACCCAGAATCCAGGATCCTTCTAACTTTTTGCTTTATCCTGCATGGCTTCCAGGCCACAGTTTATTTCGTATTCTAAGATGTTTCTTTCCAGCTCCAAATCTCTTTTATGTCATTAGGAAGGAGAAGCATGAAAAAGTAGTATAGAGCCCTTGCTATTTAGAGACACTTTCTAGAAATTGCATATAGCTTTTTTTTGTTACATCTTATTGGCCAATGATGGCCAATATCTTTTTCCTTCTTAAAGAGTCTGTGAGTATTCTAACATTTTGAACACAACCATAACTTCCCAAGAAGGACATCTCAGAGTCCTAAGCAATTTCTACTTTTGTCTCACAGTCCAAGATTTCTTAGGTATAGGCTAGATATAACTCCTCATAAAATATATCACGATTTGTTTTCATCAGTTTTTTCATTACTATGACCAAAAAACCTGACAAAAACATTTAGAGGAGGAAAAGCTTATTTGGGGGCTTATGGTTTAAGAGATCTCAGTCCACAGACAATCAACTCCATTGCTCTGTGCCTGAGCTGAGACAGAATATCTGGCCTAAAGGTATGGCAGAGTAAAGCAGATCAGGACATGAACATCTGGAAGCAGAAATAAACTAAGCTCAGCTTTGTTACCACCCCGTTGATTCCTGTCAGCAGATTCATGCATTGATTAGGTTAAGGTTCACATAACCCAGTCAGTTCAGCTCTACACTTGTCGTCTTACACATGAGCTTTTGAGGGACACCTGGTATCTAAACCATAACACAATTTAAAATCATCTGAACACTCCTATTCCTTTCCACCTGATGTAGCAACAGAAAAAGAGGAAATGAAATTAAAAATGGATGATGGAATTAAACATCAGTCACTGGACATTTCTTTTTATTAAATCTTATATGGCAAGAATAGAAAGGGTCCCCTTTCATGACAGGAGGTCATTTCCTCTGTGTTCCCTCATCCAAATTTAGCACTGGAGAGTTCCATGCAGCTATTGGTGTCTCAGCTTTCATAGCAAACTTTCTGCAGACTCATGATGGGGCCTATAGATCCTTTTGGGTCGAAGAAATTACAAGTTTTATCAAAGCTTGTGGTTTTGACAGTAGAGTTTCCTTCCAAACTGTCATAGTCAATTTTCTTTTAAGGTATTCCATGTGCAAGTAGCTATGGCCAAATATTTCATTGTTATATTCTATTTTAATGTTAAAAAGACTTTTGTAATATATTTGTTGTCCACTTTCTTATTGTTAGTTACCTTTAGAATATCTGAAACAATAGATTTGAGCTGATCTTTGTTACAGAGAATAAATGTGTTTTATATAGTCTTGAGGGAATAGTCTTGTAATATTCAAGTCTGTGTTTGGGAGACAGTCTTAATAATCACCTTGGTTTGGGATACAAGCATATTTGTTTCAATCCTCTGACTCCTTAATTATCAGACTTTTAATAAATGAATATTGCCACCACAGGCCCATATTGTTTTCCTAGACAGAATGATAGTGTGATAACTCTGATTTTAGATTAGTAATTTCTATTGAATAGTCATTGAATACTTAGAAATATTTTCTATCATTTTATGTAGTACTTTAGCCTCTTTTAGTATATGATCCAGCTTTGAATCAACAGCAGTTGTGCTTTGTTTTGACACAGCACAAAAAGTGTTATTACCTTTTAATATTTGCTACTTCTCACCCAATTTATGAATGAATTCCACTAATCTAATGCCATATGCTTAGATTTTTCGCATTATAGCACTATAATCCAGGCACCAAGTTCTGATTTAGTTAAGATTAGCTTAACTTTGGCTGTGAGTGGTAGAATTCTCACAATCAAAGTGATCAAAACATAAGATTTTAGTCCGTAGTCCTGGACTTCTCATATTGTCCCTTCTAATGTCCTTCATTCAAAGAGTAATAGAATCACAGCAGTTGAATACATGTCCCTGGTGCAAATCTTAATTATTTGTAAGAGGTAGGACATGTAATTCCATATCTGTGTGCTTCAATTTTCTCACCTATACAATTGAGATAATAAATATCTCACAGGGTTCTTGTGAGAATTAAATAAGTTAAGCAAGACAATTCATATAAGGAACGTAAAACACCTTCAGGCACAGAGTAAACCACATATGTGTCTGCTTGCCACTAGCCAACTTTTCCTATGTAACAACCACCTAAAAACTAGTATCTCAAATTATCAGCCATTTATGTTGCTCACAAGTTTTTGAGTCTGTAATTTGGGCTACTTTGGGGTGAGCTTGACTGACCTCTAGGCTGGACTTACTCAAGAATCTATGGTCATCTGGTAGGATACTTGGGATAACTGGGTCTGTACTGATATGTTCCTTTTCCTCTAGCAAAGTAGCAGTAGCTTCTTTATATGGAAACTTTTAGCGCATATTTTTTTTTTACAAATCTATGCTTATGTTATGTTAACTACAGCCATGATGATCAAAGAAAGGAACAATAAACACATAGCCAAGGAGTATGGAAAGACTGTAGTTCTTGATAGAAAGAGGAGAAGAAAAAATTTTGGTATCTCCAATTGGCTTCCACTAGGATTATTGTTCTCGATGTTGAGATTTCCCATGAATAACTTCACCCCAATTTAATTTACATTATAGTCCAGTTCCACCCATCAAATTTTATATTCCATCTATAGGAAAGCAAAAATATCCACTTAATTTAAGGACAAATGTTGAAAACTTCTGTAGTATGCATGGTAATGTTCTCTGGTCCCCAAAGATATATTCTAATTATCAGAACCTTGAACTTGTTGTGTCACAGGACAAGAAAGAAGGAAGGTTAAAATTTGAGGTTGCTAAAGAGCTGACCTTGATTTGAGATTGTTCTATATTGAGCAAATAGGTCCACAGTAATCATAAGACTGCTTAAAAGTGAAAGAGGCAGGAGAGTCAGTTCAGGTCAGAGAGATTTGAAGACATTGTGCTGCTGGCTTTCAAGATGAAGGCAGGGAAGGGAGGAAGCCTGTGGAAGAGGGGAAAGGCAAGGGCGACCTTTTGGAGTCTTGAGAAGAAATACAGTCCTGACTTTACCCAATGACATTTACTTAAGACTTGTAACCCCCAAAACCATAAGATTATACATTTATACCAATCTAACCCACTAAGTTTGTTGCAATTTGTTTTGGTAACAATACTTGCTACTCTAATTCTACTTCCATGTTGTTGTCTAAAATATAGTGACCTAGCCATGTATTACTGCAGGAAAAGTTGAAAAATGTTACATATATATATATATATATATATATATATATATATAATACACATATAATATATAAAATATGTAAAAAACTATATATATAAATATGTAAAAACTATATATATATAATATATTATATATAATATATATATTATATGTATAGTTTTTTTTCTGAGTGGCCACGTACTTACCTAATTTTAGAAATTTCATTTATGTGGGAAAAAAGAAAATATAATCAGGGAAACCAATAAGCTTGGCCACAGCAAACATAGTTGTTTTATCATTTTAGTTTGTGTAATTATCAGGCATTTAGAGAACATTCTCCTTCAATCACTGAGAACCCAATTACTAGTTTAAAATGCAGGATAAAAAAAAAACAGCGTGAAAATTTGTTAAGCTAACAATAAATATGTGTAAAAATATACATCTATTCAGGAGTTTTAACTGAGTTAATATAGTACAAATCACATGCACTTGGCACATAATCAGCACTGTGTAATATCTTCATGTTACAATTTTTTTGGTGATTATTACTTATGATTCTTCAAACAATACACAGCTAATCTGCTACCATCCATTTAACTGCTTTATTATTGGGGAGGTCATTTTGCATACATTTGCAATGTTAAGGGGAACCAAATATTCTGATGCTAATATTTTTAAACCATCGATTTTATGCCTCTTTAGAAAGTTCAGAGTCCAGACACATATCTTGTTCCATTTTGCTCTAATGGTCTTGATTTTATCCAGCTTTATCTTTACAGTTATTAATGATCATTACAGAAAATCAGGCATTCTTTCTGTGATGCTAATTGGTAATAGTCAAAGATAAATAATGTATATACTCACAGCAAGTGGGGAAGCAAAACACATAATTGAAGACAAATAAAGAAATGCTAAGAAAATTAATTGTGAAGCTTCTGTAAAACTTGTTTTTAAAACTCAGAAATAAGTATTTTTACATTTGCATGTGTCCACTCTATATTGAACTCTAATCAGAAAATCCAGTTGTGTTTTTGAGCAACTAACTATGCTCCCAACACTGTGCTATGTATTGAAAACAAAAGGAAATAAAGAATATTCACTGCACACACAGCTCTTGTAACAAATACACAAAAATAAACTTACAAACATAGTTTTATATGTATTATTACTATGCTGCTTTTACAAATATAATAATTGAGATTCAGAGAATTTAATTTATTTGCACAATTGCATAGTTAGCAAGTCAAACTGGAGTTAGTATCAAGATTTTTCCACATACAGAGTTTCTGCTCTTCATTTTCTACTAATGAATGGGAATTTTTGTGAGCCCCCCCAGGGAACTGCAAAATATTTCCCAGAACTTTCCCATCTGTATTTCCAAGTCCAAAGTGTAGGAAACAATTAGATTTTAAAAGCTCAGGGTCTTTGTCCAGGCCTTTGTCCCAATGGGTGACAGTTCAAAAGAAATAAAAAGACCAAGTATTTGGGCATATTCTACTTTTTTTTTTTTATTTTTAGTATAGCAACTTACTGAAATTCAATTCATCTACAATAAAATTCACTCTTTTAACATATTTTGTAACATATTCACCAAATTTTGCAACCATCATCACTACTTAATGTTAACTGTTTCAACATCCTCAAAAGATACTTCATTTATATTAACACTCACTCTAAGCCTCTTATAACCCCTAGCGACCACTGATTTACTTTAAGTCCCTGTAGCTTTTCTAATTATGGACGTTGGAATCATACATACCTTTTATTGTTGGCTTGGTGAGAATGTTATTCTCTTAGCAAATGTCAAGTGTACAATTTAGTATTTTGTCTACTATGATCTATTTTAAACTAGTTTTTGCATAACCTGCAACATCGGTGTCCAATTACATTCTTTTGCATATAGGTATGTAGTTGTCTGAGGGCCGTTCTTTGAATGTATGATTATTGTTGGACATCTTTTTTGTTTTCTCCTGTGAGACAACCATATTTATTCACAATAATGCTTTTCCTGTGTATCCTGTTTTTTTTTTCCCGTTTGGTTAATACCAAAATAAAATTGGTGGGAAGAAAATTGGTGTGGAGGATTAGTTTTACCTTAAATATTACATTAATATTATTATATTATCTGACTCTCCTCAGAAGTGAACATGTTCTTAAATAAGTATTATAAAAGCTGAGATTCAGATTGGCTTTTAAGGCATGCTTTGTTGCTAAGCCAATTAAGTATTAGTTAGAAGTAAGCATAGCCAGTCCTTATGTAGTACTGCATGAAGCCCTCACCACAAATAAAATATTCATACTCTACTACTCCTGTGTCCTTTTTGTGTATAGTTTTGTCAGGTGCCTTATATTGTGGGTACATGGATAGCCAAGAACATGCATTTTTAGATTCTACAATCATTATGACATTTCAGTGTTTCTTCATCTACTTCTAATTGGTTGCTTACATGAAAATGTACTTTTTGTTATGAAGATGAAACAAGTACATTTTAATGTATTATAATTAAAATATGCAGTGCAAATACAGAATCAAACAGTAAGAGAGATTACTGTTAGGCACTATTTATTTATTACAAATCAAATAATAGGAATTAGAAAAAGATGAGTAGTGTGAACCAGTGAGCATAAGAAGATGCCTAACTGTTCTACATTGGTGCCACAATTAGGTATTGGGTTCCTATGACTTGTTCTCTGGTTCATAGATGAAGAGGAATTTTCCTCCAATGCATGATACAGTGTCTCACCCATAACTGATTTAGAAGACAAGATTTGGGATTTTTAGTTGATGATGTAAGTAAGATTTTTTTCTCTTCTAAGATTTGAGGTTGTAATGGTTAAGACGGAAGACATATTGGGATGGGCTGCATATGTATTACATGTTAGAAAGACTTAAATTTTTTGGACCAGATGTGGAATGTTATGAGTCAAATTGTGTCTTCCTAAAATACCTGAAAATATGCTAACACTACTTCAGAATGTGACATTAATTAGAAATAGGATCATTGCAGATGATAATAAGTTACAGTGATATAATACTGAAGTAGAATGGGCCCTTAATCCAGTATGATGGGTCATAAAAAGACAATATACAAATGAGGGGAGAACACTATGTGAACATGGAGACGAAGATTACAGTTAGGTTGCCATAAGCCAAGGAAAGCCTGCAGAAGGCAAGGGAAATCTCACCGAAAGACTCTATGGAGAGCATGGCTCAGCTGATGTCGTGATTTTGAGAAAATTAATTTCTATTGTTTCAAGCAATAGAATTTTTTTCTATTGATTTTTTAAAACATCATCACAGTTAAAAATTACTGGGCCAGTTTATGGTACTTTGCTACAGCAATTTAGGAAATACATATGCTTTAGGTAAATATAATATTTTGTATTTAATAAAGTACTAAATTTTGTATTAATATAATTGTTTACCACAGAAACACACAAAGACTTTTTGTATAAAAGAAAAAAAGTTTTGGGTCTAAAACATCCTGGTGATTTTTTTTAAAACTTAAACATGATTCTTCTGCCTTCATTGTCTTAATGGAATTAAAAAATAGTGTATCTTAAGTTTAAAATCATTCCCAGGAATTAGGATTGTGCAAATAAATTCATGTACATAATGGTTTACTGGTAGATGTGACTGGGGTAAAAAGAAGACAGAAAAAGTAAGTGGTAAGATCAAAAAGAAAAAGTAGAGCTAATTATCACTACTTTGCTTCCTGTGCACATATTAAAGATAATGAGAGTTATAGACACTGTGTTTCTAATCAGCTAATATAAAGTAATTTGCATTAAAGGTGCACTCTAGTAGACCCAAATTCAACAAGCCTGGGTACATGTGGCTATCATTGTAGTGTGCTTACTTAAATCTTTTAGATATATACGGAGGAGTGGGATAACTGTCTCATATGGCAGTTCAAGTCCAAGTTTTTTGAGAAATCTCTGTATCTATTTACAGAGTGATTGAACTAATTTGCAGTCCCACCAACAATGTATCAGTGTATCTTTTATCGTATTCTCACCAACGTTTATTGTTATTTCTATTCCTGACAATTGCCACTCAGACCACAGTGAGATGAAATCTCAATGTAGTTTAAATTTGCATTTCCCTAATTGCTAGTGATGTTGAATTTTTTTATATATATATTTGTTGGCTCTATTTATCCTTTTGAGTAGTATCTGTTTAGTTCCTTCACCAATTTATTAATTTTGTTTTGTTTTGTTTTTGGGTATTAAGTTTTTCTAATTCTTTGTGCATCCCGGATATTAATGCCCTGAGGAGTAGGTGGCAAAGATTTTCTCCCATTCTGTTGGCCCTCTCTTTGCTCTCTTGTTTCCTTTGTTGTGAAGCTCTTTTAATTTAATGCCATTCAACTTACTGAACTTTCTGTTGTAATTAGAATATGGATATCCAGTTTTCCCAGTACTATTTGCTAAAAAGACTATTTTTTCTCCAACAAATATAAAAACAGGCATAAAAAATGTATTTTTAAACATCATGGCAGTTAGAAATTACTGGGCCAAGTACGGTGTCACATGCCTGTAACCCCAGCAACGCAGTAGGCTGAGGCATGAGGATCGTGAGTTCAAACCAGCCTCAGCAATTTATCAACTTCCTAAAGAAACGCAGTGAGACACTCTCTCTAAATAAAATATAAAAAAAGGTTTGGGATGTGGCTAAGCACCACTGGGTTCAATCCTTGGTATCAAAACACAAATGAACAAACAAACAAAAAAGAAATTACTGGGCCTTTCTGCCAGTGATGAATTTCTATCTAGAAGCAGTAGAGCAGCCAACATTTCTGTCAAGACCTGTGAAGGGACTGGGAATTTAACCTACTTACATACTAGTATTGTATTTTTACTGTTTCACAGTTCCTGGCAGAAGACGAAGAATTCTAGATGGAAGACAGAGAACTTTTGCAACTCTCAGCAAGAGCAGTAGTCAAAAATTTACATCACTTTGTTCTGGTTCCTATGTTCCCTTTAAGACAGGGGAGAATGTACAGGGCCCTTCACAGATGCTGCACACCCAGTGTGCTTTGTTCCCTGAGGAAACCCCTGAACTTGCAGGATTTATTGCTTTTATAAGAGGAAAAGTCAGCCTGCTCATTTTAGCAGGGAAGGTAGTGAATATTTCATCATCTTTCAGAATTACTTGCAGAGAAATGACCTAGGTAAAGGGTCGTCAGGACCTTATATTATTATCACAGCCAGAGAAAAACTTGAAGGGCATGGCAGGCCCGTGGCAATCACTATTCTCGGTTATTTACACCTCCACACTGTAAGTTTCAGGCAGAATTTGAATTTTGACATGATTATGCTACTCTGTCAAACACTGATTAATGTAACCAAGAAAAGATCTCACCCAAATCGGTTCAGTTTGTCTCACATAGTATTTAGGGTACAATCAACAAGATTCTAAGCATCAAGCTAAACTTAAGTACTGACTGCTCTTGGGTGTGTACCACAGGACACAGAATCAGCCACCTGTAAATAAATCCTAGAGAGGAGCAGCAGGTTCTAATTTAGACATTTAGTATATAGTCTGAGGCCATATATCATTCATTACGAATAAGGATGATCTTTGATGTCACTGTCAACAACATTTGGGGCAACAGATGAGCCACCAAGCAACCTCTATGGCGCAATGCAAAACATTTTCCATCCATGTTTTCTCCATATACCTGAAGGGGCTCAGGTATCTCCAGGTCATGCTGAATTGCCACCTTTGCATTAGATTGGATAAATCACATGGTCAGTCATTCAGTATTTATATATTTTATTTGTGTGTATGATATAATCCAAGGTTACTGAGACATAAGGAAAATTATATCAATCTGTGTAACTCAGAAATAAAGTTGTGGAAGTCTGTGTTTCTCAAGCAGGTCCTTTTGCCAGCCTCAGCTGCTCCTTGATTTTAATGGTTGGCCTAGATTTAGGAGACAAAGAGAATGACCCTTTCTACTCCCTGAAGTTCCTAGGGTTAAGATGTTCACTTGACAGGGGCTGAGGATTTTTGTTCTTCTCTGCAACTACCACCTTCTGTGTTCATATTCAGAACCTATAACTTCATTGTTCTCTTTAATCAGTTCCTACTTGTACCCAAACCTCAGGGTGTCATCTCAAATTTTCAGTGTTCAATATGACCTTGTTTTGTTCTGATCATTATTTAATTACCAAAGGAGAGAAAGTCCACTTTTGGAGGAAGTCTCATTCGGTAACCAAACTGTGACATTGGCAAGGATAAGAGATTTTATAAAAAAAAAAATCTTGCCAATAATGTTCAGGAAGGTCTGGGGACCATGACAAATATCTATCCAACACTTTATCAAGCACCTGATCCATGTAAATGTAAAAAAATAGAAATTAAAGGTAACAAAATGTATTTTTTCTAAGAACTTCCAATGGAGCAAGATGGAAAAGTTTATAAATGAGAAAAAATGTGAAAATTTTGCTACAAGATGCCAAAGGAACAAGATGATTATTATCCTCTTTTCTCTTTCTTACACTTCTTAACCATTGACTATAATAAGCTTTATTAAGTGTGAGTCTTTGACTATTGAAATTTTTTACCTGTGTGATTCTTCTTGGAACTAATTTGAATTTCTGTCTTTATTCTTAGTTTCTCATTCAAAACTCCCAAATTATATTTTAAATCTTGATTCTCAATAAGTCTTCAGTAGATGAAGCTGATTGTATTTAAAGCATTTCTACATGATGTGCCACAGTGCTCCCAAATTCAGATTGTCAGCAACTGAACTCTTGACCTTTCTTCCTACGCTATCTTTTCTTTTTTCTTTCTTCTTTTTTTTTTGTAGTTGACAACAGCAGAGGCAACTATTCTATATTCTGGAATCAAAATCAAGAAGTCATTAATGACCTTATATTGCTTATTCCAGTAGGACCAATATGACCCATGATCATTTGATTTAAATCTGAAGAAAACCTCTTCAATCCCTCTGTTGCTTTCTTTTCTCATTGTTCCACATTATATTGTGGGAAACATTAGCCCATTTTTGTATACATCACTACAGTAATGGCCACCCAAATGAGTATTTTAAAACTATGTCATTAGGTTACCATTCTGCTTAATAATCTATGACTGTCTATTTATTGGATCCAGTCCATATACTGGTGTTGCTTTTACTATACTCAAGCTGAGATGAAATTTTCCTTTGTTCTATGAGTCAGATGTTTTGCTTTAAAATGGAGAGAATTTGATTTCATAAAATGATCTGTAAGAGTTTTTCTCCCCTATGGTTCTCACTGAAGACACATTTGTTTTCATTATCTGTGTTAGGTAATTTTTAAGTTGTGACATATTAAGTAGGAACAGATATTGCTGCAGGACTTAGAAACATGCCTTTTGCTGATACTCTGATATGGCATAAGTTTTTGATATGGCATAAGTTAAAATATGTGGTAAGTTCCCTTTTTACACTGTGAAAACAGAATGTGTAACAGATATATCTGTAACTTCTGTCAAAATATGTATGATACAAAAGTATGTCCTTCAATAAGACTGTGGATACTATTCAACTACCAAAAATTAATTTGAAAATAATTTTAAGTATCAGAGATGAGAGTTTATTTGTATAGATCTTTTACACATGTCTATGATACTTTGATGTCCAGATTAATATATAAAACTATTTATCAACAAACAATATACTATTCCTACTACTATTTTTAACTACTGTATATGTAAAATTTCATAATTCTAAAACAAATAAAAATTTCACTACAAATTATTTTCCTTAGCTCTAAGTCATGTGTAAACAATCTTTTTTTTTAAATTTGGTGAAACTGACACATACACAACAAATTTATGCATACTAATTGTAGCTCCAAGCCATCTCCTGACATAAGCTTTCTGACTTTGATAATTACCATCCTTCTCTATGTTTGTAATCTAACCAAACCTAACTGATCCTACATCCCCATGTTCCATCTCTAAGATGAGGTGTGTATGAGATATATATTAACTGATCTTTTGACAAATACCTTTTGTTACAAAGAATTTGTCAGTATTTACCCTTTGTGCATATTTCATATTTTTTTTAAAGAGAGGGTGAGAGAGGAGAGAGAGAGAGAGAGAGAGAGAGAGAGAGAGAGAGAGAGAGAGAGAGAATTTTTAATATTTATTTTTTAGTTCTCGGTGGACACAACATCTTTGTTGGTATGTGGTGCTGAGGATCGAACCCGGGTTGCATGCATGCCAGGCGAGCGCGCTACCGCTTGAGCCACATCCCCAGCCCATATTTCATATTTTATATTACTACTCTTATAATAAAAGACTCAAATTTTATTTTTGAGCATTTTTTTCTTCTTCATAAGTGAAGACAAGCCATATTGCTAAAACTAGCCTTCATAGTAAGGAAACCATCTGCCTTCTCTGCCAACCCTAACCCTTTGCAATCCTACAAAGCCGTTTTAAATTTGTCACTTTCCCAAATAACCACAGTCTTCATTGACATGTCTTGAACTTCTGAAGTACTCTTTAGTCCTGCTAAAACTGTTGGCATTGGATAATATTCAACTTTGGGCTATGTGACAACTCATACATTCCAATCTGACATTGCAGAAGAAGTAAACGAGGATAAAATTCCTTGTGAAGAGAGGTAAGTAACAGATAGTGTAGATGCTAATTATAATGTTTTTCTCAATCTACTATAATGAACAACCACTACCCAGTGGATATTAGATATTGAATAAAAATGTGCTCAGTGTTAATCAATGAATTCATAAATAAATATATTAAAGTAATATAACTACCTAAAATCCCAAACTTGGTTCATTTATTTTTGATATGGCATAGGTTAAAATATGTGGTAAGTTCTGTTTTTACAATGTGAAAACAGAATGTGTAATATGAGAATTTTATCTTTAAATAGCATTGATGGTGTCATATTGAATTTCTGATTCTTAAGGTAAATTTAAGACCTATTATGCCATCTCTACTCAGATTCAAGAATAAGTAAATATTGTTTTAAAATTTGAAATTGATATAATTCACTTACAATTTTTTAAATTTATTCCTGAATGTTTAAACACATAAATATGAGATAATACCAATATAACATATACTTAGCACTTTCCTTATTCCATGAACATGGAAAGGCATTTTTAAAATCTAGTGGACTTGTTAGTAAGCCATGATCATAATCAGCATTCATTTTGCAAAGTGTTTCCATAGAAACATTGAATATCCCATTATTTATCTGAGTCTGGGTTTAATAAGGAACATTGACTACAAATTTACAGAAAATTATTTATGAGCAGAAATTCTGCATGGCATTAGTAGTAACAGGTTGGAAAAATCATTAGAGAGGGTTCTGGTTTGGGAGTCAAGTATGGGACTGTGCAGAAAAATTCAACTGAATCTGACAATTATGAAAATGACAAATGTATTCCCAAGATCTTAGGCAGCTTTCTTTCTTACAAAAATAATGTTCTCCTATGTTCTTTACCCAAAAGGAGATAATTGGTTTCAGTATTTGTTTCTCTAGGAAGGTTAAGAGCTAAACACTCCAGGAGAATAGTCCTTCAGTTTCTTGATAGGTGTTTTCTTTTTACTGCAATATTAAATGTTTTATACACAGAATCACTATCTGCTGAAGTGGGTTTAAATCCCCATTGAGGGCCAAGAGTCTGATCATTTCCAGGAAGTTTATTAGGGTTGTAGAGGCATCTTAGCCTGGAAAATTCTGGGTTGCTGTAAATGTCTCCTGTTTATTAGAAATTTTTGTGAGGTGGTACTGTGACTTGAGATTTCTAATTATCTTCCCAGTGTCTAGTCTCCTCTTTAAACCTAAAGACAGAACTCTGCTTTCATGAAGATTGATAAATCTAGTTGAAGAAGTGTTATGGTGCAACAGCTCAGAAAACACTCTAAGTCAGAATTTGAAACAAATTAGAGAGTCTTTATTATCTAGCTAGAGACTGTTCCTCAGGGTCCAACTGACCCTCTGGGAGAACAGCAGCCATCTGCAATTAGGTCAGAGTATTTAAAGGGGAAAAACCACATCCTATGGATTCTTGCAAGTTACAAACAAGCAGGATATAAGGGCTGAGAAAGCAGTTAGCAAAGCAAAAACAGACAACCACTTTCTGGCTTCAAGCACATTTGTGGGTCTACATCCTAGGTTCGAGTACATCTGTGGGCATATGAAGTACATAAAAACAATTTTTTAAACATCTTAGAAACAGCTTATATGAGGGTTTCACACAGGAGTCATAAAAATGGAGTCACTATGGCTATCTTTACTTATACTTGCCTATAGCTATACCTTGTACTTAACTATTAACCAATACTTATCTGTAAGTTATATTAACTTTTGGGTTTATACCTTACACTGTTCTATATCTTATTTCTAAGAATTTAAATTTTATGTCTTATAGTTACATGATTACACTGTCCTACTATTACTTCTTTTAACTTTTAACTAGAGTAGCTTAACATTATATATTCTATAACATTTATCACATAATCATCTTATCCTACTTATTAATATTTCATAACCTATAATCTATAATCTATATTGATTAAGCTTACACCATAACAGAAGCACTGTTGCTAGCTGGCCAGGCTGTCGGGATGAGCTGGATTTAAAGAAGCTGGCTGTATCAATAACTAAGGAAACAGTAAAGAAACCACGCAGCACACAAACATGAGTTTCTAAGATCAAGGGAAGGACAGCTCAGTGACCCCAAGGGTCAGCTCCAGGCTGGGCAGAGCTGGAAAGAGAGCATGCACCCGGATCCTTTTTATTTTATAAGGTGGGGGGCCATACACAAGGGGGGTTTGATGGAATGTTCTTCACCAAACAAGGCAGGGAATAGAGTTTCCAAGGTGGAGTCTTCCTTTATGATGTCTTGTGGTCATCAAATTGATTGACATCTTGGCAAGTCACACCCATCTCAGGTGCTGTGTGGGATCACAGGCAGAGCGAGAGGAAAGGCACACTTTCTTCACACACCCCTTTCAACGCATGAGGCTGAACCTGTCCCCTCATACACTCAAATGCTCATAGCTCCTACATACAGCCCATGGACAACTCGTGACAAAGTACCTTTCTAATCTTCCTTTAAAATAAGTATAGGTATAGCACTAATGCTCTGGCTCAAAATTATGGTCAGAAGTCACTCAATGAAGCTGCCAGAAAAATTTCCTAATGTGAGCCAATTCAATTAATGACTGTTTTTTTTTTTTGTGTGAGAATCAGTTGTTTCTTCCTCTAATTGCAAAAATATAATTGCTGAAATTTCATGTAATACAAACATAAGTAAACTGTACTGATCTGTGCACAGGCTATAGGTATAAGGGAAGATGATGGAGATGGAAGGTTCCTGAACACTGTTGACAATATAGAACCATCATAGCAGCCCTACTGTGTTTCCTGTCTTCCTTTTATATGAGAGCAAAATGAATACCCAGTATTTTAATAATTTGTGAATTTGGGTCTTTATTACTAATAACTGAACACATTTTTTTTTTTACTGAATTATACTCTAAAAAAGAAAAAGCAGGGGTTGGGGTTTTAGCTCAGTGTTAGAGCACTTGCCTATCATGTGTGAGGCCCTGGGTTCGATCCCCAGCACCACATAAAACTAAATAAACAAAATAAAGGTACTGTGTCCATCTACAACTAAAAATACTAAAAAGTAAATGCAGGTTATGGATTCCATCAGTATTTCATATAACTTTTGCTTTCTGAAGTTTGTTTAGAACTTATTATCACTAGCAAATAGCTGGGTATATTTTTCAAGTGCTTAATAATATTTAAATTGAATATCATAATAAACATTTATATTGTTTTCATATTATTTGAAATACAATATATTCTGAAAGTGAGAGAGAGAAAAAAGATTGCGTAAAATAGCATCTAAAACATCACATACTGAAAATTCATTTGCAAAAAAGGTTATTACCAAATTCAGAAGATGAGGATTTTTGTACAAGACCAGAACAAATCACTTCCTTATATTTTCTGCATTATAAAACAAATTAGAGTGTATAGTCTGAGAGATAACTTTAGATCAAGAAACTATTCCATAGTCTTAAAATGTTTTACCCTACATAATATACTATTAGGTTTTTATATCTGGGCATTTACTTAAAGTAATAACCAACATTAGCAGATAATGTCAGTAATATATCAAACTATTGGTTACATCCCCAAATGGAAGACTTGGGGCTATTTTGAGGGAATTTTGCTGTTGCTTTGTTTTATTTTTTTAACTGAGATAAATTACTTCTTCCAGCAAGAAAATAGTTAAAAATATATTTCTTGAACCAAAAAGTTTCCCAAGAAGAATACATGTAAATGTTCCTTCTTTTTCTAGTTATTCTCTAGTTATTTAACAGTGTGGGAAGATTTTAGAGATTCCCCCTATATCAACTATCTTCTTTCTCTGTCATAAGAAATTCCTATTATTAGCTAGTAACATTGTCAACTGAAATAAAAGTCACAATCTGCTCTGTAATTGCTTTGCAGCTAAATGTGAACATCAGACTTTCTAACAAAGTAAGCACGTATCTGATGTGGCATTAAGAGAATATTTTTTTTCATTAAAATGAAAGAAGTATACATTTTCTAAAATTTCTTTTTTTTTCTTTCTGCTATATCAGTCTCCACTTATCCATGGGTTTTCTTTTTGTGGCTTCAGTTTCCCAAGGTCAGTTGTAGTCTGATGATATTTAATGGAAAACTCCAGGAATAAGCAATTCACAAGTTCTAAAATTGTGTACCAATCTGATTAGTTTAATAAAAATCTCATGTTGTCCTGACACTTCTTTCCCAATACATGAATCATCCTTGGGTCCAGCATATCCATTCTATATATATGGTATCCCCATCCCATTAGTCACTTAGTAACTATCTCAAGTTTAAAATCTAATGTACTAGTAAGGCTTGTGTTCAAGAATTCCTTATATTACTTAATAATAGTCTCAATGCATAAGAGTATTGATGCAAAGAAGGTACTAGGGCATAAAGTATGGAAGGAAAAATTAAATTTGTTATTACATGGCAGTACTATAGTACATATAGGAAAAATGTATTATATAGGGTATTATATTCTCTGTGGTGTCAGGCATCATTTGCGGTCTTACAACATATCCCCCATGGATAAGAGAAGATTACTATATTTGGTATATCATGGGTCCTTTTAACATAAGTTTAAGGCATGGGGTGAGAATAAAAGGGGTTAAGTCAGAAAGTATGCAGTACACAAATAAATAATGAACCGCAGACCCCTGTATCTCTTTAGAATGAGAGAATAAATAAATTGAATCTTTTAAGTCATTAATCTGAGATTTTTCTCTCCTATGCAGTCAAAGCTAATTCTAATTTATGCAGTACCTATTCAGGCATAACTTAAAGATACTGCAGGTTTGGCTCCACATATTTGGTATTAAAGAGAGTCCCACAGATTTTTTAGTTTTCCAGGGCATACAAAAATTATTTTTATGTAATAATTGCAAGAGAATTATGAAAAACTACCTTACTTAAAATACCTTATTGTTTAAAATAATAATGATTATCTGAAACTTTAGTGAGTTATAATCTTGCTGTTGGAAAGTCTTACTTTGATGTTAATGGCTGCAGATTGATAAGATAGGTGGTTGCTAATGATTGGGGTGGCTAGGACAATTTATTAAGACAACAATGAGATTTGCTAAATTAATTGACTTGTTTCTAAGAAAATATTCACAAAATATAGCGATATGCCATGATGTTTGATAACATTTTCCTACAGTAGCACTTCTTCCAAAATTGTTCTCTCAAACCCTGTCACTGATTTATAAACTTTCTTTGCTCATCTATAGGAAGCAACTCTTAATCCATTCAAGTTTAATAATAAGGTTGGAACAATTCATTCACATCTTCTAATTCTAGTTCTTTTGTTATTTGCACCCCATCTGCAGTTACTGCCTTCATTGAAGTCTTGAACTCCTCAAAGTAATCCATGAGGTTTGGAATCAACTTCTTCCAAACTCCTGTTAGTATGGGTATTGTGAATTCCTCCCATGATCCGCAAATGTTCATGGTATCTAGAATGGTACATCTTTTTCACAAGGTTTTAAATTTACTTTTCCTAGATTCATTAGAGGATTCACTATTGGTGGCAGTTATAACCTTAAAAAGTGTGTTTATTTTTTTAAAATAGTTTTTTTTTAGTTGTAGTTGGACACAATACCTTTATTTTATTTATTTTTTATGTGATGCTGAGGATTGAACCCAGCCCCTCACATGTGCTAGTACCACTGAGCCACAACTTCAGCACCCCCTAAATTCATTTCTTAAATAATGAAACTTGAAAGTGAAAATGACACCTTGATCCATGGGCTTTCGAAAGGATGTTGATTTTATCAGGCATGAAAACAACATGAAATTAATGAATGAGTACTGACATCAATTTAAAGCCACCAGTTGTAGTAGGCCCCAACAAAACAGTCATCTGGTCCTTTGAAAGTTTGAATCCAGGCTTTGCCATCTCTCTAGCCATCAATGTCCCAGATGGCATCTTTTACCAATAGGAGTTCTTTTCATCACACTAAAAATCTGTGGTACAGTCACATTTATCAATTATGTCATCTAGATCTTCTGGGCAACTTGTAGTAGCTTAAACACTAGCACTTGCTGTTTCACTTTGCAATTTTATGTTACAGAGATGTATTCTTTTCCTCAACTTCATTAACTAACCTCTGTTGGCTTCTATTTTTTTCTTCTGCATCTTCTTCACTTCTCTCAGCCTTTATAGAAACTGAAGAGAGTTAGGGTCTTGCTCTGCATTAGGCTTTGGCTTGAGGGAATGATGTGGCTATTTGGTCTCCTGTCCAATAAAATTTTCTCCAATTCAGGAAAGAGTTTGTTTTACTTTCTCCTCATTTGTATATTTACTGGAGGAGCACATTTAAATTCCCTCAAGAACTATACCTTTGCCTTTACAACTTGGCTATTTTGTAAAGAGGATTAGTTTCGGCCCATCTTGGCTTTTGGCATGCCTTTCTTAAAAGTTTAGTCTTTTCCTTTATTTGTTGGTTTGTCTGAAGTGAGAGACATGCATCCCTAGTTTTCATTTGAGTACTTAAAGGCCATTGCAGGGTGGCAGGGTTATTAATTGGCCTAATTTCAATATTGTTGTGTCTCACAGAATAAGAAGGTCAAAGGAAAAGGTAACAGATGAGGTTAGTGCAGCAGTCAGAACAAACACAATGTCTGCCCACTTATCTATCTTATAGGGGTGTAGTTCAGAGTGACTCAACAAAATTATAATAGTAACATCAAAGATCACTGATCATAATTATTATACAAGATATAATAATAATGAAAATGCTTGAGATATTAGGAGAATTATGGACATGTAACACAGAGACTTGAAATGAGCTTATGGTATTGGAAAAATGTCAATATAATTGCTCCAGTCAGGGTTGCCACAAATCTTCAATATGTACAGTAATGCAGTATCTGTGAAGTACAGTAAAACATATAATAAAATGAAAATAATATATTCCTGTATTTCTCATATCTATGGCACACAGAATGCATTTTGGATATGAGATACATTTTAAATGTAAAAGTGAACTAGTGCGATAACTTTAACTCTCTAACTTCATGGATTAATGTCACATTTTTAATAAAATATCTTCTTTTTAAATAATATTTATTTTGGTGGCACAAGCATACAGATATTTTATTAATCCAAGATGTTAATAGAGATATAAAAGATAAAAATTTATCAATTAAATTATCGTATCTATTTTAAACTTTTTAGAAAATTTAAAAACATTATTTTTGAATACTCTCTAACTCACAATTTTCTGAATTTAATATTCATAGAAGTCAGTACATTGCTAATAATAAAAAAGCAAGAAAAAAACCTCCCTAAACATCTAAGCATAATAAAAAAGTTCAATCAAGTAAAAGAACTCCCATTTTATAGTTTTAACACTATGGTGGTGTGGTGGGAAGTGGGGATAGTATTACTTATTTAGTTCAAGCTTTATACCTTACCTGAAATTTCTGGAGAACTTAATTTTGAAAGTGGTCTTGGAAGCATTACACCTAAAAATTTTTGAATATGTGCCTATAGATGTATGAAAATGCTACATTTACAATAGTGACATCAGTTATGTATGATAAAGACACATAATTGTGTAAATGTACTTAAGTCTTATTTCTTAAAAGTATTATTATAAACAAAATCATGAAATAGCTTAGTAAAATCTTTAATGTCCTTATGTTTAACATTTGTGAACTTTACTACATAGTCCATCGAAGTAATAAATTAATAATTACTGAAACTATGTAACTGGTAGGTAATATGGATCATGTGCTTTAATTATAATCATTATGTATATATATACATATTATACATATAATATACACATAATAATTATATATATATAATATATATATATAATTCTAGACTCAGTATTTTTTTGAAAGTTCCAAAATCAAAAAGAAAATGAGATACAAATTGATAGCCACACTTCTTCTTACCCATTGCATTAACTCTAAAGTTTTAATTTTTTTATCAAATGGAAAGAATAATTCAGTGATTGATTTAAAGAGAATATGTGTATCCCTAGCCTACTTGCTGAGTGCTATTGTTTGGGTCTCTAAGTCAAATAGACAAGTCAGCAACATTGATTTGGAGGAAAACATACACTCTGCAGATGGAGTAAACAATGGTTCAAGGAAAAAACTTGAAAACTCAAAGCAATGTTTTAAGGGCTGAACTTGCAAACCTAAAAATATAAAGTGATGACAGTATTATCATAGGCTGCTTAGAAACTTGAAAGAAATCTCTTAAGTGTGAAGCCTAGTGTTTGTTTTGACAGAACTAGAGAGCTGATAATTCCTTCCTGCTAATCCATTCTTCTAAGCAAATCTATTTGTCCAAGAAATGCTTCTTAATAAGCCACATTTAAAGCACTTAATGCAAAAAGGCAAAGCAATGCAACAATTAGAAAAGGAGAATATTTTAGAATTTCCTGATGTTTTTAATATTATAGATTCCTCTATAACATTCCTAAAGATTTATTATAATAAGTCTCATACAGGACCCAGAGATGTGTATGTACACATAGACACTGGAGATTCTCAGGAAAATGGACCGAGCAACACATTTTAAACTGAGTCAATCTCTATGTTTTTATATTTGTGTCATAGAGGACAAACATTAAATTATAAATTTAAATGAACTCAATTAATGTGAAAATCTTTAGTTTTCAATGATAAAAACAACTTAAAGGAATGTCAAAATCTCACTTGAATATGTAAGATATGAGTTTTTCCTGCCATAGAGAGCTTGCCATATAGATTCAGGGATCCTGGATTAATATAATCTCCTACATCAGAGACAAAGAACCTGGTGACTTATGAGTCAGCAAGCCTCAGGAGCTCTATGCTCCTGTCAGTTCTTCTCACTCCTGAATCTCACAGGATGAGATGCAGCAGTGTAGGTAAATGCTGAAGATGTAAGAAATCTCCTCTCCCTTGTAAGAGGGCTGGGGAAAAAATGTTTGAAATTTTCCCAGTACAGTTTATTATTTTGAACATCACTTAAAACTTGCCCATTTTCTCTAAGGAAACACGTCCCAATCTTCTGAGACTTTCATTTTTCTTAGCTTACAAAAAAATGTGCAGACATTAAAGACCCATGGAAAATTATCTCTTCAAAGTGAAATTTCTATTTTTAATTGAGTATTTTACAAGTTAAAATAACAGATCTTATCTCCTTCTTCATGTGACTTGTTTGTTCATTTTTACTTTTTTCTTAAGAGCCATGAATTTCCACCACCATCTCAGTAGCTTTCCTGAGTATTATAGGAGGTGTTCACATAGTGCAGTTCCAAAAGAAAACACAGGCCCTAATTCTACAGCATAAAGCTAGATAACTGTGGCCAGCAATTCAGTTCCTAGTCAACCTGAAGTCTTCGATATGCAATTTATTGTCTCTCTTTTTAGATAACTTTACAAAATATGTTTAGAATGCCCTATATAGTGAGATAAACCCCCCTCAGATTTCTTCTTCCCTCAAAGTTCCATACTATGGCAACTTCAATATTTATTAACTAAAAAGAAAAGAAAATCCAATGACCTCACCCACATGCATTGCCCACTTTTATTATAGATGGAAGAACTCTAAACACAAGCCAGATTTTTAGAAAATTCTTTTAAATCTCTGTTAAACAGGAAAGTCTAAATCTCCCAACTTCCATGTATATTTTTCATTCTAACTTCTAATGTTGAAAAGACTGAGGAAGGCATGTACCAATTACATTTCCTCTTTATAACATCTAAATAATGGTATCCTGGTAGGGACATGTGACATTTTCAATGTGTTCTACTTAAGACAACAGGTCTAGTTCAAAGTTGAACTGCTGGAAAGATTAGCACAAAAAGACCTGAATGGCTCAATACTTCCCACTGTACATATTCCCATTGTATTTAATATAATTTTTAATTTATCACATAATCTTTCCTTAGTTGCAATTAAGGATTATTAATTTTGCAAGGAACTTCCATTGCAGGGACAGGGTTGGTGGTGAGATTCTATTTTATATTTAGAAAACACATGTTAAAAGGCATTATGTTAACTAGCATGATGTCCCTAAATATGAAATAAGTCAAATATGTCACAGCATCTGACCTCAGAAAGCTTATAGCATCTTAAACAAAAACCGTTTTGTAGAAATAACCATAATTTAGGATGAAAATTGATGCCTTGTTAAAGAATATATTCCTTTTGTAAGAAATTGTCACAATTTAGGAGCTTAAAACAGCACTTTTTTTTTTTTAGTCTTAATGTTCTGGGAGTTAGAACTCCAAATCAGTTTCACTGGGTTAAATTTAAGATATTGGCAGAATTGATTTCCTTCTAGAGATTTTATGGAGGAAAATCACTTATTATCTTTTCTAGCTTCCATGGTCTACCTACATTTTTGTCTTACCTCCTGTTCTAGAAATTGCATCACTCCAGTCCCTGCTGTCATTGTCATATCACCCTCTGACTTCAGCTCTCCTGCTTACATATATTCCCTTATATATGCCCTTGTGATTATATTGGGCTCACATAGTTAATCCAGAGTCATCTTAAACTCCCATCCCAAATCCCTAATTTAATCACATCAACCAGGTCTCTTCTCTCTTGTGGATGAACATATTCACTGGTTAAGGAATCAGTACATAGATCTACTTGGCAGACCATCATTATACCTAAGAAAGGGAGGTATATATCTTTGTTATCATAGAGAATTTTAATAAGGTACATGTTGGTTTGATAGCTTATGATTACCTTATTAGTATTATAAATATTACAACAGGCAAAAATTTAAAAGTTGCTAGAACTGAACATGACTTAGGAGGGAACCTCTCAACTTTCTCATCTCTCTCATAAAAATGACTGAAAATGCACAGAAGAAAAGAGAACTCTGAACATTTTTAAATACTCCAAAATTTTTGTTAATGAAACAGTAGGTGACCTTAATGCAGTCCAGTACAACAACTTCTGAACCTGCTTGCTTTTTATTGACTTCCAAGGTTGTTTACTAATAATCTGTTCACAAGTACATCTGAAGCCTAAAAATGTAATGACTAGATCCTAATCTAAATCTTGATAATAATTTCAGAGAGAAAGAAGCAGGTGAGCTTCCTATCACAATATGGTAATGTTTTGACACTACTGTCTACTTTGAAGTCAAAAGACTGGAAAGGGCATACCCTTGAAGCTTCATTCTGATGTCACAGTGTGATTTGAATGAATATTCATGCTTTCTAATGTCTGCAATGCTGTCATGGTCCCATCAGTTATTAAGCAATGGCAATATGATGTTGTTTTGATGATTCTTGTTTTATTATTCCTACCAACTGCTGTAATGTATACTTGAGCATCAAACTTCTATCTCCCAACTAAGGCTCATTTATTATTTTAATGACATTTAAAAATAACATGTAATTTATAAAAATACTACAGCATCAAATAGGAAAGTTCTGACAAACAAACATGTGCTTTCTCCAGCTTAAAAAACTTAGTATTAACTTATGCTTACAAGAAAGATGGAGTAGTGGAGATGCAATTCATCCTTCTACCTGAAATATCCAAAAAAAAAAAAAAACAAAGAAAAAAAACCAGAAAATCTATAAAACAATTGTTTTCAGTGACATCCCTTAGTGAAGAATAGTGATCCCTTTGTAACCAGGAAAAAATATGCAAGCACCAGGATAATTTGAATTCCACTCCATGAGAAGTGTTTTCAGGCCACATTACAGAGAGAAACTACTCAGGCAAAGCCTAAAAAATATCTGCTGAAGAGATGGAATGTAGAGTACCTGAAGAAGAGAGCTCAAGTTTGAAAAGTAGAATTCAATCAGGAAGCAACTACAGAGAGAGAATTCCAGAGAGCTACAGAAGGTCCTTTGCAAATATTCAACTGAGTACTGACTACGTATTTTTGTGAGTAAATTACCTACTCCTGAAGGAAGAAATATTCAAAGGTGTTCAAAGTAGCAGTGCTTGATGCTCATTTCATAGAGCTCTTCATTGCTGTGACCAAATGATGAAGATGAACCCTGGTTAATCAGAAAAGATCACAAAAAAAAAAAAAAAAGATAAAAAAAAAAAAAGAAGAAGAGTATAGATCCAGATTCTATTCAAAGTGCCTTATTAGCATCAGGTCTTAGATCAAAACGACCTAGTTTTTCATCTACACCAGTTATCCCACCTGCTCCTAACAGTACACCAGCTAACAGTAACAGTAGCCTCATGACAAGTCAGGACGCTGTGGAAAGGGCCCAACAGATGAAGAAAGACCTACTGGATAAATTGGAAGAGCTTGCGGAAGCCCTGCCACCTAATACTCTGGATGAACTTATTGATGAGCTTGGTGGTCCAGAGAACGTTGCTGAGATGACTGGCCACAAGGGGCGGGGGCTGGGGGAGGGGTGTC
The DNA here is from genome assembly GCF_045843805.1 of Urocitellus parryii. Lineage (NCBI taxonomy): Eukaryota > Metazoa > Chordata > Mammalia > Rodentia > Sciuridae > Urocitellus > Urocitellus parryii. Next base: position 151,752,524 of record NC_135532.1, read on the forward strand.
AAGATGGCAGCGGGGAGGTAGGCAGAGCCGGACGCCCGCTGCCGCCGCCTCCGCCTCCCCTCCAGTCGCCTCTGGCTCATAAAGCTCTCACCCCCGGGGAGAAGCTGTCCTGGCGTCGGGTCCCGCGAGGAAAATGGTGGAACCAGGGCAAGATTTACTGCTTGCTGCTTTGAGTGAGAGTGGAATCAGTCCAAATGACCTCTTTGATATTGATGGTGGAGATGCAGGGCTTGCAACTCCAATGTCTACCACTCCAGTTCAGCAGCAACAGCCTCCATCTACTACAATGTTCGCGTTGAATCAAATAAATCAGCTTCCAACCTTGGGATCTACAATTGTCAGGACTAAAACACCACCTGTTACAACCAATCGGCAAACCATCACTCTAACAAAATTTATCCAGACTACTGCAAATACATGCCCTTCCGTCTCAGCACCAGTAGTAGGAAATGCCATGACTTCTGCACCTTCAAAAGAGCAGGTTCAACTGAAGGATCTACTCAAAAATAATAGTCTTAATGAACTTATGAAACTGAAACCACCTGCAAATATTGCTCAGCCAGTTGCAACAGCAGCTACTGATGTAAGTAATGGTACAGTGAAGAAAGAGTCTTCTAATAAAGAAGTAGCGAGAATATGGATAAATGACATGAAAATGAGAAGTTTTTCCCCAACCTTGAAGGTTCCTGTTGTAAAAGAGGAAGATGAACCAGAGGAAGAAGATGAAGAAGAAATGGGTCATGCAGAAACCTATGCTGAATATATGCCAATAAAGTTGAAAATTGGCCTATGTCACCCAGATGCTGTAGTGGAAACTAGCTCTTTATCCAGTGTTACTCTTCCCGCTGTTTGGTACAGAACATCTATTTCTGAAGAGACCATTGATAATGGCTGGTTATCAGCTTTACAGCTTGAAGCAGTTACATATGCAGCCAGCAACATGAAACATTCCTACCTAATGGAGATCGAGCTGGCTTCCTAATAGGTGATGGTGTTTGTGTGGGAGGCTTGTGGGAAGCCGGTGGTGGCAGTTGGGCTCTGAGGGTTTTTCCTGAGGAGCTGTTTTGTTTGGCCTGTGTGGTTCTAAAAATAAAGTTCGTTTCTTTTGACAAGTGGCTCCTGAATTGTGCCCAGCCTGACATAAGTAACTTAAAGAAGAAAATATTTTGTCTAGACTCACAGTTTCAGAGGTTTCTGGCCATGGTGGAAGAAAGCTGCTCTGCTCATGGCAAATGAAAAGCAGAGAAAAAGAGAAAAAGAAAGAGAAGAGGAGAGGAGGAGAGGGGAGGAGACCAAGAAAAAAATCCCCAAGGACAAACCATCCATGACCTACCTCTTTCAACTAGATGGGTTCCATTTCCCAATAGGTCATTCAGCTATCAATGATTAGTCCACTGATGAGAACAAGAACCTCATGATCCCATCATTTTCTAAAAGCCCAACTTCTGGTCATTGCTGAATTAGGAGCTATAATTATCTATCTGAATTATCAACTTGATTGGATTAAGAGATGCCTGTGGTTAAGAGGCTCTTGGGTGTGTCAATGAGGGTGTGTCTATGAATGATTGGCATGTGGGATAGAAAACTGAAGTGGAGACCCTTCCTAAGTGTGGGCAGCCCCATCCAATACATTGGAGGCTTAGATGTAGTAAAAGTTGGAAGAATAAGGAAGCAGCAACAGATGAAATCTCCATCTTTCTTGAAGAGGTTCTTGGTTGCCACTGTAATCATCTGAAGATATCAGACTCAGCTCCTTCACTCTTCCAAAGTGGGATCTGCCAGTAATTCTCCAGGGAGTTTCCAGGTGTTGGTCCTGAACTTGGCTAGTATCATTAATCGCTCTTATTCAGAGGTTTTAACATCTTGGACTGAGCAGCTACTGGTTTCTCCAGCTCTCAACCTGCAGATGGCCTTTGTGGGACTATCTAGCTTCTGGTTTTGTAAGGAATCTAATAAATTCCCTTTTCATAATCATATATATTATATATAGTCATATATAATTATATTTATATATATATCTCCTGTTGGTTCTGTTCCTCTGGAGAACCCTAATACAGGGACCAAGTCTTCAACACATGAGATTTGTAGAATATTCCAGATCTAAATCATAGCAATGCTTTTATAGATGCAGAAATACTATTTCTGGTTAGTAATAATTAAAAGCTTTCTAATTCAGGGAAAATTGAGTATGGTAAATAGAATGTTCACAATACAAGGGAATAATTAACCACAACTCCAACTTTAGTTCAGAATACAATTGAGAATAGTTATAGGAATATAAAACACCTACCACCCTAAAATCTAAAGTTTCCAATACATGTTATCTAATAAAAAATATTAGTCATATGAAGAAGCATCCATAGGAGAAGGTTGTTAAGATTAGGAATGAAATTAACATGTATTGCAATTATATTCCACGTTTAAAATGTTAAGTAGAAGTAAGAAAGATATAAAAATGAACCAAATCAAACATCTAGTGATTAATTGTAAAGTATCTGAAACAAAAAGAATACTAGATAAGCTTAATGGTACCATAGATATCACAGAAGTTAATGGACTTAAATTCATAGTAATAGATATTTTACTAAAAGAAATACATTGAAAACGAGAAAAATAATATTGAACAGAATATCAGTTAACAGAAAGTTTTATTTTCTATAATTCACATTTAATTAGATTTTCCAAAGTTGAGAAAGGTAGTGACAAAAAAATAATAAAGAAATAATGACTTACTTCTTCTAAATTTGATGAAAACAGTAAATTTAAAAGAAAAACTCAATGTGCCTCAAAGAAAACAAACCTGAAGAAAATTACCATATCATAATAAAATTGCTTAAAACTGAAGATAAAGAAGAACTTTTTAAGCAATTTGAGAAAAGGACATGTAAATAGAAGGACAAAGGCTATTATGATGGCAGATAAAAAAAAGGTGGGGTTGGGGGGACTTCTGTAAAGGGCTAGTGGTTAAAAACCTTTCAAAGGAGAAAGGACTTTCCTCTTTTAAGGACTTTCCTTTCAAAGACTTTTTAAGATACATTAAAGGTGAAATAATTTTTCACTATCAGACCCACAATGTAAAGGAATTTTACAATATGTCCTTCCGGCAGAAAGAAAATTATACAAGATGGAAAAATGAAGATGCAAAAAGTATTGAAAAGGACTGGGTATGGTACCTCCACAAATGAATACCTAAGGCTTATGTTTTATTGTAAAATAGTATAGATGTCCCCAATATTCAGGTATTTCAAAATTCAAGTATTAGTTTCCTTATTCTCTGAGACACAGCAATATTGAAATTGGGTCGATTAATAATCTTATACTTAGGGAGGCCTGAGTGAAAGAAGAAAGAGGGGACGGCAGTCTGTTGGTGAAGTGGTCAGAAGACAATATTTATCAAATTTTTTGTCTTCTTATAAGGATATGACTCATGTTGTCCCCCCAGTGTTAGAATAGTAACATTAAAGGCCACTGATCACAGATCACTGTAACATATATGTTTGAAATGTCATAAGAATTATCCGAATGTGACACAGAGACATGAAGAGAAAAGGGTGCTGTTGGAACAATAGTGCCAATGGACTCGCCAGGCTCAGGGTGGCTTCATACTCAATATTTTAAAAACAAGTTACCTGCAAGTTCAATTACATTAAATGCAACAAAATAACCTATGTCTGTATTTTATTTATTTTTGTTTGCTAGCATTTTGTCTTTTATTTGTTTAGCATGTTTCCCTCTGGTTCTCTGGTTACTTGGATCTGTGGTTTATTTTTTCATTCATTTTGCAAAAATATCATTTTTCTCATCCAGAATTTATTATGCCTCATTTTTTTTCCCCATCCATCTGGAACTTAAATTACATAGATGAGAGTCTATGACATACTTTCTCACAGATTTTTGATACACTTTTCATTAAAAAAATTTCCTTTTTATGTTTCATGTTGAAAAATTTCCGTTCACATATTTCTTAGTTCATTGTTGCTTTCCTGGGCCGTACCATTCAGCTCTTGACCCCACCACAGGAATTTCTGTGGAGAAAACCAGAAGAAAATAAATAGTAGTTCTACCTGCAAACAGTTTAACATCTGTCATGCCATTAACCTTTTCAGTGATTACTAGGTTGCTGTTCACCTATTCTCAGAATGGGGATTGTATTTCTTAATGTTCCTACTTCCTTCTCAGTTTTCAGTGTCCTCTGTACACCTAGGCCAAGATTTGCTCTTCCATCGTGGTGGATTGTCTTTGCTTCTTCAAGGGGACTTAATTTAAAAGCATGTAGTCATTATTCTCCTGGATCAGATCAGGTCTTAGGCTGACTTTGTGGACCTGAGCCTAAGCAGTGAAAGGAATTCCTCTGCATTCCCTCCCTACCTCTCTATTGCTAGTAAATTCTTCCTTCCATCTGTGATTGGTCTTAGGTAGGAGAGAGATTTCTGCCTCATCAGCTGGAGCAGCATATGGCTTCTTGGGCTTAGAGGTAGACTGCTCTTTCTTTTATGCTTCTTCATCATAAATGAATCATGGCTGTAGTGTGGGTCTGGGAGTATTTTCTACTTAGCTCTCAAAAGAATCTACTTTTACTTGTCCCATTCCAGCAGATATAACAGGTTTTGTATGAGCTCTATGTACGAAATGACTTGTTGTCTGTATACTGCCAGTCTGCACTTCCTATGGGGAAAGAGTCCAGGGAACCAGGCAGAGCTTTATCTCTGTCTTCCACCAGTACCCAACTATATCCTGCATGCTTCTGCCACCAAGAGGTAACTCTCCCCAACGCTATTCCTCCTTCTAGTCTTTCTTTTGAGTATCTGATGAAGGCCTGTTGAAAATATGTAGACATTAATTGTAAACTTCCTTTTTTGGGGGATGCTCCCAGCTATGCAAACTAATATACTAATCCACATTCAATCTTCCAGAATTTACAAAAATACTTGCTGCCTTTATTTTACTCTTGTTCATGCTGATTAGTCTTTCCCCATGCTCTGAAAAGGTTTCATTCATTTTCCATGGAAAGGAGTTTTACCCCTTGACAAAAAGGCCTTTACAAATTTTCTATGAGGTATTCAAGAAAAAAAATGTTTTTTTAATGTTCTTATTTTAAGTTGCAGATGACATTCTTTCAAATATTTCTATGAACTAAATGGAAATGTCACTCCCTTTGTGGATTTAATCTATTACTTTCATATATTTACAATAGAATCTGTGCATAGAACTTTTCTCTGTCATATAAATACAAAATTAGACCCCCATTTTAACAGAATTAAGACATAATAAGACATCTGATGAAAAATTAAAGGAGGGTGAGATATTGACTAAGAGTTAGCATATATTCTGAGTGAAGAACATGTTTTAGTGCATATATAGAAGAGTTTGTAACCTTTTTATGCTTGAGTGTTTTTCATAGCATTACTTAAAAGGAAATGATCCCTAAAACCAATTAAAATCAAATCAAATGCAGTTCAAACTTGCTGAAGCCCCTCCTGTAATTACATACAACTCTCATCAGCAGTATTTTATAAACGGTACATCTTGGCTGCCAAGCTTCATCTTATGTATATAATGGGTATAGTAAGAAAGTTCTCCATTTATTTAAAGATGCAGATTTGACTTTGGAATGCTCAGGAATGTGTTACAAATAAATGCTGCCAAATGACCTCAATGACAATTTAGGTATCACACTATTTTCACCATTCATCAATAAAGAAATTTTACTTTCAAGGAAGCACCTCTTTGTATATTCTTATCAATCCCTTCTTAGTCTTGTCAGTACAAGAATGAGAGTAAGATATTTTAGTGAAAAGGAGTTTGGCACACTTAAAATAATTTTCAGAGCCTGTATTAAGGAAAATACACATCATTATCTTATTATTTGCAACATAGATATGTTAAGTAATTATTTTCACTTTTCTTGTTTATTCAGTCTTTCAACTAATAGCTATCCAGCATCTTTCCTCTGTACAAGGTCTATATTAGACACAAAGGATAATTTTTTTTACAAGTGCATATGGTAACTGTTTACTCATCCTTGCTAGTCTGGTGTGGGAAAATGTTAGCAGAAAGTGATGCATTGTAACAAATGCATCTGATCATATTACTATTAAGCATGGAAATAAAGAATTATGTTCTGTTTTAATATATTATTCAGTGTGGAAAATTGAACAAAATACCATTGTATTATGGTTTACTCTTGCCAGTATTCATATTTTTAGTTTTAAAAGTTAAGCAATACCAGGAAGGAGTCCTGACCTTCATTAGATGGAAGAAAAATTCTATATGAAATTTAATTTGTATTTTCCAATTTTTCCATAAAATATATATGACAATCTGTGACAATTCATGTGAAGTAAATTATTTTTCTTGAGTGGGCAATATGGTTCATAATATATTCAAAACCAACAACAATGCCAAGAAATAACCAACATAAAAATAAGAATTGTAGATATACAAGTAAAGTAGCTCGATCTAAAATAGAGTCTCAAATATGAGTTCATTATTTATTTTTATTTGTAATAACTTGAAAGAAGTTGTGTGACAAAATTGTCCACTTAAAATAAAGGCAGACTGAAAGGGATTTTCTTTCCCTGCTGGAAACTAGAAATGCTTCCTATAATTTCTGAAGTGAAGTCAGATAAGGATTAATACCAGCACACAAACAGCATCATGGTTTTTTAGTTCACTAACTGGTTAAGAAGAGAACTCTGTTTTGAGCATTATTTTAGGTTCTCAGGGAAAAGGTGGATATCTCTCATGGCACACATCTTCTCACAAGTGGAAGAAGAACAATAAATATTCAAAAGAACAAATAAATTTCAGATTGTGATATGTGCCATAAAGAAAGTAAAACAGCTTTTAGTATAAAGGAAATATATACACAAGGGAAGTGCTGAGGTGTTTTAGATCAATTGGTCAGAGATGACATCTCAGAGGAATGTCATGTGAATGGCATTTGAGAAGAGACCAGAATGATGACCAAAACTAGCTTGCTTGAGAAAGATTATTCCAAGTATAGGTAATAAAGTGTATAACATGTCTGCAATGCATGTGTTTAACACTTTTAAGTGATAATAAGAAGCAAAATTCAGCTCAAATGGGAAATCAATAAAGTAGCAAGGCATTAAGTGGCAGAAATTATCAAGAAATATATTATGTAGAGATTGATAGATCATTCTAAACTTTGATTTTTACTCTAATTATGGTCAGAAATTACTAAATATTTTAAAAATTAATTTAATTTTATAATTTTTTTTTCTTGAGATGAGGATGTTTTCATTATGTTGTCCCGGAGGGTGTCAAACTCCTGGGTTTAAGTGATCCTCCTGCCTCAGCCTCCTGAGTAGTTGAGATTAAAAGTTTCCTTTTAATTAGTACATAAAATTATACATATTTATGAGATATTTTATGATATTTCCATATAAGTATACATTGTGTGATATTCAGATCAAGGAAAACATATATCTCCTCAAGCAGTTATCACGGTATATTTTTTATCAAAGAAATGAGAGGCTCTAATGTTCAATTTGATCAGCACACTTTTAGCAATTCCTACACAAGACCCAGGATTTTTAATGAATTGAGAAGGACTCTTTCTTCAAGTATGTTTTAGTCAGCTATTTTGCTACTGTGGCCAAATGAACTGACAAGAACAATTTTAGAGGAGGAAATATTTATTATAGGGCTCATGGTTTCAGTGGTCTCAGTCTATATAAGGCCAACTCCATTCCCAGGGAACTTCAAAAGGTAGCAGATATGAGGTTCAAGAATACAATATACTAAATGTAATTTTCCTTCGAAATGAGGCAGAAGATCATGTTGAAGATTGTGGTGGAGGAAAGCAGCTGGGAACATGGTACCAGGAAGCAAAGACAGAGAGCTTCCCTCACCAAAATTTATAACCTAAAGCCATTCCCGAAATGCCCCACCTCCTCCAGCCATGCCCTAATTGCTTTCAGTTACCACTGTTAATCCCCATCAGTGGATTAATTCACTGATTAGGTTAAGGATTTCATAACCCCATTATTTAACCTCTATACCTTCTTGCATTGTCTCACACATGAGCTTTTGGGGAACACCTAATATTTAAACCATAACAAAGTAGTTGAGTCTATTGGCTTTTGAATTTCCTTCAGTTAGACTGCAGAACGTAAGAACCATATATGTGTGTAAATACTGGGATTCACATTGATACCCTGCCAATGTAGTTGGCTTCCAATGAAGTCTTAGAATTGTGATCTTTAAGTTAATATGTTTAATATTAATTTAATATGTTTTACATATTTACACCCCTTCTTAACTATGTTACTAGGGAAACTCACAACACAATGGGTTTCATAGAACCATATTATTATAAATTTAGAGGCCAAGGATAAAAACTTTTATCCTAATGTCATTCAAGCTACAATTTTGATGAATATTATTGTTGATTATTCAGTAAATTAAATTCTAATATCTACTGTTTTATTTATTCTGGTTTACAAACAACTAAATTTGTTGAAGAAAACTAAAGGTATTTTCTAATGGACAGCATGACTTTTGCCATAAGACAATTCTAATACTTCTGTTAAATGCTGTGAAGAATAAGTCTCCTTTCTCTTTTAGTTTTAAAAATATCCACAAATAAATAGCATTATGCATAAGCATCTCAGCAACAATATACAAATAAGCAAATCCTATATTAGTATGCTTCTTATTCTAGCTCTTATATTTTTTATACAGAGACTTGTTTCATTGTAAGGATTTAGAATCCTCTGCAAAGTACAGATATAATTCAAGTTATATTACTGCTTGTGTTTGTGTTTCAATAATCAAGAGAGAGAAGAAAAAAGAGGAGGAAAATCTTGAAGATAATAACTAGATGTTTTCCCTGAAGCTATAGAATAATAGAGTAAGATGAATAAATGATCTTCATCATTTTCTCTCATTTATAATTTTATAGCTAGCAGAATATTAATGCAACTTCAAAAGGTAGCAGATATGAGGTTCAAGAATACAATATACTAAATGTAGTTTTCCTTTGTATCTGATCATCTCATTGGAGCCTCATTATAATTTAGTCTTCCACAATGAATCTTTAGAAAAATATATTTGCTTCCTAAGGGTTAAACAAAAAGCAAAGTCAACACACCAAGAACTTTTGAAACTTTTGTGCTAAAAGATAGGAGCTGTCTCATGACCAGTAATAACATTTACTTAATGAAAAATGAAAAAATATATATATTTTATTATGAAAAATGTATACATATTTTGTTTATATAATATAAATATATATATTAACATATTAGTATATTATATATATACTTATATACATATATATATATATATATATATATATTTCCCTTTTGTGATGCTGGATATTGAACAGAAGGCCTTAAACATGCAAAGCAAGAACTCTACTGCTAAGCTGCACTCCAGTCCACATTCAAATTTAACATAACTCTGAAGGACAACACACAAGATTCTCTAACAGCCTTGTAGTTCAGGATACTTTTATCCACATTCTTCCCTTCCTTATTTCACTCAAGATCACATATCAATCCCAGTGTGATAGCTTCCTGGTCTTCTACCTTCTACAATCCCCTTTTTATTTTCTGTCACAGGTATTTTTCATAATAAAAGCATATTTGATCCTATTTTAATATCTGCATAAAAAGAGCTAGACTAAAATAAATAGTTAATATTCCAATATATTTTTTTTGTGGCTTGGTAAATTTTTTAATTGTGGTAAAAACCATGTAACATTAAATTTAGCATCTTAACAATTTTTAAGGCTACAGTTCAGTATTGATAAGTATACTGAAACTATTGTGCAACAAATCTCTGTAACATTTTTCCCCTTGCAAAACTGAAACTCTATATTTGTAAAAACTTCTTCTTCCTCCCCCCAGTCCCTGGCTGCCACTCTATAATTCTGACTACTTCAGACACTTCATATGAGCCATGGAATCATACATTATTTGTCCTTTTGTGACTGGCTTATTTCATTTAGCATTATATCCTTCAGGTTCATCCATGGGGCAACCATTGACCAGATTTCCTTCTTTTAAAGTGCTGAATATTATTCCATTGGCTGTATATATGATGCTTACTTTATTCATTCAATGATAAACACTTGGGTTGCTTCCAGTCTTGGTTATTGTGATTAATGCTGTAGTAGACATGGGTGTACAAATATTTCTTCAAGATCTTGCTTTAAATTCTTCTGGATATATACCAAAAAGTAAGACTAGTAGATCATATGGTGATTCTCTTTTAAATTTTCTGAGGACACTCCATATTGTTTTCCTTAATAGTTACACAATTTTACATTCCTACTAATAGTGCACAAGGGTTCAATTTTTCTATATTCTTTTCATTTTTGCTATCCTAGGATAGAACATAGGGCTTTGCATAGGTTGGACAAGTGTTTTACCAGAGAGATTCATATACCCCTAGCCCTTTTTATTTTACTGAGACAGAATCTCACCATGTTGCCCAGTTGGCCTTGAACTTGTGACTCTTCTGTCTTCGGCCTCCTGAGGATCTGGGATTACAGGTGTGCACTACCACACCCAGCTCAATTTCTCTATATTCTTGCCAACATTTGTTATTATTTTTTTTTATTGTTGGTCGTTCAAAACATTACATAGTTCTTAATACATCATATTTCACAGTTTGATTCAAGTGGGTTATGAAGTGTAAATGATGTGATTCTGCAAGCTGTATACGGGGTAAAATGGGAGTTCATAACCCGCTTGAATCAAAATGTGAAATATGATATATCAAGAACTATGTAATGTTTTGAACAACCAACGGGGTAAAATTGGGAGTCCAATATAATTTTAATACAATATTAAGCACTCCACGAAAAGGGTAAAATAATTCATTTGACAAAGAAAAACAGAAGACTATTTAACTGGTTAAAATGGCATGTGTCTATAACCCCAGCCACTGGGGATGCTGAGTTAGGAGGATTGCAAGTTTGAGGCCAGTCTCAGCAAATTAGCAAGACCCTGTCTAAAAATAGAAAATGGGTGGGAATGCAGCTTAGCAGTAACATGCACCTTGGTTCAGTCTTCAGTACCACCTAGGAAAATAACAAACAGAACACCATTCAATGACATTCTGAATTACATGTGATATAAAAGTGATAGGTCATCATTGTTGAAAAGCAAATCTCTACCAATGATATTTTCCTCAACCATTGACTCTCACTTGCATGAATTAAATACAAAATATGCCACTGAATTCAAAATGAATTAATGTACTCACTGTCCCTATTTCCTTTACATAAAAAGAAATTGAAGAAATAGCCCACAGACACTAAATCTATGAAATGGAATAATACTAATATGAAATAATAGCAAGAAACAGAAAAAGAAAAATAGTATGTTGTATATATGCTTTTATTTTTTTATTTATTTTTTATTTTTTTTTAATATTTATTCTTTAGTTCTCGGCGGACACAACATCTTTGTTGGTATGTGGTGCTGAGGATCGAACCCAGGCCGCACGCATGCCAGGCGAGAGTGCTACCGCTTGAGCCACATCCCCAGCCCCTGTATATATGTTTTTAAATCAATATTTTTTGGCAATTCTATCTAATTGCCAGAAATTTTATTCACCTCACTTTATGAATTGGATGACTATCTTTGTTCTTTTTATATACTAAAGCAGAATATCAGAGATTAGGTAATATACAAAGACAATAAATTTATTCTCAAAGTTCTGGAAAGTCCAAGATCAAAAGGAGGCATCCAGTGCTAGATTTCCTGCTAATTATAATATGGTGGAGGATGTCACCTGATGAGAGATCATGTGAAAGAGAGTGAAAGGGTGGGCATAGGAGAGGCTGCACTTCAAGGAACCCACTCTCATGATAACTAATCCAGTCACAAAGACAATCCATTCACAAGGACTGCGAGCCCATGGTCTACTGTCACAGAGGCACATAAATCTCAACATGGACTGTTAAAGGAACATTCAAATCATAACAATGACCTATCAGTTAGTGAACTGGTGTGTCTGTCATTGTGGGTACTACAGATTGTAGAAAACCATCTAAGATAAAGGCAGAAAATAGCTAGATTTTTTAGCCATTTCTAGGGCAAGACTTGTAGATATGAACTGGTTTGTTGTAAATTACTTTGAGAAAAATGCACTGAGATTAACCGTGGTGCCTCTTTTGTTCCATTATGCTTCTTTTAGAAGATTCATAATTCATTGTACTTTTCTATTAAAATAACATTTATTTTTAGAATATTCTCTGATAAATGTTTTTTAATAGAATCCTAAGGTTAAAGACTATTGACTATATCAGTGAATGTATTTAGAACCAAATTAGCACCAGAAGAAACTGAAAATTAGGTATTTGTGTCCAATATTTCTTGAGGACTATGTTAGGAAAATAATAGGATCGTGGGCAGGTGTGTACAACTCATTATGTCCACTTTGGTTCTATTATTTAGTTTGTATTTTATTCAGAGGGCAACTGCCATCCTTCCAAGTTCAGTTATGCTTCTTTAAGACAGAAACTGCTTGAGTATATCATATTATTTCAAGAGCTAGTTTAATTATCGATGATCATGGTGCGCTTTCCAGAGCTCTTAACAGTGGGCACTAGATGGGGGTACCGTGAAGGCTACTGAAATGATTAGTGAGATGTCTTTCTCAATATTATGCTAAGTACAGCTTATGCAAACTATGCAACCTGACACTGTGGCAAGAAATACAGCAGAGGATGAGGTGGAGAAAGTAAAGAGGAACTGAGGAGAAAAGGAAGACAGCATCAGCATTTACAGAGATATCCTGAATGACCAAGGTCTGCACTCTTTAGTAACATGAATGCAATTCTGCCCTTGGAACATGGACCAAGTTACTTTGCTAATATCTCATCTTCCCTGTCAAGCATTTCATCACTTCTGAATTCTGTGGATAGTATAAAGCTACCCTATGCCAGTTAGTTCAGGCTGGTCTTTTCATTAGCAAGAAGGAAATGGTTAATGTTTTCCTTTTGAATTAATGGTGATAGAAAGACTTGCTCTAATGACTGTGGCCACCTACTACTCAGTGTATGTCCTTTAATCCAACCATTTCTTTTCTAAATTAGAATCGCATTTGAGATGATAAGATCACTGCTTGTAGATATTAACTGCAACAATGTGGCATAAGAATTGAACTAACTGATTATGGAGTTAGACAGTGATGTTTCTTAGACAATTTAATTGGAATAGTTTTCTCAGAAAAAAGTAATGTGTCTGCAATTTTATAGTTATTCTTATAAATCAAAACTTTTTTCCAGTTAGTTCATTGGTGAAATGTCTTAATTTTAGCCTTGATTTTTTTTTCTGCTTTCTGAAATCTAAATTATTTGACATAGTAGAATGAGCTAGAAACTATGAAAACGAGTCTAGTCACAAAAATGGGAACCAACTCTGTTCCCTTAGGCTGGTTCTAACCATCTGAGCTGTTGGAGTTATATTAACTCTTCTCTAGGATCTCTTTCAGCTTTTAAATTATATGATTATAAAATCTTATTTTTTGCTCTTATTCTCTAAGAATGTGAGTTGTTATTAGATGGGAATATGAAAAGCAGACAGTATATTGAAAAGCATGTTGAATAAGAAGCTTGAAAAGAGTGATTCTAGGTTTAGGTCTTTTACCAAATGGCTGAAAGGTAGTCCACAAGTCATTTAAAATTTTCATTCTCATCTGTAAAATATAGATAACACCAATTTCAGAATGTTTTTGCAGGAGTTGAAATAAAATGCTTTTAGAAAAAAACATCCATGAATAAATGCCTCTGGATCTAGAAGTTATTAATTTTTAATTCAATAAGGTTTTTTTAATATATATTAAAATCTCAAGATTGAATGTAATTTCCTGTTATATGTATATTTTTCTAACTATGGAAAATTATAAATCATGTCTATAAGCCCACATTTTCCCCCAGGAATTATATTTTATATTTATTTGAATGCAGGATTGGTAATGTCTATGTAGTTTTGCTTTCCTAAAGATGAAATCTTTTAATATTCATTTTTAACTATCATCTTACATTTCTGACCCAATAATTTTAGATACTATTCCCTGAATAAGCCCTCCTCTTCCCCACTTCCAAATTGCTTTACTATTTTTATCTCAAATTCCATTTTTCTTTAGTCTGATCCATCAGCTTTCACATTTCAGAATTTTATGTAGTTTTAAATAAACAACAGACACCTACTTTTTTTTTTTTTACAAAGCCATTAATCCCTATGTTTTAATTGTGATACATGCCTCTTTACACTCCAGTAGCTCCTGGGATGGGATGTCCATTTCTTCCTAAACTAGCAATAATACTTTTAACCATACCTATTAGTGGTTTTTAAAATGATGTGTCCAATATCTTAAATAATACTAACATGCTATCACACTCTTCTGAACAATTCGTTTTTAACTTTGTATTTTGAAATAATTAGAGCTTCAGTGAAGTTACGAAAATACTATAGATAATTTTCAGATATCACTCACTTGTATTATTCTAAAACTCACACTTTTGCATAATTATCAAAAGTAAGATATTACATTGGTGTAGTATCTTTGACAAAACTACAGAGTAGTTTGTAAAAACTCTTTTTTTCCCCAGAGTTCAAGTTGCAATTCAAGATATCATATTGAATTTTGTTGTCATTGCTATTTATTGAATATTTACCTACATCCACATAGATTATGAATATTATTTTACTCTATGAGTTACTATCAAGTACTATTTTTTTTAATTTTCAAATTTAGTCATTGGAAACTTCTTGTTATTGTTAGTGTGTGTGTGTGTGTGTGTGTGTGTGTGTGTGTGTGTGTTACTGGGGATTGAATTCAAGGCCTAGTGCTTGTTAGGAAAGTGTTCTAGTGTGGTGCTGCATCCCTTACCAGAGAGCCCACACTGCACAGCAGCATTTCCTATAAGTTAAAACAACTCTGTACAAAGTGGGAATTGATATCAATGAAAATAACATGAGTCTAGACACCTGAGTATAAAATAAAACTTATATGTGATTTCCTTCTCTAAGTTACCTTAGAAATGTTTACAAACTATGTTTAATTGGCCAATTAATGGAACCATCTAAGTTTCAAGAAAGGAGGAGGGAATAAATAAATTAATTTCCAGAGACAATGTAAAGAAAACTAATTTCTTTTTGAGTATATAAAGATTCTTGTATGTTCCATGCAATGGTATAATCTCAAGGATATATAAAGCATTCAAAAACCTTAGCAACAAAAAGCCAAATAACTCAATTAATAAATGGGCCAAAGAATTGAACCGACACTTCTCAGAAGAGGATATACAATCAATCAACAAATATATGAAAAAAAAGTTCAACATCTCTAGAAATTAGAAAAATGCAAATCAAAACTACTCTAAGATTTTATCTCACTAAAGTCAGAATGGCAGCTATCAAGAATACAAACAACAGTAAGTGTTGGTGAGAATGTGGGGGAAAAGGTACACTCATACACTGCTGGTGGAACTGCAAATTGGTGCAGCCAATCTGGAAAGCAGTATGAAAATTCCTTGGAAAACTTGGAATGAAACCACCATTCGACCCAGCTATCCCTCTCCTCAGCATACTACAGGGACGCAGCCATATTAATGTTTATAGCAGCACAATTCACAATAGCTAAATTCTGGAACCAACCTAGATGCTCTGAATAGATAGGGAAACTTTGGTATATATACACAATAAAACATAACTCAGCATTAAAAGAGAATAACATCATGGCATTTGGAGGTAAATGGATGGAGTTGGAGAATATAATGTTAAGTGAAGTAAGCCAATCCTAAAAAAACAAAGGCCATATGTTTTCTTTGATATGAGGATGCTGACTTATAATGGCGAAGTGGGGGGAGCATGGGAAGAATGAGAAACTTTAGATTGGACAAACAGGAGGGAGGGGAAGGGACGGAGCAAAGGTGTAGGAATGATGGTAGAATGAGCTAGACATCATTACCCTGAGAACATGTATTAAGACACAAATGGGGGGCTGGGGATGTGGCTCAGCGGTAGCGTGCTCGCCTGGCATGCGTGCCCGGGTTCGATCCTCAGCACCACATACCAACAAAGATGTTGTGTCTGCCGATAATTAAAAAATAAAATAAAAAAAGGACACAAATGGTGTGAAAATACTTTGTGTACAATCAGTAACTTGAAAAATTGTGCTCTATGTATGTAATATGAAATGAATTGCATTCTGCCATCATGTATAACAAATTAGAGTAAATAAATAATAAAACAGAATATGGCATTCACTTTTTCAAGGATATACTATAGTATATTACTCTATAGTCTTAGGTTATTTTCAGTCTTTAGTTGTTGCAAATCATTCTAAGTGGATGACATCATATATGTGTCATTTTTAATGGGTCAATCTACAAGGAAAACTCCTGAATATATTACAAAGATGAAAGTTTTGTGTATGTATGATTTTGGAGTCATTGCTTTACTGCCCTCAAAAAAAGTAGTAATTTTTAATAATACCCACCTTTATTTTTTTTCATTTACTCTGTTTCCCTAATCTGTTTCGCACATTACTGTAAAATAAATTGAATTTTGAATTTATCTATCATTTTATGTTCCCAAGTATATGTAATTATGTTTCCAGGCTTCCTTGCTTAGTCTATAATCTGTATCTTTACAAATTTTATTTATTTTGTAATGCATAAATTTATATATGATATTTTAAATGAATATCAGGTACAGCTAGCACAGATTTTAGACTATTACTCTCTTTTTAAAATTTCATAAGTTATTCTTGCTTTTTTCCTCATTACATTTTGAGCTATTCAAGTCAGAAAATGAAACTTAGTAATGTTTATATTTGATGCAATGCATAGCACAGTGCCTAATGCTTAAAACATTCTAAGTAAACCATTGAATGTTTGCTGAAAGAAATATCAATTACTAGTTTAAAATTGTAGCACCAGAAAAAAAAAAACATCATTTTTTTTAATCTATGGAATTAGACAGGGATGCCAATTTGAAAATTTCTGCCTAGATAATGCGCAACTGCCAAACTAGAGAAAAGGAAAGGTGTGAAATGACAGAAATTCACACAACTGAGGGTATACTGAAAATGGTAGAGACAGTTTCATGTCTGCAGGAATGTTAGTTGAATTAATGTAAAATTACCAAGCTCACACATCTCTTCACTAGTAAACTAGCAATGAGCCTTTACATTCTACTGTATCACTTTTCAAGGATAAGCTCTAAAAGAGATTCATTGTTTTTGTTAAATATGCAAATTTATTCCTTTTTTGACTTTTTGTTTCAAGAAGCCCTTTTTCCTTATTTAGTTTACACAGTTCTTTTGGACCTGACTTGAATCCTCAGTTCCAGAATTGGGCAAAAAGTCTAGTCTTTGCTAATCAAGCCCTAATCTAAACCAATAAGTGGTTTATTAAACTGTGGGACTCTAGTCAAGCCATTCAGTATATGACTCAATTCAAGTGTTTCCACTAAAACAAAAGAGGACAGAAATATTTGTTTCTCTTACATATTTGAGAATGGAGTGCTGGCAGTCCATCAGCTGGTAACAGGCTGTCAGAAAATGGAAGTAAGCACAGAGAAGAAGAAATCAGTCACAGGGAATAATTGCTGTTTCAGATATCATCATTTGAACCCCTGAAACCTGCTGTGAGTTTTCATTTTGGTATATCAATAATGTAATTTTAAAAAAGACTCAAGTTAGTATAACTTGAATTTTTGTCACTTGCAACTGAACACTCTGACAAATACACACCATTCCTAGGAACACATTTCAAATAGTTTGCAAGCTATTTGAAATGGACATAAAGGTTTGGGCATGGGTATGCATATGTGTTCTCTTCATAAAACAACCTATATTAAGGAAAAAAAAAAGCTTTCAATGGAGTTCTCTGACCATCCTGACTGTATTACTTGAATCTGGTGGATTTATGCAAACTAATCTTAATATTTAAAGTAGTATTTGTAGGTCTTTCTTTTTATTGTTTCCTCCTACTTCTCCTCCTTTTTTTCATCCATTTTAATTATTTGTGTAAGCCCTTTCCTCTCCCTTACAGAAAATCAAAGACAAAACTGCTAATCCATGTCTTAAAACTCAACACTGTGAAACTCTATAAGATGCAGAGTCATATCCATGTTGGGGACACAGATCTTAAGTTAGAATCAGAGTATAATCCTAAAATATCTAGTTTTCTTGAATTCCTCAGAAAATATATATATATATAGCAGCAGCATTTAAGAAAGTGTAAAGAAAAGTACATAATTTTCTAATCCTTTATATAGAACCACTCCTATTTCCATTGGTACTTTAGCTGCTCTTTTGTGCATGGCAACATAAGGAAGGTTCAGAATCATAAAAAGTAGACATAAAAGTGGGACAACTGCCCCAGAGATGCAGATGAAAGAACAGGGTTTGGTGTTCTTAAAGCTTGATGGCATTTTGGAATAATACCATATGACTTATGATGGTATGTTTTACATTTACTGGTAGTCAGGGATTTCTCAAATTGGTTTCATTGTGCTTACTACTGAGTATGAGATATGGCAGGCTATGTTTCTGCTTTGTTCAGGAGACATACAATTTGTAGGCTCCATAAAAGTAATGGCAAAGAAAAAATATATAGACACTTATTGATTTCCAAAAATGCATATAAGATATGCAATTGGGGATATATTTGAAAACATCATATCTGTTCTTTCTAAATTATAAAGTATTGCCTTTTCCACACTTCTGCCTGGGTGCTCTTGCTCTGTAGCAACCTGTCAGTCCCTGTGACAAGGGCACAGGCAACATCTGCTGCATTCTTTAAGCCAGTAAAAACAGTCATTTAAAGAAAAAAAAAGGAAATGGAAAATAATAAGCAATGATGATTGTTTGTTATGTATTATCTTTTGTTTTAACTTTTATTTCCCTTTTGGTCTCAGGTAGATTGTTTGCAATGTGAAGTAATACCATTCTAGATCATCAAATGATAGGGCTGCACCTGCTAATCATCCTAGCAGAGACAGAACTTCCTTGGCCTACATCACCTGTTCTCTGACAAAGCATCAACTCCTTGTTTTATCTTGGTCTTTTTCAGTCAAAGCAGCAGTGCTAATCTGGTTCTGTTTATGAAAAATATGAGTTTGTGTACTTTAAGATTTTTGTATATGCCAGTGTCTCCATCAGACTTATACAAGATGAATTTAAATAGTAGTTCTCTAAAGGCAACATTTTCATAGGATGCCCTAAAAACCTTTGAATTAATTTTTACTCTTTAATACTTTGCATTTTACTTGTGAAAATTTAAATAATGAAAGTATCATAGATGAGAAAATTACAAAGTTGAAAGTGGGATACCTTTGTAATTATCAACATCTCCATTTTCTCTTTTATTTTCTTAATATATCCAATCTGGTAGTCATATAATAATGAAGGCATGTAGGAGCAATTTAGATTTACTTGGAATAAAGTATAATAATAATAGCTCACATCTGTTTGAAGCATCCTGGTTCATGTAAATATGATACTGAAAAATTGTGCTAAAATGACCCCATTTTGACTTATCACTCAAATTGATGAAAAAGAGATTCTTCTTGTAGAGCTTTTAAATATTCTAGCTATTGTAAAAAATAATCTTTGCTAAACAGGAACAATATCCACTCTCTCTGAAAAAACTTTATATAAGTTTTTTTTTTTTTATTTAGGAGGACTGTTGGTACTACTGTCTATATTCAATTTCATCTATATGTCCATTGTAGATAAGAGACTATAAGAGGAGATACCAAACTTTTTCCTAAGGATATGCCTTCTCTATTCTACCACCACAAGCAAATGTAAGAATAATATTGAGTCATATTAATTTTGAAAGCTTCAGACAAACAAATAAAAAAAATGAATACAACTCTTATTTGCCTAAGTTATATTTATAATAATTTGCAGGTAATAGAATCAGTTCTCTTAAAGGAAAAATCTGAAGACTTGTAAGAGGAACACATTTATTTCATGTAATTACAGAAGAAATTGGTAAAAGTTATACAGGAAAGAAGTTTTGATTTAGAAACCATTCCCTAAAGAGTTCAGCCGTATTGTCATTATAAATAGTAAGTTTCATGATAGAATTTTATATATGCAAGATGGTCCAGACTTCAGAGAAGAATGTCAAACTCATTTTTATTAGTTTGAACCAATGATTTCCTTCAATAATAAACATGCAAATTTCTAATAACTTTCAAGTGAGTCTCATGCACAAAAATGCCATTTAAT
Source organism: Urocitellus parryii (assembly GCF_045843805.1). Lineage (NCBI taxonomy): Eukaryota > Metazoa > Chordata > Mammalia > Rodentia > Sciuridae > Urocitellus > Urocitellus parryii. The sequence continues at coordinate 151,772,759 of NC_135532.1, forward strand.
CATTTGTCATAAATCATTCTATTTGATCCTCACAGTTCCTGATTGTTTAAACAAATGTGTTGATGGAGAGCACATTTGTTCCTCTTTAGCTATTCTGGGCAACAGAGGAAGACTCTAGGCTCTGTACAATAACCACAAGTTTTGAGCCATCTCTGTGTGAACTTGTAAGCTGATATGACTCTTCTCAGTTATTCTGATTTGAGATAATATGGCTGGGCCTGTATATCCTCATATTAATGAGTCATTGGAGATGATCTATCTTAGGAATGGAACAGAATGCTTTGAGGGACACCTTCCTGTAGCTGAGGTAAATTCCAAAAGATCCTGGGTAACTGGAGGGATACATTCTTCAGTACTGAAAGGGCCACTTGAACATGGGTTTACAGTACCAAGAGTTCAGTGCAGTAGCTTAAGTTTTTGCAAAAATATTACCAGCATGCCATTTTCATTTTCTGTCACAAGAACATTTATTTGATGTCCCTTAATTAGAATGCAGATAGTTAAAGTAACATTAGATGCAAATGGTGACTTATGGTATATGGAGAAATATTAGCTATGTATAATGACTGTCATAGGTTGAGAAAACTTGGTTGAATTTCATCATTTAACCAACACACTAGGGAGAAGTTGTTGTATGATATTTGTAGTATGTGGCTTGTCCTAATTTCAACCCCCCCCCATATCCATTGTCTACAACAATACTTGGCACTTTGAGTTATTAGACATTTGTGGAATTAATGAGTGATAGGGATGGGAAAATATATAACATTTTTCTTATATTTACTATGAATATAATGAAGCACTTTTCTAAATTCTTCGTTTATGTAAGTTATTTAAATTCTATGACATTGCTGTGGAACACCACTACTAAAACTTAGGGCACTGTGGCAAAAGAGGACTATGGAAATTCCCATGACCCTTTAGATATTATATGTTGTAACTGATATCCACACTCTAGTCTGGCTCCAATATATGTGCCTTGAACCACATGTAATTTCTTGTGACCATCATTCTTTATAGTGTTTATGAAGGCTGTTTGAAGTTATCTGGGGCTAGGTTTCCTGATCCAGGGATTAAAAAAAAAATGTTTCAATCAGCTTTTTTGCTTCTGTGACTAAAAGATCTGACAAGTACACTTTTAGAGAAGAAACATTTTATTTTGGGGACTCATGGGACTCCTGGTTTCAGAGGTCTCAGTCCATGGACAGTAGGCCCCATTCCTGGGGACTCAAAGTGAGGCAGAACGTCATGGTAGAAGAGTGTGGCAGAGGGGAGGCTTATGTGATGATCAGAAAGCAGAGAGAGAGACTCCACTGTCCAGATACAAAATATATACTCCACAGGCACACTCCCAATGACCTACCTCCATCAGCTACACCTTACCTGCCTACAGTCATGACTCAATTAATCCCTGTCAGAAGATTAATTCATTGATTGGGTTAGGGCTCATAACTCAATCATTTCATGCTAAACCTTCTTGCATTGTCTCACATGAGCTTTTGGGGGACACCTGGTACCTAAACCATAACATGGAATACCAGAAAGTATAAGTTTTGGATAAGAGTTTTAAAAGCTACTTTGGCTATAAGACTTTTGAAGATTTTCTGATTGGCCCCTGTAACACACATACTCATCTTTAGGTTCTGAGATCTGGATATAGCAAGCGCACTTATCCTGAAGTCATCTTTAATATAGTGTGGCTTAGGGCAACAAAGCCTCCCTAGTTTGTCTGAAACATTGTTAGGTTTTGCACCAAATGTACTGCATCCTGGGGACTTCCTCAGTCACAGGTTAACTGCAACTGTTCCTCATTTATGTTGTCCTTTTATTCCTACTGTTGATGTCAATGACCCCTGTATCATGGAAGAAATATTTGATGGGTTAAATTCAGTTATTTGGTTTCAAGCATAAAAATGGAAGAAGGGATACATTGAGAACTGTGCCATTGACCTTATTTCTGGAAGAGAATGTAAGGATGTGTCAGAGGAAGAGCTTGGGATCTCTTGGTCCCACACTAAAGGCTTTGCATGCCCTGCAGGTGTGTTGGCGGCAGCTGGAAGTTTTGGGGAATGCCTCATAATACTTTTCTGCTTACCCATATTTCTCATCCCACATTTGTGTGTGTGTGTGTGTGTGTGTGTGTGTGTGTGTGTGTGTGTTTAAGTGATACTGGATATTGAATTCAAGGGTGCTCTACCTCTGAGCATACATTTTTAAAATTTTGAGGCAGGGACTCACTACCTTGTGAAGGCTGGCCTTGAACATGTGATCCTAATGTCTCAGCCTCCAGAGCTGCTGGGATTAACATGTGTCTACCACTGCAACCAGCCAGTCTTTTCAATTTCAAAACAAGCTTAAAGTCTTTTTCTCCCTGGAATCAACATTCTGGCCTAATTAATTACTGAACATAAGCATTAACAGGATTTTGCCTGTCCATGAGTCTGGTCATAAGACTTCATAAAAACAGTTCAGATCAAAGAGTTTAACAAGCCCAGTGGCATTTTCACTTTCTGTTAAAAAAAAAGTTGAAGTGGTTATGATGTCAGAAATGGTTTAATGATTTTAATACTTTATTGTTAGAAAAATAAAACAACTTATTAGGCAACACTCTTGTTAACAACAACATAGGAATTCTGGCTAAAGAATGTTGAAAGGAGTGTTTCAAGCCAAAAATCAATAAAATCATAGAAAAACATGAAAGATGACTAATGAGAAATCAAGCCCTTTACACTTTGATGAATGCCATCAGAATGTTTCAAAACTTGCAATGTGTTATCAAATTAAAAGTCCATGAAACATGAAGAAAAACTAATTAGAGAAAATACACAGGACTACAAAGGCAACTTGGAAATGGCTGATGTGATAATTACATTGACTAGCCAAAGAATACCAGAGGTCTAAGGTTTATGATATTTGTTTTTCCATGGTCTAAGGTGACCAGAATCAGGTATACCAGTTAAATACATGTTGAAATAACTTGAAATCAAATCAAAGGGTGACATAAGCCTTGTTTTACTGATAATTTCTCATTAGCTATTATCCGTGTTTGTGTTTGTTATTCTAGATTGGTAATCGTTAGAGGATAAATAAATTCAGTTATATGTACCAAGCACTGTATTTCTGGGAGCCTTACAGTTGCAGTTGGAGGCAGGTATTATGAAAAAGTCAGATACTCCCATTACACTAACACACTGGAGAGAAATACTGCTTTTCTTTTTGTGTGTGTTTTGTTTTATTTTTGTCCCACACACACAAAAAAAAGAGAAAATATCCTCAAGTTTCCCTTTTCTGTTTGCTTCTGAAGAAGCATAACCTTGGGCACAAAGATATCAGAATATTAGTTATGACTATGATGTTATTGGGTCAAAATAGCCTCTTTTTTTGGTGTGTGTTGTTTCCTCAGAGATATGTTTAAATTCCTTATGTCAGGAGGCTTCAAACCCACAGATTTCCCAGAAAACTATTGAGGCTGTAACCTGGTTTCTCTTTGCTATGGAGAGTAAAGTGTGATAGAAAGGAGATACATTGAAGGAAGAATTCTTGTGCTAAAAAAAACAGAATGTGACAATTCAGAAAATTCCCTGGCCACCTAGACTGCAAAGCATGGTGGAATTAATTTACTGTCTTAGAAGAGAGCTTTGGAGAGAAAGCTTAGAGGTAGTTGGGAAATAATTTTTGGTGCTTTAGAAAGATTATAAGGTCAGAGCATTCAGTCACATAGAAGACACTGAGGTGACATTAGATGTGTGAGTGTAGATCTTCTCAGACATCTAAGGGGAAGCCAGAAAGGGATGGGTAACTAGGAAAGTTTGGTGTAGAAAATTTTTGTTTAATGGAATGAATCTCTGAGACATGCAATGAAGGTTTTTACTATACTGGATTTTTAAAAGTGTGAATAATACTATAATTTGTGCACCTCTGTGAGGTACAATTTAATATTTTGATACATGTGTACATTGTATAGAGTTCAAATCAGGGTAAGTCTGTCTTCTCAAATATCTAACATTTATTTGTGGTGAAACCATTTAAAACCTTGTCTTCTAAGTTTTGTGAAATACACAGCAGATTATTGTTATGTAGTCACCCTACTGTGTTTCAGCTTCTATGATAACTGATTTAGATTCCACAAATGAGAGAGATGATGCAGCACTTCTCTTTCTGTGCCTGAATTATTACACTTAATTAAGTGACCTATACTTAATCCATGTTGTCACAAGTGACAGAACTTCACTCTGAATAGTATTCCATTGGGCTTCTGTACCACATTATCTTTATCCATCATTTAGATTGTGTTCATTTCTTGGCTCTAGTGAACAGAGCTACAATAAACATAGCTGTGCAAATGTCTTTTCAAAAGACTGGCTTCATTTCTTTTAGGTATCTACCCAGTAGTGGGATTGCTGGATCATTAGTTGCACTTTTTTTTGTTGTTGTTGTTTGTTTGAGGAATGTCCATACTTTTTTTTTCCACAGTGACTGTATTAATGTACATTTCCATCAAAGGAATATATAAGGGTTCTTCCACATCCTTACCAGTACTTGGTATCTTTGTCTTTTTTATAATAATCATCCTAACTGGAATAGAGGTGATAGCTCACTGAGGTTTAAATTTCCCTGATGTTGAGTTATTTTGTGATTGAACACAAGTCATTTATTTTCCAGTAGAGTGTTTCCATTCTTTGATTATAATCTTTGGTTTGTCTATCATAGATTCTATATAAATTCTATCATGTAGTATGTTCCGTATGCTGTTGAGGAAAATGTGTATTCTTCAACTTTTGCATGAAATATTCTGCAAATATTTGTCAGGTCCAGTTGATCTAGGCTGCAGTTTAATTGTGTTGTTTCTTTGTTGATTTTCTGTCTAGATAGTCTGTCCATTACTTAACGACCTCTAGTATGATGGTGTTAGAATTTAAGTCTATTCATATTTTCTTTATATATGTGGATTTTCTGATACAAAATGCCTATGTGTTCAGAATGAATTGTTATTTTCTTTTGCTGAATTGACCCCATTGTCATTATATAATTAACTTCTTTGTCTTTTTTGCTGCTTTTCATTTAAAAATCTAACTTATCTGTTGTAAGTATGTTTATTCTGTTTTCTTTTGCATTCTATTTACATGTAATATTTTATTCCATCCCTTCCCCTTAAGTCTATGCATATCCTTAAAGGCAAACTGAGGTTTTTTTTTTTTTTTTTTTGTATACAACATCTATTTGGGTCATACTTTTTAACTTCTCTATTAATTAGATAATTTAATCCATTTACATTAAGGGTTATTATTGATGGATAAAGTTTTATAACTGCTATTTCAATACTTGTTTTCTAGTTTCTTTAGAGTTCCTTTTTTTCATTCTCTTATGGGCATCTTTGGATTTAAGTCATTTACTCCAAGAATGTATTTTTGAGTCCTTGATTATTATTTTTAGTTTGTCTATTGTAGATTTTTGTTTTGGGGTCATATGAGTCTTATAAAAAAAAACCCCTTTTGATTATAATAAGATCTTATCTTTCCTTAAAGTTTTGAATAGATTGTTGTCTCGTGACCTCAGTTCACTAAATTCCAAAAATTTTGGTTTGCACACTGTCAAACTTTCTATGTTGTTATCATAAGAATTATTGCTCAGTACAACATCACACATTCAAATCAGAAGTTTGAAATTCCATACCCCTTGTCTAAGTGATTCCATTAACTGGAAACCATGAGTCAAAACCATGAATCAAAATAATTTTGTCCTTGTTGGTATTTCTCAGGTTTTTTTTCCCACAGTGTAGAAAGGATAACAAAATTTCCACAAATAAAAACATCATATTAATTCTTTTTCCTGTCTTTCAGCACAAATATTCCAACACATACTTTATGTGTGCAATGAATGTTGTAGATTTATTAAACACTTTGTATAAGCATAATATCTAAATAAATATTAATAGCATTATCAGCTCATGTTTAAAGTTTATTGCCCAAGTTGAATATTTATTAGCATTAGTTGTGGCACCATTTTGTTCATTTTATTCAATAATTTAAAATTACAGTCATTGAGCATTTTACATATTTCAAATTTCTAATAGGCAAAATTGGAAGAATGTGTATAAAACCATTTAATTTTTTGTTTGATCCAGGATAGTGGAAATTTGCAAGTTATCGGGGCCACTGTTTTTCAAGTAGTGACTAAACCCTGAAGTTTGCTTCTGAAGCAGTTCCTTTGGCAGCGAATGCATGGATGATCAGGTTATTTTGCTTTGTTCTGTTTCATAGCTTTCTATTATTAAATGTGAAGGGCATATCACTGATGCTTTTACTCTGTGAATTTATTAAAGCAATGTCTAAAGTTCAATAAACTCCATTAAAGGTTATTCTTCTATTTCTACATGATGGATTTGATAGCAAGTCAAAATTGAACATTTCTGAGATCCCACATAATTTACTTTTTAAAGAAGAAAAAATTTCAATATAGTGATTTCTTCATTGTCTTACTTGGTGAAGAAATTAGTGAAGAAAATTCCATATTATTAATAATTTAAGTGGAAAATGGAATTTTGGACAAAGACTTTACTCAAGAGGAAATGAAATGATGTTTATTGTCAACTTCCTGAGTTTCTTTGGTTTCTTTCTCTACCCTTTTGATTGGTAAATTAGATAGTATTTAGATAGACTCATGCTGGATTTTTTTTTTCCTCTATGCTTGTTGATTCTTACTTACCCTATGAAAGATGGATTTTTTTCACTTTATTTCTTTGCTGGGTGAGGGGTTGTTGTTCTTTATTTTATTTACTACTCTCAACTGCTAGTGGCTTATGGCAAAGTTCTTGTTTATCAATAAAATATTCACCTGAGAAACGTGAAAGTATGACTTTTAACAGTCCTCCCTTATACATAGAAACAAAATTGTAGTTACAATATTCGAATGCCTTTTCTTATTTAAATAGCAGTGCATTGGCTGAAATTTGGATTACTAATATATAATTCATGGATTACAGTTCTCAACTACCTATGGGTTCCAAAATGGCAAACTATTTTATGTGACATCAGAATATGTTGTCCTAAACACTGCCTCTACTATTTAGCAGTTGAGTATTCTCAAACAAAATGTATAATTATCTGTCTCCTCATCTATAAAATGAGGATATTCATATAAGCTTCTTCTGAAGAATATTCTGAGGATTAGCTATATGTGAATTTAGAGCAGTAAACACATACCCAAAGTTTACCTAGATACAAAAATTTTAGTTAATTCCACTGCTATCATTTTGGTTGTGGGTTTGTCACTTTTGATATGTTGTCTGGGTTTTCAGCTAACGTACATGCCTTTGGCCATGCTTACCAGGATGGATATGCAAGATCTGATACACCATTCAACACTTTTTTTTTTTTTTGCCACGAATTTGGTACAAAAGTGGGAAGTGGTTTAAAAAATAGTCAGGTGGTCTACATAATTATCCAATTCCAGTCCTTTATTGTAGTTGGGCAAGCTAGTCATTATGACAACCATTACATTCATCCTTGGTCACCTTTATTAATTTAATATAGCCTGCATAAGAATTTTGTGACTCTGTCTTCATTTCATGGATTTGAAAGAAGTTTTTTTTTTTGTTTGCACCATGTTGTACCAATAAAAGAACAACATGACCCTTGCATCTTATGCAACTACCTATGCAACTGTTGAAGGGTAAGAGGAAAGAATTTGAGCAGTCAAATGAATCCAGCTGCCATAACCAAGAAACATTCATATTCCATTATCAGATTGTTAGCAGAATTCTAGAATTCTGAGAAAGTTCATATAAATTTACCTTGCTAAAATAATCCAGAAATGTTCTAAATAGACAGTTTAAGAACTTGGAGGTAGACCAACAGGTATATTTATTTCCTTCAATGATAAGTAAAAACTTCTTCTTTTGATGACTCTTCTCCCTCTTCACTTACATGAAGATGGAATTACACATTGCCATATAGTTGAAATAAAGGAGTCTGACAAATTCAGACTTAGATAAGCACATATAATTTACCTTCTAATTTTGCTGTTGCTTTTCTCTGTGTACCATGGTGAATAATTTGATTTGCACTTAGCAGAAAGTGTTTTAACTGTCAGTCATACAAATTAGACTTAGGAAGGGCCTATTAGGTCATCAAGTCAATCTTTTCACCACAGTAGGATAAGGTGATGATGTTGCTTTTTTTCCTATTTCCCCAAAGGCTAGAATTGACCACGTTTCTTGCTCTTTCTTGAGGGCAAGAGGAGATAAAAATCAATAATAAAACTAAATGTGGTTCAGGAAGACTTGTATCTTAAATAGGGAGGGAAATTTCACTTAAATATTTGCTGAACACTTTTCAAATACTGAATGATAAATGACTCCTTCTATTTTCTTTACTAGAAAACAATAACAACAACAACATTTTATCACTCAGCAAAAGACATACCTAGAATTCAATCACTGGCATATATATTTCCCCTGTGAAATAAAACTGCCATAGAATTCTCCTTCTTGCCTAATGGCAAACCTTTTAGATATACCATTTACTTAATAAAGATAAGAGTATTGGGCTTTCACATTTGGCTAAGGAAGTGTGTGTGTGTGTGTGTGTGTGTGTGTGTGTGTGTGTGCACGCGCATGTGTATGTGTATTTAGGCACATGCATGAAATATGTACTTTATCTGTGTATATGTATGTGGTATGAAAAACCTGATCACTTTAAAATAAAACATGATAATGGATTTCTTTCTCCAAGGAACATTATCACTGGAAGGATGCTTAGACGGTAGTTTAACTGAACTTTATAGGGAGGCTCAGTTGTATGTGCTCAAGGTCGTGGAAATAGAAGATGATTCAGCACTAGGGAAGACTTTCTGCTTCCTAGTTAAGTGTTTGTTCCTCAACACTCCTTTGGCTCAAGACTATTTTTCATTTTCACCAAGAAGAGTGAGATTTCTGAATTATGTATGTGATAGCCTGAAGTTTAACCCTTCGGCGGTGAGGTCAGCATAGGGATGAATTTTGGTATGTTCAGTTCAAATGTGCTCTGAGCAACTTCTTCAAAGAACATTTGTTAAGACAAACATACAAGAGACATCTGTTACTGAAATTCTGATTCCAGTAATTTCAGACAGTAGGCATTTTAATAAAGAGAGAGTTGAAAACAAGCACATAGTTTTAAAGTTACATTTTCTTAAAAGAAACATCATAACTTTCTGGGATCTTTTTAGTTAAAACTATAATATTCTATAAAATATTCATATATTCTATATTCTATGTTCTAATATTCTATAAAATTCAGTTTTGAGTCTAGATTATAGCAAATAACATATAAATAAATAAAAGTAATTATAAATATATAACAAAATATATTTTGAACTTTCATTCATGCAACACTATTTATTAATATTCATCAATAGTACCACCAAATCTCTTCTTATATTTGGATTTGTGTAATAAATAAGAAAGTAAGAAAAGATTAAAATGAAAAGATAAAATATGCATTGCTAATGACAGGATCGTCATAGGATTTATCGAAGTTGTGATTCCTCACAGTGTTCATTATTATTCTTTATTCATCTGTACCCTGTTTCAGTAACAATTTGCTAACAAGTTGTTTCTGTATGTTACAATTGGGAATAAACTCTTAAAATGTAGAATAAACTATGGAAACTTACTAATATTACAACTACTGCTTCTCCTAAAAGCACTATGCCAAAAAAAGTAATAGTTGCAAATTTATACTTATTTAAAATGTGCACGATGCCTTATGCATTCATTTGTGATTCTGGGGTTAAACCTGTCACTGAGCTACATCTTCAACCTGATGCCAATCTGTATTTTTCAAATGAAGACATAGGCTTAGAGATGTGAAGTAACTTAACTGTACATGCACACTTACTAATGATAGAGCTGGGTATAAAGTTAGGTAAGTCTGATTTCATAATCCATAGCATTAGACCTCTTCCTTTCTTTGCATGTGTGTATACATGCACATGTGAATCTGCATATATGTGTTTGTATGTTTATGCAGGGGAGATAATATGAGGGAGAGGACAATGAAATGATCAGATGGCAACAGCACCATTATCTTTGATCAGGATTTTACTTTTCTTGCTATTGAATAGAAAGAGCAATAGAGTATATTTAGATGATAAAAGAAGGTTGATTTAACTTATTAATACTCTGTTGTTACTGACATTTAAAATAATAGTCAATATCCCAAAAAATCAATAGCATGATTTTTAAAAAAATATTTATTTTTTAGTTGTAGTTGGACACAATACCTTTGTTTTATTTATTTATTTTTATATGGTGCTGAGGATCAAACCCAGGGCCTCACATGCACTAGGCAAGCACTATACTGCCACAACCCCAGCCTCAATAGCATGATTTTGCTTAAACTTTTTCCATGTCTAATTGAATTTAAAAATATAATGGAAAATAGGTATACAAATACTTAATGTAAAATGTTAAGTACATACCTACCATATGTAAAGTGTTAACATTTCTGTAATTTCTGGCCTTCAGGGACTGTATTTTCACCATCTTTGGCAAAGCTACTTGACAAAATAAAAAAATAAAATTCCAAAGTAACCTTATTTTGAAAAAGTAAAATGGATATAGAGCAGATGTCATTTTTCAAATGGAAAATGAAAAGAGTTCTGTTTGTCAGCATATGAAAAGTTTAAAATAATTTTACTTCCACAACAGACAGACTTTAAATCATTATAAAATTACTGATGAATAGGAGTAACACAATTAAATTTATTAAAGTTCTGTGGGTGGCATTTATAAATTCAGTACATCATATATTATTTATTTACTAGATAATGTATTATGCAATTAAAGCTATTTTTCTATTTTTTATAGTTTAGATTTTGTATTAAATTGCATTTAAATAAAAAGTCAGACAATTTAGTCTATACATCTATCACAACTGAGGATGACAGGTGTCTAGGGCATAATATAGGAGGCTTGATTTATTTGTAGCTTTTTACTTGATAAAGAAGATTCAGAATTATCAATCCAGCCTGAAGAGAACTATTTAAAATTGTATGTTTCCTGATAAATTTATTATAAGAAAATACACTCCTACCCTTTCTCCCCCAGATAGTTAATTTCCTCCTCTGGTATCAATGAAACTTTAACTGAATGAAATGAATGTGTTTTCTACTTCTTGCTTGTAAGATTTCTAAAACTGGCAACATGTGAGAGTAAATGTAGAGTTCACAGTTTGGTGGGAGAGTTCTGCAGCATTCTTTCTTGCTAATTACATTTGTGTTTCTCTTTTTTTCTTTTACATCAGTAGTATATCTCTGAACAATGTGTATTGTTCAGCTCTTGACTGAAGAGCAAACTCTTCAAGTAAGGTCAAGTAAGGTCAATCAGAGTCAGAAATTTGAGCATACCCCCCCCAAAAGATGTAAACAAACTCAATTATCTTTTATTGTAGAAAAGGAACTCAAGGTATCATGGCTTCTGCTATAAAAGCCCTGCATTTTCCTTCCAGAACTGTTTACTTTCAACCCAAGGTCTTCCACTTTATCACCAAGCTTGTAAGATGCCCAAATCCTTTTTGAACAATTCTTTTGGTTTAGATAAGCTACTATCTGTTTCTGTGATTTGTTTCTGACGAAGACCAATACTGGAAGAGTCCAGCCAGTGTTCATATTGTTGTGTTTTGAAAATAGTATAACACTGGGAGGCAATATGTTTATCAAAGTAATAATGATTTACCAAAGTATAACATTCAGTTGTCAAAATCTGCTCCCCAAATACATGTCAAAGCAACTGATTTGGATTTCCCTATTCACCCTGCATGCAGTATACAGCTTTAAGTCGCATAATTCCTCAAGAAGAATGTTTATTTTTTGGCCACAATGTCCATCCTTCACCATTTACCTGAATGAAATCTGAGACATAGTATATTTTAGGGATGAATTTAATCTAGCCTGCCACATTACTGAGGCCTAGAAATGCCTTGAAGATCATAATGCAATAAGTTCTTTAAAATAGGTAAATTGGTCATAAACCAGATGCCTATGTGAATGTAGATTTTTGTCATTATATGGACTCTTACATGTCCTTTTATCTGACTTGCTCAAATGATTTTGATACAGAATCTGATGCAAAGCCAAATATTGCAAGTAGATAATTTTATTTTTTAAATACATGTATCAACATATACATTTTATAAGCTGAATATTTCTTGGAACAAGAAGTATAACATTTAGGAGAATGTTTTTCTTTAAATCTCATATTACCAAAGAAACAAACTGAAATTCTTTGGGGTCTTTTTCTTCTATATGATTATCTTAATATTTTGATTCATTTATTTCTATTTCCTGATCTTTCATTAACTTCTCACAAAACCATCACTCTCAACTTTATATTCTTTCAGGCAGTGTATCTAAAGAGGAAAAAAATACTAGGCTAATCCATGTAACTTTAATTCTTAAGTCATCTGTCACATGGTCTTTCTAAGTTGTAGGGAGGTTGCTAATGGAGCTCAACATGAAAGGGGCTGACATCCTGGGTCCTGGTATCATATCCAGGTGAAGGTTCTTGTACTTAGTTGTTCAATCACATGTATGTGAAACGAGCCCAATTTAGAAACTTGAATCTTTTGGTTTTGTGCCACAAAAATTACAAAACTGCATGTAAAGAAAATAACAAACACACATACCGACTTGCTAAATGTGTTTTGTGAGTTACAGTTTTCTTTCACTCCTTTGTAATGGACCACAGAAGTTTGAATGCTCTTTCTCTTATAGATGACATAAAAAATGGTACCTGCTTAATCCATCATAGGATTCTGAAGGTTAATTTTAGAGGAAAATTACTACATGGACTCAGAAATTGTTATTATTTTCTTGTTCATGTCTGAGGCTTTATCTATAGCCTTGAACTGTCACTTTACAATTCAAAAGAATAAAAAAAGAAAGAAAGAAACCTATTAAGAGGTTGTTTACCACTAGGTATAAAACAGTTTTATTGTTGTTTGGTTTGTTTTTATTTTTCACTAAGCAATAAAACTGAGATGAATTTTACATCAAACAATCTGTGTGACAGTAGATGAACTATGTGATAATTAGAGGTTGTAACATTATCTAGTGGCAAGAATCTATGTACAGCAGTCCAATACATATCAGTGAAAAACCCTTACTGTTTTATTTATTTTTCTAATTCAAAGAAATTTTACCTGTATAACTGGGTCACAGGTATACTACAATCAAAACATTTCCGTGTTCAAGGCCAGACACAAAATATGCCATTTATCAACTTGCCAGACTAAGAATTAACAGGATGATTGGAAGAGAGAAGAACATCTATAACTGCCCAAGTTCTCTAGCCTCTTCTGTAGAAATATAGATACTGATTCCATGTCAACCTCATGCTTGTAAGCTCCTTGAGGGCACAGATTCAGTAAAACACATTTTGATATTGTCTTGTGATAGTTTGGATATGAGGTATTCCCAAAAATCCCATGTGTGAGACAATGTAAGAACATTCAGAGGTGAAATGATTGGGTTATGAAATCCTTAACCCAATCAGTACATCAGTCCCTTGAAGGGATTAACAGTGATAACTGAAGGTGGGTAGGGCGTGGCTGGAAGAGGTGGGTCATAGGAGGCTTGGCTTTGGGTATGTATTTGGTGAGCTGAGCTTAGTCTCACTCTGTTGTCTGATCATGTGAGTTGCTTTCCTCTGCCACACTCTTCCACCATGATGTTCTGCCCTCAAGAGCCCCAAGGAATGTAGCCTGCTGTTTAGGGTTTGAGACCTCTCTAACTGTGAGCACCCAAATAAAACTTTTCTTCTTGTTTAATTGTTCTTGTCATGTCTTTTAGTCACAGCAGCATAAAAGCTGACTAGAATACTTATATATCAGATATCTACACAGACAAAAAAAACCCAAATCAGATATTTTAATTAAAAGAAAAAATGAGACCAGGTACAGTGGTACATAACTATAGTCTTAGCTACTTGGGAGACTGAAGCATAATCATGGTCTAGTCATTTTAAAAAAATAGCTGACATTTTCTATTCGAAAGTTCATAACAGTCTATTGCAAATCCTCTCTTCCAGGTGATTATTTATGGGCCCAACAGTAATTTTCTTTATTGGTAAAGCCAGTTGGATTGAGTTCTCTAGCAGATGGCTTACAAATGAATGACATATCATCACCTTCAGATTCTCAGTCTGTGACATGCCACAACCTTCCAATTTTCTATTATTCTGCCAAGTTTCAATCATTCACTCTTTGTCAGTTAATGTGGTTCATTGTCCACTTTATATATTTAATACATAATCAACATTTTTTGATGGGAGACAATATATTTTAATCTCAGGAAAAAACAAATGGTTTACAAACAAGCTAAAATTCTCCACACTATTTACAAAAGATAGAACAGGAATTGTAGTATTCTGTAAGCAAAAATCAGTGATGCAAAAAAGGACAGTGAATAGTCATATTTTCCAATGCAATTTCAAATTTTCTTTTAAATTCATGGTCATGTTAGGAAAATTAAATCTCATCAATTTTGTCTTAATCTTTATTCACAAAAGAATCTTGAATAATAAAATTATATTCCTAATATTCTGCTAATATGGCTAATATTTTGTGTTTGCTTTAAAACAGAGAAAAACAAAAAAATATTAAATGTTTTGGATTAATGATCTTTTCAAATGAGGAAAATAGTATTGAAACAAAGCATAAAATATAAAATTTGAGGAGAAATGTTACCATTTAAAAAAAAAATTCTTAGTTCAGAGAAATAATCCCATATGATTACCCTAAGAATATGGTAATTAGAAGCAGAAGACGTGTTTCTACTGTTGAGCAAGTCATGAAACTTTGGTGTGGTTCAGTTTCTTTTCTGAGACTAGACCTCATGAAGTTTTTATTACCAGAAACAAAGCTGCAATGAAGATCACATAAAAAAGTCACCATTTTTTGAACTTCCCTGATGAGAACCATGATGTGTGGTGCTGATTGTAGACTCCTCCCCTACAGATTCTGATTTATATGTGTGGTCTCCGTACATTAAAATACTAGCATGAGGTACAGTGAATTTTTACATTAGGGATGTTTGAACAATATTAATGGGGTGATTTGCAATTTCTTACTGGTTGGAAATAAGTAACAAGGAGTTAAAGTTGGGCTATTTTTTTTTTGTCACCAGGATTCATTGGCATGGTCTTAGTAGTTATAATATTAAAATAATTTTGACTAGGTTTGCTAATAACTATCACTATTAGAAAGTCCCTCTTCAGACTATCAAAGCCTTCTACTCCCCACTTCCACCAAAATCTGCAGTTGGAGGTTTAGTGGGGGTCAGAACAGGTGGCTTCAAGACTGTGCAAGGCTTCAGCTGCAGTTTTTCTATGTTGCCCAGTAGCTGTGTGACATTAGTGACTAAATGTTTATGCTGTGGCCCCTGGATCAAGTCATATATTTAGAAAATCCACAGAGAAACTGTCCTAAATCTTTGATGTAAAATTTTGTATGGTCACTGAATATAAAGTTTAGAAACAAATAAGCACTACAAAGACAATAGTTGCATTGTTTTGGAGGTATTTATTTCTCTGGAAGTTATTTCCTCTGATTTCAGAATGCTCTTGTTATTTTAAATAACTTCAATCAGAAAGATAACAAATATGAAAGAATCTAAAAAGAGTAGGTAGATGAGTATGAAGTCTTTGATGTAGATAATGTATATATGGCCAGCTCAATGGTCGACCATGAATGAAAAAGGGAGAAAGGAAAAGAAAAAAGGGGGGAAGGAGGAAGAGAGGGAAAGCGATGTACAGAGTGGAGAGAGAAAGCAGAACTTTTCACAGAAATAGAGGTGCATGTAGGACAGAAGAATGAATTATGTGAAGATTAAAACATACAGAATATGAGAACTATTTTGCAAATATAAAATATACTTTTGAGAAATTACTGCTGGAGGAACAAAGGTTTTCAAAGAATATTTGAATGAATTAAAAAGCTTTTGACATTTTTTAATGCAGAGTAATACTCCATTGTGTATAAATGCCACATTTTTTTTTATCCATTCGTCTATTGAAGGGCATCTAGGTTGCTTCCACAGTCTTGCTATTGTGAATTGTGCTGCTATGAACATCGATGGCATTAGAACAGATTATGCTAAGTGAAGCTAGCCAAGACCTAAAAAACAAATGCCAAATGTCTTCTTTGATATAAGGAGAGTAACTAAGAACAGACTAGGGAAGAAGAGCACGAGAAGAAGACCAACATTAAACAAGGATGAGAGGTGGGAGGGAAAGGGAGAGAGAAGGGAAATTGCATGGAAATGGAAGGAGACCCTCAGGGTTATACAAAATTACATACAAGAGGAAGTGAGGGGAAAGGGAAAAATAATACAAGGGCGAGGAATGAATTACAGTAGAGGGGGTAGAGAGAGAAGAGGGGAGGGGAGGGGAGGGGAGGGGGGATAGTAGAGGATAGGAAAGGCAGCAGAATACAACAGACATGAATATGTCAATATGTAAATCAATGGAAGTGTAACTGATGTGATTCTGCAATCTGTATATGGGGTAAAAATGGGAGTTCATAACCCACTTGAATCAAAGTGTGAAATATGATATATCAAAAACTATGTAATGTTTTGAACAACCAACAATAAAAAAAGCTTTTGAAATTGTGCTGCAATATTATATCATAAGTATGCAAGAAATGCATGATCACTTACCCTAGGATTTCATAAGCTTAGAAGATGATTCTAAATTTAATGCAATACACAGAAGAAAAAAAAAACTAGGCTATAATGAAAAAACTGTAAAGATGTTACCATGGAAGTTTTTCATTGGAAGTGCTGGGCATGATCATGGATTGCAGAACAAAGATGGAAGAAATAAGAAAACTGAGGTTCAAAAATGTATTTTTATCTAAACGTGAATTCAAGACTATGATACAAAAATGGCAAAGAGAGCCCAGCATCTGAGAAGGCCATTAAATTTAGTTAAGCTGGGACCCCGCACAGAGCCTTCATAGAGAATCATAGATAGGAACTGTTGTCAGCAGGAGACTTTTATAGTTTTCTTCTCCATGATCTGTGACTACACTGACTGGTTAAAATTTCAAGAATGAATGAAAATAGGTCATTAATGATCTCATACTAACACCCTGTGAGAGGAATGCATTTTTTAAAGTTCTCATAATTGAATTAGTTGGGAAAATCAATTTAACTACTTGGTAAGTCTTCCCTTAAGTTTATACATAATACAATTGTTTCCCCAAAATAATTCTCTTTGCTTGAATTTTTTAATTAAAGAAAAATAAATTAGGTAACATAGGAAGTAGAGATGCCTCAATCCAGTTGGTCATAAAACTGTCTATCTGCTAGGCAAGTGTAGAGAATAGAATGGTTTAATGTCAACCAATTTATCTATATTCCCTTAAATAGTCTTAAAGATATGTAATTATAAAAATATAAAGATGTTATAAGGAATATATGATTTTGTGAACTGCTTGAGATCAAATAGTAGTTTTTCATGCCTGAGTATATTTCTTCTCTTTTTTGTAACTCAGTAGTTAAATGTATTTAGTCACAAATATTTGTTAAAAGTGGCTTACTACTAGTGAAATGTATGTATATGCATGAATATGACTAAAAGAACTCAAGAAAATAACATATCCTTATTCTTAAATTCAACATCAACATGTCAAGAGTTTCTTTCTGATGAGTTCACATAATGTCAATTAACTGAATTTTTGTTTTGTAGTTCATATAATAATTTGGGGGGGTTATAAATGCGCACTGAAATCTTATTTTCTCCATATTCTATTCATTCATAAAATTGCTCCACTTTCAAAAGTTCTATAAACATGATGGCATGACTGCAAAAGCTCCTTTTCAAGGTAGAATTGCTCCATATTTAGAATACCATTTACTGTCAGTTTGTTTGCAAGTAGACTGCTAGAAGGACTCTAATAGCAGAGCTGAAAACAGTTAAGTAGAGAATGAAAAACAATACAAAAGATCAATAAAATGAGTTTTTTTGAAAAATAAATAATATTGATAAGTCCTTATTCAAACTAATCAAAAGAAAAAGAGAGAAAGCCCGAATAATTTTAGAGACAAGAAAACAAACAACCAATCACAGACTTTACAGAAATCCGCAGCTCATTAGGGACTATTTTGAAAACTTACACACTCTTATAATAAATAGAAAAACCTAGAAGAAATGAAGATATTTCTATTCACATATGATCTGCCAAAATTGAATCAAGAAGGTATTGAACAAGCAATGAGGTAGAAGCAGTACTACAAAAGCCTTTCAACAAGGAAAAGCCCAGGATAAGATGTTTTCCCCGCTGAATTCTACCAGATATTTAAAGAACTAATGTCTATTCTCTTTAAAATATTTCCTGAAACAGAAAGGAATGAAACACTTCCAAATTCATTCTATGAGGTCATGATCATCTTTATACCAAAATCAGATAAGGGCACTTTAAGGAAAGAAAACCATAAACTGATATTGCTGATAAACTTGGTTGCAAAAATCCTTAATAAGATATGAGCAAACTGTTTTCAACAACATATTAAGATTTTGTACATCAAAAAAAGGTTGGTTTCATTTCAGGATAGTTTGATAGACACAAATTAATAAATATGATTTATCACATAAATAGAATAGGAACAAAAATCACATAGTTATCTCAATATATTCCAACAAAGCCTTTAAAAAAATTCATTACGTTTTTATAATAAAAACACTTAAAAAATAGAAATAGAAGAAACTTACCTAAACAGTATAAAGGCTGTATATGACAAACCCAAATTCAACATAATAGTAAATGAAGAAAGACTGAAGCATTTCTTTTAAAATCTGGAAAAAGACTATGAAGTCAGCTCTCACCTGTTCTTTTCAAACTAACACTAGAAATTCTAGTCAGAGCAATTAGTCAAGAGAAGTAGATAAAGGGGATAAAAATAGGAAAGGAAGAAGTCAAATTATCAATATTTACAGATTTTATGAGCCTGTATCCAGAAGATCCAAAAAACTCCATCATAAGATTGCTAGAACTCATAAACAAATTCAGAAGTATCAGGTTACAAGATCAATATAAAGAGTCAACAGCTTTTCAATACATCAATTAATAAGGAAGAAATAAGGAAAATAGTCCCATTCACAGTAGCCAGAAATACCCAAAACTCAACAAACATAAAAATCCAAAGAAACCCTAGGAATAAATCTAACCAAGGAAGCGAAAACCTCTACAATGAAAACTATGTACTACACTGAAGAAGGAAATTTAAGAAGATACCAGAAGAATGGAAGACCTCCCATGTTTGTGGTTAGGTAGAATTAATATTTTTAAAATGGTCATATTACTAAAAGCAATATACAGAGTCAAAGCAATCTTTATCATAATACCAATGTCATTCTTTACAGAACTTGAAAATACAGTTCTAAAATTCATTTGGAAGAATTAAAGATCCAGAATTTCTTAAAACAATTCTAAGTCAAAGAAGCAATGCTGGAGGCATCACAATACCCAACTTCAAATCATACTATAGAGCTATAGTAATAAAATTTACATGATACTAGCATAAAAACAGATACACAGACAAATGGAGTAGAATAGAAGAGAGAACAGAGACAAACACACACGGATAGTTATCTGATCCTTGGCAAAGACACCGAAACTATAATTTGGAGAAAAGAGGGTCTTTCTATCAAACAGTGCTAGGAAAACTGGTTATTCATATGTAGAATAATGAGACTAGATCCTTACATTTCACTCTGCATAAAAATCAACTCAAAATAGATCAAAGGCCTAAGAATCAGACCAGAGATTTTGCAACTCCCAGAAGAAACCATAGGGTCACCACTCCAATGTATAAGCGCAGACAAGGATCTTCCTCAATAGAATTCCTAAAGCTCAGAAAATAATACCAGTAAATGTCATGACATCAAATTAAAAAGTGTCTGCACAGTAAAGGAAACATTTAAAAATGTGAAAAAGGAATCTATACAATGGGAGAAAACCTTTGTTAGCTACTTTTGTGAAAGCATTTTAATATCCAGAATATTAAAAAGTTCAAAAAAACTTACTACAAAAAATGAATAATCCAATTAATAAATGGGCAAGACAAATAAACAGACACTTCTCAAAATAAGAAACACAAATGGCCAATAAATAAATGAACAAAAGTTTAACATCTTTAGCAATTAGGAAAATTCAAATCAAAACTATGCTGAGATTTTATCACATTCCAGTTTGAGTGGCAACCATCAAGAAAATAAACAATAAAGAATTCTGCAAAGGATCTAGAGAAGAAAAATCAAATTTTATACTGCTGGTGGAATTGTAAATTGGTAGGACCATTTTGGAAATCAGTATGGAATTTTTCAAAAGACAAGGAATGAAACCACCATATAACCCAGGCATACCAGTATTTGGTATTTATCCTAAAGAACTAAATTCATCATAGTATAGCAGGATAAACATGCTAATGTTTATAGCAGCATAATACCTAATTCACAAAAATTCACATTTTTAAACCAACTGAAGTGTCCACAGTAGATGAGTGAATAAAAAATATATAGTATATTTACACAATGAAGTTATTCCCATAAAGAAGAATGAAATTTTGTAATTTACAATAAAATGGATAAAACTTGAGACCAAGATTTGCAGCAAAATAGGCCAAATTCAGAAAGTCAAGGGTCATATACTTTCTCTCCTATGTGGAATCTAGCAAAACAAAAAGGAAAAGAAAGGTATGAGGAGCCTCACAAAAATTGAAGGGATACCAGTAGAATAAAGAAATGGAGAGGGAAGAGAATAGAGAAAGAGGAAATATTGGAGACAGATATTGACTGAATTTCACTTTTATATTGTGTGCATGTGTGAATATGTAAGAATGAATCCTGACATTATGTAAAATTATAATATAATAGAACAATATGGGGAAAAGGATACCACCTCATATTATTTTCCTTCTTTACTACTAAATTATTGACAAATAACCTAAGTGTGTCACTTTAATTTCTTCATAAATCATTTATTTCTTAGTACAAAGTCTGATTTCTCCCATATATTTACTAAATATTTTTTCTTTAATAACACAAAATTCTCTTTTCTTATAGACTCCAGAGTTCCTTGGATGACTTCTAATTTCCTTTGATTACTCTACAGCATTTCTTACATTGATCCTCTCTTCCATTTGGAACCCTTCAATCACAATTTCACTTTCAGTTATCAGTACCTTCTCATTCATTCTGATTGACTTCTCTTTTGCTAACATGAAATTAGAGGGATCATAATTTATGTGTCCTGGAACTATAAAACTGTTTTTGATGAATTGTCTTTGGATAATTTGGTTCCACATCCACTGTTTCAGCCAACTACAGACCAAAATATTGAGACAAAACAAAAAGTAACTATAGGGAACATGCATAGACATTTTTCTTGTCAATATTTCCTCAGTAATGCTGTGTAACAAATATTTATATATAATTTGCATTTATCAGGATGTATCAGTAGTGAAGAGATGATTAAAACCTATGGACTATGTACATAGACTATATGAAAATATTTTGCCATTGGGGACTAGGGCACTTGTGGATTTTGGTATGGTAGAAAGGTCCTGGAATTACTTCCCCTTGGATGCCAAGAGACAACTATATTTAGCCAGTATCATATCAACACCCCTATTGTGCCAGGGAAGTGGGATAGATTGCAGGAAGTTCCAGAGACAGCATGGGAGACATATGATTTATTGAGGAAAGCTTGTAAGAGATCAGTACTTCTATAAGAGGAGTTCAGTGATGACAGGCTGAACTATCCCTCACAGTGCTTTCCCCAGCAGCATCTCTGCTCTCTCATAGTGTTCAGTTCATCTGGATGAACAACATGTATCCTTTCCATAGAGCCTCCGGTTCTACCCAGAGTTGGGGGTTTTTATGTTAGACTGCAGAAGCAGTGACATCATCAGCATGAGTTTTCTTAGTTTGCTTCTATGACTGGCATTCCAAGGAGTAACTATCCTGGCATAAATGTAAGAAAATAGTTGCCTACAGATAACACTAATGCACATTAGTTACCAATGTATATAAGAGAAGGTCAGTGTCCTTCATGATTATATATATCTGGATTTTCTGGCCCAGACTTGCTCTCATTTTCCCTTTAACTTGGTTAAGTTTTTGGTAACACAAAGGGGGCATTCAGGGATATGGTGTTTTACTGTACCCATTTTCTTTAGGGATGATAAAGCCAGTTTCCCTAACTTTAGTATCAACAAACATATTTTATTCCACTCCATATATATTCATACTGTCTCATTTTGATGACATTTCTTTACTAATATTTTCCAGCTTCCTTGTTTCTATGAAGGTTTTCATTGTCCAAGTTCAGGAAACTTAATTTCATTCTTGGTGTACTATATAGATTTCCTACTTGGAGATTCATTTTTTCTTTCATTTTTAATATATTAAGCCCTTGAAATTTTATTTTCCCAAAATACTATTGCAAATATTCAAGTTCTATTTCAAAAAATATTCTTGCTTTTAGAAGATCTTATGTTGAATATCTGCACTGTAATAAACCAAGTTTTCTAACACTGATATATATGCATATATATCTACACATATACATTCATACTTTTTTATATTTAAAAGTATATATAAACACTAATTTATTCAACAAAAAATGATTATCATCTATGTTTCATACACATTCCTAAAATTCAGGAAACAAAAATGACAAAAAGATCTGATATGTCTGAAGCAGGAGCTATGAAATAGTACATATTATAGGATGGTGCTATACAAGCAAACTGTCCTGTGATAAGAAACTGAGTAGAGGTCTGTGGTAAAATGCCAGGCTTTCGAGGCCAGAAAAATCTTATTTGCTGTATTTCCAAACATAGCAACATAGCTGTAGAATGACAGAATGCCTTTTCCCATGCTCTTGTTCTTTATTCTTTCTTTCTTTTTGTGGTACTGGGGATTGAACCCAGGGTGCTCTACTACTGAGCACATCCACAGCCTTTCTATTTTAAGACAGGGTCTCATTAAATTGCTGAGACTGGACTTGTATGTGTGATCCTCCTACCTCAGACTCCCAAGTTACTGGGATTACAGGTGTGCACCACTGTTGCTGGCATTCATGTTGTTTCACTGGTGCTAAATGCTGCCTTTGTTTTTCTTCTTTGTTTTTCTTCCCACTTATGTGTCTTACTTTTTATTTTTTTTCACATTCATTAGCTAGCTCCAGTTTTATTTTTACATGAGTTTTTCCTCCATGACTAGAATTCCATGTATCTACATAACAATGAATAAATACTAGTATCACTCAATTTAAACTCAGTGTGATCCATTTAATTTCATTCTTAGCCTTTATGTATGTCTCTGGTTCTACTGTTTGAAGATTATAAGTATCTTTAGGAAGTATATTAGTTAGGATGAGTGTTTAACTCTTAAAGCTGACAAAGGGTTTATTTTTCTTGCTTACCAAGAAAACCAGAGGTAAGGATTTCCTATAGTAGAGTAATCAGCTTAAGAATGTAGAAGCTGATGTTGCTGTGATTTTCTCGGCCCTTCAGTTTTGGTCTCAAAATACTACACCAATGATAATAATGATAGTTTCCTTATAGCCAACAAATTGGAGGAAAATATTTAAAAGTATTAGGAATATAATATACTAGTATTATAGAAAAACATCCCATAGAAACAGACAGTGGAGAGTAGGAAGATTGTTAATAAGCATAGGAAAGAGAGGAAATGGGAAAATTTTGTTCAAAAAATATCTACTTTCAATTATTAGTTCCGTTATATTTAGGACAAGGAAAAAAAAGAGCAGAAATATTGAGACAAACTTTTATTCATGTTTTATGAACTAAAATTTTATCAGATAGCCAATCTTAGCTCCAAGGGATCTACAAGAAGTAATTTTTAACCTGGACACCTGACTCATTACACAATTGCAGTTCTATTAATAGACAAAGAGGAGAATGGACATTTTTGGTCATGAGTAAGGACTGTCATGATAAAGGATACTTCTGTCATCAGAATGAATATTAATATTCATTCATTGAAATTCAATGTGATTCATTATAAATATGTTTTGTAGCTAATAGATCTCTTTCTCTAGACATGATTAGTGTTTATGGAAATATGCTGAATTTGTCAACTTGTAAACACATGTTTACACTTGTATACACATTTGCATACATTTGTTATAATTTCTGCATGGACAGAAATAATCAAATCTTTTTTCTCATGGTTGTTATATGGAGTAAAATATTTTTAGAAACCATCATACTTAATATCTGTTATTTTTTCTATCTATTATGATATAATTAACAAATAAAAAGTTATGGATATCTAAATTGTACAATGTATTGTTTTGATGTATACTCAAAGGAACAGAGAGTAAGCTGGTTGTTTATAAGGATAGGAGAATAGAGGAAATGGGAAAATTCGGCCATAGGATAGCAACTTTCAGTTACCAGTTCTGTAAGCCTAATGTGTATCATGGTGACCATAGTTAAGAATAATAAAGTTTGTATCTGAAATTCTGAGAGTAGATCTTGTTTTTCATACAAACACAAACATATTTAACTATATGATGTAATAGATATGTTATCCAGTTTACTTATCATCATTTCATAATGTGTACAAATATCTGTGATTTTTAACATACATTTTATGTTAAAAACAAATTAAAAACACACAATTGTATTCTTTTATTAGCTATTTGACACTGGCTATCTTAGTTTCTTCTTATTGTTATAGCAAATTAATAGAGTCTTAAGACAATGTGAGAGCATTTCCTTACATGTCTAGAGGTCTAAGATGGCTCTTCAGGGTTCTAGGATAGAATTCATTCCCTTGCCTTTCCAAGATGATAAGACCATCTTTGTGGCCATCATGGCTCCTTCCTCCATCTCCAAAACCATTACTCAAGCCTCTAATTCACTCTTCATCTGTTTTTCTGACTTGGTCCTGGTTACTCTCTTATAAGAACCATGTGAATATGTTGCCCCCACTCCCAGGTAATACAGAATAATCCCCCCATCTCAAACTCCTTTACTTTAGGAGTTTGCCTTAAATCCACAAAGTTCATTTTTGTCATATGAAGTAAACATTGATTAGGATGTGGACATCCTTGGAGATGGGAGTGGGGAGATTTTGTGGACTGCATAGGTCAAATTACAGGACCAATTAAAAACAAATTTTAAGTCACTGACATCAGCTATAAAATTAAAGCAGCTGTGCAAGAGTCAACCATAGCTACACTGTTCCATATGTTAGAAACCAGCTTTCAATAAAAGTGAAATCTCAGTGTTTTCATGAGATTCTCACTAAGAAACTAAGGGGGTTATGCCTAGGTGAGTACATATGCTGGAATGCAATTCTTAGAATATGCAGTATAGTCATCTTCCATAACTGATTCATCCCATGTATTTTAATAAAATTTCAGCTGAGCAAGTTTTTAGTAGTGGGCCCTGAATCTACTTTGTGCTCAATGAATATTTGACAGTGATCTCAACAAATAAAATTACTATATTACTTTTGATGTCAATTAAGTAAATTTCTAGAAATCTGTAGATTGTATGACACTGTTCTGACAACTGTTTTATTCTTAACTGTTTTGAACTAGAAAACATGGAAATTGGTGTTATTTAGTCCAACACTCAGAAACTAAGCAAACACAAATATTAAGTAGACTGTGTGCTTATATTTAATTCATTATTTTAGATGACTTGTTCTTTAATGAAAACTACCATTTCTTCTAAACTTCTGGCCCTCAAACTAATTTTAAACTATGGATACTGATTCTAGAAAGGGGAAAGCCCAATTAATTATTAAGTTCCCATTTATTGATGAGCCCTTCCTCATTGACTTTCAGCAAATTCCATAATATTAACAGCTGGAGTTGGTTAAGGCAAACAGAAAGATTTCACAGTCACCATTTCAATTAAGCTAACCTGACCAATTTAGGACTTGCAGACACATTTGCTTCCCAAACTGAGGCTTATATTCCTATTTTTTTTTTTTACTGAGTTTATTCATTCAGTTTAGGTTTGTGAGAATAATTGTCTGTCAGTCAGTTCTTCTTTAAATATATATGTCTCTTGGGGAATTTTATCTCAGGAGCCTTCATATACATAATTTCTTATTTTCTATTCAGAAACACAAAACATCTAGTCATTTTTCACTTTTAATACAATATATCACTGTCTTGTTTTTCCAGTGACAGATCTTTAAATCAGCTATTAATTATTTATGTCTCTGTACTCCTCAGAATTAGTCACATAAACATTTCCAAATTACTAGGAAACTGCTGTTTTAAATAATATCTTTTTTCTTCTCTGTTTCTCCTTTCTTGGTTCACCAAAGATAGTGACTAGAGTAACTGGATCTTGTGTAATTAAACAGGTTTGCCGGTCAATTTAAATTGAGGATGATGTTGGACTTAAGGGGTCATCTAATATCAAGTTGTTAGTAGTTTCTTTTGTTGTTGTTTCAGGCTCACTAGGACTAAGAAATCAATTCCAATGGCCAGGAATCACATGTAAAGTGACAGGAAACTTATAGAGCTCTTATTCTTACTCTTGAAGAAGACTTAGATCATTTTTCATTAGAAAGTGGCTTGTGGTTTGAAGGACTGTTTTCTAAGCAATCACAATCATGGGGGCATTTTATGAATAAGGAAGAAAATGGCTTTCATAATCTACAACTGCAATTTCATGAAAGTTGGAGATTCATTAAGAAATATTATAGAATTACAATACCATAGATAGTTGTAAAAGATCGATTGGTACATTTGATAGGTAATCATCTACCATTTGATTTCAACTTTTATCACTTCTAAATAAAACCAGAAGGTTGAAGTACTGTTTCATATTCAGAGATCCTCAGAGCAAAATCCACAGAATTCCTAGGCGTCCATCTCAGTGTTGAACAAACCTCATATTCTTTCCAGCAAATAGATTTCCTCTGGATTCACCACAGTGGAATTAGAGAATAATATATTGACATAATGCTATAATGCATTCCTGAACTCAAGTCACTAAATTAGACCCTTATATGCCCAGCTAAAATTAAATAACACAGCTTCTTTGTCATTGTCGAAGTAAATTTTGTTTTAAAAATTATTATTATTTTTTGTGTTGCACTGGGGATTGAACACAGGACCTTGTGCATGTGAGGCAAGTACTATACCAACTGAGCTATATCCCAAGACCTAGAAATTATTTTAAGCAAAACAATTTTCCATAATCTTGAATTTATTAGTTTTATAATTTGTTTATGCTATTTAATCTCTAGGTCAATATACTTGAATTTAAAATCATCACCTCTTCTTACAAATTAACTTTTTATTCTGAACCCTGTGTTAGATTTCTGTATATCACCATATTTTACTTATGTACAGGGTCAAACGTTTAGAGATAATGATTACCATATCCTTCCTGTTCCTATCCCATAGTCCAATTGGTGTCCAAATCCTCATTAATTATACCTTCTAAATGCCTCTTTATTTAGATCCCTCTATTATAGTTTATCAGATAATACCACTAAGATAATATTACTTTTTATTGGGACTACTTACTCTCCCATAATCTTCTAATGTACATTTTTTTGTTTCTTTTCCTTTAATGTTCATTAATCTCCATAAGATTAATTTCAGTAAAGTTCAGCTGTGCACATAAATAGGAGGCACCTGTAATATTCAGTCCCAAGTCCTTTTGAACATAGGTCTTATGTTCAAGAATTTTGCCAGCTATAAATACCAAATTATAAAGTGATGAAAGTTTTTTTTCCCATACTCTTATACAGTTAGGGCACAGGGATGTGAACCCGAATACACCAATTTAGACTCTGGTGTGACATTTTTACTCTGAAGAAAAATGAGGACCTGAATACCATGAAAATGCAGTTAAGTAGATGGTGGAGAAACTTGGTGTAAAGGCAGCTATAATGATCAGGGAACTTCTCTGGAAAACAGTTGGCTCACCTGCACCAACAGTAGTGGGAGCTGCTAGGTGGATTTAGGTGGGTTTCCTGGTCTAATAGCGGGAGCTATGAAAAGCCTTTAACTGTGGTGGTTTCCTCATAGACCTCTATGGCATTCTCCTGTTTTTTTCTCAGAAGCCAACTAAGAGATCTATCACTTAGGTTTCTAAATGATTCTCTGAGCTACATAGTTTATTTTTATAATACTTCTCCAGAAAGATGACACTAAGGAATCTTCTGAAATTTATAAATCACAATATAGAGAAATACCATATGTAATCTTCTGCTCCAAAGTATTTTATATCTTTATATTTCAAACAAAATTCAATTCCTAGTATACCCCATATTCTGGTCTCAAAGTCTCATTTAAGTAATTGATCTAATTGGTTACTCCACTCCTCTATCATACGCATCAGCCAAATTGTTATAATCATAGTCCTTTGAAATGACTCTCAACTGTTTTGTGCCCATGCTCCTACAGCTTTTTTTAATTTTTTTTTTTTGCCATTCTTTAAAAAAATCTACCATGTCCCTTTCCAACAGCAACTAAAACTCTGTCTTCTCTGATATGGTTGTCCTGATAAATGTAAATGAAAGGCTCACTTGGCATCATCTTTTGAATGATACTTTTCCTCTATATGTGTTTTGGTCTCATTGTTTTGACTATGACGTATGATCCTGAAATGTAGAGAAATTACCTCATCCATATTTTTGTATCACTTGAGAGTTCCCTCAAGTAGAATATAGGTGTTTGGTAAATAGTTCTCACAAAAGAAATTAGAAGATGACGAAGCCTAGTGAGGTTCTGTGCAGTGGAGGATTAGCTTTCAGAATTTACATGCATCACACATATCTCTTTCCTTCTCCATGCTCCTCTTGGATTTATTTCATATTTTACTCTGATGTAAATTTTCTTATCCCAAATTATCTGCTTTAACTCTTGATCTATTTAAATAGGAACAGTTTTTCACCCTTAGTTCATTTTCCTACATTTATGAAGCACCCAAAATACTTTAAAACCCATCAGCAACCCATGAACAAAGTTTGATAGTACTTAAGCCACAATACATAACACTATATTGTCATTACATATAAAAATTATGTACACGGTATTCTGTTAGTCTCAATAGATAAAAACATAGTTATATGCAATATTATGTAGTTACTTTTGTAGTGAGAGAATTTTAGACTAAAAATATAAGTAACTTGGCTATATTCAATTGCATTAGAAAAAAAAATTGCAAAGAGAATGTTCTGATTGTGCATGGGGATGGTGCAAAGAGAACTTAAAATTTTCCTCCAAAATTCTAAATCAATAAGAATGGACAATGGAGTCTGTTATAATTATTAGTTCTAGTTGTAAAGCTGACAGGCGGAGGGTGCTAGATACACTCTCACTGCAGGCTACCTGATGCTCCTGCACCATTTAATAAATATATCTGTTCATAAGAGGCAGAGTTGAGAAAATATAGATATTTATTCCATTTGTGGACAGGCTACATATTGCAAAGGAGAGAAGTATAATTCAAGAAAATGCTGTTCCAAAAGACAGAAACTTATAAAGAAGTTGAGCACAGACATACTTCTCTGTTCAACAACAATCAGTTAAATCATGTTTCCTCCTAGGAAAACTCAGTGAAGAGTTGTGGCAAAAGACATGAAGGGCACCCTCAAAATCTTTTACCCTAGGATAGAAAACTTCCCTCCCCTCCAAAAAGATAAAGTTGAGAAATGACATTTTTCCTTTCAATAAAATATGTCATAAGAGGGTGAAATTGAAGTTGCTCTATGAACAAAAGTTGATAGATCGGGCATTGTCTGATCAGGGGTGTAGCGTAAGGTTAAATAAAGTCTGACCTTGAGCCGAAAGGCTCCCTTGGAATCTCATCTCCAGGAGGACAGTGCTTTTGTTTGTTTGTTTGTTGAAATTATGCTTCTTTTGTATATGCCTAGCATTAAGAATTTAAATTGCATGTTCTCAGTTAAACAGATTTTGAATAAAAGAAAGTAGCACCCAGTTTATGAGCGTCTTAAATTTGGAGCTTATATAAAATTTTATTTGTTACAGTGCATATTTTTAAACAGTATGTAACATAAAAAATACCATTTTAGGAAGATTCATCAAGCAACTCTTTATGCAAAGGAGTTTATCACCAACTGTCTTAAAGGAGGGATTTCAATTAACAGATTATTGCTATAACCTGGGGATAATCGATGGTGGCTTTGATTAAAGTAAAAGAGGGTGAGTCTGCAAGAGAGTATGGGACAGTTATATAAAACTCCATGAAGGAAAATGGTAATGGCTTGTTAAATGACTTGACGAGGGATGTGCAGGAGAAAGGGAATAATAGATCAACTGAATTTTAAATGAACAACTAAATTTTAAATGAAGACTAAATTTAAGTGTGTGATGGGATTATTGTTTGGGTAGCGGAGATACTGTATTTATAGGAAAAATTTCATGGGAAACTAATGAAAATGTAGGCATGGGTTGTAGAAGTTGTAACTGGTATATTTATGGAAAAATAATAAATAGAAATATGGAAGCAAATTAAAGCCAAAGATGTTTTATCTTTGAGGGCCCAAGAAAACAAAATAAATTATTGGTGATTCTTCATTAGTAACAGATGGGCTCAGATTACCTGTTGATTTAAATCTTCCAATCTGTTTTGAAATACACATATATCATAACAATCACATGTCAATCTTATCTTTGGAATTAATTTCAATTTCTTTGACATAAAATACAAATATGAAGCAATTATATCAATAGATGGATCTTTGGAGCATAAGTATTGTTTTATATTTGTTAAGTCCAGGATAACAGCAATTAAGTATGAATATGTATAGAGAATTACAAAATTACAGAAATTAAATGATAGTCATTCAGTAAAGGAGAACTGAAAAAAAGTCAAGCTATGGTTGAGTCTCCTAAAAGAGGCTTGATTTCAACAGAAGACAAAGTTTTATAAATGAAATGCTTCATCATGCTTGTTTTCATGTTTGAAAACCATAAAAGAATACTAACAAATGAAAGAAACATTACTAAGAAATATGTTATTCTAATTATTTTAATGTATATGTAATGATATATAAAGATTTCTGGATGCCATTTTATAATACTCAATGTATGCAAAACTGAAAGCTTGATTCTATATCATTCTATTTTGATTGTGTTTGAACATGTTTTGTTCTGGGATGAAAACGGTTTTGAACAGAATCCGAGCACTTTCTTTTTTTAATTTAAAACCTCAATGAAGGATTTATTACAGCTTAGTCTGAACCTTAAAAATGTGTCAGGTTTGGTTCTTAGGTTCATTCATATAAATCCATGAAGATGATTTTCTAAGGGAAAAACCTAGCATGCAGAAATTTGTATGTTTTCTACCTTGAAGATTTATTGAAACAAAACAAATCCATAAGATTTTTCCCCTTTTTATTGGTGCATTATAATTATACATAACAGTGGGATTTATTATCATATATTCATATATGCACACAATAAAAAAATACAATTAATAATTACTTAATAATTACTTGTTGTATGCTACTGAAGGATATCATGTCTTTAATACCTCTAGTTTTATAATCATGTGTTGATGAAAAGAAAATAAATATGATAGCAAACAATCACTTATCTCTACAACATAGCCATTACTCTTTTATTAATCAACAAAATTTTAAAATCTTTAAAAATATGTATACTCTCTGATTTTCATAATTAAGAATCATCGTCCTTATTAAAAATACAACAGTCCCAGGAATCAATGAATGTATTGTCACGCCATCAGAAAACAGACACAAAAAAATAAATGATAGTCATTCAGTAATCAATAATCAAGTCCTTTAAGTAGATTTTGAAAAAAAGTTAAAGGGAAAAATATAGAAAAAAATACAATATTAATTAGTGATTCATCTGGTTGTATTACAAAAGTTTTCCTCTGATCAGGTAAATTAAATTTGTATATGAACCCAAATTTCTTTGAGTTCTCTCCCCAAATTCATCATATGTATTAAACAAGAGAATATTAAAAGATTTTTTTCCCTCAGAGTGAATATGGCGTTAGGACAATCTCAGGATTTCTACAAGTAACAAGGCCCGATGCTTTCCCAACTAACTCCAATTTTACATGTACTGTGATGTCTTATGTAGGCAGGGACAAGGCAGCAAAGGGGATTTCAATATGTTCTTATCCCTGTTTCTCTCAATGTTTATACCCTATAATGTCTTGCATATATAATGTATACATCTCTATAGGATATGCGTAGCTGAGAGCTGCTTTTCAACGCTAGAAAGAAAGAATGAATGTTTCCAACGACGGCCCACAGATTACATCTAAATCTGTATTTCCAGATATTTTCAGTGAAGAACTCAGGTTTGGGGAGTGAGTACAAGGTAGGTTTCTCCCTTATGTAATCTGAAGGTCTTATATACAATATCTCCATACTTAAAAGTAGGGGAATAGACTGAATTTTATAGTTTCAAAATTAAACTTGCTAAAACAAAATGTTTTAAATTTTAATTACATACATGGTTAGTCTTCTAATTATTTACACAGGGCAATAGGAGTGTCTATTATTTCATCTTAATTATTTTGTGATTATGTAGTTGAATAAATACAACACTTTTTTTAAAAAAAAACAATGTGCATAAAATAAAACACTGAAGAAAATATATTAGTTATAATCTTCACTTTTGTCTTAGCTTCCAAATTACTTCTGGATTCCCCAGGGCTTTCCTAGAAAAATTTTGAATGGTATCTGTGTATAATGAGATGTTCTTCACTACTGTTTTGAATGTACACAGGACTATGAAACAAGCTTCCACTATTTTTTTTTCTTTTACTTGTATCTCATCTTCTCAAAACCTTGCTTGCTATCTTGTGTATAATGATATGCAATAATTAGATTAACAGATTCATTTAATGGCACCAAAATATTTCAAGAAAAATCTCTAGGGGAGCATTAAAATCATCTTCTCTCATTTCTTGTGCACTCAGATGATAGATCACTTGCTTAGTTTCTTAATCTATCAACAAAGTGTTTCAGGTATTTCTAAAATAATTTTTTATTCCTTTTTCCCTTTCCTAATGTTATCAAACTTGTGTGAACCAACGTTTATTCTCACTTACATAACTGCTAGCAGTTTCTTGTTGGCTACTCAACTGTAATCTCTTCTAAGTTCAGCTGCCAGAGCATCTACTCCAAAACACCATTTTAGTAATGAATATCATTAGTTATTGTTCAAAAATCTCTCTTATTTCCTAGAAAAGAGACAACATTCATAATCAAGACATTTAAATCATTTAAAAATATGTCCTCAATCAGTTGATCTGCTCTTGTGTCTGTTTCCTAAATGGTTCCTCAGCTTTGATCAAACTGGCCAATTTACTGACTTTTGCATTCAATCCCCTGACTCTTTGGATGTTATAAGCTGAACAGTGTACATAGCAATAAGTAAGGTAAAGCCTCCTTATTAAAATAAACTTAGACTTTAGTAATAGGAAAATATAAATACCAAATTATCCCTCTCTTCATATAATTATCATTTCACAAGTGAGTTTTATAAAAATAAGAGTCATAATAGAAATATGTGCACATCAATATATTTTTTTCTTGGAAAATAATGAATACTGCTTGATAGAAAAGGCAATATTCAACCTTGGCCTTAAAGAATGAGTAAAAGTTCAACAGAAGAAATTGGAAAATCAGTAGAGTAGAAGAATATTCCAGGTATGGGGAAATTATCTGAGCAAAGGTAAAATTATTTTAAAGTTCAGATTAGATTATATTTACATTAATGTGCATAAAGCAATATTTCTCAAAATATGGTTTAAGGAATATTAGTTCTGTAAGAGATCCAATGTGAAAGCATAAAGCACTAGTGAGACCCAGGGCCAACTTAATCTGTAAAATTCTGCAGAATGTAATGCACACATACATACATACACACACACACACACTTTTGAGGCCAATAGTGAGTTAAAATATTAAAGGAATTGAGAACTCTTTAATTTTCTTTAAAACTTGTTGGGAATTTTTCAAATATTTTGCCTCCCCTTTTAAACAAGGAAGATTTTTATGTTATATTTTCTCATCCATAGACCAGTTATGCCAGGGCTCTGGGCTTAGTTGCAGAGTGGCCAAGGAAAGTGGCCTGAGTCAGCATGGGAGATATATGGTTTATTGGGAGAGTTTACAAGAGATCAGTGACTGCTCCAAGAAGAGTTGAACGTCATAGGGTGACAGATAGCAGCTAGGTCCCTCACAGTGTTGTGCCAAGCAGCACTTCCTCACCCTCACAGTGTTCTGCCTAATGGTAACTGGTTGAACAAATCATATTTACCATTTCCATAGTGTCCCCAGATCCATACCTGTCCCCACTCAGTGAGAGGTTCTATATGGTAGACAGCAGAAGCAGTGACATTGTCAGGATTAGTTTGCTTAGCTTGTTTTTATGCCCAACATCCCAAGGGGAAACTGTCCTGGCATAAGTATAAGAAGGTAGCTTTTTACAAATAACACTAACTTGCCTTAGTTCCCAATGTGCATAAGAGTAAGACAGTGCCCTTTTGGACCTTATAGCACAGGTTTGCTTTTCCCCTTAACTTGGCTAGGTTTTTGGAAAACAAATGGAGCTTTCAGGGACATGGTGCTTTATTGTCCCCTTTTTCTTTAATAATGATATACTCTGCATTCCATGTGCCTGGATATCATTACAATCTTATCTTGCTCATTTTATCCAGTGTTCCTTGGACAGCACATCTGAATGTACCTTTTAACCAAATCTCGCAACAACAATACAAACAGCCATAGGATGTAAGAGGTTCTGCTATATGGGTACCCAGACAATGCAACATATCTCCAGACAGAAGGAAGAGATTGTAACCAAGCAGAAACAAGATCAATACTAAGTTTACCTGAAGTAGTAATATGGGTTAGTAACTTATATAGAGCCAGAGACACCTCTTGATGATTACCAGGGATATATGTACAACATATACAACTTTAATGAGAATATATTAAATAGACTATCTTGTGCTATGGGTACCAGGTCTAGCACCCTTCTACTCTGAAATATCACCTTCCATTTTGGGTAGTTTCTTCATTAAGAAAAGTTCTGACTCTGTGAGTATTACATAAGGTAGCAGCCATGTATTTAGCTTAAGTCTCAATCTGGAACTCAATGTTAATTCTTGCTGCTTGAAAAAGTTCAGAAAGTGAGTAAGTCATCAGATAGCTCCAGTCTCTCTATGTCTACCTTTTATCAGTTCCCAATTATCAGGGTGTGTAGACAAA
The DNA here is from genome assembly GCF_045843805.1 of Urocitellus parryii. NCBI lineage: Eukaryota > Metazoa > Chordata > Mammalia > Rodentia > Sciuridae > Urocitellus > Urocitellus parryii. The sequence goes on from NC_135532.1 coordinate 151,808,037, forward strand.
GTGGGATGTATGCTGGCTAGTATACTCTCTTTTCCAAATGTATTTACCAATTCAGGCATAAGGTAGGTATGACCATGGATGCCATATGCCCATAAATATCCTCAAGTAGAGGGATATGTTCCTCTACATGCTGTTCAATTTTACCATCTTAAACAATTAATTACATTGATTAAAATGAGTTCTGTTTTATTTACAGAGGATGGAGGGAATTGTGCCATTACTTTTGAACAGAGAAGAACTGTCCTCCTTATTTGTACCACAGCTGCTTTTTGTAATAGGCATAGGAAGACACACACACACACACACACACACACACACACACACACACACACACACACACAATGTCTGAGAAGTGGGAGCCATCACTTCATTGCTATTGGGAGATAGCTTTTTTGTTATGACCTGTATTTCTATACAGCCAAGCAGCCAGATCTTCAGCTGGACATCTTTCATTTATCTAAATTCAGTTAGGGCCTCTGCTCTTCCATATTGCCTCCTGGAGTGCATGACTGTGTACTTCCATATAATACACAGTCAGTTCAAAATGTGGCAGTTGTTTACAAATAAACTTGCATATTTTTATCTTCTTTCATAACATGACCAAGGTTATAATAAACCTGTTCTACTGCCCTGCTGCTGCCACAGGACCTAACAAACACATCAGGGCAGCTAGAAACATCCAATTCATAGGATTGTTTTTTACTAATATGTTCAAACCTTGTAAATTGCTCTACATTTTTTTTTTTTTTTTTTTTTTAGGAAAAGGCCTCAAGGTGCTCAAGTTTCCAGTCTTACCAGACTTTACTTTTACTAATCACACAATGGTTCTAATGTTTGTGTTATGTATGGAATGGAGAGACATTAGCATCTCAACCTCCCAAGAAGGTCTGTGACTGTTTGGCAGTTGGGAAAGCTTGGACCTTTACAACAGCAGTGCCCAATCAGGTAACCCACAAGTATGTCGCAGGTAGCTCAGATATTTGGAATTTGGAAGAGTTGACAGTTTCTCTCTTAGAAATGGGCCTCTATAATTTGAGTTCCCTTTTCTAGGTGGAGAAAGACTCAGAAATTAGCAAAACTATGAAAACATTGATGCTGTTTCAGGTTTTTTGCACCTGAGCAGGTTTTTTGCCACCATCCCATGACACAAGGTTGACTTTTGTAAAATATCTTTGGGGGACAACATTGAAAGTCCATCATTGCTCTTTCAATGTGAATGTCAATTGCTCCTGGCCTCCTTTTTGAACCCCTTGTCTTTCCCTTCCCCTTTCCTTCTTCCATCTTCTGATCCACATTCTTTTTTTTTTTTTATTGGTTGTTCAAAACCTTACACGGCTCTTGACATATCATATTTCAGACATTAGTTTCAAGTGAGTTATGAACTCCCATTTTTACCCCAAATACAGATTGCAGAATCACATCAGTTACACATTCACCTTTTTACATAATGCCCTATTAGTAACTATTGTATTCTGCTACCTTTCCTATCCTCTACTATCCCCCCTCCCCTCGCCTCCCATCTTCTCTCTCTATCCCATCTACTGTAATTCATTTCTCTCCTTGTTTTTTCTTCCAATTCCCCTCACAACCTCTTTTATGTAGTTTTTTGTAACAATGAGGGTCTCTTTCCATTTCCATGCAATTCCCCTTTTCTCTCTCTTTCCCTCCCATCTCTTGTCTCTGTTTAATATCAATCTTTTCTTCCTGCTCTTTCTCCCTGCTCTATTCTTAGTTGCTCTCATTATATCAAAGAAGACATTTGGTATTTGTTTTTTAGGGATTGGCTGGCTTCACTAAGCATAATCTGCTCTAGTGCCATCCATTTCCCTGCAAATTCCATGAATTTGTCATTTTTTAGAGCTGCGTAATACTCCGTGGTGTATAACTGCCACATTTTTTTAATCCATTCATCCATTGACGGGCATCTGGGTTGGTTCCACAGTCTAGCTATTGTGAATTGTGCTGCTATGAACATCGATGTGGCAGTATCCCTGTAGTACGCTCTCTTAAGGTCTTCAGGGAATAGACCAAGAAGGGCAATAACTGGGTCAAATGGTGGTTCCATTCCCAGCTTTCCCAGAAATCTCCATACTGCTTTCCAAATTGGCTGAACCAATTTGCAGTCCCACCAGCAATGTACAAGAGTACCCTTTTCCCCACATCCTCTCCAGCACTTGTTGTTGTTTGACTTCATAATGGCTGCCAATCTTACTGGAGTGAGATGGTATCTTAGGGTAGTTTTGATTTGCATTTCTCTGACTGCTAGAGATGGTGAGCATTTTTTCATGTATTTGTTGATTGATTGTATGTCCTCCTCTGAGAAGTGTCTGTTCAGGTCCTTGGCCCATTTGTTGATTGGGGTATTTGTTGTCTTATTGTCTAATTTTTTGAGTTCTTTGTATACTCTGGATATTAAGGCTCTGTCTGAAGTGTGAGGAGTAAAGATTTGTTCCCATGATGTAGGCTCCCGATTTACTTCTCTTATTGTTTCTCTTGCTGTGAAAAAACTTTTTAGTTTAAGTAAGTCCCATTTGTTGATTCTTGCTGTTAACTCTTGTGCTATAGGTGTCCTGTTAAGGAATTTGGAGCCTGATCCCACAATATGTAGATCGGAGCCAACTATTTCTTCTATCATAAGCAGAGTCTCTGATTTGATATCTAGGTCCTTGATCCATTTTTAGCTCACTTTTGTGCATGGTGAGAGGAGGGGATTCAGTTTCATTTTGTTGCATATGGATTTCTAGTTTTCCCAACACCATTTGCTGAAGATGCTATCCTTCCTCCATTGCATGCTTTTAGCCCCTTTATCAAATATAAGATAGTTGTAACTTTGTGGATTAGTCTCTGTATCCTCTATTCTGTACCATTGGTCCACCCACCTGTTTTGGTACCAGTACCATGCTGTTTTTGCTACTATTGCTCTGTAGTATAGTTTGAAATCTGGTATTGCTATACCACCTGATTCACACTTCCTGCTCAGAATTGCTTTTGCTATTCTGGGTCTTTTATTTCTCCATATGAATTTCATGATTGCTTTATCTATTTCTACAAGCAATGCCATTGGGATTTTGATTGGCATTGCATTAAACCTATAGAGGACTTTTGATAATATCGCCATTTTGATGATGTTAGTTCTGCCTATCCATGAACAGGGTATATATTTCCATCTTCTAAGATCTTCTTCTACTTCTCTTTTTAGGGTTCTGTAGTTTTCATTGTATAAATCTTTCACCTCTTTTGTTAGGTTGATTCCCAAGTATTTTATTATTTGAGGATATTGTGAATGGGGTGTTTTTCCTCACTTCCGTTTCAGAAGTTTTGTCACTGATATACAGAAATGCCTTTGATTTGTGCGTGTTGATTTTATATCCTGCCACTTTGCCGAATTCATTTATTAGTTCTAGTAGTTTTTTTGTAGACTGTTTTGGGTCTTCTATGTATAGAATCATGTCATCTGCAAATAGTAATAATTTAAATTCATCTTTTCCAATTTTTATGCCTTTAATTTCTTTCGTTTGTCTAATTGCTCTGGCCAGTGTTTCGAGAACTATATTGAATAGAAGTGGTGATAAAAGGTGATAAATTTTTCTCCGTTCAGAATGATGTTAGCCTGGGGCTTAGCGTAGATAGCTTTTACAATATCAAGGTAAGTTCCTGTTATCCCTAGTTTTTCTAATGTTTTGAACATAAAGGGATGCTGTACTTTGTCGAATGCTTTTTCTGCGTCTATCCAGATGATCATATGGTTCTTATCTTTAAGTCTATTGATATGGTGAATAACATTTATTGATTTCCGTATATTAAACCATCCCTGCATCCCAGGGATGAATCCTACTTGATCATAGTGCACAATTTTTTTGATGTGTCTTTGTATCCGATTCGCCAGAATTTTATTGAGGATTTTTGCATCTAGGTTCATCAGAGATATTGGTCTGTAGTTTTCTTTCTTTGAAGTGTCTTTGTCTGGTTTCGGAATCAATGTGATGTTGGCCTCATAGAATGAATTTGGAAGAACTCCCTCTTTTTCTATTTCCTGAAATAACTTGAAAAGTATTGGTATTAATTCTTCTTTAAAGGTTTTATAAAATTCCGCTGTATACCCATCTGGTCCTGGGCTTTTCTTGGTTGGTAGTCTTTTGATTACTTCTTCAATTTCATCCATTGATATTGGTCTGTTCAAATCGTGTGTGTCCTCCTGACTCAGTCTGGGCAAGTCATATGTCTTAAGAAATTTATCGATGTCTTCACTATCTTCTATTTTATTGGAATATAGGTTTTCAAAATAATTTCTAATTATCTTCTGTATTTCTGTGGCGTCTGTTGTGATATTGCCTTTTTCATCCCTTATGTTAGTAATTTGAGTTCTCTCTCTTCTTCTCTTCATTAGCATGGCTAAGGGTCTGTCAATCTTGTTTATTTTTTCAAAGAACCAACTTTTAGTTTTGTTAATTTTTTCAATAGTTTCTTTTGTTTCAATTTCATTGATTTCCGCTCTGATTTTAATTATTTCTTGCTTTCTGCTGCATTTACTGTTGTTTTGCTCTTCCTTTTCTAGGGCTTTGAGATGAAGTGTGAGCTCATTTATTTGTTGGTTTTTCCTTTTTTTGAGGAATGACCTCCAGGTGATGAATTTCCCTCTTAAAACTGCTTTCATTGTGTCCCATAGATTCCGATATGTTGTGTCTGAATTTTCATTTATTTCTAAGAATTTTTTGATTTCCTCCTTTATGTCTTCTGTAACCCCTTGATCATTCAGTAACATATTGTTCATTTTCCATGTGATATTGGATTTTCCCTTCCTTCTTTTATCATTAATTTCCAGTTATTTCGTTGTCTTATCTGAAGCTTAATTTTGCTGGGTACAGAATTCTTGGTTGGCATCCGTTGTCTTTCAGTGTTTGAAATACGTTGTTCCAGGATCTTCTCGCTTTCAGAGTCTGAGTTGAAAAGTCCGTTGTTAACCTTATTGGTTTACCCCTGAATGTAATCTTTCTCTTTTCTCTTGCAGCTTTTAATATTTTCTCTTTGTTCTGTATATTGGATATCTTCATAACAATGTGTCTTGGCGTTGGTCTACTGTGATTTTGTATGCTCGGTGTCCTGTATGCATCTACAATTTGTATATCTGTTTCCTTTTTTATTTCTGGAAAGTTTTCTGCAATTATTTCATCTAGTAGATTACTCATTCCCCTGGTTTGAATCTCTATCCCTTCCTCTATCCCAATGACTCTTAAATTTGGTTTTTTTATATTATCACATATCTCTTGTAGGTTTCTCTCGTGATTTTTAACCAGCCTATCTGAGTTGGCTAGACTCTTTTCCAGATGATATATTTTGTCTTCGTTATCTGACGTTCTGGCTTCTACTTGCTCCACTCTATTAATGATACTCTCATTTGAGTTTTTAATTTGGTTTATAATTTCCCTCATTTCTAAGATCATTGTTTGATTCTTTTTTATAGTCTCTATCTCCTGATAAAGATGCTTAACTTCTTCTTTTATCTGTTTATGTAATTCATTCTCAATGTGTTCTTTCGCTGCTTGAATTTGCTGTCTCGTGTCCTCTTTAAGGTTCCGTTCCATCTGTCTCAGGTGATCCATGAGTTCTTTATATGACCATTTTTCTGGTGACTCTATATCCTCCTGAATATTTAGGCTGCCCTGCATTGTTTGCACTCCTTTTCTTCCTTGCTTTTTCATGCTGTTCATATTGTTTCTTGTTCTGTTTGACTGCTGAGTTACTGTTTACTCCTATAAATTTATTTGATGCTTGGGAGGAAAGGTATTAGAAGGGATGGGAAGAAGTCACTAAAGAGAATTAGAGTAAGCAGGTAGAATTCAAGGAAGGGGGAATAAGAAAATTGAAAAGAAATGTAAAGGCAGGAGAAATGAAGGAAAGAACAAAATAGAAAATTTAAAAGAATTTAAAAAAATAATAATAGTAGAAATGAAAAATGAAATTAAAAAAATAGAATAAAATAAAATAAGATGGATTAAAAAAACATTTAAAAGGACAGCAAAAAAAAAAAAATTATAAATGTAGTCCTAGAGTTCGATTAACTGCTCTTCCAGTAGATGGAGCTATGCCCACCGGCGCCAAGTCTCTCCTCTCAGTAGGCGGGAGTCAATCACTGTGCAGCAGTTCTTCCTCCCGGACTGGGAGAGTCTCCACTCCTGCTGTGGGCGGGGCCATTCCCAGAGCTGGTCAGGGGTCCTTTGCAGCACTGGGCTGGCAGGTGGGGGGTGGTCGTCTGTAGCTCCAAACCACCAGAGGAGGTTCACAGAGTCGGGCCGGCCGGGGCGGAGCAGGCAGCGCCCGCTCCCCCACTCACTGCAAGGTTGCAGGCAGCGGCTGCTTGGCGCCAGCCAGCGGCGGTTCACAAAGCCGCGGCGGGCGTGGGCCCTGGCAGGCAGCTGTAAGTTTGCTGTAGTGTGTGGGTGGCGGCAGTTCACAGAGCCGGGTGGCGGGGGCCCAGGCGGTCAATGTCTGCTCCTATGTTCGCTGTAACGTGTGGACTGCAACCACCCGGCAGCGGCCGGTGGTGGATCACGGAGCCTGGCCGGTGTGGGCCCAGGCAGGCCGCGCCCGCTCCTAAGCTCGGTGCACCCTGTGGGCCGCTCGTCTGGCAGCGGCCAGCAGCGGTTCACAGAGCCAGGCCGGTGTGGGCCCAGGCAGGGAGCGCCCGCTCCTAAGATTGCCGCTACGTGTGATCAGCGGCCGGCTGCAGTTCACAGAGCCGGGCGGCGGGGCCCAGGCGGTCAATGTCCGCTCCTACGTTCGCTGCAAAGTATGGGCTGCAGCCACCCAGCAGCGGCCGGTGGTGGATCACGGAGCCGGGCCGGTGTGGGCCCAGGCAGGCCCGCCCGCTCCTAAGATTGCTGCTACGTGTGAGCAGCGGCTGGCTGCGGTTCACAGAACCGGGCAGCGGGGGCCCAGGTGGTCAATGTCTGCTCCTACATTCACTGCAACTTGTGGGCTGCAGCCACCCAGCAGCAGCTGGTGGTGGACCACGGAGCCGGGCCAGTGTGGGCCCAGGCAGGCCACGCCCGCTCCTAAGATTGCTGCTATGAGTGAGCAGCAGCCATTTGGCGGCGGCTGGCGGGGCTGTGCCCCTGCTCTGCGTTGCCGAGATTCAGTAGTCTGTGACAAGCAGACACCTCCAATTAAACTTACTAGTTCCCGGTAGGTCTCCTTTCAGTGGAATTTTGCTTGAAGTTTCTCAGCCTGACGCCTGTGGGTGTATTAATGAGTCTCTCTGATCCCCTTACCACGGACGCATTGAATGTGCTGCCTCTTCTCCGGTGGCCATGTTGGGCTCCCTGATCCACATTCTGTGTCCATTGCTTCCTAAACTTTTTAATTGCCCCTGCATTGGCTACAGTCTTTGCTGCTTGATGAACAGGAAAGCCCACTAAAGGACTCAATATTGGTACCAGAATTCCATATATTGCCCTGGAACTCTCTGGAGACTGGTGTCCTTTATTCCTGATGTGAATGTTTCATTATGATGTTCAGTGTCATTTGTTGCATAAATGGCCTGCATCATACCTAACTCTCTTAGAAGGTCTTGTGTTTTCTTCCATGGATTGCCATCTCAGAGGACTCTTGGTTGGTATCATTACCATACTGGGCCAAGCATTTTTACTTAGCTCTTCAGTTCTGTCTCGTTCACTGCCCACAATGCCATGGGAAGGGGCAATCCCATATCTGCTACTATCATATGTAGTGCTGTGAGGATGGCCATAGGCCTGAGCCTAAACAACTCCATTTAAAAAAAACTCCAGTTTGAAAACTCCAGTCTCACAAAGCACAACCAACAGAGCCCTCCAGTATGGCCTCAGACAAGTTATTTCCCCTTACCCGGATAAACAGAGTGAAGACCCTGGTAGGCAGTCCTCACCTGTAAGAGGAAAAGGCAAGAAGATAAGGGTAGAGACCACCAGACCAGATGTTTCTGATCCCAGGGTAAATGATGTCATGGAGAAATCCAGTGGTAGCTGATAAGGACTAAAAGACGGATCAAAATTTACTCTAAATAATAGAGCTAAAGAACAGGGATTCGGCCAGCCAAAACAAGAATACAGTTCAGCTGGAGAGCCTTATGAGGACCTGGAATGACATCCATCACTTATCATTGTTTTTCCTGATCCACTGTGTGATCCTCGCTGTTCTCAAGCTCTACTGCCTTGTCTGGACCTTGGTGAGAGCTGCAACTTCTCCATATGACCCTCTCCTCAACTCATCATCCACTCCACTCCAGAAAAAGCCCGCCTTGGTTCTGGACCTGATCACCATGATCTGGTCTGAGTGAGTGTGCACCTGCTGGATGTAAAGCCTAAGGCTTAAGACTTTTGAACTTAGCCACAGAGGGAATGTCTGTCATTAGCCTGTCGTGATTAAGTGTGTTTGCAGTACTTAGAATTAAAATAGAATTGTTTTCTGTGAATTGATTATGTCTACTGTAGTGCCTAGCATTAGGATTGTAGTTTTCTTGATTAAGAGCCTATAGAGTAAAAATGTATTGACTAATTTGAATGAATAAAGCATTGAAAGGGTCAGAAGCTCGTGGACATTCTTTATTTCTCCGCCTCGACTGCATACATTGCAATTTTGCTCCCTCGAGACAAGTGCTTTCTTTTTCTTTATTCTATATTGCCTGCCCAGGAGCAACAATATTTTCCCCCAATCCTTGGAGTGTTTGGGGGCATAGCCATACTCACATAGTGGCCCCCAGGCCTCCAGAGTAGCCACCCTCTTTCCCTACATAGAGGTGGAAGGCCGCTCCAGGACCCTCCCCAAGACACATTATGATTCATTCCCAACTGCTACAGACTCCCTGCACACTAGGGTTTCTTTGGTCTCCTGGCTGACTCACCAATTGTCTTTTCCCAAGCCCAGTTATTCCAGGGCATTGAGTTAATATGCAGAAAGGACAAAGAAAGTGGCCAGAGACAGCATGGGAGACATATGATTTATTAGGAACTGAAGACTTCTCCAAAAAGAGTTGAGTACATTTGTAATAATTGATTAACCTACACTGATACATCATAACCACCCAAAGTTCATAGTTTACAATAGCATTCATTCTTGGTTGTGCATTCTGTGGGTTTGAACAAATATATAATGGGTATATGCATCCTTATACTATCATACAGAGTAAGTTTCTCCACTCTAACACTTCTTTGTGTTCTTTTTATTTATCCTCCCACCATCCCCAAATTCCACTTGTAAATTTTTATTTCAAATTGTTTCACTTGAGGTAAATATAGTTCCCACATGAAAGGTACTTGGTTTGGTTAAAGTACTTAACTTTAATCTGTGCAATTGCACATAATGATTATTTCTGAACAAGAGCTTTTTAACATAATTCTCTTAATTATAAATGTTACTTAGCAAAATTATTTGATGCCATGTAACTTGTGTGGATTATAAATCATGAGTATGTCTTAAGTTGAAATGCTTGTATTATGGATATATTTTCCCAGGATTGTTTTTTTTTTCTTGTATTTGTTTTTGTTTTAAACATATACCAATCAGAAGAGAAAGGGAAAAATATGGAGATGACTATGAGCAGGAATAAATGTCTCCAATTTTATAACCAACAGAATTTGATATTTTTCTAATCTCCAACTCAGAAACTTACAGCCAATTGGTAATTTATAAGAACTTAGATCAGGTGATGTGAAGAATTATTTCCTTGTTTTCAGATATGATGGCTGCTAATATACTTTGTGGAATATTCTTATTGAAAGATAGACCAAATAATTTCTCCCACTTAATTACTTATTTACTTTTAAATATTTTTAAATCCCACCTAGGATATGGTGAGAAAACCTAAAAAGATGCTGATGGAGGCAAGTGTACTACTGCTTGAAAATAGTAGTGCATTGTTTCTGGCAAAAGAAGAACTCCACATGAAAAATTACAGGCATTAATTAGTATGGGATGTGTAAGCATTATTCTCACACAATGGGAATTGCTTAAATGCAAGAGCTGACCTGGAAGTCTGAGTAGGGTAAACACACATTGGGCTCAGGTCGTAGCTGTCCATTAGATGCAATTCTCCTAACTTTCATCATATTCCCAGGCTTATTTCCAATACCCAGTCATTTTACTTTTCAAAAATAATTCAAGGATTGAGTACTGCACTCAGAATATAACAGGACATGTTGTGCCTCCTTTAAAAACCCTTTATCTTCAGTTTGAAAATAGAGAGTAAAAATTTTAGACATTTCCTTTATCAGAATATAATTCAAAAAGCCAATCAAATTTAATAGGAGAATTTCCTATTTTCATTCTGGTCATCCACATAGCAGAAGTGATACACACACACACACACACACACACACATATATATATATATCATCCCATCACTCCTAGGTTCAATAATTGCCTTCTTTACGTTAAATTTATCTTAAATGGCCATATAAAGGACATCTAGGTTATTTCCATATCTTAGATATTGTGAGTTGAGCTGTTATAAACATGGATGTGGCTGCATCACTTTAATACGCTTTTCTTAATTCCTTTGGGTATAAACTGAAGTGTTGGAAAACTGGATCAAGTAGTGATTCCATTCTTAGTTTTCTAAGGAATTTCCATATTCTTTTCCATAGTAGTTGCACCAATTTGCAGTTCAACCAACAATATATAAAAGTACTTTTCTCCCTACATCTTCACAACATTTATTATTACTTGTATTCTTTATAACTGCCATTCTGACTTCAGTGAGATGGAATCTCAATGTAGTTTTAACTTGCAGTTTTTTAATTGCTAGAGATGTTGAAAATTTTTTCATATATTTTTGACCATTTATATTTCTTCTTCTGTAAAGTATTTGTTTTAGTTCCTTTGCCCATTTATTGATTGGGGTATGCATTTTTCTGGTGGTAAGTACACTAGTCAAGCTATAAAAACAACCTAGGTGTTCTTCAAGGGACGAATGGTTAAATAAAATTTGATATATATACATAATGGCATATTACTCAGCCATAGAGAAGAATGAAATTATGGTATTTGCAAGTAAATGGATGGAATTGGAAAATATTATGCTAGGTGAAATATGCCAAGTTCAAAAAATCAAAGTTCAAATGTTTCCTCTGATTTGTGGATGCTAAACCAAAACAAAGGAGGTTGGGGAGGAGAATAATAGAAATAGATTGTATTAGACAAAGTGAAGAGATGGGAGAGGGGCATAGGAAAGACTTTCATAGGCTGTATTTGTGTACATGACCAGAGTAACTCCACATCATGTACGACCACAATAGTGGGAACCTAATACAATAAGTTATACTTTATGTATGTATATTCTGCCAAAATACATTCTACGGTCATGTGTAACTATATAAAAATTTTTTAAAAAGACAAAAATTGCCATGTAAAACGTCTTGAGTAATAGAATGGTGGTTATATATGTAGCTTATACTTGTGGAAAATTTTATTTTTAGTTCATAATTGTGTCCCGTTATTGACTATAACTAAATATAATTCAAATATATTCAAGGAAAAAACCCTTTGCTCATGTTGAAGTGAAGGGTCCTTCTGTTATCATATGATATTCATCTAGAATGTTGAATTTTAAGTTTAATTAATTTATTTATTTTATGATGGTTTTCTTCATTGTTATTAGTTAATGTATTACCTAACTGACAACAAGTTATTTACAGAATTTTTTAAAAAATGTATTGAACAGTTTTATGAGGCAGGACCTGTGAGATATTTTCCCTACTGAATGTCGTATTATAAACATTCAAATAAGTAGTGAACATATTTCTCAAACAAGAAACATTTTCACTCTGAAATAGTACATGTGATTCTCCAGTTTCCATGATAACTAGTTTTTATTGTAGAAAAGCACAGATGTATGAAGCAAGAAAAAATATAAAAGAAAAAGGCATTTTTTTCCCTCAAGAAATGGCACATTTTGTTTAATCCAAACATTGAATTTCTTTGCAACTGAGAACTTTGAATCTTTATTTCAAGCAAATAAAAAAGAGAGGGATTTTAAACTTATATTTTGCAACATATTTTAAAATAAAAATCTAGAAAGTCTGAATGATATACTAGAGGACCTGGGCTGACAATAGTCAGTACCTAGTTAGCCTGTTATTTATTCTGTGCATTATTAGGTTTTTTTTTTTAAGAGAGAGAGAGAGAGAGAGAGAGAGAGAGAGAGAATTTTTAATATTTATTTTTTAGTTCTCGGCGGACACAACATCTTTGTTGGTATGTGGTGCTGAGGATCGAACCCGGGCAGCACACATGCCAGGCGAGCGCGCTACCACTTGAGTCACATCCCCAGCCCAATTAGGTTTTATTTAATGTGTCAATGAGATTTATGAAATTCTCTTCAAGCCTATTGTGTTTGTACAGAATGGCCAACCTGAAATGAAAGTGGAGATGTATTTTTATTTTATCTATTTTGCCTGAAATATTATCTTGCTTAATTCTTTTCAAACAAGAACTCTACTCATCAAGAAATGTTTTACATCCCTTTCTCACCTTTCCATATTTCCCTAATGCCTTCAGGATTATCACATTAAATAGAAAATACTGAAATTTTTCTAAGTGTCAAAAATTATAAGCCAATCTGGAGGACAATTTCAAGGAAGTATTGACTTTCATTTGAAAACCTTAGCCTCCGTTTTAACTTGACTATGCTTCAGAATTACGTATTTTTATTGCTATAAAATACTTCTACACCAGGTAAAAAAAAATCCTGAACTATATCTAATCTCTTAAATATTTTTGTTATTTCCTCAATCAAAGATTGACATCTGTTCCTGTCTGCAGAGCATTCTTAAATATTTTTGATATTTCCTCAAAGATTGACATCTGTTCCTGAGCCACTCGCACCCCCATGAGAATGAAAAGAGCCCTCAGGTGGCTGAAGAGCCAAAGTCCTCATGGGGCTCCATAGCAAGATATTTCTTTGTAAATCAATCCTAGATCAAAGGTGGTTGAAAGTCATTTTTTCCAGAAGTCTGTATAATTGCTGACAAAGGAAATTCCATGCCTCCAACCTCTATAAAAATCTAGAACATAATACTGTTTTTCCAGTTCAGATTCTTAAATTATCTTATCCTCTTATTTCATGTGAGGCCCCCCCTCTCCCTTGTAGAGAAGCCATTGTCAAATCTGTGCCTAGGATCCCTGAGTGGGATGATGATAGGCTACTTTAAAAGGTTTAGTGTGAGAGTGTATTATTAAAAATAAGTAAATAAGAAGGTAGTGAGTGTCTTGTCACTCACGTCCTGAAATTAAAATAGCCTGTGATAAAATTACAGCATTAGTATATGTGCTTTCTATAGCTTTAAGGAGAAAAAATAAAAACATTTTACATTTTTGTGGAAAGCAGAGCCTGATCTACAAAAAAGTAAAAGTTGCATTGCAATCTGATAATTGCAAATTTCCTATGCTTAGTTTTTAAAATCTGCCTCTCCTCCTACTATGAGCATGGGAAAAATTATAAGCATTCCCTAGAGTTTCAAAACTCAAAATGTGACATCACCAGTGAGCTTTAGAGAGATACACAATCTCAGCCCCCATTCCAGACTTTCTTGCTTTGAATGTGTATTTTAACATTATACTTGGAGTTTATGCCCATTAAATGTAAGAAGCACTGCTCTAGAGGATATGTACATTTTTATTCTTGGTCACCTTCTTTTCCCTACATTTTATCTTGATCATAAACAAAACACTGACAGCTCAAATCCACTTCCATGTGTTTATGCATGTGAACCATTGTGGACTGGAATGAAAACTAAAAAATGCAAATAACCTTATTCAGTTGCTGTCTGGTCATATTGCTCAATGTTGTAATTTATATTCTTTCATATAATGGTTATAGCAATCTGGCAGGTGTCAAGACTTCCACTTTTAATATTAATATTTACTCTTACATTAAACAAGTGAAACAGGTCCCAACTTTCCCAATATTATAGGTAAGTAAAAACTGGACATGTTAGGATTATTAAATAGCTTCCTGATTGATCTTGCTGATTTCAATCTTACTATCCTTCATAGGATAATCAGAATAATTCTTCTAATATGCACATCTAGTTCTACCAGTTTCCTGTTTAAAATCCTGTGATAGATCTCCATATGTTTTAGAAGTCCTTTCTGACTTCCTCTCATATCTTTCTGTGTGAATTTCTACTATAATTTTGGACTCCTTCCAAAATAAATTCTTTCTTATTCCCATAACTTCTTTAATGTGCTCTTCCTGCTGGTAGAATATTCTCGCTCCTTTTATTCATATGCTTAGCTCTAATTCTTTATTTAAAACCTGTTTTATGACATCCTATAAGCCTTCCAAAACATCTCAATCTGATGTGAATGCACTCTCTCTAACTTTGTCAGTCCTTGTTACATGTTACTAGAATTCTTTCTTATCAGCATCAAACTTGAAAACTTGTTAACTTTTAAGAGCAAGAAGCATGTATTATTTTTTCCTTTCTCACCAGTTTTTAGCACAGTGTTGTACCTATAATAAGACCTTAATGATTTTTTTTAACATGAACTAAAGTAAAGCAAGGATTAGATAAATCTGGAAGATCAACATTTAGAACAAGTAACAAATGGACCAAGTCTAGAGGGTCAACCAACAAAACTGAAAATTTCAAGGCAAACACTGAAGCTCATGAGTATAATTCTGACTTGCTTTTCACAAGCAATTTGTCAGATAATAAATAAGGAAAACCGAGTTTGGTCATAAGCCTAAGGAACATTACTTTCATATTCTGCCTGCTTGCTGCCTTCTGGATATCCCTGGGTGCAATAACACTATGAGAGGGAGAGTCAAAAATAGTCAGATGGATCTTTCTCTTGATAATGGATGAATAAAGGTATTAGGAGGGTTCTGTTCAGTGAAATGGCATTTGGTTCCCACATTTTGTAAAATAAAATTACTAGGTTTGATCTAATGACATTGTTTGATAAACACAATTGATAGACTGTTATTTTACCTTTATCTAATTGATCCTAATTTTTGAAACCTAATTTTATAAATTAGTACCCTGAAACTTAGAGTGACTATTGCATTCAATATCATCAAAGCTGAAAATGACAGATCCTGGGACTCAAACCCAACTTTCTCTAATACAAGTACAACTTGGAGAGAATACAGAAGTTCTCCACCTCCTACATTATGTCTTCAACTCAGAAGAAGCTCTAAAGATTCACAGAGCTCCTCTAGGAATTGTGTTCTTGGACCCATGATGTAGCCTGGGGCGGGACAGTCATTCTACAGATTTTCTGAGCTGAAAATTTATACTGACTCTGGGGACAGGGTTTGGGGTTTGGTTCATGCTTTCTATAAAAAATGAAAAGTATATTCTTTACACAACCTTCACTGATTCCTCCAACCTGATGTTTCTCTGGCTTATACACTCAGGTTCAATTTTGGCATTTTGGAAATAGTCTCTCAATTTTCACTGCTAATACATTACTTCTCACTTATACTTGGGAAACTGTCCAGAGAATCTGCAACATATCCTTGGGTTTTCAATATGGAGTCTTTGGAAGTTCAGGGAATGTTACCTTCCCAGCACAGAGAGTGAAATTTTCATGGAGATTGTGACTGGGGCTGGGGTAGCTCATTATCATACTTAAGTGATACCACAACCCATAGTCCATGTGGTACAAATATTTTTAATAATTCAAGTCTATCTGTAGATATTAAGTATGCATAAAAAGTTAAAAAGCATTTAATTATTTTAGCATATTTTGTTACTTAATATTCCCTTAGGTTTCAAGTTCTAAATTTCAATCTACAATGAATTTTATGGCCAAGTTTAAAACTCTCAAAATAGAATTTTAATGGAAATGCTAAGATATTCTCAACTATAGCTGCATAAAAGTTGCAGTTTTTTTTTTTTTTAAACCATTTTCATCACGGTTTAAAACATATGGCAGGTCTTTTTTGGAAGTCTTCTAATGGGATGCAGAATTTGTAGTTACAAATATTCTGCCATTTAAATAAGCTCACTCAACTTCACCTTTCTGAATTAGCAGAACTTAACTATTCATTGTCAACTGATTCATGAATATAGAACCAAGCTTCATTTGGAACATATGGCCTAAAGACAATAAATTCAAATGCCTGATGTAAAGTAAATTAGAATTGGGATTGTAATGCTGATAGCTTTTTCTACAAGACTCTTATAACATCTGTCCAGAAACTTTAATTTTTTTCAGATGTTTTTCACACATGCTGCTTCAAATCTCTATATGTGTATGGTAACTTCTTTTCAAGAGAATAATTTAAAAAGTTAGTTATTATTTAAGAAAAAACGATGTATGTGTGACAAAGAAAAACTGTAATCTTATCGATTTTAGAAGAGTTTTAAAGTTTATGAATAAAAAAAAAAGGAATAGCAGAAGGAAAAATTAGATTGTGAGGTGCATTTTGAGCAGATAAAATTCTTCTATGGATTTATATATCAAAACAGTCAATATATCAGGTACAACACTCCTTCTTCCTGAATATTTCCATGCAGGACAGGAACTAACTTTTGGAAACTGAATTTCAGGTAGTAAGATTGTGAGAAGTACTCTCAAACCATTTGGGATATAGAAAAAAAGCAAGCAATTTTTCTTCAACCAACAGATATTAGCAGGCACCTGACTGGTAGATGTCAGCCATGAGCCCTCCTGAGAATCATCCAATGCAGTAGGCAGCTGAGAACATCAATGGCAATTTTCTGAAATCCTAACCCTCTCTCATTTTGTGAAGTCTACTAAAAGTTTCTTTATCTTTACTTCCCTGGCCCTTCCAACAATTATGAGAATCTCTAATTTCCAGTGTCAATCACCTTTCTATTTGAAATACCTTTAGTAGTTTCCATCTTCATAAGTCTTATAACTCACTGATACATCTACAAAGCAAACTTGTGAGTTGTGTGAATAAATTGGGCTAGATTTCTATTATTTTATGACTATAGTAATTACTATAATTATTCAGTTGTAATTTTGATTCTCAGGAATACGAATGTGAACTATTTATTTCAACAATTCAAAGGCTTTTCACTAACAGTTTTTATTGACTCATTATTTCAAAAGAGAAAAATGTATTAAAATTTCGTCAGAAAGTTTTATTGGAATATATGATTCTCAGCCACGAACATTTACTATCAGAGTCTCCGGTGTTGCAGAATATTGGAGTGCATCTTTATACCCCACACTATATAAATGACACCCTTAATGTTGTGTAGTACAACCTGTGCAGCTGTTCCTAATAACCCGGTTACATTACACTTCCTGTCAAAAAAACTCATACTTCCAAATGTTATAACTTTTTTTTGGAATATAATTGTACCAATGCAGTGTTTTCTTTCAGATTTGAGGCATATTGATATGCAGGACAGTATATGATTAATTCTAGAACATGTGATATTCTTTCAAATACACACACACACACATACACACACAAGATAGCAAGACGGGGTTGAAATTCAAATTGCATTTTAAGAAAGAAAAGTAGTTCTAAAAAGTCTACAGGGTGCTAAACTTAATAGACCAACTTCTGGGAAGTTATTTATTTAATAGAGTCAAAAACTAATGGAAACAGTAAGGTTGACTTAAGTTTTTGAATAAATTTTACTTGAAGTGTATAGAACAAAATATCTCGATTCATTCTGAAAAATTAACACAAAATAAAAATATTAGCATAAATTTTACTTGGCATGTAGCTTAACAAACAAGATATGACTTCAGGTAAATGACACAGTATCATTTATTTAATTAGTGGTTCACTTAATTCAAAAGAAGATCTGATATAAAGGTGGAATGATAGTTATTCAGTTGTCATTTTTATCATTAGATATTATTAATAGTAAAAGAATAATTTTTTACTAATTTTGAAAAAAGTTCAAAATATATTTTCAAATAAACTATAACATTTTGAGGATTAATATATATGCCTTTTTTCATTTATGTATTGTTTGGGATTTTTCATTCATATCGATATTTCTGTGGCATAGTACAACATGTTTTAATCAAATATTAGAAAACAGTTTAGCTAAAAGGGAGTTAAAATAAAGTACATACTGTTTTCATATATTGTTAAATGAAATGTGCACTGGAGTCTTATGTTTACTCATTTACTTAGCAATATATATCAAATGCCTTCTCTATGCTTTCTAATAGTCTTTTCTCTCACTTAATCAATGAAGTTGAACTAAAAAAAAATCACAAGAAAGTAGTGTCTAATTCTAAATGTAAACCTTTAATGTAGAAATAGCAGTATCTGATCTCTTTTTTTCTTCTTTAAGGAGTATTAAAATGAAGTATTTTCAATTGATAGACTTTTTGAATAATTCCAAATTCAGATGTTGGTTATTACCAAAAAAGGGCAAGAAACAACCATGTTTTCCAGAGAACTCCTTAAATTGATTTGTTTTCATATGGATAATGTACAAAATTACCGAAGTATTTTTTTTGATCTTCAGTCACATTTGCCTAATGATTTCAATTAAATTAAGAAATATATATTGAGTGCGAGGAGGTCATGTGTTTTTCTAAGATCTTGGGCTAAATCAAAATGTGAATGGCACACCTGTAATCCCAGATACTCCAGGGGCTAAGGAAGGAGGATCGCAAATTCAAACTAAGCAATTTAGTAGGGGCCCTAAGCAACTCAATGAGACAGGGATTGGGAATGTGGCTGGGTGGTTAAGTGTCCAACCTCTGGTACCCCCCAAAAATACCCCATTAAATTAAATTTAAAAAATAAATATGAATGAATCAAAAACAAAACAGAAAAAGAAAATCTCTGCCTTAAAATTTACTTTCCAATTTTCCCCTAAATTTTTACTGTAAATAAATTATTATGAAAATCAAATTAGAGGTCAGGCCCAGCAACCTGCCGAGTGACAGAGCAGCTACACGCACCTGCAGGGAATGCGGACCTGCGACCCACCAGTAGGACAGGTCCAGCGGCCTGCTGAGGGGCAAGCCCGTCCCCTCCCCCAGTGCCTGCAAGGTAGGCGGACCTGAGACCCATCTGGATGTTAGGCCCAGCAACCTGCGGAGTGACAGAGGTGCCCCTCGCGCCTGCTGGGTAGGCGGACCTTTGACCGACCAGCAGAGCAGACCTAGGGCCCGCCAGCGTGGTAGACAGATCACACCAATTGGAGGAGGATCACAGCCACTACCTGCCCTGCAAGGGTGATTTTTCAACTATACAAGAGCAATATAAATAAATAGAGGGAAAATTTCAAAAACACAACAGTTTCACCAAGCAGAAAGAAACGCCAGCAGTATGAAAAGACAAGGAAAGAAAGGACCACAGGCAATGCAGGTCAACTCAACTTTAGAAGAGGTAATAGCTGCAACAGATGGAATGTCAGATAGAGAGGTCAGGATATACATGCTTCAGATGATCTGGAGTCTGAAGGAAGACATGAGACAGCAAAATTAGACAATGAAAGATCACATTGACAAGGAACTACATAAACAAATTCAGGAAGTAAAAGATGAATTTCACAGGGAGATAGAGGTAATAAAAAACAAACAAATAGAAATCCTAGAAATGCAGGAAACAATAAACCACCTTAAAAACTCAATTGAGAATACTACCAGCAGAGTGGATCACTTAGAAGATAGAACATCAGACAATGAAGACAGAGTATTTCAACTTGAAAAGAACATAGACAGCTCAGCAAGTCTGCTAAGAAACCATGAGCAGAACATCCAAGAACTATGGGATAATATCAAAAGACCAAACTTAAGAGTCATTGGGATACAGGAAGGCACAGAGCTCCAAACCAAAGGAATAAACAGTTTATTCAGTGAAATAATACGAGAAAACTTCCCAGACTTGAAGAATGAGACAGAATCCCAAATCCTAGAAGCCTACAGGACGCCGAATGTGCAAAATCATAAGAGATCCACACCTAGACACATTATAATGAAGATGTCCAACATACAGAATAAGGAAAGAATTTTAAAAGCTACAAGAGAAAGGAAGCAGATTACATTTAGGGGTAAACCATTCAGGATAACAGCTGATTTCTCAACACAGACTCTAAAAGCTAGAAGATCCAGGAATAACATATTTCAAACGCTAAAAGAAAATGGGTTCCAACCAAGAATCGTGTA
Organism: Urocitellus parryii; assembly: GCF_045843805.1. Lineage (NCBI taxonomy): Eukaryota > Metazoa > Chordata > Mammalia > Rodentia > Sciuridae > Urocitellus > Urocitellus parryii. The sequence goes on from NC_135532.1 coordinate 151,828,137, forward strand.
TCCGGCGAAATTAAGCTTCAGGATGGAAGATGAAATTAAAACATTCCATGATAAACAAAAGTTAAAAGAATTTGCAGCTAGAAAACCATCTCTTCAAAAAATCCTTGGCAAAACACTTCAGGAAGAGGAAATGGAAAACAACAATGAAAACCAACAGTGGGAGGTAGGACAGTAAAGGGGGGAATATAATCAAAGAGGAAAACAAATCAGGTTTAGTAGCATTAATAAACAAATATGGCTGGAAGAACAAACCATATCTCAATAATAACCCTAAATGTTAATGGCTTAAACTCACCAATTAAGAGACACAGGCTAGTAGAATGGATCACAAAACAAGACCCAAAAATATGCTGCCTACAGGAGACTCACATTTGATAGGAAAAGATATACATAGACTGAAGGTGAAAGGTTGGGAAAAATCATATCACTCATATGGACTGCGGAAACAAGCAGGAGTGTCCATACTCATATCAAATAAAATAGATTTCAAGCCAAAGTTAATCAAAAGGGATAAAGAGGGACACTACATACTGCTCAAGGGAACCATACACCAACAAGACATAACAATCATAAATATATATGCCCCAAACAACAGTGCTGCTATGTTCATCAAGCAAACTCTTCTCAAGTTCAAGAGTCTAATAGACCACCATACAATAATCATGGGAGACTTCAACACACCTCTCTCACCACTGGACAGATCTTCCAAACAAAAGTTAAATAAGGAAACTATAGAACTCAATAACACAATTAACAACCTAGACTTAATTGACATATATAGAATATACCACCCAACATCAAGCAGCTACACTTTTTTCTCAGCAGCACATGGATCCTTCTCAAAAATAGATCATATGTCATGTCACAGGGCAACTCTTAGACAGTATAAAGGAGTAGAGATAATACCATGCATCTTATCTGATCATAATGGAATGAAACTGAAAATCAACGATAAAAGAAGGAAGGAAAAATCATGGATCACTTGGAGAATGAACAATAGGTTACTGAATGATCAATGGGTTTTAGAAGACATCAAGGAGGAAATTAAAAAATTCTTAGAGTTAAATGAAAACACAGACACAACATATTGGAATCTATGGGACACATTGAAAGCAGTTCTAAGAGGAAAATTCATTGCTTGGAGTGCATTCCTTAAAAAAAGAAAAAAACCAACAAATAAATGATCTCATACTTCATCTCAAAATCATAGAAAAAGAAGAGCAAAACAACAGCAAAAGAAGTAGAAGGCAAGAAATAATTAAAATCAGAGCTGAAATTAATGAAATCGAAACAAAAGAAACAATTGAAAAAATTGACAAAACTAAAAGTTGGTTCTTTGAAAAAATAAATAAAATTGACAGACCCTTAGCCATGCTAGCGAAGAGAAGAAGAGAGAGAACTCAAATTACTAGCATACGGGATGAAAAAGGCAAGATCACAACAGACACTTCAGAAATACAGAAGATAATCAGAAATTATTTTGAATCCTTATACTCCAATAAAGTAGAAGATAGTGAAGGCATCGATAAATTTCTTAAGTCATATAATCTGCCCAGATTGAGTCAGGAGGATATAGACAACCTAAACAGACCAATATCAATTGAGGAAATAGAAGAAACCATCTAAAGATTACCATCTAAGAAAAGCCCAGGACCGGATGGGTATACAGAAGAGTTTAACAAAACCTTTAAAGAGGAACTAATACCAATACTTTTCAAGCTATTTCAGGAAATAGAAAAAGAGGGAGAACTTCCAAATTCATTCTACTAGGCCAACATCACCCTGATTCCGAAACCAGACAAAGACACTTCAAAGAAAGAAAACTACAGACCAATATCTCTAATAAACCTAGATGTAAAAATCCTCAATAAAATTCTGGCGAATCGGATACAAAAACATATCAAAAAAATTGTGCACCATGATCAAGTAGGATTCATCCCTGGTATGCAAGGCTGTTTCAATATACGGAAATCAATAAATGTAATTCACCACATCAATAGACTTAAAAATAAGAACCATATGATCATCTCGATAGATGCGGAAAAAGCATTCGACAAAGTACAGCATCCCTTTATGTTCAAAACTCTCGAAAAACTAGGGATAACAGGAACACACCTCAACATTGTAAAAGCAATTTATGCTAAGCCTCAGGCCAGCATCATTCTGAATGGAGAAAAATTGAAGGCATTCCCTCTAAAATCTGGAACAAGACAGGAATGCCCTCTTTCACCACTTCTGTTCAACATAGTTCTCGAAACACTGGCCAGAGCAATTAGACAGACGAAAGAAATTAAAGGCATAAAAATAGGAAAAGAAGAACTTAAATTATCACTATTTGCAGATGACATGATTCTATACCTAGCAGACCCAAAAGGGTCTACAAAGAAACTATTAGAGCTAATAAATGAATTCAGCAAAGTGGCAGGTTATAAAATCAACACGCATAAATCAAAGGCATTCCTGTATATCAGTGACAAATCCTCTGAAATGGAAATGAGGACAACCACTCCATTCACAATATCCTCAAAAAGAATAAAAAACTTGGGAATCAACCTAACAAAAGAGGTGAAAGACTTATACAATGAAAACTACAGAACTCTAAAGAGAGAAATTGAAGAAGACCTTAGAAGATGGAAAAATATACCCTGTTCATGGATAGGCAGAACTAACATCATCAAAATGGGGATATTACCAAAAATTCTCTATAGGTTTAATGCAATGGCAATCAAAATCCCAACGGCATTTCTTGTAGAAATAGAGAAAGCAATCATGAAATTCATATGGAAGAATAAAAGACCCAGAATAGCAAAAACAATACTAAGCAGGAAGTGTGAATCAGGTGATATAGTGATTACAGATTTCAAACTATACTACAGAGCAATAGTAACAAAAACAGCATGGTACTGGTACCAAAACAGGCGGGTGGACCAATGGTACAGAATAGAGGACACAGAAACCAACCCACAAAACTACAACTTTCTTATATTTGATAAAGGGGCTAAAAGCATGCAATGGAGGAAGGATAGCATCTTCAACAAATGGTGCTGGGAAAACTGGAAATCCATATGCAACAAAATGAAACTGAATCCCTTTCTCTCGCCATGCACAAAAGTTAACTCAAAATGGATCAAGGAGCTTGAAATCAAATCAGAGACACGGCATCTGATAGAAGAGAAAGTTGGCTACGACCTACATGCTGTGGGGTCGGGCTCCAAATTCCTCAATAGGGCACCCATAGCACAAGAGTTAACATCTAGAATCAACAAATGGGACTTACTCAAACTAAAAAGTTTTTTCTCAGCAAAAGAAACAATAAGAGAGGTAGATAGGGAGCCTACATCATGGGAACAAATCTTTACTCCTCACACTTCAGATAGAGCCCTATTATCCATCTATATAAAGAACTCAGAAAATTAGACAATAAGATAACAAATAACCCAATCAACAAATGGGCCAAGGACTTGAACAGACACTTCTCAGAGGAGGACATACAATCAATCAACAAGTACATGAAAAAATGCTCACCATCTCTAGCAGTCAGAGAAATGCAAATCAAAACCATCCTAAGATACCATCTCACTCCAGTAAGATTGGCAGCCATTATGAAGTCAAACAACAATAAGTGCTAGTGAGGATGTGGGGAAAAGGGTACACTTGTACATTGTTGGTGGGACTACAAATTGGTGCAGCCAATTTGGAAAGCAGTATGGAGATTTCTTGGAAAGCTGGGAATGGAACCACCATTTGACCCAGCTATTCTCCTTCTGGGTCTATTCCCTAAAGACCTAAAAAGAGCATGCTACAGGGACACTGCTACATTGATGTTCATAGCAGCACAATTCACAATAGCAAGACTGTGGAACCAACCTAGATGCCCTTCAATAGACGAATGGATAAAAAAAAATGTGGCATTTATACACAATGGAATATTACTATGCATTAAAAAATGACAAGATCATAGAATTTGGTGGGAAATGGATGGCATTAGAGCAGATTATGCTAAGCGAAGCTAGCCAAGCCCTAAAAAACAAATGCCAAATGTCTTCTTTGATATAAGGAGAGTAACTAAGAACAGACTAGGGAAGAAGAGCACGAGAAGAAGACCAACATTAAACAAGGATGAGAGGTGGGAGGGAAGGGGAGAGAGAAGGGAAATTGCATGGAGATGGAAGGAGACCCTCAGGGTTATACAAGGTTGCATACAAGAGGAAGTGAGGGGAAAGGGGAAAACAGTACAAGGGGGAGGAATGAATTACAGTAGTGGGGGTAGAGAGAGAAGAGGGGAGGGGAGGGGAGGGGAGGGGGGATAGTGGAGGATAGGAAAGGCAGCAGAATACAACAGACAATATGTAAATCAATGGAAGTGTAACTGATGGGATTCTGCAAGCTGTATACGGGGTAAAATGGGAGTTCATAACCCACTTGAATCAAAGTGTGAAATATGATATATCAAGAACTATGTAATGTTTTGAACAACCAACAATAAAAAAAAAAGAAAATCAAATTAGTCATATTCCATGAAAGTGATGCTATTCTTGCCTTCCATGGTTTTGCAAACAGAGCAACTATCTGAGCTGTGTTTCTAATCTTTTCTGCAACTTCTTTTGCCATTGGTTTCCAATTCTGTCAATACAACATATGTGATTGTTTTCACATCTATCGTAATAAATAGAGCTTTTTATATTTTTTATTCATTCATTTTTATTTCAGCCATTGATTCATTGAATGAACATTTATTCAATATGTGCATTTTGTGTTACACACCATGCCTGAACTCCGATATTACTTTCCCAGTGGGCCTCCTTATCTCTTCAGCCTTTTCCAGTCTACTCTAGAAGTATTTCCAGATCATTTTTTCTTTAAAATTAGTTTCATCAATGTCAATTTTTCTTCCTTCAAGTATTAATGACACCCTTGTGCCAGCAAGGTAAAGTTCATAGCTATTAATTTATTGTAATATCTGGACATTTTCTTTTCCTACACCCTGTTTTATCACTGTCTTTATTCACAGGAAGCTTTATTTCAGGATAGTCTCTTCCAGCAGTCCTCAAAGGTGCCTTTTTAGCTTTCTCCTTTGCATTTTTTAACACAAAAATACTTCCCTAGTCCTTTTTTCTCTCAAGAGCTGCTCATTTACAATAGATGATTATCAGACCACTGACCATCAAAGCAAGAAAATTTGATAATCATGATTCACATACAAACATTTTGCAAGGTAGAATCATAGATAAGATTATTTTAAGAGAGAACAGATGTTTGTTCTATATATTACTCAATGATTCTATAAAAATAATTTATAGAAATTAATTTTTTAAAGTTAAATCAGGATGTTCTTCTGCCTTAAGTGGAGTGTGAAGATGGTTGTGTCAAAATAACCACAGTGGAATCATCTCTAGAATATATTAAGTACCCAAAGCGGTTTAAGGTGAGCCTAATGTTTTGGATTAGTGTGTGGTGCCTATCTTGTCCTTTTCACCTGGATTTATATCAGACTATTTCATGTACCTTTGAAATTCAATATTGATAGGAGATTTTGAATAACTTTTCCTCTTCTGTTTAATTATGTGACCCTTGGATTTAGTTTTCCAACATTTTTAAATTTTTTTTAAAGAGAGAGAGAATTTTTTAATATTTATTTTTTAGTTTTTGGTGGACACAACATCTTTATTTTATTTTTATGTGGTGTTGAGGATTGAATCCAGTGCCCTGCACATGCCAGGTGAGCGTGCTACCACTTGAGCCACATCCCCAGCCCTAGTTTTCCAACATTTTGATGAAATACTCTTTGATACTTTCAAACATCTTGCAATAATTTGGTTGTTAATTCATTTCTTCAGTAACACCTGTTACTGATCTGATGAACCAGTTCATTTATTTTCTATGTAAACCATCTTGATTTTTACTAATTGAACTCCTTTGGATGTGCATTTGTTTCAAGAATTTTCTATATCATTTATGTTGAGTTTTGCTCCAACCAATGTTGATATATTTTTCTTGTCTTATAAGTAAATTCGAAACTCTTTCAACTCCCCTTTTATCATTTATTTTACAGAGCTCATTAAAACCTTCCTTGAGAATGCATTGCTATACAAATTATATTATTTTCCTAGGCTGCCTCCTCAAAAACATGTTTTCTATCATTGACATCTTAAAAATATTTGCATAGTCTTATGTATATTTTTTGATCCTTTTAGTATTTGAAATTTCACACACAGAAAAATATAAAAATAAAAAGAGAAATTCTTTGTGGTTTCCTTACTTTTTATTTAGGTATGATTAGTGTCTTTGTACCATAAAGGACGACTTGAGTATCAAGGATTCTTCAAAACCTGTTCAGCCATGCAATTGCTTGAATATGTGTGAATGGACTTAATTTGTGGGTAACAGCATATGGTAAACTGATTCTCTATATACTTTGTTTTTTCTATATTGAAACCACTATATATGGGACATCACCACTAATTTGGATGCACATCCTATCTGTAGGAAATTGGGTTATCACTCAGATTGATGTTTCTTCATTTCTTTAGGCCATCTCAGCCTCTTTGATGTGAGGCTGAATTTGAAAGTGATTGTCAATTTAGTGGATTTCAACGTGGTTTATCACATGAAATTGTGAAAGAATTTTGACAACTGTGACTCCATTTTTTTGAGCCAGACTCCATCTTGTTTTATAGGGTCCAATCTGTGAACTTGCTGATAGGTCAAATGAAAGTTATTTACTGAGAAGGAACATCCTGAGGATTTGATAAGCTGATTTATTCCCCTAGAATAATATATGCTTTGAGCTAGTCAGAGCTTGATCAATGAACAATAGTAGTAAATGCATCCTCCAATCATAATTCTTGACCAATAACCTACGTAACTCATTTATATTTCCTCTTTTTTATTGTAAAAATAACCCTCTAAACCCACTCTACTGGGACACATTCAGAGATTTTATTGGAATCTGTGCTTTCCAAATGGCAATTCTAGGACCCCCCAGGTAGCATCTTTTTCCTTAACAGATTGTCTGAGCCTCTTTAGATGCCAAAATAAAGTCTAATATATGAGAAATGTAGCGAGGCAAAGTTGCAATATGACACTAGTGTGGTTAATGAGAATGAATTAAAGTTAGAAAGCAATCAATTAAAAACAATTAGCATTAATCACAGAAATGCAACACTGCAAAGCAATGGCAAGGGACTGAATTTAAAATAGGACACATTCACATAAAAACCAACCATTTTAAAAATATGGAGTTAGGATGGATGTGTGTGATTGTGAGTAATAATAAAACATATATGTATGAATACAAATTTTATCTTTATATAGACAGATATATGAACGTGTGTAAAAGGCTCCTCCACATCAACCTTGGTAATGTTTGCTTTGATCACACCAAAAGCTCGGGCTAATAAAGCAAAAATAAGTTAATGGATCTAAATCAAATTAAAAAGCTTCTATACAGCAAAGAAAATGATACACAAAATGAAAAGGCAAACTACATATGGAGAAAAATTGTGCAAACAACATGTGATAAGGGGTTTAAATGAAAAAAAATGAAAATAGCCAGAAAAAATGTAACCTTATTTTAAAATGTGCAAAAGGCCTGAATATATTTTTCTTCACAGAAGACATGAAAATGGCCAATGAGTCCCTGAAAAGCTATTCAGCATCTTCAATTATCAGAAAAATGCAAATCAGAACCACTGTGAGAGATCACCTCATACCTATTAGGGTAAGTATTACCAAAAAGAAAAGCAAAATGTTAGTGAGTATATGAAGAAAAAAGAACCCTTGTATATTGTTGACAGGATTGTAAACTTGTGCAATGTTTTATTGAAAACAGGATGGATTTTCTTAAGAAATTAAAAACAGATTTATCATATTGCCCAGCAAGACTTCTTCTGGATATAATTCCAAAGGAAAAGGAATCACCATCTCATAATGATATCTGAAATCTTACGTTTATTGCAACATTATTAAAAATAGCCAACTCATAGAAACAATCTAGATATCAGTGGACAGATAAATACACAAAGAAACAAACACAAATATACATGTACACAATAGATGTATTTAGCCTTTAAAAAGAGGAGAATTTCGCCTTTGTTATAATAAGGCTGGACCTTACGGCATTATATGTAAATGAAATAAGCCTGACACAAAGAGGAAATACATACTTATTTGCTCTTATGTGTGAAGTCTAAAAAAGTCAAATGTCATATATGTGTGTATATATACATAGCTCATAAAATCATGTTTCATATATTAAATATGCACTCTAAATTTTAAGTTAAAACAAAATTTAATTTAAATGAGTGTTATTGCGTCTATTTAAAATAATTTAATTTCTATAATAATTTAATAAATAATATGTGTATGTATGTATATGTGTGTGTGTGTGTGTGTGCATGTGTGTATTTCATTTTTATCCACTTCCCTGACCTTCTACTCCCCAAAATCACCAGAATCTCTGAAATTATTTTCTGTTTTAGGATGACTGCTGTGTAGAGGATCCCGGATAGACTCTAGGTTAAACCCAGATGCCTGGAGCACCAACCATATGATTGTTCAGTTGGAATTTACAAACCAATGATGTGATCAATCATGCCTACCAAAAAAAGCCCCTAAAAAAGCCCCAAAGGACTAGATTTGGAGAGCTTCCACAACACAGGAAAGTGACTGGAGGGTGCTATATCCACAGAAGGTGTGGAAGCTCCTTGATACTTTCTCATATTTCACCCTATACACCTCTTTCATCTGGCTTTGATCTTGATCCTTTGTAATAAACTTTATACTAAATAGATAAGTTTTTCCCTGAGTTGTGTGAGCTTTCTAGCAAATTGATAAAACTCAAAGTGGTGGTTATAGGATCCTTAATCTGTTAGAAGTACTGGTCATAGTCTGGCACTTGCACTTGGTATTTGAAATGGGGGATGGACGTGTGGAACTGAGCCATTAACCTGTGGGATTTGATGCTATCTTCTGGAAGAAGCCTTAGAATTGAACTAAGTCAGAGGACACCAGCTGGCATCCACAAGAAATTGCTTGATGTGTGGGGAAGCAGAAGCAAACTGTACAACTGGTGGTTTCCTACAAAGGTGTAACCAGAGTGGGGTTTCTAGTGGAGGGGTACTTTCTTTTACTTTTTCAGCCTAAACCACGTGCCTCGGGTATTAAAATGCTACCAATATAGATCTAAGTTCTCCTCTCTTTGCCTTCTTAGGCTAAATTTTACATATTAATGTCCTTTGCAAGTCATAGCAGACCAAAGAAATCAAATACTAATGATTTTCATCTTCTAAAGAAACTTAGTCACACCTTTGATGCTATGATTGATGGTTGTATGGGAGAATGTCTTTTGTTTGAAGATATTCTATTATCAATGTTTTAAGGTAGTTAATTAATGCTGCCATTTTATAAGATTTGATAATATATTGTCTCTGAAATATAAGTTAAATAATGTATATTGTGTGAGTCAATATATAGCAATGTGGATTTATTTTCTTATTTATAAGAGTTTTGAACTAAACAAAAAAGAATTTACATATACAAAAGCTTAAAAAAATATTTTTACTCACCTATGTAAACTCTTACTGAAAACAAAATAAACTAGTATTCTATTTTATCAGGATCACTGTGTTCTGCATTTACATGGATTCTGGTTTGAGACTCACTCACTTAGTAACCTGTTGGTAGGTGGCTAATCATAGAGCCAAGGTGCCCACAAAATAGTTTTTTCTCCAAAGGAGGAAATGAATACTTGGAGAGAGCAATGCAGATATACAAAACAAAATTCAAGGAGTATAAGATGGGAAAACTTAGTAGTAACATATGCTTTTTAAAAACGTTTTAATCTTTCCTTTTTATTTCTTTTCTGAAAATCTGTTTTTTTTTATTATTTAATTTCTTTTTTTGTTTTAATTAGTTATGCATGACTGTAGAATACATTTATGCAATTGGATATATCATACATAGTTGGAATATAATTCCTCATTTTTCTTAGTGTGCATATTGTAGAATCAAATTGGGCATGCAGTCACATATATACATAAATTAATAATGTCTGTTTCTTTCTACTATCCTTCTATCTCCACATTCCCCTCTCTCCCCTCCCTTCACTTCCCTCTACACAATCTAAGGTAACTCTATTCTTCTTTTGTGCCCCACTCCTTACTGTGAATTAGCATCTGAATATAAGAGAAAACATTGGGCCTTTGGGCTTTGGGGATTAGCTTATTTGGCTTAGTATGATATTCTTCAACTTCATCCATTTACTGGCAAATGCCCTAAATCATTCTTATGAATATATATACCACATTTTCTTTATCCATTTATCTATTGAAGGACACCTAGGTTGGTTCCATAGTTTAGCTAGGTTATGAATTGTGAATTGAGTTGTTATAAATATTGACGTGGCTGCATACTGCAACATGCTGATTTTAAGTCCCTTGCGTAGAAACCAGCTAGTGGGATAGCTGGGTTAGACCGTGCTTTAATTCATGTTTGTCAGATTAAAAAAAAAAAAAAAGACATCCTTATTTACCAAAATTGATTCTAGAAGAGATAACTTGAGCAGACCAGTGGAAGAAATTGTGAAAGTTGTTTTAAAAATAAAAGAAGGAAGAAAAGAAATCAATTTACAAGGGAACCAGGCCCAATTGGTTTTTAAAGCAGGGTTATAAGCATCTGAACTCCAATTTAGTTTATTCAATGAAAACATACAAGGTATTTTATAATGCTGTTTGAGGATCTAACAAAATAAGAAATGATTTCCCTTTCTGAGTTAGGGGTAATATTAACTTTTAAATTGTAGTAAAGAAAGAAGTTTCAGAATCCCAGGGAAGAATTTTGCTCTTTTATTCACTGCCTACAACAGTGCTAATCAGCATTCCACTCTCAGTCACACAGATTCTGGCCCTCTGCCCAAAGTAAAGATCTTCCCATGCATAGAAAATCCTGAAGTTATTTGGCTTATGCACCACCAGGGCATGAGAATGGGGTTTAGGACATACCAACCTAGTTGAGGAAAACCTAGCTGACCTTCCCTTAAAGTAGGTCATAAACTTTCATTGCAGAGATACTTTCCTTGCCTCTGAGTAAAGGGACATCCCCTTCCTTAGAGTTATTGGAATACCAAGAAGAACCTAAACACACAGCCTTGCCAAATTCTCCAGATCTTATTATTCTTCAATTATGTTTCTCCACCCTATCTACTTCATCATCAGGCAGCATAGAAACAAACAAATTTCTCTGTTTTGGAGGTTATTCATTTCCAATGGCTCCAGTGTCACTTACAATTTACATTAAATCAGTTTATATGCTCTTAACTTGTTAATCTATTGTTACAGGAGCCTCAGCCATGAACTTTGCAATGGGTGAGAAAAGGATGCTGTCTTTTCTTCCCTCCAATGGCAATAGAAAAATTTTCTGCCATAGCCTAGCTGTAGGGAAACCACCAGGTGACATTTAAGTGGGAATAAGTGGGTTCTAACCTCTTTTATTCTCTCATAGGACAGATTTGTAGGCATGCAGTGGTATCTAGTCATAAAGTTTGTCCACTGAGGATAAGCTTGTCTTCTCTAATGGAAACATGGAAAGTAATCCAGTTCAGTCTCCAAACAAGAAGACTAAGAACAATATTCAGTAGACTGTACATTTCCTTCTTTCTTGGAAGAGTTTACTTTTTGGAAAAGTGGCAAAGAGATCTTGTTATAACATTCTTAAGAAAATAGGCATCTTTAAAATTCATCTACTTCTCAAAGAAGGAAGCAATCATAAAGTGCCAGAATCCAGAGGGTCTTAAGATTTTACTGAGGGTCTCCCCTCACACAGAACAGAGTCTCCTTTTGTATCCATTGTCCACTGCTCTATCCCCTCTCTCCATTACACTAAGGAAGTACACTCAAAAATCTAATGTGCTTTTCTCTATGTGTCACCTGTGCTTTTCCTTTGGATTAACAATTGCTGCCTCCTTACTAACCTAATGAAACTTTCCACCCCAGCTCACACAGCATGTATTCCAAGAAGCTTGCTCCATGTTCCCTTCACACAGAGACTTAGTTACACCCTCCTCTGTGATGTCTGTGTATCTTGTGTCTATTTCTATGATTACACTCCTCATTGTACTATAATTATTTGCATTATATGCTTCAAGGACTTACCTCTGTTATCTCCAACTCTTATTGAAATTCATAATAAATTATAAGTTGAATAATTTAAATATTCTGGCACCTGCTGGTGTATAACCAAAGAAGAGAGAAAAATTTGCCCATATGGGTCAATGATAGGATTTGCTTATTTGTGATGAACAAGGTGAATATTATTCGGAATGAAGCTGGTACCAAAGTTCTTTATTAAAAAAAAAATTAATCTGTGTGGATACATTTTGATAAAAATGGGATCATACCATAATATATTTTGTGGTTGTATTTTCAATATAACAATGCATGATAAACATATTCCCATGTCAATAAATGTCCTACTACTTCATTTCTTGCGGCACATCTTGATTTAGTTAGGGTATGCCCTGCTGAACATTTAATTTTTATTTTTGTTCAAAATTTGTTATTAAAATCATTGTTGTATCAACCACTGTAGGCTACACTTCCCCCAGAAAAGAATTATGGTTTTGTGTGTCTCCTGCAGTTTTCAGATTCCTATGTTATACATCTTGGGCTACTATGAAGTCCTCAAGGAATGATGCTGTCCAGTGCCTTTCTATATTTCAGCTATGCATCATACTTGGCTTTTACAGTGACTACAATCTCCTCATTTTTTAAAAATTTTGCATACTTAGCTGTATAGAGAAAAATGCATAGGCAGGAAAAATTAAGGAGCTTTGTTTTGCTCAAAAAATGGTTTAAATAAATTGGTCTTGTCATAGATCTGCTCATTTGGCCTAGTTTTCTTATGTTTCTAATTTTTTTAAATGCAATCTTTAAAATTTTTGCAATTGAAGGGAAAAAATCTGTTAAAAAATAGAAGAAGCAATGATCAAAACAAAATAGCAAACTCTCTTACCTACCTATAGAACTACATGTGCTCACCGTAAGGTTATGAAATAAATCCTTAAGTAGAACAATGAGTGGAAAATGAATGAAGCAGGAGAAAAACTCATTTTTTTTCCATGAGACAGATGTTTCCCTTTGCCTTCCCCTGTCTCTAGAGTCCTTAAACCCTGGTGCTCAAATGAAGGTGGGGTGAATCCAAGGGTGGAGGGGACCTGGAATTGCCTAGAGCTAATGTTTTGACACTGGTGAGATATTCACTGTTAGAAGCTGCCTGGTTCTGTATTTACCACATTCTGACAAAGTGGAAACTGATGACAGCTGTCTTTATCAACAACATCTTTTCAAAAATAATATTAAGTTTCAGCAGTTAATTTTTAAAATGCTAAATTTTTTTCTCGGCGTGAACTTCTTACCCTCTTCTCATCATACCTTTTAAAACAAATTTCCTGTCAAGTTACAGTTTACTTTATATTCACTTTTAACAAGTATATAGGCCTGTGACTAATCCAGAGATAATTATAGTGCCAATCCTATTGACAAAATCGAAATACTGAAATGGAAAAAGGTACATTTCCACTCTCTTTTCCCAATAATATTAACCTGTCACTTCGGTGCTCTATCAAAAATTCCTTGGCTTCATTCCTTAAATCAAATTTGCCCAAAGCCCTGAAAAATCACATTTTCATAAGCAACTTAGTCAGGCTACATCTACAAGCCTCAGGAGTGAGATTACCACATTGCTTCCATCAAAAACTTCTCTTAAGTGATATTTAAAACTTTGAAAAGTGATTTATGCTGCTCTACTAAACTCATCCTCAGGATTTAGGGTTATTTCTAATTAGCTTCTTACGTTCAAGTTACTGTGCTAACCAGTTGAGTTTCCATTTCAAAGGCAACGTGATGGAATTGCACACATTTCTCATTTAGGAACTCCCACACTTGTGTTTGCACAGTAATTCTGTATGAAAACTCAGCATCATGGAAAGTTTAGAAACTAAGAGAGCTATAAACATGAAGAATTTGCAAAAGAGGAACAAAAACATTCATGAGGCAATTTGCACCTTGTTACCTAATTTGAATTTTAATAGGCAAACTCCTACAATAGTCACATGCTGGAAGGCAGCATTGATTGAAAAGAGCCACAGAAGATATTACCAGGTAATTATCATACAATTTAAAATGCATATTCCATTGTTCATATACAGTGATTTAAAAAAAATCAGGGCATGATATAAAATTCAGAGGTTAGAGCAGAAATACAATACTAAATGCAGAACACAATTATAAATCTCTGGATAATGAACATTTCTTTTCGATTGGGTAGCAGTAAAGCAAGGAAAAGAGATCTCAATGATCAATATAATTTCTATGCCACCACTAAATATTGCCTCAAATGAAAAGTATGGTATTTTATATAATGTTGTATTTTGTGGAACTATGTACCACAAATGTTAAAGCCAACAGGGGCCTGAGAAAGAAAGAATGAAGGCAAGGCCCAAGATAGACAGGAGGGAGATATTACATACAGTACAACCATTTTAGGATTTGTGATTAACAGAAACATCAATAAACACCCTAAAGTCAATGTAAGACCATTGTAAAAGCTTCTAAATTCTCCTGGCAAATAGTTGTGTCCATGAATAGCAGCAATCTTTTAGGAGGAGTACTATTGTCTCAACAAATATAAAAGCAAACTAAAAATAAATCTTCTTGGTTTTCTGTGGCGAATTCTGCCTCATGTGTCATCTGTCATGTTATCATGTTACAATACTCTACACATATGCATACAACTTCCCTTCTGTTTAAATTTTAGTCAGAATGGTCCAAGCTTCCTAAACCTGGAAGAGAAGCAGTGGATTAAAAAACAAAACAAACAAACAAACAAAAAAAAAAAAAACCACATTTGCCATAAAGAAACCAGAATTAACATGAGATCCTTTAATTAAACACAACTGTTGTTTTAACACACTGAGTTTTAACTCCTGTTCTTTTAGGAAGTTAATATTACCCTGGCCTCATAAAATTAGTGATGCAGTGATTCTTCCTCTTCCTGTTTTTTGGAAAAGTTTGATAAGGGTTGGTGCACTTTAAATGTTTGTTACAATTTGCCAAGAAAGCCAGCAGGTTCAAGTTTATTTTTTTGTAGGAATATTTGTGATTACTGATTCAATATTCTTACACTTCTAGATCTATTTAAATTCTTCTATTTCTTTCTTTTTTTTTTGGGGGGGGGGTGTCTTAGTTGTGTTTGTTTCCATGAAATGAGCTACTTCATTTAAGTTATCTAATTTGTAAGTACACAATTATCCGAAGCTCTTTTTTATAATCCCATTTCCATTTCTCACTTTAGGAACTTAAGTCTTCTCTCTTCCTTTCTTAGTTTGTCTGTGTAAACTTTGTTAGTTTTGTAGATCTTATTGTAGAACCAATTTTTGGCTTTGTCAATTTTCTGTATTAATAGACTAGTCTTTTTGTTTATCTCTGTCCTAATTCTTACAATTCCCTTCCTTCTACCAGTTTTTGGGTTTAATTCTTTATTCTCTTTCTTGTTCCTTAAGTTGTAATGTCCGGTTTCTTTGATTGAACCATTCTATATTGACATAAGCATCAATAGCTATAATTTCCTCTTTAGCACTGTGTATACTGTGACCTGTAGGTTTTGACATTATTTGCTTTCATTCATCACCAAGTATTTCCCAATTTCACTGGTAATATATTTTTTGATACATTAGTTGTTTATAAGAGTATTTTTTTATTTCCACAAACTTCTGATATTTTTCAGTTTTCCTTCTACTATTGATTTATAGCCTCATTCCTTTGTGACTCTTTGTGTGATACCTATCTTTCTACATCTATTGATACAATTTGTGACTCAACATATGGTATATCCTGGAACATGTTCCATATGTACTGAAGAAATCTGTGTGCACCATTGGTGGTGAGTGTTGTTCTGTGGATATCCATGATTGTGCTGTCCCTGTCCTCTGCATCCTTGTTCACCTTCCATCTCCTTGTTAATATACATTATTAAGAGGGGGTATTGAAGTCTCCAGTATTATTGTAGAATTCTGTATTTCTTTCTTTACTTTATATATTCTAATGGTCTGTTATTAATAGAAATTATTTATCATTGCTATGTCTTCTTGTATATTAAACCTTTTATTAGTAATTAATATTTTTTATCATCTTCATTTCTTTTAATTTAAAGCATATTTTGTCTGATATTAACATAGCCCACCCTGTTTTGATTATTATCACAGGGAATATGCTTTTCCATCTTTAACTTTATCTATTCATGCCTATATATATATAAAGTGAGTCTCAGAAGCAATACATAGGGATCATGCAGTTATTTTGTTCTTGTGTTTTGTTTTCTTATTCGGCCTAGAGAGTTAAACATATTAATGTAATTATTGGTAAGAGAAACTTACTTTTGTCATCTCGCTAATTTTTTTCTATATCCTTCATTGATTGTTTTGTCTTTCACTTCATGTTATTATTTTATTTTGTGTTTTTGATGATTTTGTTTGTAATGGAACTTTCAGTTTCCTCTTGTGTATATTATTTAACAATATTAGTGGATTACCATGGAGATTACATTTAACATCCTATAATTGTGACACTCTAATTTACTTAAGTTTAAATTTGATAATAACATATAAAATCTCTACTCCATTAATAGTCCTGTGTCTACTTCTTTGGGTTGTTGATGTTGCTAAATTATTTCTTTCTGAATTGTGTGTCCTCAGCCATAAACTAAACATCTTAATATATTAGCCTAGTAATATTACCTTTTAGGCTAATAGTTATGTTTGAAAATTATTAGTTCAAATCATGTAAAAAACAAAAACAGAACTTATATACCTTTGTTATCATAATATTAAATTGTATAATCACCTCTGAATTTACATTTACTAAGATTTTTTTTTCTTCCTATCACTTCAAATTACTTTCTAGTACCCTTTTATTTCTAACTGAAAATCCCCTTTTGACATTTCTTACAGGAGATGTGTAGTGGTAATTAACTATGTTAGCATTTGTTTATTTGAGAAAGGCTTATTTCTTAATGGCTCTCTTTCAAAAACAGTTCTCCAGATACCGAATTCTAGAATTCTCAATAAATAACTTTTTCTTTCTTTCTTTTTTTTTTTTTTTGGCACTTTGAATGTTATCAGCCCACTATCGTGTGACCTCTAGGGTTTCTAATGAGAAATCTGCCAATAATTTTATCCAGGATTGTATGTATATGGCCATGTATCCTTGGCTGTTTTCAAGACTTTTCTTTTGTCTTTGTCTTTTGACAGTTTAATTGTGACATGTTTCTGTGTGAGCCTCTCAGTTCTTCCTTTTCCCTGTGGGTGTGTATGTGTGTATGTGTGTTTTCTTCAAATGAACCATAATTTCTTGCTTCTTTGTTTGTTTCATGGGTTTTCACTGAAAACTGGAAATTTGAATATAAAACTGTGGTAACTGTGGAAATTATCTTTCTTCTTTCCTAGAGTTTGTTACTTTCTGATATATATATATATATATATATATATATATATATATATATATATATATATATAGGGTTGTCTCTACTCTGAGGATTATCTGCAATGTAAACTGAAGGTCTTCTCTGAACCCATGCCTTCCCCTGCAAATGCATGGTGAGTTTCTAATTTCCCTCACACTTGAGTTTGCTGCTTAGTGTTCTAGTTTTCTGCAACTAGTTTCTCAAAGAGAAAGAAGCAGAAAATGAAGAGGGGAGCTGATGCTTCAAATTGCCTGGAGATATCTCTTTTCCAGGGCTTTGCAGCCAAAGGAGGAACTGCTGTAATCATGGCCATTTCCTCTGTCTGTGGTAAAGTGATTAGAAGCTACCATTGTCATTCAGAGCTTAGTCCTCTTTACCCACAATCCTGCCAGCTCCCAAAGCTGTGTGCAACTGCAGGAACATGGCAGTTTCTAACCACGGGGCTGAGGGGTGGGGGAATGAATGTCAAATTATTGTCCAATACTTCCTTAGAAGCTTCATGTCTTTAATAAACTCCAGAGTTCCAAAAACAGTTACAGAAGACAGATTTTACCGTGCAATTGTTTTCTCATTTGAAAAACTTAGAAATGGTATGTCCTGTTTTATCATATTTTCAGAGTCTTTGATTTTTTTTGGTAATGCTTTATTATTTCTGTTCTTGATGAGAATTAATGGTAGCCTGTATCTCTAGACAACTTTATAGAAAGTTATATTATAGAATTTGGTAAAAACTTATCAGAATATATATTAGTAAGAAAAAAAGAGGTGGTTTATATACTAGCTATAAAAAATTTACTATAGAGAAAAAATAAAGGATTAACTTAAAGCCACAGATCTGCCATTCTTTCAAGTCCCTATCATCTCCTTTTTTCCCTCCATTTCCCCATATCCCATTTTCTTTGGCAGAAACCAAAAAGATTTTTTTAAAAAAGGCTTTTTTTGAACATATAGAATAGTTTTTGCTGATTGAAACAATTGAAGAACTTCTAATCACTTTTAGAATTATAGTGTAATATATAAAGCTATTTTCACTTATGTTAGCTGCTAAGTAAAACGTTTTGGCAGCACAAAATTAACTAATATCTAACTATTATTATTTTGTAGAATAGAGTCATATTACTAACATTAGAGTCAATGTTAGTCAAACATTTTTAATCTCTATAGAAGTTTTACATGGTATTGTTTGGTCAGTAAATAGACAGTTTTCGGTTTTTTATTTGTTTATTTATTTGTCTTTAGGAGGTGATAGTCTCTTATCAGTTGGTAGGAGAGGAAAGAAAAGTGGACACTTCAAACCAATGCTTTGAATGAGAAGACGTCTTAGATCACATCTAGGTGGTGGTTTGTTTTTTCAACCATGTGTTTGTGAATGCTAGTTTCTTTCTTCCTCAGCTCAGTTTTGTTGAAAATTTGTTAAATATATATTATATATATATATATATTTTTAATTTTAAATGCTGTTTCTTTTGAGGCATTTAGTTTTCTTTTCATCTGACTTCCTGTTTCAGAAGCACATAACTCTCTTATGCTGGTACTATTCATCCCAAATCAGTGTGGCTTCAGAGTTGTGCACCATGCCAAAGTGACCTAGCATGACCTGTTTCTTTGAGTAGCACGAATGGCACAATGCACTTTCATCTGAGAGTGTTTTTGAAAGCTTCTGAAACAAGAACTCTGATATTTTTCACCCTGGTTAGATTTTTGTGTCAGGATTGTGAATTATTAGTCTTCAAAGAGATATGTTTCAAAAGCAGAGTGCACCCTTACTTGCCAAGGGTAAGTTTACACAGAAACAGTAGCTTTGGCATATCCAGTACAATGTGCCATTACAGATCGATTCCCGAATAAAGGTGCAAGCTGATGTGAAAGGATTTATAACACTTTCAGTTTATTATTTTGCTATTAATCATTAACTTTTCTTTGGGGGAGTGCCTCTGCTTTAACTCACTGTTCATTTGACCCGTTTCATGATTTTTCCCTCCAGCTTTTACAAAATTCTTAAAAAAGAAAAAAAAAAAAAAGAAACAGAAGGATAAGTTCAGAATACCAATCATCTGTGTTAACCAAAGAGATGTAAATAGTGCTTTAAATCAGGGTTCTGTCAATCGGGCCTTCCAGCCAGATATGACCTATGGTCATATTTTTTTAATAGAACTGGAGATAAAAATATTTGTGGACATTTTTAAAAGATTAAAAGCAAACTAGCATGTGGTTTTCAAAAGTCTTAAATATTTACTCTTTAACTCTATGAAAAAAACACTTTGAAACCTCAGCTTGAATGTAGCATTTCAGCTTACCAAATATTCAGCATATGTTGTTAGTAATCACTTAAAAGTATGGCATTTTTTTTTAAGTTTTAATTTTACGAAGGATATCAACAGATTGCTTCATAATAATTTTATTTAACAGTGATAGAGATGAATAATTTGATTTATCATAACAAAACTTATAGTACATACATTAATGTTAAAATATACTCAGAGGTTGAGCTAAATAACCACAAGATCATTTGTCTGCAGTTAACTAGTGAGAGAAAGAACTATATTTGATTATTAATTAATGGCCACAGTTCTCTCATAATTTGGTAGAAAGAGAAGTCCACCCCTATTAGTGGTCCCATTAAGTTTTTAGTAACTCCTGTATCATCTTCATTTCCAAGTGAGTTTAAACTACTTATATGTCTCAATCCATTTTAATTGTCCTGAGACTTTTTTCCCATCATTTTTATTTTGATGGCCTCTCTTCATTTTTAGTGACCCTAATATGTTTCTACTATTCAACTTTATTTTGGAGAAAAGAATGAGTAAATTTGGTCTAGTCTTACTCATCATCCTGTTATACTAAAAGTAGGAAAGCCCTAGATATGTGCTAATCAGAGCTCATCATATCAAAACACCCACCATCACACAGTAACAGAATATAACTAGAAGACACATTATCATCATCGTATATTCAATCTAATGCTCCTGATCCTCTCAACTTCTCAGCAGCCTTAGAAGTAATGTCTTATTCAGTAACTGGTGATTGAATTGGAAAATTCCCACTTTAAAGATAAAGTTTATGTATCTCATTTTTATCCAACTCACTACATCAGATGCTTATCTATCTATAATGCTGGAAAAGTTTTATTTTAAATATTTGTGTAATCACATAAACTTGTATGAAATACAACAAAATTTCCATATACTATTCCCTTAGTTTACTGCAATTGTTACATGTTGAAAAACTATAGGAAAGTATCATATCCAGGTAGTCAGTATTGATATAATTCACCTCTTATTCAGATTTCCCCAGTTTTACTTGCAAGCATTTATTCATATGTATATTTAATTTTGTTTTTATGTTTCATTACTCTTGGAGAAGAGCAAAGTTTCTTTGACTTTTTAAAAATTTTTTAGTTATTCACATGACAGGACCATCCATTTTGTCATAGTTGCACAATGGACTATATGTTTTTCTAATTCAAACCCCAGTACCTCTCCTTCCTTTCCCCCCTCTCCACTTTCTTCCCTCCTTTCTTCCCTGTATGGATCTTTCTGTCATTCATCCATAGTTAATTTTTAATTAATTTCTTCTGGATATACATGATGGTGAGGTTTACTGTGGCATATTCATACATGTCAACAGGAAAGACATGTCAGATTCATTCCACTGTCTTTCCTTTTCCTATTTCCCCTCCCTTCATTACTCCACTGAATATTCCCTCCCACCTATTGTGGGTCATTGGGAGCCAGGAATGAATTGTGGACTTGTCTAAGCCATCTCCAAGTGGAGATGTGCTGCTCTGAGAACTCTGGGTGTGATCTCTTGGCAATGTCCTGCTCAAAGAGAATTCTTGATACCATGGAAGTTATTGGTTCAGACAACCCTAGGTTCAAATGCAACTCCCTGGAGGTGGAAAGGGATACCAGTGACCCAACTGACTTTGAGTGACTGGAGGAGGAAGAATTACGGTGCAAGTGATAAGGTTCCAATCAGGCCAACTTCCCCACAGCCTCTGGCTTCTTGCTTACTTTGAAGAACCCTTCCTCACAATAAATTCTTTTGATGTGTTTTACTATAAAAGTGTTTGTGGGCTTTCCCCTTTGTTAGGATCAGACCCATCAGGTCTTTTCTACCTGTAAAGCTCTCATTTTAAATTCATTTTAAATATATTTCTTGTGCCCTTTGTTTTTATTTCTTAATACTAATTTTCCAGCCTTTTATTTCTTGCCTACCTACACCTCTGACAGTTAGCATTCCCTTGCAGTGCAGGCCTTGGTGAGAAAGGGTTAGCTTCCACATATCAGAGAAAATATTTGACCTTTGGCTTTTGGGATTGACTTATTTCACTTCGCATGAGGGTCTCCAGATCCATCCATTTACCAGCAAATGACATAAAGTCATTCCTCTTTATGGCAGAGTTATACTCCATTGTATATGTGTGTGTGTGTGTGTGTGTTGTATGTATATATATACATATATATGTATATATATACAGTTTCTTTATCCATTAATCCATTGGCTTCATAGCTTGGCTAGTATGAATTGCGCTGCTATGAACATTGATGTGGCTGCGTCACTGTAGTATGTTGATTTAAAATCCTTCTGATACATACCAAGGAGTGGGAAAACTGGGTCAAATGGTAGTTCCATTTCTAGTTTTTTGAGGAATCTCTATACTGCTTTCCAGAGTGGTTGCACCAGTTTTCAGTACCATAAATAATGTATGAGTGTATATTTACTTTCATATGGTTTATTCATTTGTAAAGTCATGAAACTTCCACCATAGTCAAGGGAAAAAAAACACTTCTATAAACACAAGGATTCCATGGCATGTCATTTTAATAATACACCCACTTTTCTCCTGTCCCTGATTCCCATATCATGCCAACTACAAATCTCTTCCTCATTATTATATTTTTATTTCAAATACTTTATATATTTGAATTATACATTATGTCATGTTTTAGGAAATGCTTTTCTTGCTCATTATAAATTTTTTGAAATTCATCTATGTTGTGTTTATCAATAGCTTGTTTCTTTTATTGATGAGTAATATTCCATGTTGTAGTGTTTGAATATTAAACCAGCCTTTCTACATGGAATAAATCCCACTTGAAATGATGTATAATACTATTAATTTACTGTTGAATCTTATTTTTAACTCTTTTGTTGAGGTATTTTGAAACAAAGTTTATGAGAGATATTAGTCTGTACCTTTTGGTATTATTGTTTCGTTCTTTATTTCATTAATACTGACTTAAGAAAATAGGTTTGGCAGTGTTAAAGTGTTTTTCCTTTTTTTATTTTCTGGAGAAATTGTTTAAAATTAGTAGTAAGTCTTCTTTAAATATATTGTGGAATCCTTCAGTGGAAAGCATCTGGACTTAGAAATTTATCTGAAACTTAGTTAATGATTCAGTATCTTTAAATGATAATAGGACTATTCAAATTTTCATCTTAATTATCATTGAATTAGGTAGCATTTATGTGTTGTGGTTGCACACATAGGGGTGCTCTGCTAACAAGCCACACCCCTATCCCTTATTTATTTTGTTTGTCTTGAGAGAGGACCTGGCTACATTGCTGAGGCTGGCCTCAAACTTGCAATCCTCCTGAGAAACTTGAATTTTAAATCTGTATTACCATATGTGGCTTTAGCATGGCTTTTTGTTTGTTTGTTGTTCCTTTTTAAAAATCAATCTCTCATTTCTAAATCGTTAAATTCATAGGCATAACATTTTCATCATTTTCCTGTAATGGATTGAAAGTTCGTGTTCTCGGGCTGGGGTTGTGGCTCAGTGATAGAGCACTCACCTAGCACGTGTAAAGCCCTGGATTTTGATCCTCAGCACCACATAAAAATAAATAAATAAAACAAAGATATTGTGCTCAATTACAAATATATATATATATATATATATATATATATATATATATATATATAAATGTTCATGTTCTCTGAGAAGTACCTGTATCATTAGAGTGGAGTCATTGTGATTCAGCAGAGCATGTTTCTTTTCTCTGCTTTCTGCCATGCGATGACAGAGCAAGAAGATAGCTCTCTACAAACCAGGAAGTGGATGCTCATCAGACAACAAACTTTATAGCATCTTGATTTTTGGACTTCCCATTCTCCAAAACTGAAAGAGAGAAAAAGTCCACCATTTATACCCCTTGGTCTATGCATTAATAAACAGAATGAACCAAGACATCTCCATTGTTACACTTTTAAAGGAAGGTTATATGGTTATACTGTTTCATTCCTGATATTGGCAACTTTGTCTCCCCTTTATTTTTATCTGGCTTAAGATTGATTTAAAAAACACATTCCAAATTTTATTTCATTTGTTTGCTATTCATGTCATATTTTGATTTATATTGATTGTTGTTCTTGTCTTATTAATGCCTTTTTTCTGTATTTCTTGCTTATTTTGCTGTACATTTCGAACTGATTGATTTATATTATTGACTGAAGACATTTTCTTAAATAAAAAAGTAGACTTGATTTTTATGTCAGTTTTAGATTTACATAAAATTGAGAAGATATTATAGAGTTCCTCCATATATCCTATCTCTAGTTTCTCTAATTAGCCTATCCTAATGTGTGATATATATTTTACAAGTAATGAACAAATATTGATATACACAATGATTATTCCCTGAAGTTTATATTTTATGTAGATTTTATTAATTTTCATGACTTTTCTGTTACAGGATATTATTCAGGCCATCATAATACATTTATATTTTATGTCTTAGGCTTCTCCTGACTGTGACAGTTTCTCAGGCTTTTATTTATTTTTTTATGACTTTGACATGTTTGAAGAATGATGATTAGGTATTCTGTAGAATGTTCCTCTACTAGGGTTTGTCTGATGATTTTCTCATGATTATACTGTGCGTATGAATTTTTAGTAGGAAAACCACAGAGGGAAAATGCCATTTGCGTTACATCCTATGAAGGATATACACCCTTGAAATGAATTTTCATGTTGATCCACCAGTAAAACAATCCGGACATGGTGCTTCAAATTTAAGAGGATTAACTCCTTTGGCAGATGTGGACCTGAAGAGATTATTTATTTCCCTTGTAAAAGTTTTGTTTTCCCTGAGAGCTTACTATGCCCATCACTGTTGAACAAGTATTTCCCCCTTATCAGTACAGCACTTCAAATACTTTCTATTCTGTCCTGGCCTGTAATTTCCACTAAGATCTGCTATCTCAGTCTAATGGTGATTTCCTTACATATGACTTGATTACTATTTTTGTAGAATTTTGCAATACTGGGGATTGAACACTGGTTGCTTTACCACTGAGTACATCTACAGCCCTTTTTATTCTGAGACATTGTCTTGCTAAGTTGTTGAAGCTAGCATGAAATTTACAATCTTCCTGTCTCAATCTACTGAGTCACTGGTATCATATATATGTGCCCCCATGTCCTGCTAACATTTTGTTGCTTTTAGATTCTTTTTATCTTTGAGTTTTGATAGTTTGATTGCAACAGTCTCACCTTATCTCTAGGGTATATGTCCCAAGATTCAAAATGCATACTGGACACTGAAGAGAGTTCAAACTTTATATATCAATGTTTTTCCTATGCATGCATACCTATAATCAATTTTAGTTTATAGATTAGGCACAATAAGTAATATAAAACAATTTAAAAATAAATGTTAATAAAAGTTACTTGAAATGAATTGTTTCTTTCTAAATTTTCCTTTTAATATTCTCAGATGGTAGTTGACTGTGGCAAAAGAAACTGCAGAAAGCAAAACTAGAGAGGACTACTGTACAACATGCTTCAGAAAGAACCTCTTTGGGTTTAGTCTATTTGGGAACATTTGAACTTCATGGTTCTGGATGTGTCTCTCTCTCTAAGACTTAGGTAGTGTTCAGTAGTTACTTTATTAAGCTTTTATTAGCTTCCTATCTCTTTCTCTGCCTCCTCTGTTAGGAGACCCATAATGTAAATATTTGTTCACTTAATTATGGTTCAAAGTCTGTACTCTTAGATGGTCTGTACTCATAAGTTGTCTGTACTCTTTGGTAGTTTTTTTCTTTTTATGTGACTAAGCCATTTCAAAAGCCTATCTTCAAATTAACATTCTCTTTCTTCTTCTGTTTGATCTACTCTTCTGTGCAATTCTCCATTGCATTTTACAAAATTTTATTAACTGAGTTAATAAAATAAATTTACCTTTAAGATTTCTGTTTTGTTCTATTTTAATGGTGTCTCTGTTGAATTTCTCATTTAGATCATGAATTTTTTTCTAACTTTATTAAATTGTCTATTTTTTCCTCTTTTATCCAAATTTCCCTAAGGTCATTATTTTGAATTCCTTTTTAGGCAATTGATGGATTTCTGTTTCATTGGGTAAATCTTCTTCATAATTATCCCTTTTTTTTTTTTGATGATGCACTTGTTTTCACATTGCTTGGGTTTCTGGGTTGATATTTGCACATCTGGTATTGAATTTAACCCACCCAAAGTTTACAAAGTAGCTTTTTATAAGCTCTGTAGATGGGGCTGAGGGTTTCCTTTATCCATGTAATATAATCACATAACCATGCAATATATTCTTGTTATTGTTTCCTTAAATAAGCTGATAACTGTGAGGTTAGATTAATTAAGACTGAAAAAATATACTTTTATTTTACCTTGATTCATTCATTCCCCAACATTGTTCCTTTCTAGATGTAGATACAAGTTTCCGACCTATATACTTTAAGTTTTTTTAAGAATATCTTTTACCAATTCTTACAGAGTGGGTTTGCTGGTAATACAATTCTCTCATTGTATTTATTTGTGAGATTTTATTTATTTTCCATTCCTCTTTTTTTCACCTTTGCTTTTTTTTTATTTGTTACTTTCAGTTACACATGACAATAGAAGTCATTTTGACATAATCATAAAAGCATGGAATAAAAATGTTCTAATTCAGTCTCCAGTATTTCCACTTCACCTCCCTTCTTCCTATCCCCTGTTCCCTTCCCTCTATTTTACTGATATTTTTACTATTTACTTATAGTTTTTTTTCCTTTTTTAATTAATGTCTTTTGGATGTACATGAAAGTGAGATTCACTGCAATATATATTGTATATATAACATATATTCACTGCTCTCTCTATATTATTGCAGTGAGATTCACTACAATATATTATACATATTCAATATATATTATATTATATATGTATTTAAATATATATATATATATATATATATATATATAGAGAGAGAGAGAGAGAGAGAGAGAGAAAGAGAGAGAAAGAGAGAGAAAGAGAAAGAGAGAGAGAAGGAAAAGTTTGTTCAGTTGCATTCCAATGTCATTCCCGATTCCATCTCTTTCTTCTATTTTTTTTAATCTTCCACTTATTGTCGATTAGCTTTCACAAATCAGAGAAAACATTCAACCTTTGACTTTTGGGGACTGGCTTATTTCACTTAACATGAGAGTCTCCAGTTATACCCATTTACCAGAAAATGCCACAGCAAAGGGAACCATCAACAAAATACAAAGGAAAATTATAGAAGGAGAAAACATTTGCAAAGGGGTTAAAATTCAAAATATGGGTGAAACTCAGAGTCAATAATAAAAGCCAAAAATAAATAACCCAATTTAAAACTGTGTAAAAGTCCTCAGTATGCATTTTTCCAAAGAGGACATACAAATGCCTAATAGACATATAAAATTTTGTTCAACATTCTAATCATCAGAGAAAATGCAAATCAAAACCATAATAAGTATCATCTCACACTTGTTATGATAGCTGTTCTCAAAATGGTATAAGATAATATATTTGACAGCAGTGTAGAGAAAAGAAAAACCTCCTACATGCTACTTAATGGATTATATATTGGTATAGTTAATATGAAAAACATTATGTACATTTCTCAAAAAAATATTAAAAAATAGACAACCTATGATCCATCAAACCCATTTCTGGGTGCAAGAAAATGAAGTCTGTACCTAGAAGACACATCTACATTCCCATATTCAAAGAAGCATTCTTCATTCTTCACAATAGCCAAGATATGGAAATTAAGTGTCAAACAATGGATTATTGAATAGAGATCATGGTACACATATTCAACCAATAATGATGGAAAACAATATTGATGTAAACAATATAAAACATCAATAAAAATGTACTAATGCCTGGAAGGTTCCAGAATAAGACCATACCATTGCTAGAAGAAACTTCATAACATTTAAGAAAGTACTTGGAATTAAGCCAATTCTCCTCCATCTCAGGCACTTTATGGCTGGTAAAATGAATACATAAATAAAGCAGCCATCATAGCAGAAAGGAGGGTATACATTAATCTAAATGCACACAGCTTATTTGCCAATGTTGACCCAACTACAACTTCTACCGCATGTCCAACATACCAATTTATTACGAACAGAATCCAAAAATTACTTCCTAATAGAGAGTTCCAATTAATCCCTTGTCGGTAAGGTGGTGATATCTTTCAATCTGGAGTCAGCAACCCACCTTGGAAGGAATTAGCACATATTTAGAGTACATTTACTTTTCTAGAATATAGTGCTTTTACAAACACCACCATCCAATTTGATGTTTGTATCATTTACATGTGATAGTTCATAATATAAAAACAGACAAGGGAGTCCCCCAGAAACAAAAAGATGCATGCATGGCTGGACATGGGACCATGAGTTACATGGTCCTGTCACATACTGTATCACACAGAAACTACTGTGGTTTTGAACCATTTTTTGAAATGTGCAACTCAGGTGGCAGCTTAAAAATAATATCCTAGGAATTTTAAATGGCCATTAACATCAGGAAGAAGTAGGACAAATATTACGTGATGCAGACCAGGAAGAGTAGACACAAGGGATCTGTAAGGCATCTTCTGGTATGCTTCCCTTGAAAGTTGATGGAGAATGAAATTGTTTCATGACCTGAGAAAGGCACAGTGATAGATATCAAGTCTTTCAGGCCAAAAGGTCTGTGTCACTCAATTCTATCAGTTGACTAGGCAAGCAGAGGTCCTGGCCTAGGTTAAAACAGATCTCAAAAGGATTGAAGGAGGTTTATGAGTTGTAGTGGATGGTTCTCTGTGTAGACCAGATGCAGCAGTTGTGATTATAATTTGTTCTACTTGTCTCTACTCTCTGTTGTCACAAAGGGAAACGTGATTTTTCTCTTTTTCTCTGTCTTGTCTTCCTTTCTTTCTTCTTTTAAATAACTCATATAACTATATTGAAAAATTTCTAAATCTTTGAAATAAATTGTTCATGTTCAAGAAATTCATTTGGAATTAAATACATCATAGTAATGTTCTCATAATGTAATATGACAGTTATTTTAATCACATTCTATGCATTTTCTATTCCATATTCATTTTAAAAATAATTTGATTATTTGATGACATACATATTATATTAAGATAAATAGACATATTTATATATAAAGTGAAAGAAATTTGTGTTATTGTACAGCAGAATTGCACAAAATAAATATCAGATTTTTAAATGCTAAAAGTTGCTTCTAGCACTAAGGTAAAAAGAAGTAAAATTCAGTAATTTTTAAAAAATTTTCAGCAGTAATGCTATGAACTGAGTCACTGTAAAATAGGGAAGGCTAAAGAGATAGTATGAAAATCTACTAATTGCAGTAATTCAGGTAAATATGTAGCCAAGGACAGCTTGAACTTACAGAAAATAAAACCTAGTGAACACAAAGATAAAATGCATATAAATTCAGAGAATGCAACATGAAGGGGAAATTTATTTAATCAGAACTACTTGGTTTAATACTCTGCCAACGACTCATACAAATGCAACCTCTCTAACTGGTGCAGGAAGATTCATCTGAGTACTTGTTTGCTAGCATTGTTTTGAATTCTTACCACACTCTCTCTGGAAGATCAGCGAAACAACTGTGTCACCTCCACATCTGTTGAGCATTAACTCCACAGTCACGAATTTCTATTTTCTTTCCAGCTGTGTGCTCTCTGAATCTGGGTTGAACTGGAGAGAGAAATAACTGAATGAGATATAATGCAATCCAAATTGCTGGATACTTAACTTCTTAGCACTATCAAGTTCAGACCTGATCATGAGTCTGCATTTCTGCCTTTACATAATGTCTATTTTCCCTTTTTCTAATAAAAGTTCTGTGTTCATTGTGAGAATTGCAATGCTCCCTATTTATATTGTTTTCTCCTCTGTTGGTACTGTGGACAAAGCTATGTTTTCTGTTGTGGTAACAAAGGAAAGATTGTCCATCTGTTGGAAATAGAGTTTTGCTTCAAAGTATAAAATATTTATCCTATAGCAAGACAGGAGCTGCAGAACAAATAAAACTGATTAAAGTAGACTTTTTTTTTTTTCCTTTTAACTTGAGGAAACGGCAGCTCTGCTAGAAGTTTGAAAATGTTAGGGACTCAAAATGTTCCATTTCTATTAAATAATGTATTGTAGAAATTTGAGAAATAAAGTTGTGTAAGGTAATTTCCACAAGTTCTGAAATTGGAAATGGTTATTATTCTCCTGATCACTTCTTTGTCCATATTGCTTTTTTTTTCTTATTTTCCTGTAATGAAAAGTATGAGCTATTCTCATGGGTGCACTAAACCATAGGACATATTTAGCTGAAGTATTAAGATGTTGAGAAATAAATGTATACCTCTGAACTCAGGAGTCAAAATAATATTTTTTATCAGTCCACTGTGTATGTGTACCAAATTTCTATTTTCAAAGTCTTATCATCTGAGAAGCAGGCATCCCAAATTTCTGCATCCCCACTAACATTTTGTGTTAACTCTGGTCACTAAAGGGGAAGTACCAGACATTTGAGATAAATTCTTTCTTGGTGGTGTCTCTAACATATTTTCAGTAACTTGAGAGACTCAGAAAGGTGTTAGATAAAAATTCACATTTTAAACTTAGCAAAACCTTTGGAAATCACCTTTTCGAAGGATATGTTGAAGAAATGCTTTGAAAATAATAAAAAGAGACCATACTTAGAAAACATCCCTAAATACAAGTAAGGGATATAACACTGGATTCTTGTTGTTTTCTTCTATAAATAGTTCATTATTTCAATTTCATGATTTACTATGAAAGTAATAAAAAGAGATTAGAATATAGAAATATTATACATTAATATTTAAAAAATGAAGTATTTGTTAGGATTTTTGAAATCTTAAAACCTCATATTATTTCAAATTTGTTAATGCTAAACATTATACCACTGTTGGATAATAGGGTGAGGTGAGGTAAAACTTTCTACATTTATTTGATATGTAACTAAATTGCAGCAATAAACTATATTAATGACATGCCTTAAAAATGAATGAATCTACATTTATTAAGAATTATAATTTCTTGTCAGGCGTGGTGGCATATGCCTGTAGTCCCAGAGGCTTGGGGGGCTTAGGCAGAAGGATCATGAATCCAAAGCCAGCCTCCGCAAAAGCAAGGCACTAAGCAACTCAGTGAGACCCTGTGTGTAAATAAAATACAAAATAGGGCTGGGGATGTGGCTCAGTGGTCAAGGGCCTGTGAGTTCAATACTTCAATCCCCAGTACCCTCCCAAAAGAATTATAATTTCTTATAATATATAAACAAATAAAACTTATATTTTACTGAAACTTGTTTTGAGAAATCTGTACAACATCATTCATTTTTTTGTTATAAATTTCTGAATTTTATGCTGAAGTGGGAGGAATTTGGTGATACTCCACAGAAATCAGCAGAATTTATGTTCCTGCTTCCAATGATGAATATCTTTTCAGCTTCAACCTCCACAAAGAAATAGTGATTTCTCCTCAATTTCAGAGGTCAGTATGGTCACAGAATAGTGGGCACTCAATATTAATTGGAATTTCTCAAATTATTGACCATGCCCAAATAACTGAATCAGAAACATCCCAGGACTCTATTATTTAGAATTTATGAGTAGATCTAAGTATATGTATTTTGACAATATCCAAGAGGAACACTAAAATAGAGAAAGTCAGTGAGGCAGCAAGGTAATGTCAGTCATAGATTGAAATGCAAATTACACAACCATCATTTTGTAAGGCTAATTGAAGTTAGCCAAACTCAATAGTTATTAATAGATAAAAGGTGCATGTAAAATAACTTTTTAAGCAATTATTGGACTTGACACATTCTGTAACTAGTAATTAGATATCTAAACAAAAATGATATTTTAGTATAGATCATTATCACAAATTATAATGGTAACCCACAAATAAAAACCAGATCTCAAAAAAAAAAGCAATGTACAGAAAGATATATACTTCATGTTGTCTTTCATGTGGAAGCTAGAAACATTGATTTTGTAGTAGACAGTAAAATAGTGGTTACTAGAGGTTAGGAGGGGTAGAAGTAATGAAGGGTGTTGTATAATGCATATCAAAGCAAGTTAGATTGGAGGAATGAGCAACAATGTTCCACACCGCAGCACAGTAACAATGAGCTAAAGTAATGTCTCCCATATTTTATAAAAAACTAGAAAAGGGGAGTTCAAATTTTCCCCACAAAAAGAAATGATACATGTTTAAGAAGATGGATTATACATTGTATAAAAGTATTGAATTATCATAGTGTATCACATCTGATTTTTAAAAATATTTTTAGATGTTGATAGACCTGTATTTTATTCATTTATTTATATGTGGTGCTGAGAATTAAACCCATTGCCTCACACATGCTAGTCGAGCGCTTTACCACTGAGACACAAACCCAACTCCACATATGATTATTAATAATAATTTTGAATGAGAAATCTAAAATGTAAATAAATATAAATTACACTAAAGCAGACGCTGTCCCCCTGTGTATATGAAGAAGTTAATATAATAAACTGGCCTCTCTTGTATTTTTGCCTGCTAGCATTGAAGTCCCTATCTATGCTCTAGGTATTTCCAGAGCCTGATAGATTACAGAGTCCATTACCTATTTCATACCAGATCCTCACTTTTTCTGTCTCCCTTGCAATGACTGCTTGGGCAATAGGTTTCTCCAGCATAGATAAAACCCAGACATTGAACTTGGAGCTAATGAAAATAGCTATGAGGACCAAAGATAATTTTTTTTTTTTTTGGTGATTTTTGTAGTTGTAGAAACATTAAGTTCCTGGGGCAGCCAAAGATGTTGCTGGTGATAGTTTTGAATCTCTGTGCTAGAGACCCTACTGCCTAAGTCTGGGCCTGGATTTTGATATTACATCTTCTCATCCTGAGTAGATAAGCCAGTTAGTATCCATTTAATAAATTATTCCCTGCTTAAAGCAAGCAGAGGTATTTCCTGCTGCTAATAATTAAGATCTCTGACAGATAAATTTAATATAATTTATATATTTTTAAATTTATGTTACATTTACAAATGTAAATCCTTTGTAGATTCTTTTTGTTATTGCCTATATTAATGTTTTTCAAATATATCTTATTTGTAAATTGTTCTTATTTTGCAAGTCAGGTTAGATCAAATAATTTACCCTATAGCCTGTACTGGCTATGTTACTTGATACTATTACCTTCATATTACTTTGTTTAAATGTCATAAACATTGTTACATTCAACTGAGAGAAAAGAAAAAACATAAAATTTAAGACATTTACCCAAGGTTACAAAATCAGACAATAGTAAATCAATGTCTCTTGTGTCCATCCCAGTGATTTTGAACCTGTATTATGTTGCCTTTAATATAACTTCCAAGAAAAAAGGAAACAAATATAGATGTAGAGGGAATTCTAATGTCTGATTTTGTAAAATGAGGTTAGGCAATTTAGTTCTGAGTTTAAAATTCTGTATCTAAATCTTATGTATTTTTAAAGTCTTGCAGACCCTAACCAGCCTACATAATTTCTTTGGCGTCCTTTTAAACACTTTTGCCCTGGTGTTCTTTTCTTAACGAAAGGTTACAGAAATTATACCCACTGATCTTTAAAAGGAAAAACAAAATTACATTGTTCCAACAATCAAATTTCAATAAAATTCCAAGAAGCAAGAGAAAGAATGAAGGGAAAGTTTATTGCACCTCATTTCGATGTATTTTGGGTTTTCTTTCACTGTAGCCTATTTTTTTTTAGGTGCTAATCTACCACGCGGCCTGCGCAGTGGTTTCATTAATGAGGTTCTAGGCATAAAGTTAGTTAGACGAGATCGAAATAAAAACACAAGACTCAATTACCTTAATTCTATTGCTAGGTCCGAGACGGCTCCCCTCTCTGGTTCGCTCCTCTAGCCGCCCAGCAGGGCAGCAAGGATTACTCAGGGCTAGCAGGAGAGAGAGAGCGAGCACGCCCGGGGAGTAGCCTTTTATTAGGGAACCAGAGATTCAGGGGAGAATTCCATCCAATGAAGGTTGAGGGGGGGCTGCACTCCAAGGTCAGGGTCAGCGATTGGGTCCCCGGGGTCAGTGGTGAGGCACACCCCCACACGGATGGGCTCTCTCATCAGGAGAGGGCCGGGAAAAACTTCGACTTATGCCAAAGTGCCTCAGACCCTCAACGGGAGGCACCAGATCACGTGTGAGAATGGCTCTCCACATGCTAATATTTGAAGGAATAAACAAACATCAGTAGTCATAAGAGTTTCAAAGTCTTCTTGAGCATGCTGCCTAAGGCAGCAGTAAAGTTTGAGGGGCTGTTAATGGAAAGTAGTGTTTCTTATGGGTGAGCAGCCTCTACTCTTTCTAAATCTTCCTTTCTCCGAGAGAGAGAAAAACTTTTTAACATTTATTCTTGTAATCCTCCAGAGAAGTTCCTCTGGGAATAACTGGAGTTTGCATTCAGATCATATCAGCAACAATTCACTTCATATGAATTCTGTACCTCAAATTAACAACATTTAATGTTTATGATGTTCTTGTAGATGTACCACAGCCACTGCATGAGTCTCTTTTAGTAAAATGTCATGTCACTCACTGAAACTCTTTACTCTGACCTACACGACAGCAAAGGATCAGTTTCTTCTTTTTAATTTATAAAACCATCAGGTATCTGGACTCGTATCCACACTCACTTAATTTGAATCTTCCAAATACCAAGTTACATTCCTCATGCTACAGCTTCTCTCTTACACATGAGTCCCAATTCCTTGAGCCAATGTACACACACACACACACACACACACACACACACACACACACACATCTATACCATGCCAGCTTCCAAATATCTTTCCATTTATATAATTTCTTTTAAAATGTTCAACCATACTTTGGTTATATTAGTAGTTAGAAGGTAATGAACTTGGGCTAGAATTCGGGTTTTGAATTCCAAAGTGCCTCTTGCCTGTGACATAATCAAACATGGTGTTTTCATCTAAAACCCAAAGCTTTTGTCAGATGGTGGGCACAAGACCAAGAGGAACCTTTTGAGAGCCAATAGCTATAAAGCATCTCTACCTGACATACTCCAGCTCTCGGAGCTTCTCCTGGCAGTTATGACTTTGACACACAATCTCACTTCTTTTGGAGTTTGTCAGAGGCACTGGAACATCATCAGAGGCCACTGTTAAAGAGGGAAAAGAAATTAACTGAGAGGGGTCATAATTCTACCTATTTCACTTCTTGTTCTCTCAGCCTAAAGGAGAGAAAAGACAAGCCATCTTTAACCTTTATAATTCATTTAGAGTATGTAGGTGGCTGACAAGGAGAGATATAGTGTTCTGAGAAGTAGAAATGTACCTAGATTGGGAAGTTTTAGCAACTGTGATATAACAGCATAGGATTCTTAGAAGAATGTAAACGTTCAGAGGAATTATACATTACAGTTATTTATAAAATTGTATTTTTAAAAGGCATATTCTTTTTAATTCCATGCAATCTTGTTAATAATATGAAGAAAGGAAGCATTTGCCCTCTTTTAGTCCCATTCCATCACTATAGATTAGAACTGCAAATCAATATTGGCTAAATGCCAGAAAAATTTTAGGTACCATAATCCCAGGGCTTTGAGCTCTCAAAGGAATTAGTGATCCCAGCTCAAGAAGATGAACCAAAGATTAGAGCAATAAGGTATGAACCTGTTGCTTTACTTTTCAGGAACAAAATTCTTTTTCCTTTCTTCATTGTTTCCCTTTTGGAATTTTACAAATATTCAAGGTTGGTATTGAGAGGAGCCTGAGCACTATACCTGGAACTTTGTCTCCAGTAATCATAGCTTTACAGGGAGTTAATGGTAGAAGGCATATGTGCATATTCCTACTTCATGAACTTCCTTTCCCACTTGTGATTCCAGTCGACATGCTCATGGAAAAAATATCTCAGGTGACCTCTACAATGAGCAATGGGATTAATTTTGCTTTTTTTTTTTTTGCTGAATTTGCTCATTCCCATTTTGCTCAAGATAGGTAAAAATATTTAGATTCTGGTTGGGTTAATTTCTGAGAACTAGGTGAGTAAGAAAAAGAAGGAAAAAAAAGCCTTCTTTGTATCTAATCCCTCAGGCCTACATAGTTTCATGAGAAAGATTTCAATTTGTTCTGCTTAGTTTACTAGAATTTTATATTAGAGGACAGGGTTTTATTTAGTGTTAAAGCACTAACTTGCTTTGATTTGTTTGTCAGGGTTTTGAAGGGAGAAGTCATTAATCAAGGAAATGATTTGAAAATCCCTATATGCCATGATATCTTTGAACACACAAATCACGTCCTTTTTTTGTAAGTACTAACTCTCTATTAATGGTGTTTTTACAGAGTTATAAACCGTAGGAGGCAATTTTTTCATTTCAGCTCCTTAATCAAAGTTTTCTAAGCCTGTTCGTCCAATCTGCAAAGAACCTCTTCACCCCAGCATATGCCTTCCTTAGGCCACCTGTGCCAGGTAGAAAGAAAGGTCTAGAAATTTCCTTTGGACATGGGACCCCAAGCCAAACTACAGGTAGTCAAAGCTTTCTCACTCCTCTACCCTCCTTCCAATCTTCTTTTGTGTGGCTGATCCTGATTCCATTTCCTTCTTTAAAATGTACTTAATTTCTAATAAACCATTTGAACCGGCTTCCATTCTAGAGAATACAATCTGTGATGTGTGTTACACACAGAGACCCACACATGTATGTATATGCATGTATATGTATATATAATTTTTATATGCTATTCATAGATAATTAAAGGAAAATGCACATATTATGTATATTCCATACAGATTTAATTCCATTTTTTTTTCCTTAGGGGTTTATATTGTGTGAAAATTTGAGAGTTGGGATCTACAAGAGAAGGAAAGACAAAGAGGATGATATAATTAATGAGAAACGAGAAAGGAAATGATCAGTATTAGTACCTGTCTGATTATGAAAATATTCTACTTGGGTCTCATTGAAGAGTTAGTAAACTATATAAAACAAAAACAGTGCTGCCAACAATGGTTGTTTATATCTCTTCATGAATGTGAGTCAGGAGAAAGAAGGAGGCTAGGGAAAGGGATCTACATGTTGAGGCTGTGAAAGCTGTATTCTGTGGGTCATTGGGACCTGTAATGATGGATCGTTTCTCAGAAGTTTCTCTAATAGTCACATCAGTGCTCATTTATGAATATTAAAAAAAGAAACTATGTTGTCTGAAGACATATCTCATCTTTAAGATTGACAACATAGTTTGCCACTTAAAACTAGCCAAGTTTTCTAAAAATTTGATCCAGTTGTTGTTTTGACATCTTACTATTTTTCATTATGAAGCATGCAGTCTGGTATTTCTTACCCTGAAATATCTCATTAAACCTGCACAATCCAGTTGGTCATATGGGCCCTGTTCTATTTTTTTAAATTTTCTATTTGTTGTTTTCCTGACTATGTGAGCTAAATGTTTAAATTAGTTTTTTTTTTACTTTCTGATTTATAAATGTAATGTCATAGTTCTCCCTCACATTCAGTTTTCATTAGATTTTCTCTGCATTGATTCATAAAGCTTTCCCTTTTCTTCAGTTCTACTTACTTTATTTCAATTGTGATTTCCATGGGCTATAAGTTACACAGAACTACATTTTGATATTTCAAAATGAAAAGAGTTTGGATGTAATATTGGCTGTTGCTTTGGGATTAGAGAATGTCATCTTTGGGATATTGATTCATTGGCATGGTTCAAGCACCTGTCGTGGCTTAGTACATCAGTAATTTCTGAAAATATTTCATGTGAGATCAAAAAGAAAGTATGTGCTTTAAGAGTAGGTGCAATGTTCTAGTGTGTCCATTAGGAGAAGATTGACATTCATATGCTTTGATAATTCTCTTGTTATGCTTGAACTATCACTGGGACAGAGATAATGAATGGCTTTTAGTGAATGCGGATTTGTGCATTAATCATGGTACCTCTGTCAGTTTCTGCTTTATGTATTATTATGTATAAAAATTCAAAGCATATTACTTGATAAATGATAAGAAAAGGTTATATTTTTCTTGTACTGTTATGTAACTACCTGTGTATCCTGACATTTTTTTTTTATTTTAAAGTTGGTTTCACATGTTATTAATATAGCTAACTTCGTTATTCTTTTTTAACATTCTATTTCTTTTTCTATCTCTTTATTCTCTACATTTCTAATGTATTTTGCTTTAGGCATAACTTTTTTAAAGTTATTATACTTGTTTTGTTTTTCTTAAAATCTTCAACTTTTAAGTGGTTTTGTAGATCCTGATTTTTCTCCTAAAGTTTCATGTGATAAAAGTCTTATCTCTAGTTTCTACTATTAGGGGGTAGTGAAAACTTCAAGGGGTGGGGCCTAATAAAAACAGACACATAGACAAATGGAGGAGAAAAATGTACCTGATCCTTGACAAAAGTGCCAAAAGCATACATTGGAGAAAAGATAGCTTTTTTAAAAACAAATAGTGCTAGGAACACTGCTTATTCACATGTAGGAGAACCAGGTTAGATCCTTATCTCTCAGGCTGCACAAAAGTCAACACAAAATGAATCAAAGACCTTGGATTTAGACCAGATATTATGCAAATCCTAGAAGAAAATGCAGGGTCAACACTCCAGCAAATAGGCACAGGCAGCAACTTTCTCAAAAAGACTCCTAGAGCTCAGAAAATAATTCCAATATTTAACAGATGGATGCCATCAAATTAAAAAGCTTCTGCACATCAAAGGAAGCAATTAGTAAAATAATTAGTAAACTGAAGAGAGAACCTAAAGAATGGGAGAAAATTTTGCTGGCTACTCTTCTGATAGAAGATTAGTATCCAGAATATACAAAGAACTCAAAAAACAACAAAACAATTAAAAACAGAAACAAAACAAAACAAAACAAAAAAAAAAAAAACAAGTAATACATGGGCAAATGAACTAAGTAGACTCTTCTTGAAAGAAGAAATAGAAATGGCCAACAAATTGTTTAAAAAATATTTAACTTCATTAACATTTAGGGAAATGAAAATCAAAGTGATACTCAGGTTTCATCTGATTCCAGTTAGAATGGCAACTATCAAGAATATTAGCAATAATAAATGCTGGAGAGGATGTGGAGAAAAACAAAAAAAAAATACAATGTTGTTTTCTTCAACAAATAAAATATATCATATTATGGTTTAGATATGTAGGTGTAAATTAGTACAACCACCATGGAAATCAGTATGAAAATTTCTCAAAAGAATAGAAATGGAATCACCATATGATCTAGCTACACCAGTTCTTTGTATTTATCCTATGTCATACTCTAGTAATACATACATACCCATGTTTATAGCAGCACAATTCACAGTAGCCAAACTATGGAACCAATCTAGGTGTCCATCAATGAAATTTTATTCATTCATAAAGAGGAATGAAATTGCATCATTTTCAGGAAAAAGGATGAAACTTGAAAACATTATGTTAAGCAAGATTAGTCAAGCTCAGAAAGTCAAGGGTCATATATTTTTTTTTCAAATGTGGAAACTAGAGAGGAAAAAGAAATAAAAATGTGTGTGTGTTGGGGGGGGCTTATGAAAATCAAAGGGAGATCAGTAGATAAAGGGAAAATACTGAGGAATGAATGGCCCAAAATTATATTTTTACATTGTGTGCATATGTAAATAAGTAACAATGAATTCTCTCATTATGTATATTTATAATGCACCTATAAAAAATGTGGAGAGAAAAGAGGTGGGGTCTACTGGGAAGTCTTTCCATCATTAGAGGGATGTCCTTGAATGGGTGTGGGGCCCCACTCTCTTCCTCTCCTGCTCTCTTTTGCTTCCTGGCCACAATGTAAGAGGATTGGTCTGCCAAACACACCATCCCATAATGTGCTGCCTCAGCACAGACCCTAAAGCAATGGTGGACAGGTGATTATGATCTGGAATTGCTAAAACTTTGAACAAAAAATAAAACTTTTCTCTCTATAAATTGATCATCTTAAGTATTTATTTTAATAACAAAAAATTTACTAACACAAGTGGAAATTTTTTTTATATTTAATTATATCCAGTTCATTTATTTTGTGTGTGTGTAATTGATGATATAGCTGGTTTCATTTAAATAATCTTATTTGGTGTGTTTTTTAAAAAATATTGTTTTGTTGTCAATGGACCTTTATTTTATTTATTTATCTGTGGTGCTGAGAATCAAACCCAGTGCCTAACACATGCTAGGCAAACGCTCTACCACTGAGCCACAACCGCAGCCTCTTGGTGTGGTTTTTATTACTATAAATTCTGTATCCATAATATCATTCTCTCTTATATATTTTTATTGACTAATTTTTCTACTTATTTTTTTCTTACTTTTGTTAATATTACATTTTTTTGCTTATTATTTTAGGAGTTACTCTAAAATATGTATTTAACATGCCAAAACTAATTGTATATACATATACATAGTAATTATATACTTGAAATAATATATAACATATACACACACATATATATATATATATATATATATACACATAAATGATCATAAGATAATACAATAATAAGATGATTCATCTCTTTTTCTTTAACAATAGCAAAATGAAGAACCCTTTACAATATTTTGTGGATATGCTCATTGTAAGTTTTTCTTTTAGCTTTTTTATCTGTTATCATATTTTGAAATAAATAGTAATTCCTTAATATTATTAAATATCCTGTCAGAGATAAAATTTCCCCAATTTTTATATGCATGTTATTTTCCTATTTGTTGACTCAAGATCTGCATAATGTTCAAATGTTGCAATTGGTTCATTTGTCTTTTAAGACAATTTAGACTATGGTTCATTTTAACTTCCTTTCTTTGTGTTTTAGTTAGATTTTTCAGTGCAGTGACCAAAAGACCTGACAAGAACAATTTTAGAAGAGAAAAAGTTTTAGAGGAGAAAAAGATCTCAATCCCTAAATAGCCAGCTCTATTCCTTGAGACTCCAGGCAAAACATCATGGTGGAAGGGTGTGGGAGAGGAAAACAGCTGGTAACATGGCACCAGGAAGCAGAGAAAGAGACCTCTGCTCAATAAGGATAAAA
The DNA here is from genome assembly GCF_045843805.1 of Urocitellus parryii. NCBI lineage: Eukaryota > Metazoa > Chordata > Mammalia > Rodentia > Sciuridae > Urocitellus > Urocitellus parryii. Next base: position 151,869,045 of record NC_135532.1, read on the forward strand.
TATAAACTCAAAGGCATACCTCCAGGGACCCAATTCCTTCCTCATACCCCACCCACCAACAGTTACCACCCAGTTAGTTAATCCCTATTAGCAGATTAATGCACTGAGCTAAGGCTCTCATAACCCAGTTATCTCAGCAATAAACTTTGCATTGCCTCACACAGGAGCTTTTGGGCTTGGGCGACACCACCTAAACTGTAATATCTTGTAATTTTTTTGGTGAGGAAACCAGGAAGTTGATACTTTAGAGTATTCCCTAAGGTTAGATTTTGCTAATTGGATCCCATTGGTATTTTTGAATGCATTCTTTTGTGCTTCTTTTAGAAAATCTTGTGAGATCTAGAAGTCTAGAAACTAAGACCTAATTTTTGTCAGTACTAAGTTATAGGACTTCCATCAGAAGGCACATGATATCATTATAACCTTTTGTTTGTTACACTAGCAACTTTTTGTCGGTCATTATCTAAATATATTATGGCAGAATGGTACTTTTTTTTTGGTATATCCTCACCCCCAATACTTTTAAAAGTTAATTTTATATTAAATATTTAACTAATACATAGAAACAAAAAACATACACATTTATTGTCATGTGATGTTTCATTATATCTTTAAGTTGTGTAATGTTTAAATCAAGTTAAACATATTTATCTCTTCTAATAATTGTAATTTCTTTCTTATTTTATATTGTGCTTATTCCTCCAATTTTTGTTACTCATATTTATTTATACAGCCAATTCTCACTTACATTTTGTTTTATTTTTATAAATTATTTTATGTATTCTGGCTCTATTAGTTTTCATTTATTAATTTGTATTTTTTATCTTAAATGATAAAATTTTGTTGTTTTCTCAAAGTATGAGGTGAAATTTTTTATTGTTTATTTGGAAATATTTATATGTTGACCCTTGTAATTTATAGTTTAACTACTTGTAGATTTCTATGTTAACATAAACATTTTCTCTTAATTTAAACTATTATCTGAAGTTTAGCTTTTATTGCTGGAATTAAAATTTTTCCTTTTCTTCTAAGTGTTGTTTCCCATATGTATGCCTCATTTGTTACTTGATTTTAAGGCCTCTTTTTTACTGTGCAATATGTAGAATTTTACATTACTAAAATCTTTTAATATTTTAGAATCTGAGGATTTATGTCTTTCATCAGTTCTGGAAACTTACCAGACACTTTGTCTTTGACTAATGCTTCTTCACAATTTTTATAATACTCTGCTTCAAGAAACTTTAAAAAAAATTTTTTTACACTCACATTCTATTTTCCATAATTCTTAACTGTTATTAAAGTTTTGCAAAGTTTTATTCTGAACTACATTGTCTATTATATTTCATCAATTTTATTTCAATTCACTTATTCATTTTCAGTTGCATTTACTTACTATATTCATTGTGATTATACTGCAACTCCACTTATTTCATTTCTACAAGTTTTCCTCATTTATTTTCAAAATATTTTCATATTTATTTTTATTCTTTTCTATTAATTGTTTAAACAAAATATTGTCTTTTATCTTGCTATTTTGTTATTTTAATTGCTTATGACACCAGTCTTGAATTTGTTTTTGTTAAAGATTCTTATTTATTGTAAATTTTTTACCATAGATATGTGCACACCTGTATGTGAAATCACTTTTAATTGTGCTTCTATGTTTGGTAACTGTTACATCAAGGCCAAACATGTGAAGTTCACTCAATTAATTCTATTAGACTTTCAGAGAGGTCTACAATTAATGAATTAAATTTCTATTACTTTCTTAGCTTACTGTTTCTTAAATTGATTGGAAGGAGTAAATTTTCTCCTCTGATATATGAGATATAAATCAGGAGTTTATTTTCCCAGGAAATACGATTTCTACAACCATAGTTTTCTTACTTTCTCATTCTGTTGAGCAACACTATGTAATCAAGCATATAAGAAATGTAATGATCTTTGATAGTTATTCCTTCATGCAAACCTACAGTTTGGTGTTTTATATCATGAAGGAATAAAAAATCTAAGATTTTGACCTATTATGCAAAATGACTCACCAGGACATGCACTTAATTGTTAAGTACTAATCATTCTGTTTTTAAAGTTTTCTTTTTGTTGTTGTGATGGAAAGTGGACATTATATTTCTTGTTATAAGGGATTTTTTATGATTGCCTTCAGTCATTGTTTTATTTTATGCAACAATTCATGGTGCTCAGGATGAAAGTTTTATTTTATTTATATTGTTAGTACCAGTGATTGAACTCAGAGGCACTTGGCCACTGAGCCACATCCCCAGCCCTATTTTGTATTTTACTTAGAGACAGGGTCTCACTGAGTTGCTTAGCAGCTCGAGTTTGCTGAGATTGGCTTTGAACTCACAATCCTCCTGCCTCAGACTCCTGAGCTGCTGGGTATAGGTATATGCCACCGTGCCCAGAAGGATGAAAGATTTATCACATTATCTTAGTTCACCATCTTGACTATGACTGAAATTATTTTCTTGTTGAAACTTTATATGAAAGTTACAAATAGAGGTAGGAGTTGATGACAACTCTATCATAATGTAGTGGAAATGTTTTTAAAATTAGAAATGTTTGGTTATATCAATTTTAGTATTTATGAGATATGTGTATATGATCTTTAATTTTAATTATTTTATATTTTCTGCTAAATTAAGTCATCATAACACAAAACAAATAGAGTAAAAACAAAAACAAGAGCTCATGTGTACAATTTATCCTGACCAAACCATGCTAAATCATTGTTTTTGAAAAATCATTTATAATGTTCTAGTGAAGCACTAACTTTTATGCAATTACTTTTATTATTTTTGTCAGTTTTTGTGCTCATGTTCACATCTCATAACTAATTATTTCATGGTGCACATTAGAAAAGTAGACAAATAAAAAACCTTTTGTCACCTAGGGGTTATGATACTCTTATTTTTAGGAATATGATTATCAAGGTAATAATGATGTTTATTTGCAGATGGAATGCATAGTATATTTAAATTTTAATCATTTACAGGATGATGAACATATTATTTATATATGTTAGCTTTCTAAACACTTATAATAATTAATTTTAATAGTTCTTTCATTGCTCCACCTTCTCAAAGTTTTGTTCTTGAATTGTTGATATATTACCTATTGTTACTTGGTTTTAATCTTCTTGCATTCTTAGATCATAAGCAAGTTGATGGAAAAAAAACCTCAAATATGAAGTTGAATTAGATTGTTCAAAATAATCAAACCTAATTGATGTATATTTGACTTGATTACTAGTAACTTTTTTCTCTCTCATGGAATAAATTAGATTCTGATTAGCATTATCTTATCATAGACAATATATTTCATAATCACTCACTTACATAGAAAAAAAGCCATGAATACTTTTGCTTTTGTAAATTTAGATTAAAAATCTGGAATGTTTCTGATATTTTCACTCTCACTGAATTTTTTATACAATTTAAAGAGAAGTTACCATATCTTACAATTATTTTATTCTACCAAAACTGCATTCTTATTTTCAAAATTAACATAAATGTTGTTAGAGAAATGTAGCAATGAACTATAATAAATCTAATTCTGTCACATTGTTACAGGTCATTATAAATCCCAATAAAATTGTTTTTTTCCTAATGAAAACATTATTGAAAACTGTGACTCACTCTTCTTATTGTTTTGCCCACAGAAGCATGAAAAAACAATATTAAAAATAAAATTATTTTTCTGCTTTGCTTGTATGTTATTTCCAAAATCCAATTACAAAAAATTGGACTGTGATAAAGTAAAAATGCATTAATTTATCAGTAACAGCTTGTCCAAATGTAGTGACAAAGTTTTCCTGAAGTATAAAAGTCCTGGAAAAGAAATCTTTTATTATAAAAAATAGAAAGTTGCAGAAACTGAGTTTTAATTTAACAGTTATTGACTCTCTAATAATATCCTAAATACTATATTATGGTTCCAAAAGTAATCCAACTTAGCTCATGTTTTCAAAAAGTTTCAAATAGAATTATCATAGTGATAGAAGTATGCATAGTTTTTCAGGATAGTACAAAGAGTAAGGGTTGATTTTCTTGTAGGAGTAGGTTTGTATATAAAAGTATAAAAGTAAACTCATCTCTTAGAACTAGATTGTACTTTTGAGAGAAGAACTGTAAAATTGTAGAAAACCAGATGGGATATCAGGTGGTCACCTGAAATAAAGTTATTCAATATTGCCTGATATGCTGATGATTGGGTAACTTTAACAAAGGAGTTGGAAATGAGGTTCTATGGGCATAGTATATGAATTATAATTTTAGGCCATAGAATGTCTTAAGTAGTTTGTTTATCAGATTAAAACACACTGGTCAAGTCTAGCATTGATGGTAGATATTAATATCTGGTTGTAGACATTTTTCTCATGTCAAGATACAGAAATCAAAGGCACATTTTTCTGAAATGTTGGCAGTATATGTCTTGATAGTTATGTAGATGCCTGTAGGGGCTGATAAAACATTTTTCAAGACTAACCTAATGACACTTGACCAAGAGGCATTTCACAATGTGTTTGCTATTGACTGACTTGATTATGAATGTAAAATTTACAATTTCTTCACCTTGATTAGAAATAGTAAAATAATGTTAGGTAATTTTAGATATGTCTAACTATTAGAAAAACAAGTTTGTAAAACATGAGAAAATTATCTTTTAAATAATTTACTTTTTTATCTATACAATGATTTATTGAGTTACTGTTCCATAAATGTGCATCGTGTACTTTAGTATGGGTGAATATAGTGTTTGCTACTGTTAGCCTTGTGAAATTATATTGAGGTGTTTGGAAATGGGAGGTCTTTAATCAAGGTTCCAAGTTTATATTTTGTCTTTGGTATTTGCTTAAGCATATTAACTTGAGCAAATTATTTCATTTTGTTTTCTTTATTTATATATGACAGCGAAATGCATTACAATTCTTATTACACATATAGAGCACATTTTTTCTTATCTCTGATTATATACACAGTATATTCACTCTAATTCGTGTCTTCATACCTGTACTTCAGAATAGTAATGCATAAGTTATAGAGACAATTATAAAATCTCAGAAACTTATCTCCCATAGGAAATTATAAATTTGGATTATTTCTGTGGCTACTATTTTTGTAGAATAAATGTTACCATCAAGATATTATATGGGCTGGGGATGTGGCTCAAGCGGTAATGTGCTCGCCTGGCATGCGCAGGGCGCTGGGTTCGATCCTCAGCACCACATAAAAATAAAATAAAGATGTTGTTTCCACCGAAAACTAAAAATAAATTTTAAAAAATTCTCTCTCTCTTTCTCTTTATTAAAAAAGATATTATATGATAAGCTGATTTACAAATACTGCTGATGACCCACTGCCAAAACTATGTCAGTGCCAGTCAATGTTTTATTAATCACTCAAATTATAAATAAAGGGAAAACCCCCTAATATGTGTGTATTAGGGGTTTTTCCCTTTATGTGTGTATATATATGTGTGTGTGTATATATATATATATACACACACATATATACACTTGCACTGCATATGCATACTTCTGCAATTAAATTTCAAGGAACTTAATAGAATGATATCCTGTTAAAGATATGAGGTAGAGATTGAAAGACAGCTAAGTTGGGTGAAGAGAGGTGTTTTACATATGACACTGCCACGCAGAAGAGTCACAGAAGCAAAAGAGAAGCTGCATGTCAAGAAGAATGAGTGAGGGATAACTGAAAAATAGCAAAAAAGTGACAGGAAATCTAAGTAGCAAACAAGAGTCAGAAAGCTGGGGGCAGTGGTACACACCTGTAGTCCCAGTGGCTCAGGAGGCTGAGCAGGAGAATCTCAAGTTCAAAGCCAGCTTCAGCAACTCAGTGAGGCCCTAAGCAATTAAGTGGGACCCTGTCTCAAAATAAAAAGGGCTGGGGATGTGACTGAGTTGTTAAGCACCCCTGGGGTTAATCCCTAGTACCAAAAAAAAACAAAACAAACAAAAAAAAAAGGTGGAGGGCAACCTCAAGAAAAGAGCAAAGCAATTTCCAACTTGTGTTCCAGGGGTGGTAAGTAACACTGCCAGTATAAGTTGTAAGAGAAATCACCAGCAACCACAATCATAGTAGGAACCAGTAGTCTGATTGCAGGATAATGTCACAGTATGTAACAGGCTTTAAATCCAGTTTGGGAAACTAGCTGGTCTAAAAGTGTTTTCTTTACTCCAAAGCAGGCACTTACTTACTTTTGGGGACTTTTCCCAGTCCTGAGAACTCCAACTACTACAAATGGCTTATTCTGGTCACCATACTGGCTAAGGGACAAGCAGCCAATCCATTGACTCTGACAGAAACCTTGGACAGGTGTGTTTTACTAAACAGAAGATAGCCCCCTTAGCTGGAGCTCCATGATTTGAAGTCGCTAAGCCCACAAGCCAGAGACCCACCCATGTACATCCACGGGATCCAGGAAAGATCTAAACTCCAGTTGAACAACTTTAAGACTGTAGCTAATGTTATGTAAACTAGGCTTTATCCATACTTCTCCAAAGGGACATAGCTCCCAGCCAAGACCTTCAGCTTCAGGAACGCAAATGCAAGAGCCCACAACCCCCTCAGATATCTAATCACTTGGTCGGAACAAGGGATGATCTCCTTCTCAGCCCATAGCATTAGGACTACAGTTACTGGTAAAAAAAAAAAAAAAAGTCTAAACTTCAATTAAGCTTGTCCCTATAGGCAGGGGAAGAACTTATCCATGGTCTGCAGCTACAAGACTACATACACCAATATCAGAAGCTTTATTCCCACCAGAGCTTCCCCATGAGACCTAGGAATATTTCTACCTATGCCCTACTTCTCCAGGACCATGGAAACCAATGCCACATGCCAAGTACCACTGTGTTCAACTCACGGGACCTATATTCTACATCTCCAGAAGTAATGATAACTGTGTCAGAAGCTCAAACATTACTTGCACATGCCTGAAATAACTAAGGAACATCTCTTCCATAGCTTACAGCTTCAGACCATAGTGACAGTGCCAAAAGCCACTTTTCCTTGTCCTCTGGGACCAATTGTGTCACTTGTTCTTGTCCTCTAGAGCCTAGAGAAGGCATCATTGGGGTCCATAACTCCATGAAAACAGTTAACACCATTACAAGCTCATCACTAACTTCAGATACCTGTGGGACATAGGAAAACTTTCCTTTGTGTTTAAAAACCTCAAGGCCATTGTTACCAGTGCCACAGGTCTTTTAGAAAGGCCCGTCCCATCATGTGGCTCTAGAACTGTGGTTGCTGGAGCTATAGGTGTAGGTATCTTCCACATCCATCCTAAGCATCCTGGGAAGGTCTTCTTCACATCCTGTGGCTCAGGGACCATGGCTTCTGGTGCCATAGCCCTGATGTCTCCCATGTTTGTTGTTCAGGGACCTCAAGACAGTTCTCTACACAGCCTATAACACTGAGACAGTGGAATCAGAATTTGACTGTAAGCCTGAAGCCAGACACCACTGTCCATTGCAAAGTGATACAAATATCTTTATAAATTAATACATTGTGAAATACCATGGCACTCATAGACACTGCTGACAACATTCAAAGATGAAGAAATCAGAAAAAACTATGCCTCAGAAATTCTCTAGAACCAAGCACAAATCACATATCCAATATACATTCTATATTTGCATTTAAATTAACAAATATTTTCCTGAAAGAGCTACTTCATAAAATTGAAAGAAATGAACATTACATCAGGTGCACAAGCATTGTAAACACATAAGAAATATAAAAGGAAACATGATACCTACAAAGAGCAAAAATTCTCTTGAAATACATCTCAACTTGTAGGAAATCAAAAAAAAATGCCTGAAAAAATTTAAGATAATGATCTTAAGGAAATTCAGTGAGATACAAATAAATACAGGTAACCAATACAAAGATATGAGAAAAAAACAACTTGAGATGTTAATGAGAAATTAACCAAAATTATCAAAATCACACACACACACACACACAAAAAAAAAGAATTAAAAATCTTGGAAATAAGAATTTCAATCACTGAAATAAAAAGTACAATACAAACTCCCCATGAGAGTATTGAAAAAGCAGAAGAATTTCTGAATTTGAAGTCAGGTCTTTTGAATTAATCCAAACCAAAAAAAAAAAAAAGAAAGAAAGAAAGAAAGAGAGGGAGGGAAGGAGAGAAAGAAAAAAAAGAAGGAAGGTAGAAATGAAGAAAAGAAAGAATGAATCTAAAAGAAAAAAGAATGAAGAAAGAATTAAGAAAGCATTCAAAAATTAAATTATTGTTAAGTGAACAAATTTTCTCAATTTAGGAATTCCAGAAGATACAGAAAAGGAGAAAAGGATGAAAAATCTTATTCATGAATAATAGCTCCTAATTTCCCAACCCTTCAAAGAGATGGGGACTTCCAAACACAAAAAGTTTAAAGAAACTCAATGAGATTCAACCAAAACAGATCTTTGTGAAGGCATATTCAGTCAAAATATCAAAAATACAAGGCATAAATGAATTCAGCAAAGTGGCAGGATATAAAATCAACACGCATAAATCCAAGGCATTTCTTTATATCAGCGACAAAACTTCTGAAACGGAAATGAGGGAAAACACCCCATTCACAATATCCTCAAAAAAAAAATAAAATACTTGGGAATCAACCTAACAAAAGAGGTGAAAGATTTATACAATGAAAACTACAGAACCCTAAAAAGAGAAGTAGAAGAAGATCTTAGAAGATGGAAAAATATACCCTGTTCATGAATAGGCAGAACTAACATCATCAAAATGGTGATATTACCAAAAGTTCTCTATAGGTTTAATGCAATGCCAATCAAAATCCCAATGGCATTTCTTGTAGAAATAGATAAAGCAATCATGAAATTCATATGGAAAAATAAAAGACCCAGAATAGCAAAAGCAACTCTAAGCAGGAAGTGTGAATCAGGCAGTATAGCAATACCAGATTTCAAACTATATTAGAGAGCAATAGTAACAAAAACAGCATGGTACTGGTACCAAAATAAGTGGGTGGATCAATGGTACAGAATAGAGGACACAGAAACTAATCCACAAAGTTACAACTATCTTATATTTGATATAGGGGCTAAAAGCATGCAATGGAGGAAGGATAGCATCTTCAACAAATGGTGCTGGGAAAACTGGAAATCCATATGCAACAAAATGAAACTGAATCCCCTCTTCTCGCCATGCACAAAAGTTAACTCAAAATGGATCAAGGAGCTTGATATCAAATCAGAGACTCTGCGTCTGATAGAAGAAAAAGTTGGCTCCGATCTACATATTGTGGGGTCAGGCTTCAAATTCCTTAATAGGACACCCATAGCACAAGAGTTAATAACAAGAATCAACAAATGGGACTTACTTAAACTAAAAAGTTTTTTTTTTTCTCATCAAGAGAAACAATAAGAGAGATAAATAGGGAGCCTACATCCTGGAAACAAATTTTTATTCCTCACACTTCAGATAGAGCCCTAATATCCAGAGTATACAAAGAACTCAAAAAATTAAACAATAAGATAACAAATAACCCAATCAACAAATGGGCCAAGGACCTGAACAGACACTTCTCAGAGGAGGACATACAATCAATCAACAAGTACATGAAAAAATGCTCACCATCTCTAACAGTCAGAGAAATGCAAATCAAAACCACCCTAAGATACCATCTCACTCTAGTAAGATTGGCAGCCATTATGAAGTCAAACAACAACAAGTGCTGGCGAGGATGTGGGGAAAAGAGTACTCTTGTACATTGCTGGTGGGACTGCAAATTGGTGCGGCCAATTTGGAAAGCTGTATGGAGATTCCTGGGAAATCTGGGAATGGAACCATCATTTGACCCAGCTATTGCCCTTCTCGGACTATTCCCTGAAGACCTTAAAAGAGCTTACTACAGGGATACTGCCACATCAATGTTCATAGCAGCACAATTCACAATAGCTAGACTGTGGAACCAACCCAAATGCCCTTCAATAGATGAATGGATAAAAAAAATGTGGCATTTGTACACCATGGAGTACTACGCAGCACTAAAAAATGACAAAATCATGGAATTTGCAGGGAAATGGATGGCACTAGAGCAGATTATGCTAAGTGAAGCTAGCCAATCCCTAAAAAACAAATGCCAAATGTCTTCTTTGATATAATGAGAGCAACTAAGAACAGAGCAGGGAGGAAGAGCAGGAGGAAAAGATTAACATTAAACAGGGACGAGAGGTGGGAGGGACAGTGAGAGAAAAGGAAAATTGCATGGAAATGGAAGGAGACCCTCATTGTTATACAAAATTACATATAAGAGGTTGTGAGGAACAAGGGGAAAAAAAAACAAGGAGAGAAATGAATTACAGTAGATGGGATAGAGAGAGAAGATGGGAGGGTAGGGGAGGGGGGATAGTAGAGGATAGGAAAGGAAGCAGAATACAACAGACACTAGTATGGCAATGTGTAAATCAATGGAAGTGTAATTGATGTGATTCTGCAATCTGTATTTGGGGTAAAAATGGGAGTTCATAACCCACTTGAATCTAATGTATGAAATATGATATGTCAAGAGCTTTGTAATGTTTTGAACAACCAATAAAATTTAAAAAAAAGAAAAAAATACAAGGCAAAGAGAGAATTCTAATGGCTGTATGAGAAAAGCATGGAGTTGAATATAAGGAAATGTCCTTATACTGAAAGCAGATTTTTTAGCAGAATTCTTACAGGCCAGAAGAGAATGGAAGGATATAATAAAAATGCTGAAAGAAAAAAATGTCAACCAATAATATTATTCTCAGTCAAAACTTCAAAACAGGAGAAAAAATGAGATCTTTCGCAGATAAGCAAAAACTGAGGGAATTTATCACCATTAGACTAGCCCTACTTAAGGGGATGCAACTATACAAAGAAAAGATAATTGCTACCATGAAAACATGTGAATATATATAATTCACTACATGAATAGATACATGAAAAAGAAAGAGGAGAAAACCAATCTAAGCTGGACAAGAAAACCATCAAGTCACAAACATAATTAATAGGGTAGGTGGAAAAAATACAAAAAAAACTACAAATAATAACCTAAATATAAATAGGTTAAACACACCAATCAAAGGAGATCGAGTGGCTGAGGATAAAAAAATAAAATTTAATGCCCCACTTATATGCTGCCTATAAGAAACTTGATTTATTGGTGAAGATACACATACTTTAAGGACTGGAATTGTAACACCTCCTACTTCACTTTTCTAAGGATTGCTTTGGCTATTCTGGGCCTCTTATTTTCCCAAATGAATTTAATGATTCCTTTTTACATTTCTATGAAGAATGTCATTGGAATTTTAATAGGCATTACATTAAATTGGTATACTTTTGGCAGTATAGACATTTTGATAATATTAATTCTGGTTATCCAAGAACATGGGAGGTCTTTCTATCTTCTAAGGTCTTCTTCAATTTCTTTCTTTAGATTGGTTCCCATCTTTCTTTAGATTGGTTCCCATCTTTTTTTTTGAAGCTACCTTCAATGGGATAGTTTTCTTATTTTCAGCTTATTTATCATTGGTATATAGGAATGCGATTTATTATGGGTATTAATTTTATATACTTTTACTTTGATGAATTTGTTTATGAGTTCTAGAAGTCTTCTGATGGAGTTTGGCTCTTCTAGATATGGGATCATGCCATTGACAAATAGGGAGGGTTTGAGCTTTTCTTTTCCTATTTGTATCTCTTTAATTTCTATATTTTGATTAATTACTCTGGCTAGAATTTCAAGGACTGTGTTGGCTAGAAGTGGTGAGAGAGGGCATCCCTGTCTTGTTCCATTTTTTAGAGGAAATGCTTTCAGTTTTTCTCTATGTAGAATGATTTTGACTTGGGTTTAGGGTACATAGCTTTTTCAATATTGAGCAATGTTTCTACTACCTCTAATTTATCTAGTGTTCTGAACATGAATGGATACTGTATTTTATCAAAAGCTTTTTCTACATATATTGGGATAGTTATGTGATTCTTATATTTATGTCTAGTGATGTATTGAATTACATTTATTGATTTTCATATATGAAACTAACTTTGTATTTTTGGAATGAAACCCACTTGATCATGGTATGCTACCCTTTTAATATGTTTTGTTATGAGATTTGTCAGTATTTTATTAAGAATTAATACAATTATTAAGACATTAAAAACTATAAATGAGGGCCTAGAAAAAGATGTATCATGCAAAGGGAAATCAAAAGTGAGCAAGAGTAGATATACTTACATCAGATAAAGCAGTTTCCTCAAAGCAGCATATATTGTTGGGTCTTTTTTTTATTTGAAATCTGCTTTACCTGATCAGAGAAATGCAAATCAAAACTACTCTAATATATCATCCCAATCCAGTCAGAATGGCAGCTATTATGAAGACAAACAACAATAAGTGTTGGTGAGACTGTAGGGAAAAAGGTTCACTCATACATTGCTGGTGGGACTGCATATTGGTGCAGCCAATATGGAAAGCAGTATGGAGATTCCTTGGAAATCTGGGGATAGAACCACCATTTGACCCAGCTATTCCTCTCCTCAGACTATACTCAAAGGACTTAAAAACAGCATACTACAGAGACACAGCCACATCAATGTTTATAGCAGCACAATTCACAATAGCTAAACTGTGGAGCCAATTTAGATGCCCTTAAGTGATGAAAGGATAAAAAAAATGTGGCATCTATACACAACGGAATTTTATTCAGCAATAAAAGAGAATAAAATCATGGCATTTGCAGGTAAATGGATGGTGTTGGAGAAGATAATGCTAAATGAAGTTAGCCAATCCCCCAAAAACAAATGCTGAATGTTTTCTCTGATATAAGGAGGCTGTCTCATAGTGGGGAAGGGAGGGGGAACATGGGAGGAATAGATGAATTCTAGAAAAGAAAGAGGGGTGGGAGGAAAGGGGAGGGGGCAGGGGATTAGCATTTTTGGTGGAATGTGACGGACATCATTATCCAAAGTACATGTATGAAGACACGAATTGGTGCCAATCTATTTATATACAAACAGAGATATAAACAATTGTGATATATATATACACAAAACCATAAAATTATTACAAAAACACATAGAAGACATACTTCAAGATATTGATGTAGGTAATTATTTCTTAGACAGGACCCTGAAGTTACAGGCAACAAAAGTAGAATTGACAAATGGATTATATCAGTAATAAGAATTTTAATGCAAAAAAACAAAGTACATGTATAAAGACATGATTTGGCATGAACATACTTTATATACAAAGATATGAAAAATTGTGCTCTCTATGTGTAATAAGAATTGTATTGCAATCCACTGTCATCTATTTTAAAAATAAAATCAATAAAAAACAAATAGAAATAAATTAGACAACACAACATACCCAAATCTGTGGCACAGAAGAGAGAAACTAAGAAGAAAGTATATAAAAATAAATCCATATATCTAAAAAATAAAGATCCCAAATATACAATGTGAAAATATACTTTAAAAAGCAAGGAAAAACTAAACTCCAAATTAGTGGGAAGAAAGAAATAATGAAGATTAGAACATAAATAAATGAGGATTACAAAAAAATGCAAAAATCAACAGATTTGTTTTTGTGTGTGCATATTGTATATTGTGGCACCCATGTTGCAGCATATATTAAAAGTAAATACTTAGCTTTTGACTAAATAATAACATTGTTTCTTTATCTATTTGACCAGTTAGTAGACATTTGGATTACCTTCATCTTTTGGCTACTGTGAATGATTCTGAAATGAACTTGGTTGTCCAAAAACAAACAAAAAGACAAAACAAAGCAAATGAATAAAAACTCCTGGGTCTGCATATGCAAAAGAAAGAAATAGATTCATCCTCTTAACATACACAAAAATGAACTCAAAATACATCACAGACCTTAAACATGAAACCATAAAATTATTACAAAAACACATAGAAGACACACTTCAAGATATTGATGTAGGTAATTATTTCTTAGACAGGACCCTGAAATTACAGGCAACAAAAGTAGAATTGACAAATGGATTATATCAGTCTAAGTATCTTAGACACAGCAAAGGAGACAATTAACGGAATTGAGACACCCTACCAAATGGCATAAAATATTTGCAAACTATTAATTTGACAAAGAATTGATATCCAGAATATCTAAGAACTTAAAATCAATTAAAGGCACTTTAAAAAAACCCAAAAACAGATACTTTTCAAAGGAAGATACAGTAATGCCTATGAAGTATAAGAAAAAATGCTCAATCTCACTTACCAACAGGGAAATGCAAATGAAAACCACAATAAGATTATCATTTAACCCCAGGTAGAATGGCCATAAGTAACAAATGCTCTTGAATATGCAGAGGAAGCGAGCTCTTATACTCTGTTGGTGGGAATGTAAATTAGTATAGCTATTATGGAAACTAGTTTGGAGATTCTTCATAAACTAAAAATAGAAGTAGCATATGATTCAGTAATTTCCCTATTGGGCATATGTCTAAAGGAGGTGAAATTGTTATACCAAAAATACACTCACTCCCATGTGTATTGCAGCACTATTCACAATAGCTAAATTATGTAATCAACCATTCAGCAGGTGAATGGATAAAGAATATATATATATATATATATATATATATATATATATACACACACACACACATACACACACACTGAATTATTTGAATTATTATTATCCTCTACAAGAAGCATGAAATCTTGTCATTAGCAGGCATATGGATGAAACTGGAGTACTTCATGTTAAATGAAATATGCCAGATAAAGAAAGACAGGTATCAAGTCTTGTAGAGAGTATAAATGATTAGTGGTCACTGGAGACTGAAAGGGGCAGGGGGAAGAAGGTACAGAAAAGAGTTTAATGAGGGGCAACAAAAACAGAGTGGAAGAATTATTCAAACTCATTCTTTAGCACAGTAGGGTAACTATAAGTTAAAACAATCTATGATATATTTCTAAAATTACTGGAAGAGTATGAAATTACCAGGATATAAAGATGACTAACATTTGAGAAGAAAATATATATTCCCTTGATTTGGTTATACATTGTACATGGATATTCAATTACCATAATGTACCTCATAAAGATGTACAAATGTTATGTCTCAATTCTAAAGCTATGGTTTATATATTATAGTTCAAGTAGCCATCTTGAAAATTTTGGGGGGCTATGCCTTAGATTTGTATTGATAATATCTTATATTAAGTTTTTAATAGAAAAGAACTTGTGCTTGAAATAAGAGGAATTTCAACTCTATTCTCTTCTTGTTTGCTTAGCTTTTCAGTATTAGTAGTATCTTTAATAGTCAACTACTTTTCAGGAATCTTTCTAAGTAAGCATACTTGGCAGAGATGACCTTAGTTAAAACTAGTAGCATAATAGATAAGTGCAATTAATGAGCACACATGTAACCTATACTTTATTACAATAGGATGAAAGTGAATGAAGGAACTCAGTTTTTACCCTTTGTGTATTTTTTTCATTCAAAACTGTTTCTTGAGTGTCTATCAAGTGCCGAGAATACATTTAGACAGTATCTATAAATCAAGCAACATGAATGCTACTGGGTAAAGTCATATTTTAAAAAACAAAAATAAAATGTATATTATAGTACACAGTACCATATTTAGTACCTATAATGCACAGTACTTAGAAGTACTATGAAAAAAGAATGAAACCAGGAGGAAGAAAAGGGCTCATGTGTGGTGGTGGTGGTGGTGGTGGGATGGGAGTCACTGAAGAGCAGCTTTGAATAGCAAATCCAGGGAAGGCCTCAATGAGAAACTAACATTTAAGAAAGAATTGTCAGATCCTTTCAGCATTATCCTCTTTTACATTGATGAAACATTATCTATTTCAACAGCTAATGGAGTGATCTGTGCAGGTCGATGAGGAAACAGAGAACACCTCAGTCAGAGACATGTCATAGATACTCGAAAAATAAGGTCGGTACAGCTGAAGCAGATCGAACAAAGGCTAGAGGAGCAGGAACTAATATCAAAGGGCTGTGGGGGAAGACAGTGCCTAGGACCTTCACAACCTCAGTAATGACTATGATTTTGTAACTTATTATGAGACTTCCACATATGATTGTCATACACCATATTAACTTCATGACCATATGACATTTAGACCTATTGAGAAAGGCAGTGTGACTGGAATAATTAAGCAGTAGAAAATGTATTTCATGGACAATAAATATTAAATATAAATGCAAAATTATACTTTCTAACTTATTATATATTTGCTGTACCCAGGAGAGCAAGCAGTTTTGTATATCAGCCAGCAGCAGCAAAACGGCAAAGGCCCTATGACAAAGTACTTTGATGTGAGTGGTGCAAACTCTTAGTATAGGAAAAACGGAGAAGAGAAGAAGTCAGAGGAAAAGGAAAAGCTGACGCTTTCAGAAGTCACAGAAAAAGACAGGTTGCATCTGCAGACCACGTCAACTCATTCCAATTTAACAATTAGTTTGGATTATTCTACATAAATACTACATAACCAAGAATAAGAAAAAAACCTGTTTTTACATACTATTACACACAGGCATAAAAAACACACAAAAAGATGATGATCAGAGAAATTAATAAAAATGGAAGAAGAAGTTAGGTGAATATGTGTACTTAGTCTCAAGGAAATCAGAAGCAACCTGTTTTCTTTAAAGTGAGTCTACAGGTTCAAAAAGGAAATGTTAAGACAATCAGGATATTCAAAGAAACCAAAAATATGTAAGAAAAACCAGAATAGAATAGTTTTGGGTGGTGAACATACATTAAAGCAAGGAAAATAGAAAATATAAGGGGGATTGAAAAAAATAGCGAATGATATGAAGAACACAGAGAATTAAAGGGGTAATAATAGTGGTCTGAAATGATAATAAAGAAGATGATGTTTATGAAGGTTAGGCAAATGTGGGCTGGGACTGTAGCTCAGTGGTAGAATGCCTGCCTAGCATGTCTGAGGTCCTGGATTCGATGCTCAGCACCACATAAAAAATAAATAAATAAAGATATTGTGTCAATCTACAATTAAAAAAAAAAGAAAGATAGGTAAATGTGATATGATTCACTAATGGTGATCCTGAATAAGAAAACAAAGAGAATTAAAAATATATATTATAGAAAAAAATTCAGAAATTAAAATAGTAAATTTATGTATAGATATAGCATAGAATTATATTGAAAAATATAAAGCAGAATGATAAACCTAAGCAATAATCTTTACAATGTTATTAGGGTGAACCTCAAGTTATGTTCCTTGATTCAGAAAAAGGGAGGCAGGTGGAAGGAAGAAAATTCAAGATGTTCTCTACTTTCTCAGATCAATCCAGAGGCCAGTAAAATGATCCCTACCAATGTTTGAGGAAAGGTATGTTTTAATAATTGAATTTTTAGTAAATTTGTCCTTCAGGCCTAAAACAGAATATATTTTATGTGTTCAGAAAATCTAGCGATTAGAGAATTTTTAATTCCCTCTGGGAAAACTGCTGAAAATTATTATATTAAAGATAAATCTAAAAAAAACCAATGTAATGATAGAGAAACTATAATAAAGTGAATAATAATAATTACTAAAAATATCGAACTAAGAATGATCCTTTGTACCAACCATGGAAATTTTTTTTAATATTTATCTCTTAGTTATAGATGGACACAATATCATATTTTATTTTTATGTGGTGCTGAGAATCAAACCCAGAGTCTTATACCTGGTAGGTGAGTGCTCTACCACTGAGCCACAACCCCAGCCCACAACCATGGTAGGTTTTTAATGAATATAATCTTTCAGATACCAAGAGGCCATCTAGTATCCTGAAAATAAATGTTCTATTTGGTGGTCTGACTTTCCAGAGACATGATTACAAGTCTCCAGCACCATCATGTCTAGAGGAAGAAATAGGTGAAAATCTCTCAAGATCCCGTCTCAGAAAAATGACCATCAGTGGGAGGTACTGGAGTTTTACCACAGTGAGCAGCATCAAGTCAACTTGGACAGCACTTTCTAAACCTCTGTGGTTAACAGTTTTAATCACACTCATTCCTTGGTTTTGGTAAGTGCTTCAGCTGGCTGATATGGTCAATGTTATCTCCATGATTGAGCATTTAAGTTAGACAATTCTGTAGAATTATTTGTCTGATGTGTCTAAAAACACCAGAACTTGTTTCCCATATGAGTAACTTCCAAAAGCTGCAAGAGATTCTGAGTGGGAAAAGTTCAGCAATAGGCGAGCCATTTTGGAGGCAAATAACCATAAATAAGAACAAAAGAGTCAAAAAATGAAGTTGTGCTTTCTTTAGATGAGAATAGGCTCAAATAGTCCCATCTCCATTTTACTGTGATTCCTCATAGTGAATGACAGCACCATACATTGGCTCTTATTTGTGCAATACTACTTTATCTATAGGTATTTTGTTTCTTCAGTTACTGCAAGTGAGACTGCACTGTGAACCACTCCTTGCCTACAACAACAAAAGGTATGTCCTTATAGAAGTTGTTCTACTCAGGAGATAGGCTGTTTTCCTAGACAACTGAGTAATAGATTATCCACCTAGGAATTTTGCTCAGTTTGAAAATGATCAAAAAGCCCATATGAGTCTTAAAGAGGGCACAAAATATATTCTGAATGTAAAGATAGCCTACTATTTTGCCTATTAGCCCCAATCAGCAAATTGGGAACTTGAGAAGACTCCTTCATTCTGAAATCCAGAACCTCATTTACTCTTAAGTTATAATAGGATGTTTCAAGCATCAGAATGACCCGGTGACAACCACCACTAGTAAGTACAACAGTGTTCCAACTGGCACATTATACAGGTATTGGGATCAAAGGACCAGGCCATGGATCTTCTATTAATATTGGTCATTTCTTTGCTTATGACAATGCCAATTATTACTGCAAAAAAATCACCACATCAAGTTGGCTAATGCAGTAATATAAACATCTTATTTATATTTCATTGAAAGGATGAAGAGGTCTATGGATTTTAAAAAATTAAGAGTTTACAATGAATGAAGAAAGAAGAACTTCTTTCAAAATTAAGGGAACACAAATTCAATCACTGTCCTTTCCACCTATTATTAAAGTCATGAGATTCCATCTAAGTATCTTTGTAAAGAATACAGAAAGGGAAACCAAAATGGAAAATGTAATAAAAATAGAAGATAGAAAACATACCAGAAAAAAAATCACCATACAATATAGTCTGAAGGTTTACAGTAAAATTGGTTTGCAACAGCTACATAAACCAATTTGGCTCATTGACTTTTTGATGGTGTACATTTTGTCCTTTCAGATCTTATATTGAACATAATATATCACTATATATGGATGGATATAGTTTTTATTAGAGAGAATAGAAAAAAAGCTAGGTTTCATTAGATCATATCAAGCTGGAAAAATGTGAGCTTCAGAAAGAAATTGAATATCCATGCCAGAGAAAAGAAATATTCAGTTAAAATGTTGACTTTCAGTGTTTTCAGCAGAACACACATTTAATAAACAAATGCCTCTCTATGAAACTTCTTGTAAACTCTTTACTTTTGTGCGCTATAGATCAATTGGTCTTTGTTTTGGGCTTTTGTTGAAATAGTTTACATATTATATATCAAGTGTTTAAATGTTCACTTTTTAGTAAATTTGCTTCATTATTTGAAATTTATTTTTATTAGAAAACTCTTGGAAATAAAGCTCAGTATATTTCTCAAATAAAATTTACTTTAAACTTTACATTTTACATTTTTAAACACTTGAAATCAGGAAGAACATTTAAATTTTATAATGCATCCAGCCATCACAATAAGCCCACTTTAAATAGAATCTTTATAGTTTACTTCCAATGAGATTCAGGCTTACCTTTCTAAGACAGGGAATTATATGACAATGGATATGACTGTTTTATCCATTAAGCAAATCAAAGATTCTGTCATTCATTTCCTGTAAGTGAAGTCAAACATCAAATGTTCTTAATTTGAAGAAATAACACCTCACAATTTCAGATCTAATTCACCAAACAGAATGATACATTTTAAAATTCATATTAGGCACATAGTTGTAAGAAATGGAGAATGGGAAATTGACTGATGTGCTATGGTTACATGCATTAAGGTAAATAGAAATTGCATAGTTTGCAACTAATTTAAATTTCCGGGAATTTCAAAAATGCAAAGAGATATTACATCTTTTAGTCACTGCTATTAATTTTCTCTCAAAACTTTTTTATCAGCCGGACACGGTGGCCCACACCTCTAAATCCAGTATCTTGGGAAGCTGAGGCAGAAGGATCACAAGTTCAAAGCCAGCCTCAGCAAAAGCGAGAAATTAAACAACTCAGTGAGACCCTGTCTCTAAATAAAATACAAAATAGGGCTGGGGACGTGGCTCAGTGGTCCAGTGTACCTGAGTTCAATCCCCAGTACTTCCCTCAAAAAATCTTTATTATAATTTCACTTTAACTACATATACATTCTTCTCTGTCTGACTGCAACTTAAAGTAATCTATGCACATTATATATCATTTTATATTAAACAGAAAATACTTACAAGAACCCTATCTGAGGCAT
Source organism: Urocitellus parryii (assembly GCF_045843805.1). Lineage (NCBI taxonomy): Eukaryota > Metazoa > Chordata > Mammalia > Rodentia > Sciuridae > Urocitellus > Urocitellus parryii. The sequence continues at coordinate 151,889,659 of NC_135532.1, forward strand.
ATATTATTATTTTATCTATTTTATTCATTTTTTAAATAAACTTAATATGTATAAAATTTAAGAAACTTGTCTAATGTCACCCAGTTTTCTATTTAGCAGAGTTAGGCTTAAAATCTAGGAAGTCTGAATCCTAAATCTATGTTCTTAACTATTATTTTAGTCAGCTATTTCACCATGGTGACTAAAAGACCCAAACAGAACAATTACAGAGGAGGAAAAGTTTATTTGGGGGCTCACTGTTTCAGAGATCTCAGTCTATAGACAGCAGGCTCCATTCCCCTGGGCTCTTGAGGCAGAACAACAGAGCAAAAGAGTGCATCAGAGGGAAGCGGCTCACATATAATTAGAAAGTAGAGCTAGGTCTCCACTTGCTAGATACAAATGTATACCCCAAAGCCACGCCCCCCAGTGCCCACCTCCTAGAACCACACCCCACGTGCCTTCAGATACCACCCAATTAATCCCATCAGGTGATTAATTCACTGATTGGGTTAGGGCTTTCATATCCCAATCATTTCTTCCCTGAATGTTCTTTCATTGTCTCACATGTGAGCTTTTGGGAACACCTCACATGCAAACTATAATTACTACTTTGTTATACTCACTTCATAAATTGATGTTGAAATAGGTATGACCAGGTTGTTTAAATAAAACAAAGTATAATTATTGTATACACAGTTTTCAACTTTTTGCATGGAAAATAGCATATCAAGATATTAACAATTATTGCCTCAAAGTTATGTGAATACTAGTGATTTTTACTTTTATTTTCACTTTTTGATAGTTTTTAATATATTTAAATTTTAAATTTGGGCCACCATAAAAATATTTGAAGTGTTCATACACATTTTTTATATGCTCACTGGATTAAATGCAACAGTTAGTGCAATATTTGGCAATCTGGACTTCTGTTTTTCTCTAGGTAAGCTCTTATGAATTTGAATATTTATCATTCAAGCTTCAGGCAGCTAGATACACTGACAAAATATAAATAGATTACATGTTTTATGCAATTAACCCAGGGTCACTATCTATTACAGTTTAGTTAGCATATCTACCTTGAGGAAATACTCAGGGGGTGTCATTTGACCTAATATTCATATGTGACCCTGAGCCCCTGATAGGCATATGCCAAAAGAATTTTTAGTCTATTCTCAAATTCTCTGGATACTTGATTTTGATCACTATAACACAGAATTATGTTTACTAAAACATTCTACATGGTGTACATTGGAGAATTGTAGAAGCTTTGCAAATATAATAATACACCACAGAACAATAAATACTGAGTAGAAGCACACCTATCCCAAAAAAGATTTTTTAAAAATCAGTCCAAAGAAGAGTAATTTCAAGTGGCAGAATGAAGAAAAAATGACCTCAAACTCCCAATATCAATTTTCCTTCTCAGCATCTATTTCACATTACACTGATTATCTAAAAATTCAACATGGGAGGTAACAGAAGAGAAATGGAACTGAAATACTAATCACTTTTAATAGTATACAAAATGAATTATAACTAGTATTAAACAAAATCATCTTTGCTTTTGGCCCTATAAGGACTACAAACAATATTACTACAAAGCCAAATTGTTTTTCTAATATCTACACCTTCATATCCAGTTATAGCCCATATACCTAGACATCTAAAAACTATTATTTCATTTAACAGTTCTTGCTAAGAATAACATATGTTGAAATATAGCATGTTGCATATTTAGGAAGACTTGAAAGAAGTACTTTAAATTTTGGGGAAATTTTTTTTCAAGGAAAACTATGTTTCTAGTAACAAGGAGGAAATTCAGATTTTGGAGGTAAGACATCAATTCTATGTTAGCACAGTAATAAGGGTGATAATTTGGGTGTCCAAGATTTTGCCCAGATTACTATCTACATCATTTATATTAAAAGTCAAAATTTCCCCTATATGCCAGAGAAAGGTTGACAGAGCTTTGTTTATGGGAAGAAAAGTTTAAGATATAGTCCTGTATGTTGGAGATGAAAAATATAAGAGAACACAATTTTGTTTTGGTTGTAGTTTCTTAAGATTTTATCTTTAAAATATATTTTTTTTTTCTGAAGAAATGTCCAAGTCTAGTCAGAGTTAAAATTGTGAGTTTGGTCCAGTTTATTTTTATTCTATTTGACATTTCAGTTATGGGTCTCCTATGCTTTTATCATTCATGAGCATTTGCAGCTTAAAATCTGTAAAACCAGCCTGGTTTGGTGGTGCATGCCTGTAATCCCATTGGCTTGGTAGTCTGAGGCAGGAAGATCCCAAATTAAAAGCCAACCTCAGCAAGTTAACAAGGCACTAAGGAACTAAGCAAGAGTTTGTCTCTAAATATAAAATAAAATGGGATGTGACTCAGTGGTTAAGTGCCCCTGGATTCAACTGCAAGTGCCAGAGAGAGAGAGTGAGAGAGAGAGAGAGAGAGAGATAGATAGATAGATAGAGAGAGAGAGAGAGAGAGAGAGAGAGAGATTGATTTGAAAAACAGATAATACTCCATACTACTTTGTGAATTTGACTCATTTTTTCTTATGTTCTTGATATATGGCAGATAATGGTTTTGTTCTCTACCTACCCTTAAAACCAGCAATGAGTAGGAAGACTTGGAATAGATCCATGTTGTCAATATCACTCTCTTTTCATTTTTAAGTGAATGGATTAATCCAGTTCATTATCATTTTAATATGAATAAAATTAACCAATGTTATAATGTAGACCATTTGGTTTTAACTTATTCATTATTTGCATATGTGACCCTGAGCCCCCGATAGGCATATGCCAAAAGAATTTTTAGTCTATTCTTAAGTTCTCTGGATACTTTATTTTGATCACTAAAACACAGAATTATGTTTACTAAAACATTCTACATGGTATGCATTGGAGAGTTGTAGAAGCCTTGAAAATATGATAATACACCACAAACAATAAATACTGAGTAGAAGCACACTTATCCCAATATGTATACTGAAGTATACTGAAGATGTAGGTAAGACCAAAGGTACAAGATAATCTTCCTAATTCATTAATGTATGGGCAAAGAGTCAGTGGTAATGCAAGCCTGTAACTCCAGTGGCTTTGGAGTCTTAAGTAGGTAGATTATGAGATAAAAGCCAGCCTCAGCACCCTGAGCAACTAAGCAAGACCCAGTCTTAAACAAACAAAAAAAATTTAAAAGGACTAGAGATGTGGCTCAGTAGTTCAGTGGCCCTGGGTTCATGTATTCCAACTCCTGGTACCTCTGAAAGTTTCTTGTGCACAATGGAAGAGAGTCATTCCTATCCAAAGTCACAGGGTAGGTAGCAACATGCAGAGCAGTTAAACTGAAAGATAGTGAGATAAGAAAGAGCCTGAATGGTTCCAATATAAGCAGATAGGTAGGTAGGTAGGTAGATAAATAGATAGATAGATAGACAGACAGACAGACAGATAAATAAAGAAGATGCACACATGAAGCTAGATTTGTTCTGCTTTCTATTTTAGCCTTCAGATTATTCAAGTCAAAAAATTCTATCACCTGGATGTTCTGAGAGAGTCCTCACATGCATGTATTTTGTGATTTTGATTATGATTCATGATATTTTCTTCTTCTCTCCACTTTGAAGACTCTTGTGACAAGTTGGTTTTAACCTCAAGTCTGAATTCTGATAGTTGAATTTCCTTCTCTGTTTCTCTGTTTCTCTGTTCTAAAACCCTCTCTGGGTTACCTGATGATGGCTTCGTCCTTAGGGAATCAGACCACCAGTCCTTCCTTGCTCCCCACATCCCCGTTTGCTTGCTTCTGTGGCTTCAGTGTCCATTCTCTCCTCTTCATTGACCACTTCACGAAGCTTCCCAGAGAGATCTCTTTATTGTGCTGACTATGTTGGAATCTGTTGTTTATCTCATTATTAAAGCTAATCAATACTAAGCAATGGTACAGAAATGTGAATGAGAATATAAAACATAATCTCTTGCCTCAAGGTGTTCTCAGTTTAAAATAGAGGATTTCGATGTCTATTGGTCTCTTTTTTACAGGAGGAAACAGCAGGTAACCACAAGGAACAGAAAAGGGATATATCCCAGGTAGATTGAGAATAATCGTGGCCTTAGAAGTTATGCACTATTAAAGAAATGTTCCTGAAAAATTGGTTGAGCAGATATTATCAGGATTTCTCCCATCTAAAGTCACTTTTCTCCTTATGGGTGCATTGGAGAAGCTACAGCTCTCTTGTCATTTAAAATCAGCAACAAACTTACAAGGCAAGTGGTGTCTCTTGCAAGTCTGGTAGATTAGAGAAGCAATGAATCAAGCATTGTTCTTTTTTAAACAAAAAGTTAAAGAAGCCATTGTTTTGGTCTAAATTCCCTCAATGAGTTCCATCAGATCACAATAAAAATCAACATGGAGTTATTGACACTAACCATCCATATCACCAAAAAGAAATGAAGTTATTTTTTGTCCTTATAAGAAAATAGAAGAATAAAATAGAAAAATTTTTCAATGAGCCAAACATGACAATGTTCTCTTTACTTTAATCTGTGTACCTTTTAATACTTACAAAAAGAAACTGAAGCAATCTGATATTAGCCAGTCATTTTTCTACTTTTCGGTCTCCATGTTCCTTCCTTAAAAGGACAGTAGTTTTGAAATGACAACCCTTCTGTGTCTTAATAAATAAATAAATAAATAAATAAATAAATAAGTAAATAAAAATTTAAAGAATGAAAAACTTTTGGGCTTATTCTAAGGAACACCTATTCTGTTTTATCAAGTAAGTGTTGTTTCTTAATCCTGGAATTAAAATTAAGGCCAATTAAAATCTTTAAAATAAATTATAATTCTATCATTTAATAATATCAATATCTTTTAGTTCAAATGTGATAAACTTTATGACAGAGGGCAAATTATTTGCTACCTTCATGTCTGAGTTTTCATAGAGATAATTTCTGAGTTTTCATAGAGATAATTTCAGACATTTGGGTATTCACCACAATGCCATATTTTATGAGCTATTTCTAAGTCTTATAGAAAACTTGATAACTCTTCTGTTAATAGTTTTTGTGGGAAAACTCATGAATATGCTTTGGATCTTTATTCCACATAATCTTCTTTCTCTCTAACAAGAAAAGATATATATATAACCTCTATCAGCCAGCTTTCACACTGCTCTTGACTGATAAGGAATAAACTCATTGAAGATCTCTTTCTCTATCAATATGACCTTATAGAATATGTTAGAAGAGTGAAAATTTAAACGTAAATAAATAAAAATGAATTGTTTTTATTTAAAATGAGATCCACACAGTTATTTTAAGCTTTACATATTATTTGTTTTCAAAAACTTGTTCCACGTGGATCTAATCTTGCAATGCTATTTTGACAGAATGTTAGAATACATAGGTTAAAGAACAACTTAGGCTATTCTTAGTCAAAAAATCAAGAGCAGAAATGAAACCATAGAATTGGTAGACTTGATACTGAAAACAATAATTTCATCAATCATTATCAAAATACCTCAACATTAATATTAACATTTTATAGGTATTTTGAAATGCCTGAAGGCAGACCTTAGCCAGAGACAGCAAGTCCACTTCAATAAATCAATTCATATTTCTGGAAGTCTAAAAATGAGCTAAAAAGTTATGATTGTGCATCAAAGAGTTTTCATTGTTGGTATTATATTTTGGCATGACAGATGTTCACAAACAGTTGACTTAGCATCTACATCCAATATTCTTTTTAATTACACCTATTCATATAACAACTTATACAATACCTAGGAAGTTGACAGTGAGAGGATACAGAGAAGTCTATTGTAGGTGATATTTTGTGGAATTAATATTGTAATTTTCATTTATGCTGTTCAATCAATGAACTAGATTACAATATGAGTTTGTTACTAGGAAAAAAAATCCTGAATAATAGTTCTAGAACTCTATGTTCTAGTGAGTGTAGATATCAACTTCTATTCACAACCCAAAAGTTGCAAAGATTGGAAAAATCATTCCAATTATTGCCACAGAAATGTAAATCTTGGGCTTGCTTCATAGTGAAGGACAGTGATGGATGCAAGATTTTACTCTATTGAACATGCAAAATTCTATCTAATATAGTTTTATTTATGATGGTATAAGACACCAGAAACCTGGTTCAGAGAAAAAGGTTTTATTGTGAAAACACAGCAAGAAGAATTAGGTTCACATTCTCATCAGTTTTCCTTGTGCCCAAGTTCTGTGAGGCAGGACAGAGCATTCCAGGTGGATGCCATTCACACAGTGGGTTTGCATCACAGCTAAGCAACCCTGAGTTTGTTCAACTGTAATCCTTTATATTGGGCTGCACATAAATCTGCCCAATCTTTGCTGCTTGCATTGAGAACACAGTCAGTATTTTCCAAGACAATTTACAATTTAAAACTCCTGGGACAGATAGTCCAAAACAAAAGTGCCTCTGTGTATAACATTGGAGAAAGGCAGGGGTGCTTGGAGAATTGTTTCCCAAAGTGATCCTGTCTGGGAAAACTTGAATACAGCAGGCATGCAGTTGGTTCTTTTCAAGTCATGGGTATATTTTAAAATGTTCAAAGCTTATTCTTCAATTTTTCTAAATACCATTTTCCCCATAGGCTCTGACTTTTGGCATTTCATATAATTATCTTGCACACATGGCCATTACTCTGCTGGCAAGCATTTAGTGATGATATTCTTGATGATCTGGCATGACATTTTGGGTTATTTGATTGTGCACTCACTATTATCTCTAATTGTTATTCAATTTGCTATTTATGATTTTCTCTGAGTATCTTAGAATTTCTAGTTTCTAAATTGAGAGTTGTTAATGGCTTTATAAAACTAAGATGTGTGCTTATCTTTCTTTTACTAATTAAACAAAGGATGAAAATGCAAATCAGGATGAAATCTGTATTCAAGTTTTCTAGAGAAAGACTTTTTTCCTCCTCTTTCTTTTTATTTTTCTTTCTTTCTTTCCTTTTTAAAATTTTTTTTAGTTATAGATGGATGCAATATCTTTATTTCGCTTATTCATTTTTATGTGATGCTGAGGATCGAACCTAGTGCCTCACATTTGCCAGGCAAGCACTCTGCCACTGAGCTGTAGGGAGAGTCACTTAGACCAGTCCACTCTAACTCCATGCAGATATACAATGGCTAGGAAAAGACCAGTGCTTAAATATATTTTCTATAAGAAGTTTACTTGCAGAAAACAATACAGCAGAATCACAGTAACAATGAATATTTGTGCTTCAGTGACAAGACGAAGGATTTGTGATAAAAAATGTTCTTCTCTAGTGTCATCATAAACATGATGATACAAATCACCTGTCTTAGTAGTCAATACATCAGTGTTTGTAGTCAATACATCAGTGTTTGTACATATTAGTTCATTATTTTGCAGACTTATTTAATGATATCATGAATGCATACAGTGCTAGTGTATAAGTCAACTTTTTGACATTCTGATAAAATACTTAAGAAAAGCAGCTTAAGGGAGGAAAATTTATTGAGGCTTATGGTTTCAGAGTTTTCAGTCCATAGTCTCTTGGTCCCATCACTGGGCTCTTCACTCCATTGTAGCCAAAATAACAGAGAGTGCTGGGGACAAAACATTTCCAGATGGCCCTAGTGACCTACTTTCCTTCCAGTAGGCTCTGCCTCCAATGTTTTCTACCATCTCCCAATAGTCTATCAATGTGAGCACTTTAATGGATTAATACATCCAGGAGATCAGAGCCCTCATTATCTGATGACTTCCCCAAAACTCTATGTCTGAATATTGTGGCACTGGTGACTAAGCTTTCCACACATGAGCCTTTGGGGTACTTTACAGATCCAAACTATAACAAAATGTTTTATTCTCATACTAGATGGATTAAGGATGGCTTGCATGACTCCTTTTCAGAACTGGAATTCATTTAATTTATGAATGATGAGCAAGTCCATAGTCACATCTGAATAGCCTGTATGACACCACTGACATGAATGTTCATCTCACTTTTACTTTCATAAATTCGAGTCTTATCTCAAATTGTCAAACAGATATTTTCACAAAAACTTTTTAGAGAAACTTGATTTTGAATTATAATTATTAAGAAACATGCAGAATTTAAGCAGTTATGATACATTAATGAAACAAGTCTGCAAAAAGAACTTAACACTAGAATCTGGTTTGCAAGGGCAGTAGGGAATAGCAGGAACCATGGCAAGTTAGAAAGTGCATACTACTCCTAAAGTACAGCAACTACTACCCAGACTTGGTGAGAAAGTGACATGTTAGTAATTTTTTTCTAAAGAAAATCCAGAATTTTATGTAAACTCCTTTTTTTAAGGCAACACTTAGATTAGTTGCTATTGATGTGAAGTGGCACTTGAAAACAGGTGCTTTTAAATTCTTTCATTTTCTAATGAGCTACTAAATTGTCCTAGTCAGGAGGGAATTTAGGCTACTTGTGTAAATGTGAAGAACATCCCGTGTTCTTAGGGGCTTCTTACACACAGATTTGATCTCATAGGAAGAAGGCCTAAATCATCTGTCTTTGTCATGTGTGTTTTTGGATGAAAGTTTTCTAATAATGGAGAGGATAGTCAAAAGAGAAAGTTAATTGTTTTGCTAAATTAATATTCTTGATGTAATCAAACAACGGTAGGTCCTCCAAATGTAAGATGCAATCCTCATGCTTGGATTTTTGTGAATTTGTTCTTGGGGAACGTGGGTGCAAAGAAAGTCTGGTCCTTTTGCTATGCCTACCTTGGAATCAATGTAATTGATTTACTGAACCCTTAAAAGAACTTACTTTAAGTTGAAATAGCCTAATGCAGAAATCTACCAATTGTAAAGATTATATGATCCATTTTCTCAAAAAGACAACTATATTTAGATATCATGGTTAATCTTCACCTTAGACTCTGAAATTTTATTTACTCCTGTCATTGAATAGGCAACTACCATTCTTTTGTTTTCTTAACTATTATATAATGCTTTAGAAGTAAGTGCTTGAAGTGATTTCCACACTCAATCCTGAATTTTAATGATAGGAAAATTAATCCTTCTAGGCATTAATTATGTAACAAGCACTCTGGGATTTGAGAAGGTGTTTGTTATAGTATTGAATTAATGATTAATAATAATTATAGAATATAGTGAGTTAGAAGAATATTGCAATCAGAGGTACTTACAGAAAATCCTAATGTGAAATATACAGATGGGCTCCCTGTGGTTGTCTCTAATCTGACAGGAATTCATAATAAAATGGGAGAAAGCAAGTAAGTAAATAAGTATTTTAACAAAATCAATTGTACCTGTATTCAAGTCTTCATAGTACTAAATCAACAATCAGCCATACACTGTAAAGCACAGAGTAAAGGTACCAAAGCAAGGTTGTGGGATGCCACCCAGAAACTAACATTGCACTGCATATTCTTAGCTCTGGGGTCATTTTTTTTGTGGGGGGGGGAGGGAATTAGGAATATGCTTCACTTAATGGCTTAAGACAGGTAACATACTTATAACAATATTGTTCCAGCAGGGTAGCATTTTGGGGGGACTTCAGTGAAGGCATATATATGTATATATACATATGTATAATAGTATGATGAGATTGAGATCAATCAGAAACATTAAATAACTGGCCACATTGTTTAGTCACTCCATTTTACTTTAGAAAATAAAAAAAAAATCTCTTCTTTTCTGAAAATTTACCACATATTTTCAGTTATTCCTTTTTAATCTCTGCATTTGCATTCAACTTTTCTGTCTTGCATTCAAATACAATTGTCCTTTTTATCTTCAAAGTAAATGAACAAAAAACCCACTTTATGTGAAACTTTCCCCTTTCAGGTGTCTCTCTTTTTACTTCACAAACTATTTAAAATAATTGTATAATTTTTCTTGTGTTTACTTTTTTTCTGGCATTGTTTTCATTGTTCAACCTATTCCAAAATGGTTTAAATTCTCATCAGTCTGCATGGAAAGGTCTTCCAGATTCTAAGTAACTTCCCAGCTCATCATTCTTAATTATATCTCTTCTTTAGAAAGTGAGCATTCAATACGTACTCAAGATTTCCAGGAAAATGTGTTTAAAGAGCTATTCTCCTTTTCTAGAGAGGAGCCAATGGTTGTGATAGGATGTGGTTGCCAGCCCTAGAAGGGACATCCTACTTAACTTCTCAGCTGCATGATTTACATTCTTCCATTCCACCAAATATTTGAAATTCAGGGTATATTTCACACTTACCATGTTCTCAATTTAGGCTAACATTTCAAGTTGTCAATAAACATATCTGGTTACTTGTTACAGTATTGAACAACAGAGCTCTACACCCTTGTTTAGTTATGCCATAGTAATCTTTATTATCTCATCGAATGCACTATTTTTTCTCAAAAAATACCTTCTATGATCCCAACCTTATTGTGATCCAAGTTGAAGTATGTTTGATATGTGATATCATTTTCCTCTTATCAATAACGTTTTCTTTGTTTTAAAATTACATTTTGTAAAGGGTGTTCAGTTTTTTGATATCCCAGCAGAGCAGGGATTTTTTTCTTCATTGCACTTCCAGGTCTTAAACTTGGTACCTAAGTACTAATAGGAATGGAAAGTACCTATTATATTGATGGGTACAAAAATGTTTAAAGAGTTGAATGGATAGGAGGGACAAATAAACACTGGAATAGAAATGGACTGAAAATGAAGGCAAACTCTCTTATGTAAAACAAATGTTATAAATTTATATTTAGATGGACATAAATTTAAAATCTGATTTTCCTTCTTTAGCTGGGTAAGTTGGAAAGATTTTTTCTTAGAATTTTAATTTTCATTAATGTTTCATCAAATTAGATATGCATAAAACGTGCATTAAAATGGATAAGCATCGCTTTCCTATGCTATTTTCTATCTGAGATTATTGAGGTTGAATATTTACTGAAAAAAAATAGTACAGAACTATGTTAAATCTTATTCTACACAAATATGCATATGTAAGAATGGTATAGAGGTCTTCTTTACTCTTCTCTGAGGGCATTTCTCTACCAAAGTCCCTAAAATTTTTTTAAACACAGAAATTAATCTTATTTACTTAGTACCAGTTGTTGGGAAAAGTATAAACGGCAGCCGTACCCCAGAGAAAAAACCCCAACATGGCGCCTAAGGACTTCTTTTTCCTACCTTCTTCTACTCTGCAGTGGCGAGAAAAGTTTCCTCCCTTGTGAATTCTCCTGCTGGCGCCAATTTCAAACCTTGCTGGCGGGGAACCTTAGCCCCAATGAGAACTAATTCCTGGGTGCGGGAACTGATATCTGGAAGAACTTGCCAATAAACGGGTGGTCTGCCATTTATCTAAGCCCTACCATCTCCCCTTTAGTTCTATATAAGCACACAGCTTTTTTGCAATAAAATTGGAATTCTCCCGGAGAAGTGTCTTTGCGTGGGGAATTCTTTCACCAGTGATAATATAATATATTTATTTCATAAATCTACATGGCTTAGGATTACGGAAACATAAACTTTCCAAACCAATAATTTGTAAAATTATATTTGTGTTAGCATTGGTTTTATCCTAAAGGTAATTTTTCTATTGGCCTCAAGGGAGCTGGTAACAGGGGTCTCCACTACACTTTCAGTTTCTATAAGGACTTATGCTGGCTTACAAACTGTTATTCTCTTAGGAAAAATTTGTTACACTGAAAAGATACAGGGTAAAATCTGTAAAAGGAAAGGGCACATGGGGCACAATCTGACAGACACAAGGTGCAGACTTTTAGGTTATCCTTTTCAGTAGGATTGAACAAATGGCGTCAGTTTTCCCAAGAAGAATGTGTAGCAATAAAATCCAAAGAACTACCAATGACAAAACTTTGCCTGAATGTTTGTTTCCAGAAATTTTATTAGAGATCAGTCGTGTGGGCCATGTAGCATTATCAGCTACTTAGATTCCAGACCCTTATAAAATAAATAAATAAATAAAAAATAAACAAAACAGATGATCACCATAAATCATTGTCAGCTTAAACTATGTAGTCAAAATGGTATTTTTGGCCTCAGGCATACAAAACATTTTCTCCTGGGGAAGAACATAGCAAAGGCTCAGAGATGAGCATACAGAACCCAGACTGAAAGCAGGCCTGTCTTAGAATTACACATGATTCAGCCAACCCAGTTTGGTGAACCAACCCTTTCCTATGCTTTCTCTAAATAGAACAGTATCTAGAAAAAAGGAATAAATCTTTACCTCCAGTGTTTCTTTCATAAGAATCAGGACTCATTTTCAAAACATTACTAGTGGATGTTCCCTAAGGTATTATATATCCAAAACACTGCCACCCAAAAGAAAAGTGATTTATCTTTGGCCTTAATTTTGTATTCATGTTATGTTACTGGAGGGAAATAACTAAGCACAATTGAAGTTCTCTTAGGAAGAGGGAAGGAGAGAAAAAAAGTATTGAATTGATAGCCAAAATTTTTTTCTATAACTCAATTTATAATACTACCTATTCTGACAGACAAACAAAAGCATAAGCAATGAGAACATATCTGGACTGTGTGTGTATGTACACATACATAATCATGTATAGATCTATTTGTCTCTTCAAGTATATATATATATATATATATATATATATATATACATACATACATACACACGTGTGTGTGTGTGTGTGCGCGCGCACGTGCGCGCGCACGCTCTAGGGTCTGAAATATATCCCAGTGGTTCACGTGTTAAAGTTTTGGTTCCCAGCCCATGTTGCTCTTGGGAAGTGGTGCAATTTCTAAGAGGTGGAAACTCTTTGAATAAAAGTTATCTGGGGGATGCTTTGAAGAGGTTATTGGGACCTTGGTCCCTTACTCTCTCTTTTCTCCCTGTTCACCAGTAGGTAGGTGGGCCATCATGCATTAGGTGAGCAACTTTCTGCCACATATTCCTGTAAGCAAGACAAAAAACAATGGACTGAAACTTCCAAAACCACTAATTAAAATTAATTTTGTCTCTTATTAGGTTGATTATGTTAGGAATTTTTTACAGAGATGGGAAGTTGACTAACACTACAATATATATGGATGTGCATGTGTAATATGCTCTATAGTCTATGTACGAAAAATAAAAATCAATTGAAATATTAAAATTGCTTTCAATTAAATATTCTTACTGTGGAATGTTGGAGTTCTTTGCAATACTATCTTTTAGTTTTTTCTGAATAAATTAACTTCTCATTTTCTTGCTCTTGCATCCGAACTTCTTTTCAATTCCATAGAAAATGATTGTTAAAAACTTCATGAAATATTAATGCTTCTCTGGATCTAGTTTTATTCATTCCCTTATCCAAGCTTTTAGAGAAAATTGATGTACATAAAAATTGTCTCTTGTCCTGAATACCTTTTATTTATTTTTTGATGCTTCATCTTACCCTTTGTCCAGATGACTAATATTCTCACATTTCAATGTAAAGAAATTAATTCATTTTATGTATTTCTTATCTAACTTCACAGATACTTGCAAATTTAAGTTTGACTTCAGGAAAAACATTAATGCTTAAATCAAAGAAATGATAAACTCTTCTTATAACTCTAGAAAAAAAATGAGAATAGGAGACTCAAATCATAGAGGCCATTTCTCACACTACAGAAAATCTTTCATATATTATTTGCTAAGCTGGCCATGGTTTCTCCTTTTGGATCCTCTCTTTTCCCCTACTGACACCAAAGACTCTTTAAAAATGTTTCAATTGTAATCTTAAAAGCTTAATGAAAGAGAAAACCTTATATTTTTAATTAACAAACCAGAATGTGACTAGAAGTTTATAAGGACTTTCATAATTGGCCTCAAAATGCTAGTTTGATCCATATGAAAACAATTTCCCTCTACTGCCCTTACCTCTACATGACGTAAAAACCCTTAGTACCAAATTGCCTAATAGCCTGTAGAGATTTTTCAATCCTTTATTTTTTTTTTCCAATTCCCACTGCCATTTCCTGTATCATTTTAGTGCACTTACTTCTTTTGGATTCCCATTATTTTAGGGAATGGCCACTTAGTTCATCTGCTCAGCTACTTCCTAGTTTCCTTTATTTAGTTAGTTCAAATATAACAGTTTGCCAGTGATCTTTCAGAAACCCTTAGAGAATATCAATTACTACCCTTTCTAAGGTTGCAGAGCATCACATATCAATCTGTACAGTTTTTATAACATTAAATATATATGTTTCCCTTTAATACCTAGCATAATATCTGTCTCATAGTAAGTGATCAGTAAATCTGTGGATCAGAAAAATGTTAAAATAATACACCAGAATCAAATACTAATGATTTTGCAAAACTAGTCCTTACAGTATAAATCAAATTCCAACATCTGGCAAACTACAAGGCGGGCATTATGAACAAAAGTAATTAATAGAGTAGTAGTGTATTTCATTAATGAGATTTTTTTCTGTCATCAACAGAAACTTATGGAAATATAATAAATAAAAAGACAAGCCTATTACGAATATATACACATATAATTTTCATGAAATCTAAGACCAGGCTCACAATTGGTCTAACCCAAGGAATAAAACTCTGCTGTATCTCCCTTTTTTCTTTCTTTTTCTTAAGGACCAACTTCTCTGTTATTTTTTTTTTTCTACATGTGGATAGGGTAGATATAGAAATCGAGAAGAATATAAGTTAGACTCAGTTTCCAAAAGATGGCGTGGGAGTTGTCAGAGAAAACATAGATACCAGAAGCAGGTTTTATCAAGCAAAATAAGGGTAGGTTTTCTCCATTTTTCTACCTGAATTAATTCTTTATCTGATTGGGAGGTTGTTTTCATTCACTGTCACCAACCTCCTTTGAAATGTGCATACTTTTCTGTACAACTTAACTGTATGTATGAATGTAACATGACTTTTCTTTAACTCCTGTAATCTTTTCTACTTATTCTTAATACTTTATGCAAGGAAACTTCCCAGAGTCTGTCTCTGACATCACTAGGCAGGCTTTAAACCTGGTCAATATTATGTGTTGGTCAGAAAGGATATTTGATTCTTCCTCTTTTGAGCCTCTGATCTAGCATCTTAATTCTCTGTCTTTCTGCATTAGTCTTGATATATTCTGGCTAAGGATTCCTGTTATTGTTAAAGACATCTTAGAATTGCATTGTCCAACATGGTAATTAGCCACATGTGGCTCCGTAAGTTAAATTTTAATGAATTAAAATGGATTAAGGTTAAAATTTTAGTTCTTTAATTACATTAGCCACACTTCAAAATGCTCAATTACATGTACATTCTTACTACCTTACATTGCTGCTGCATTTGTATTATTGCCTTTAAGAAGAGTTAATAGTCCCACCTGCCCTTCCAACCTTCTGAAGAGCCAGGTGTGTAATGACTACTACATTATTTTTAGGTGAATTTCTTATATCCCTCACAGAGATTTTACAGGGTGCTAAAGAATTTATCTTCCCAAGACTAGAGATATAGTTGAGTGGTAAAGCATTTGAAGCATGAGTTAAATTCCCAGTATTGCAAATAAATAAATAATAAATAAATAAAAGGTGTTAAATATCTTGTCCAGGGTGCACAACTCTTTAAAAAGAAGAAAAGGTATACACAAAAGTAATTTAAAATTATTTATTATTACACTATAGGATATTAACATAGGATGCTACTAGGGAATGCAGTTATGGAATTCCCATTAAATTCCATCTCACTGGAACTTTATTAATTTAAAAAGCCTGGCCTTACTCAATCTTGTAAATTATTTCTAAACAGGAAGGAGGAGTTACCTAATTTATTGGTTTGACTTGATGAATAAAAGAGCATTCTTTGCTCTGGTTTTTCTATTTTCTGTTTTTTCTCTTCTTTCTGGAAAATCATCTGCTTGCATAGAGCAGATTGTACCAAATGCTCTTAGTCATGTGGTGTCTTTCCATGGTGATGTGGGTAGGGGGCTGAAATAATCTGTTTTAACTGGTGACTGAGCTCTTTCAGTACCATTAAACCTACTGAACCAGAATCATGAACCATTTTATTTAAATTCCATTTTATTAGAAGTAAGGATGATTATTTCTGTCTTATTCTTTATCTTTCAATTTCTTAAAAACTCAGTTAAAAACAAGATGTTTCCTGCTCATGGGACATGACAGTCAATGTCAGATTGTTGTAATTTCTCTACAAGACAAACTTTAAAAGCAAAGTGCTACTATTAAAAGTAATATTGTTTCTATATTTGTTTCCATGTATTTAGAGAACAGTTTCTGTTGTACATACAACAAAGTGAAGTAAGAGAATTAAAGAACTTACCTCCTTTTTAATTTTTTTTTTCTTTACTGTGGATTGAACTCAGGGGCACTCCACCATTGAGCCACATCCCCAGACCTATTTTGTATTTTATTTAGAGCCAGGGTCTCACAGATTTGCTATAAAATTTTAAAATATTTATATGCTCACATTTCGAGCTCTTTAAGAAATATGAAATTACATGCAACTTCTTGCACTTTTTTCCACCTTATTAAATATGTAAACCTTTTTGTCCAAACTAAAAGCAGATATCTTATTTACATAAAAGCATAGTTTTTTAGATGCATTCTATAATGTTTTCAAAGCTTTTAATAATGGAGGACTCTTGGTAAATAAAATCTTTAAAAATGCATATGTATAAATAATACTAATTTTATGTGATTCTTTTATTGAAACATTATATACATTAAATAAAAATAATAAAACTACATTTTATTAATTATGTAATCATCTTACTTGGAGAATGTAAATATGAGGTGAGGGAGTAGGAGATATAATGTAGTACAAAAATCAGGGTTTCTTTTTCCAGTGCTAATACTGTAGTCATCTGTGTTAAGTTCCATCGTAAGATACTTTACAGAAATTTAGTATAAGAATTAACAGTGTAATAAAATAGTTCTGTAAGGTTTTCTTAAAACTCATTGTGAATACTTTGTAGTCACACCCATATCACACCTCTCATCTATATTAACACTTTTTTAGAGCTGGAAGGAACAGGGTTTCTAAAGGTGAGGCTGTTTTTGCCAAGAGTGACATTTTAAGATATCTAAGAAGTTACATTAAAAGCAAGACAGTTGATCAATATATTTACTTTGTGACTTGATGTTTCCAGTTTGAATGTCTGAAGTTTTCTAAGTACATAGTCTGAAAATACACAAAGTCTCAAAGACCTTTTTTTTTTTTTTAATTTTCTCAACTGTTTGATGGGGTCATAGATGAAATGTCCTTAAAATCAGAGCTGAGAGGACTTTTTCAGGGCTTCTATATTCAGGGTATTCTGTAAGCATGGAAATGTCTTGTGCAAGTAAAAATAGGGGCTTCATCTTTCTGAAATAATTAGAATCTGTGTGCTTCCTATGACGAGTCTTCCTTCCAAGGGTCACTTGTTACAGATGATAACGTCAGGTGTTCATAGCTGTGTAGTCTGTGTCTTCTCATTCTGTCTAGCTAAGCTATATGAGCAGACGTGAAATACTGCTTATAAAAAATAACTTACCAATACTTTTAAATAGGAAAATAATACTTTGGCAATGTGCAATATCTCATTCTACATGAATAATTTGAGCTCTGTTAATGTATATTGCATTTAAAATTTCAATTGATGACATAATATGAAATAATTCACCAAATATTTCTCAAACACTGTTATATTTTATGCTATAAATAAAATAGGTCTCCAACACTTTCATGTCTCTGGTACCTGAGGACAAATCATTTAGAAAGAAAAGAAGGAACACATGAGAATAAAATGCCTGTTATGGAATATTCAATAACAATTGGCATGTACACAATTAGGCCAAGTAGCATTGCTTCTTTAAAAAAGAAAACATAATGAGCATTGCAATAAATGTTCAAATTAGACAGGCTGCAATTATAGGAAGACCAATAGGACACTCTTTAAAGGTTCATAAAGCTTCCCTCAGGATACTTAAGGAGAATATGACCAAGTAAACTAATTGGTCTATATTTAGTTTTCTCATTCTAATCACAGAATTCTTCACTATATGTTCTTTTACTTTTTAATGTATATTATCTGGATTTGGAAAAATAACTAAAATACATGAAAACTGAAAACATGTATTCAAGTTTTAAAATTTATTTCTTTTATTTCCCAGAGGAATGAAGAAAAAAAATGTTTCAAGTAGGAACACATCAGAACACCAGTGGGACAGAATGTTTCCTCTGGAAAAATGGGGTACAACAAACTATGTATAAGTGATATCTTTGTTCTATTTCTGCCATTTTCCCCCTGAAAAAAATATGGTTGTTTATGCCTCCATAAAGTGAATCAGACTGGGATACTTACCTGGGTGGTTGTGGAATGGCTGAAGAGAAAAAATTATTGACTATAAGTGGATACCTGAATGATAAGAGGAAGTCTGGTTGTGATTGACAATTATGTATAAATTTCAAATCATGCCATATTCAAGGTAAAGGAATTTTTTCACTCTTGGGGCTTCTAACACATATACATCCTTTCTTTAGGTAACTGCCTTTACTGATGGAGGGCTAAAACTGTCTGCCATGCCTAAATCTAAAAATACTAGATACCTGTCTTCTGCCTGCAACTATCTAGGACCTGGGCTACATAATAGTTCATTTAGTGGTGAGGGCTGCAGAGAATCAGGGATAATAATAGCACCGTGTTTCCAGGCACAAATGGAAAATTAGGGAAATTTCTGAGAAGAAGACAGTATCAAAGAAACAAAGAAATAAGAACCACACCAAGGAAACAATTTCAGATGTGTTTGTGGCATAAAGACTTGCCTTAAAGGAAGTAATTTCGAAGTCCACTCTGATTCTGAAGGAATGACATAGTCAAAAAAATCTGAAAACTCACCTAAAAGTGGTTTGAGCAATTGAGACTTAAATACTCTATCCTATAGAGAGCAGGATGGAAGCTGCAGAAGCCACACCTTCCCAAATCAGCCACTTTAGAGGTAGCTGTGGAGGATGAAAATGCAGTTCCCAGAGTTGGGAGTTGAGATCTAAGAGGACAGTGGGCAAGTGAGTTCCCTTTAGAAAACAGAAGAGGAGTCCCTAAGGGAACTTTTTCCTTCCAGCATTTTCTCTATAGAATTCCATTCTCACTGTAAATCAAGGAAGATGTTTGTGTATTATTCACCTCATTTTTATAATGAATATTTTATTGTACTGCTTTTTTTCCCTACAATATCGCTGTCTGTGAGAAAAGGGGTATTGGAATCTTGCTTTAGCTTTCACAGACTACAGGAACAGAAAGGATCTCTGACAAATGAACCTTGAATTGAGTGCAGTTAGCAGGTGCACCTTGTGGTTATCTGCCCTGTGTACTGGTGGGCTCATGACTTGGTAGATTGTCAACAGTGGAATTTGGCACAGATGCCTTGTTGCAACCCAAAAACATGTGCCCCATTTTATGGATTAAAGTTCTTCCAGGAAACCTACTGCAGGTAACTATATTTCTAGCCCTCTTCATCCTTGTCCCTGATCACTGGAAGCTTGTGCCTCCACAAAATGATGTGGGAGAAAAAAAAATGATGGTTATAATTTCTAGGTAAATATAGGTAAGAGGAGCTGGGGTTGTGGCTCAGTGTAGAGCGCTCGCCTAGCACACATAGGCACTGGGTTTGATCCTCAGCATCACATAAAAATGAAATAAAGATTGTGTTTCCACCTACAACTAAAAAATAAATATTAAAATAAATAAATAAATACATAAATAAATATAGGTAAGAAGTTTTTGAGATTTTTCCTGGATTTAGAAAAACAACTAAAATGCATGAAAATTGAAAATGTGTTATTTCTTTTTTTAATATTTCAACTTTATGTCAATGCCAAGGGTGAACCGGCATTCAGGCAATGAAGGTGTGATATCTTGTATAAACCTGTAGCCTTGACCATTGGCCAGAAGTATAGGCCATTCCTACCTATCATCAATCAGAAAGAACATTGTTATTTTCCTCAATACAAATTAAACTAAACTTCTACTGACACAATTCACAGATATGTTGACATGATATTAACCTAATTAAAATATGTAGTACTTGATAGCAGAGATAAGTACAATGACTCACTATTTTTATTATCAGCTTGAACTTATATTGAATGAGCCTTCTAGCTAATAATAGTGATAACACATATTATGCTATTTTTTCATGAAACAATTTTGAATGTAATGTTAATATTATGTGCTCCCCCATCATTAAGTACCAGTCAGAATTTAGTCAGGAAAAGAATTACTATAAATATTAAAGAAAACATACACTTAATATGGGAATTTGAAATAAGTTGAATGTGGGAGAAAATAGGATAGTTAATATTTAGAATCTGGAATTACTAAGTCAACAAAATATGCTACACAAAACACATATATAATGAGGCAAAACAGAGCATGGAAAAAACTCAGGAAACCATTCAATTCTAGATGCTTAAGTGGCAACACAAAAGGGGAGCTTATGGAAAGATGGGGGGAGGAACCATCACTGTTAAGTCTAGTGACTGACTGGTGACTGATAGTTGTTGCCTCTGTGGCAAGCAAACTTCTGTGGTAACTACTACTTAACTAGGTCTTTGGCCAAGCATGCAGCAGTGAGTTTGAGATTGCTATTGGTCAGCAAAGCCAGTTGCCTGAAAGTTAAGCTACACATGAATGAGAAAGGGAGCAAGAACAAACAAAGATTCATGAGAGAATACTAATACTATATTGCCCTTCACCATGTAAGACCAAAATAGCCTTCTGAGAAAAATGGCCTCTGAAACCTGATACCTTCAAATCAGGTATGAGTTCCTCTACTAACTCTAATCTGGAACACTTTAAGAAAATGGATTCAGGCAAATATAAGTTTTCAGACTTACACAGGAACAAAATGACAACACAAAACCCAACACATCTTATTTTCTAGGTAGAAGTGATTTAATTTTTATTAACATATGACTTTAATAATATCTTCTATTTTATAATATTCAAAGTATTCCAAGACTATGAGATAAAACAAAACAAAAAAGATGGGGACTCCAAATCCCATTTGGTTCACAAAGCATCTCCACTGCCTTTTTTCTTCCTTCCTTCCTTCCTTCCTTCCTTCCTTCCTTCCTTCCTTCCTTCCTTCCTTTCTTTCTTTATTTCTTTATTTCTTTTTCTTGTTTCCTATTAAGGCTCAATAAAAAAATACACTGAAATACACACTCGTTTGAAGAGTTTTAACAAATGTATATACCAACCAATCATCAGCCCAATCAAAGTTTTTATCAACTCACAATTTCTCTAAGTGTCTTTTCAGTCATTGCCTCTTTCATCTACAGAAGCAAGAACTGTGTGAATTTTTATCCCAATAGATTACATTTTTATTCTTGAATGTCATGTAAATAGGATCAGTATATAGATTTTTAAAAAATATTTTTAAATTTAAATTATTTGTTTATTTTAATTTGTTATATGTTATGGAAGAATGCAATTCAATTCGTATTATACACATAGAGCACAATTTTCATGTCTCTGATTGTACACAAAGTAGATTCATACTGTTAGTGTCTTCATACATGTACTTAGGGTAAGGATGACCATAAGGATGACCATCTCATTCCTCCTCTTTGCCCTAAGTAAAGTTTCTCCATTCTTCCTATGGTCCCCCCGCATACCCATTATGGGTCAGCACCTTCATATCAGAGAAAACATTTGGCATTTGTTTTTTTAGGATTGGCTTAATTCACTTAGCATAATATTCTCCAACTCCATCCATTTACTTACAAATGTCATGGTTTTGTTCTCTATTAATGCTGAGTAATATTTCATTATATATTATATATATATATATATATATATATATATATATATATATATATATATATATATATATATATCACAGTTTCCCTACCCATTCATCTACTGAAGAGCATCTGGGTTGGTTCCACAATTTAGCTATTGTGAATTGTGCTGCTATAACTTTGATGTGGCTGTGTCCATGTAGTAAGCTGTTTTTAAGTCCTTTGGGTATAAAGAGAGGAGTGAGATAGCTGGGTCGAATGGTGGTTCCATTCCAAGTTTTCCAAGGAATCTCCATACTGCTTTCCATATTGACTGCACTAATTTGCAGTTTCACCAGCAATGTATGAGTGTGCCTTTTCCCCGCATTCTCACCAACACTTATAGTTATTTGCACTCTTCATAGCTGCCATTATGACTGGAGTGAGATGACATCATAGAATAGTTTTGATTTGCATTTCTCTAATTGTTAGAGATGTTGAACATTTTTTCATATGTTAATTGATTATATATCCTCTTCTGAGAAGTGTCTGTTCAGTTCATTGATCCATTTATTGATTGGATTATTTGGGTTTTGGGTGTTAAGATTTTTGTGTTATATATATATATATATATATATATATATATATATATATATATCTCCCCTAGGGATTAGTGTTGTACCTGATGTGCGAGTGGTAAAAATTTGCTCCCAAAATGTAAGCTTTCTAATTACCTCACTATTTCTTTTGCTGAGAAGAATCGTTTTAGTTTGAATCCATCTCATTTATTGATTCTTGGTTTTAATCCTTGTGCTGTAGAAGTCTTATTAAGGAAGTTGGGGCCTAATCCTCCATGATGGATATTTGGGCCCACTTTTTCTTCTATTAGGCACAGGGTCTCTAGTTTAATTCCTAGGTCCTTGATCCACTTTGAGTTGAGTTTTGTGCATGGTGAGAGATATGTGTTTAATTTCATTCTGTTGAATATGGATTTCCATTTTTTCCAGTACCATTTGTTGAAGAGGCTATCTTTTCTCCAATATAGGTTTTGGGTGCCTTTGTCTAATATGAGATAGCTATAATTATGTGGGTTTGTCTCTGTATCCTCTATTCTGTATTGCTGGTCTCTAGGTCTGTTTTGGTGACAATACCATGCTGTTTTGTTACTAATGCTCTGTAGTATAGTTTAGTATGTAGTTTTTATTTCCAAGTTATTTTATTCAGAATATTTTTTTAAAGTTTTTCCTTCTTGTTGGGTATATCAATAGTCTGTTCTTTTTTTATTCTTTCTTATTTTTCCATTTCTGCATATACTATAATTTATCTAATGACTCTATTATTAATAGATCTATGTGTGATATCCATATCTTTGTTTTTCTGAACAAAGTTGTTAAGATAGGCTTGATTTTACTTCTTGTGCTTTAGGAGTCTTTTTAAGGAAGTCAGTTCCTAAACTAACATGGTGAAGATTTGGCCTACTTTTTCTTCTATTAGGTGCAGGGTCTCTATTCTAGTACCTACGTCTTTGATCCACTTTGAGTTTTGTGCATGGTAAAAGATAGGGGTTTAATTTCATTTTGTTACAATATAGATTTTCAGCTTTCCCAGCAACATTTGTTAATGTGGCTTTCTTTTCTCCAACAAGTGTTTTTGGCACTTTTGTCTAGTATGAGATAACTGTATTTATGTGGGTTTGTCTCTGTGTCTTCTATTCTGCACCGTCTTTTTCAGTTTCTCTCTTCAGCTTTGTAGCTTTCATTGTAGAGGTCTTTTTCCTCTTTTGTTAGATTTGTTCCCAGGTAATTTTATTTATTTTGAGGCTATTGTGAATGGACTATAGTTTTCCAAATTTCTCTTTCAGTGGACTCATTACCCATGTATAGGAATGTGCTTTATTTATGAGTGTTGATTTTATATCCTGCTACTTCGCTGAATTCAGTTATGAGTTCTGTAAGTTTTCTGGTAGAATTTTTTGGACCTCCCAAAGATAGAATCATGTCATCAACAAATAGTGATAATTTAGTTATTCTTTTCCTATTCGTATTCCTTCAATTTCTTTATCTGTCAAATTGCTCTTGCTAGAGTTTCTAGAACTTTGTTAAAAAGAAGTGGTAATAGAGGGCATCCTTGTCTTCTTCCAGTTTTTAGTGGGAATGCTTTCAGTTTTTCATCTTTTAGAATAATGTTGACTTTGGGCTTAGAATTTATAGCTTTTATTGAGGTATGTCCTACTTTCTCTAGAATCTTCATACTGCAATCAAGAGTGGTTGTACAAGTCTGCAGTCCCACCAACAATGTACAAGTGTTTCTTTTTCCCCACAAGATTGCCAGCATTTATTGTTGTTCATATTCTTGATCCTTGCTGTGAGATGAAATCTTAATGTAGTATTGATTTGCATTTTAATGATTGCTGGAGAACATTTTTTTTCATTTATTTCTTGGCCATTTGTATTTCCTCTTTGAGAATTTTCACTTTGGTGACTTTGTGCATTTATTTATTTGTTTGGTATCAAGTTTTCTGAGTTTTTGGTCTATTCTGGATATTCATTTCTTATCTGAGGAGTAATTGGCCATGATTTTCTCCCATTCTGTAGACTCTGTTTTCATATTCTTAATCATTTTCTTTGCTGTTCAGAAGATTTTTAGTTTGATGATATCCCATTTACTGATTCCTGGTTTTATTTCTTGTGGTTTGTGGTATAGTTAAGGAAGTTGATGCCAGCACCTATATGATGAAGTGTTGATCCTATGTTTTCTTCTAGCAGATATAAAATTTCTAGTCTAATTTCTAAGACTTTGATCCATTTCGATTTTAATTTTGTGCAGGGTGAAAGATAGTTTTCTAATTTCATTTTTCTGTGTATACCTATCCAGTTTTCCCAGCACCATTTGTTTAAAAAGTATCTTTTTTTATATTTTTTATAATCTTTTTTTTAATATTTATTTATTTTTTATTTTTTTTGGCATACACAACATCTTTGTTTGTATGTGGTGCTGAGGATCGAACCCAGGCCTCCCACATGCCAGGTGAGCACGCTACCACTTGAGCCACATCCCCAGCCCTAAAAAGTATCTTTTTCCCAAGATATAGTTTTGGCACTTTTGTCAAATATCAGATGGCTATATGTATAAGAATTTGTCTTTTGGTCTTCTATTCTATTCCACTGGTCTTCATGTATATTTTGTTACCAGTATCATTCTGTTTTTGTTATTACAGGTCTGTAATATAATTTCAGATCCGATATTGTGATGCCTCCTTCTTCACTTTTCTTTCTTATTATTGCTTTGACTATTTTGGGTCTCTTACTGTTCCAAATAAATTTAAGAATTATTCTTTTCTCATTCTGGGAAGAACACCATTGATATTTTGATGGCAATTCCATTTAATTTGTATATTGCTTTTGGTAGTATGATCATTTTGAAAAATATTGATTTCGCCTACCCAAGAACATAGGATGTCTTTCCATCTTCTAAGATTTCTTTAATTTATTTGTTCAGTATTCTGTAATTTTCATTGCAAAACTCTTAATACTTTGGTTAGATTAATTCCCAAGTATTTAATTTTTTTGAGCTAATTGTGAATGGTATGGTTTTCTGATTTCTTTGTCAGCTGAATTCCTGTTTGAGTAAAGGAAAGCTATTGATTTATGGGTGTTGATCTTGTATCCTGCTACATTGTAAATTCATTTATAAGCTTAAGAAGTCCTCTGGTGGATATTTTTTGGATCTTCTAGGGAGAAAATCATTGACAAACAGATAGTTTTTCCTATTTATATCCTTTAATTTCCTTTTCTTGTCTGATTATTCTTGATAATGTTTCAAAGACTATATGGAATAGGAGTGGTGAGAGCATACATCTTTGTCCTGTTCATGAATTTATAGGATATGCTTTTCATTTTTCTCCATATAGCATGATGTTGGCTTTGGATTTGTCATAAAGGCATTTTACAGCTCTGATCTAAATTATTTCTTATCTTCCACTGGTTCAGAGTTAGTTTGTTCTTCTTTTTCTAAGATCTTTTTTAATTCTAATCTTCTTTCTTTGGGGTCCCTCTAAATTTTACTGTCAGCACTCAGTGCTATAAATTTTTCTCTTAGAACTACATTCATACTGTCCTAGAGATTTTGTATATTGTATCTTGTTCTTATTCATTTCTAAATTTATTGATTTTATGTTTTGATAAACCATTTGTGATAAGAGTATACTGAAATCAACCAGTATTATTCTCTTGCAGGTCTATGTGGAATTTAATGTCATGTAGTATTTTTTCATGTAATTGGGTGCATTGAAATTTGGGGCATAAATGTTTACAATCATTATAGCTTCTTGTTGGATTGCTGCCTTTACTAGGATATAGTGGCCTTCTTTGACTCTTACAATTAATTTTTGCTTAAAATCTGCTTTGTCAGATATGAGAATTGCTACTTCTGCTTGTTTTGTTGTACCATATGCATGGAATATAATCCTTTAACCATCAGCCTGTGGAAGTCTTTACTTATGAGTTTGTATAAACAGCACATAGTTGTGTTTTGGTTTTTGATACATTCTGCTAATTTGTTATTTTAATTGATGAATTCAGGACAATAACATTCAGCATTAGTATGGGTATGTGTTTGTGGTTTCCTGCCATTTTGTGTTTTTGCTATATTTTACTATGTTTTGGTTCTCATTTAATAGGTTATTCTTCAGTTGAACTTCCTCTGTTTGGGAGCTTTGGGAATTGTTTATTAGTTCCTCTGTGTCAAGTTTATCATTGTGTATTCTTTATAGTGCTTGCTTGGTGGTCATCAATTATTTAAGTTTATTCATGTCATGGAAAAATTTATATCCCCTTCACATTTGAAACTGACCTTTGTAAAGTTTAGTAACCTTGGCTGGCAGTTGTTTTCCTTTATAACTTGAAATATCTCATTCCAGGTCCTACTTGATTTAGGGTTTGAGCTGAGAAATTAAAGATGAGTCATATTGGTTTGTCTGTAAATGTGACCTTTAATATTCTTTCCTTATTTTCTATGTTTTGCATTTTGATTACAATATATCTTGGTGAGATTCTTATTTGACTTGGTGTATTTAGGGTACTGTTAGCCTCCTAAATGTGGGTGTCTACCTCATTTTTGATATAGAAAAAATTTTCTGTAATTATTTCATTGAAAAAAAAATTATGCCTTTAGTTTGTATCTCCATGTTCACTTTTATCCCCAATGATTTTCAGGTTTGGTCTTTTAATGTTGCCCAGAGTTCTTGCATATTCTGGCCATATCTTATATTTTTTTCCCTTTATTGCTTTCTATGTACTCAAGATCATATAGCTTGTTTTCAATGCCTGTAGTTCTATCTTCAAGGACTGGTGTTCTATTTTCTACACAATATAATCTGTTAGTGATGCCTTCAAATGAGTTTTTAATTTGATTGATTGTGTCTTTCATTTCTAGGGGTTCTGTTTGGTTTCTTTTTACTTGTTCATTTCTTTATTAAGGTTGTCTTTCATTTCTTGTAATTACTTCCTAATTCCTCCTTTAGATCTTCTTTTTGTTCATCCAGTGTTAATAACCAATTTTTATGATGTTTTTCTGAGTTTCTGTACACCTTGCTATTAGTGGTATCTTTTTTTGGGTAATTGTGGATTTGGGGAGAAATTCCTTTGACTGTTCTCTCATCTTTTCAAAGTCTTGATCTTGCATATCAATTGAGGAGGATTTCTCTATTTTTTCTTTTTCTTTCTTTTTCTTTTCTTTCTTCCTTTTTTCTTTTTCTTCCTTTTTTTTTTTGCACATGCCTTTTTGTGTGTAATTCTTATTTGTTCAAAAAGAGGTAAAAAATTATCTGTATTATTAGAATTCAGAATATGGGTTATTTGCTTCAAAAGACCAGGAAGGGGTTTCTGGGTTTCTGACAATGATCTAACTTTCAGTCTGAGTGTGATTTTAATGCCAAATGTGATCTTTGGGATAATTCTTAAAATTGTTCACATGTTAAGAACACTTTTTTATATGTTAAACTTAAGTAAAAATTATCTACATATGAAAGTATTCCAATAAAAAGTACCCTTGTTCTTTGGAGCATTATTTATAACAAAAAGATGCCATCAACATTCCTATTGACAGATGAATAATAAAATGTTATACACACAAGTACACACATAATTAAACATTACTCAGCCTTAGAAAAGAAGGAAATCCTGTCACTTACCTCAGTTGCTACAATGTGGATGAGCCCCGAAGACATTATATATTAAATGAAATAATCCAGGCATAGAAAGACAAATATGTCATGTGCAGAACCTAAAACTATGGAACTTATAGAAGCAGATAGTAGAGCAAAGGTGGGGTTGGAGGGAAGAGGAGGAGGTTGGCCATAGGAAGATGCTGGTCAAAGGGTACAAAGTTTCACATAGAACAATTTTTATATATCTATTGTGCAGCATAAAAACCATAATAACATATTGCATATTTGAAGACTGATAGGAGATTAGATTTTAAAATTTCTTAACTTACATGCAAAAAAAAGACAACCACATAAGGTAATGGATTAGGTAGATTATGATGATCAGTTCATAATGCATACATATATCAAAACATCACTTTAAGTACTGTATGTATGTGTGCATATATACAATTTTATTTGTATATCTCAATGGAATTGAAAAAAGTACAACTACTTAATTCAACAACTAAAATAATTATCTATCAAATAGACATCACAGAGTAAATAAACCATCAAGTTTCATATATTATATAACTCAATGAATAACTCAATGAACTATACAAACACATACACAAACACATATTTTCATATTCCATATTGTACTACATGTCGATGAAACTATATTGTAGAAAACATGCATGACCACTAATAATTTAAACCCTCCCAAACTTTCTCATTTTAAATGAAGTTAGAATGACATTTCTAACGTTCTCCTAATTGAAAGGATAGTTATAATGCTAACAATATTTGTATAAACTATTTGCAAAATATTTATAATGCAACACATATTTATTTTTGTTTGTAGCTTAAAATTTTAAATATATCAGTACATTTGAAATGGAACTGTATTTTAGTGTACTTAATTATATAAAATCATAGTTTTCTTTCATATTTGATTTAAAAGAAATACTTATGTTCTTGAAGAATGAAAGAACCATAAAATACATAGCTAATTTGATATATTAGTTTGAATAGTTTTTGTTGTGAAAATAAAACAATTTTGTGACTTTGGATGAGTAAAATACGCAAAAATATGTTTTGTGTTTCAAATTTCTAATTTTGAAATGAATAATAGTATAGCCTATGCCACCTCAGATGGCTCATGTGTGGAATAAATGAGAAATGATAAATTAAATAACGTAAAATTTATAAATGTAAATGTGATTGTTATTACCATTATTATATGTTTTTATACTATTTTATTTCTTTTTCATTAAAGGGAGAGTTGGGAATCCTCATCCTCTCAGACACACACACACACACACACATAGACACACACACACATACACACACTTATGTAAGTAGAGGGGGAATAATATGTAGATCTAGTTTTTTCTCTTTTTCTATTTTTGAAGCTCTGCTTTGCTCATTACCCTTCCATTACATTCCCTTGGTTTTCCTCCCATAGGGCAATAAAGATAAGCTTCTGTTGATAGTTCATGAATTTCAATTTATGTACCCAAGGGCAGGACTTTTTCAATGGAATGTCCCCAATGTTAGAATTTCCTGCTGATTGTGCTTTCAGAGAATCCATGTTTAACCTTCAGGCCAATATGTAAATCTCTTTTTGTTCCTTTAAACAGAAGACTGTGGGTGTTTCAAAACAGATATGTATTAAATAAGTGTTATTCAATGTTACAGACGTTAGAACGAAGACACTTTTCCAGTAACGTGAAAGAGACAGCAGGAATTTAAGCTGCCTTCCCAAGTGCATGGCCCTCAAAAAATGTCTACTAGGCAAAGAAAAACTGAAAGGATTATCTTACTTAAAAAGGGACATGCGGATGGGCATGACAGAGGCATTCAAATATGAATACAAATACAAATACATGGGCATGAAGAGAGTCATTCAAATACAAATCCTCAAAATGCTTATGGCAGTTTTCTCAAGCCATTGGGATTTACTTTTTAATTTCTACTTTCATAGAATTACAATTATTTCACAATCAGCATGTATTTTTATACAATTAGGAACTACATAAAGAAGTTATTTTTATAGTGAAAAAATAATTCTAGTCCAACACAATCTAATATCTTTACACTAAATAGTTTAATTGAGTTTTATTATGTATACTGTTTAAAGAATAATTGAAAAGAAACGACTTCTTGTGAAACATTGCCTTTCTCTTTTCCCTAGAGATAACCATGAACTGAATCTTATTTCAATTTCATAAGTACCTTGTTTTTTTTAATTGCTGGATTGCACATGAATATATTTCCAAATAAGAAAGTATTTTTTAGTTTTACATTTTCTGAATTTTATATAAAATGATTCCATCAGTATATATGTTTGCACAGCATTTTTCATTCAATCTAGACTGTGTGACTTATACTTGGATCTTTTCATTGTTGAACAATGTCCCTAGAAGAAATATAGTAGATTTTACCCCTCCACTCTACTTCAATAGACAAAGGAGCTCTGGGTTTTAAATTTTGTTTTGTTTTGTTTAATACTAAGAGTTCTGCTGAAGAAAATTGTTCTACAACTCTCCCATGAATATAAGCAAATTTCTTGGGCTTAGGAAGATAATTTAGAGGTATCATGGTTGCCTGGCATGCACAAGACCATGGGTTCAATCCCCAGCCTCAGAGAAGAAAGAGAAGCCCCCCCCCCCCCCGCGCAAAAAAAAAAAAAAGAGAAAAAAGGAAAAAAAATATATTACCTAAGGGGAAGGAATGTACTAGGTTATGGAATGTGTTCAATTTTGCACTTATATAATTCTTACAATTATATTTCCTTGACTTTACTGATTTTCACCATAATATTCTTTCTTGTTTCATTATCTTGTGATCTGCAATTTTATTGAACGTTTTTACTCTACATTTTTTGAATAACTTTATTAATTTTATTTTGAAATATTTTTATTACATATTAAAGGTCTTCCATTTGTCTAGCTTAATACCCATAAGCTATTTTCCCGTTATCTCCCTTCTACAGTTAAGATCATGCAGTCAGTATGTTTAAAATTTTTATTCATTATTTTTACACATTTTACATTAATTTTTTTCTAATTCTTTACTGAGATCTTCTATTTTATTATTCAGTATGCATGCATTTTTTTTCCTTACTAAATGTTTTTGCATTACTTGCTTTTATCACTAATATACATCATGTCAGAATTGTCCCTTGATTTGTCTCTGATACTGAGATATGTTGAGTACATTGGAATTTTATCCTGGACATTATGAATGTTGAATTCTGAAAACTAACTTTTGTTAAAATATTTCAATCCATCATGTTGTATTTGTTTTAACAAGGAGTTGATTCAAGGAGACTAAATTTGTAGTTCTGTTCCACCTGTAAAAAATTCCTTTCCCTAGTTTCTTAAGTCATGTTCTGAGATTGCAGAGTCCAGCTTTGTGGTGCTGTTTTAATAGTTTTTATTTTTAAGTTTCATTTCATCGTTTTCCTAATACAATTTCTAGCTAGTGAAATATTTTTTATACCTAGTTTAATCTGTTGTCTGTGAATCTCTTAATTGATTTCTTAATTCCAATGAGTATGTATCTTATTTGGTATCTTTCTTCTTACTTATACTTTATGTAGAATCTTAATGTATATTTTCATCTTCTTCTGTTAATCGCTTTAACCATTTAAAAATCAGTACATTGTGTTATTTTTCAGATTGTTTCTTTATTTTAATTCCTTACAGTTTTCACATCTCTAGTTTGTTGTTTTTCTATTTTTATGCTTTTTATAACTTTTTTTATGATGAGATTTTTTGGAATAAGAGTACTTATAAACAGAAAAATTTTCCAATGAGAATCCGAGCTTCTTATTTTATAGGAGGAGAGGGTAATAGTAGTCTGGGACCAAATTGTTTACATTAATTTAATGTTTTTTGTTTCCTAAGATACATTCATGGTACTAAAATAGATTTCTAAAATCTGCTTGGTTTGTATATTTGAGAATGTATATGTGTTTTCTTATTATAGGAAGTATTTTTCCTCTCTCAACTTAAAGCAAACAATAATAATAAAAACAAACAAACAAACAAAACAAAACAAAAATTTCCAGTATTCTTTTTCAAGAGTCAGCAACTATGCCTTATGATTTTGGATATTCATCTTTTCAAGAAATTAGTGTCATATAATGTTCTGAATTTCTTTTTGTCTTAAGACAAAGGCTTAACATCCTTTTTGTGTGCATGAGAACTCAAAACTGTAGTCTAGAGCATATTTTAGGGAAAAAAATCCCTTATCTATGCACCACCTAAAACACAAAAACTGTAGTGTGCTTTAATTTAATTTTATTTCTTTTGATCCAACTTGGAAGTTTACTAGCAATTTCATTTCGCTTATGCATATCTCTGTGTCTTTTTAATTTGGGGGTTCCATCTTAACTCTGCTTGTAATGTTCTGAAAATGAAATCTCAATGTGTACCTGAATATACATTTTAACTCTAGCTCAGTTTCTCTGAACCTCCAGGTTCATCCAAATTGTTGCAAATGAAAAAATTTCCTTTTAGTACTAATATTCTACTATATGTATATATCACACTTCCTCTTTTATCTACTCATTTGCTGATGGATACTTAGATAGGTTACATTTCTTGGTTATTGTAAATAGTGCTATAAAGAAATAAGAATGAATTTCTTTTGTTTCTTTCCTTTTCTTTGGATATATACCTTGTAGTAGGATTGCTAGATTGTTTGGTAATATTATTTTTAAATTTTTGGAAGAACTATGTATGGTTTTTCCATAATGACTGTACTAATTTATTTTTTTACCAGAAAGTTACAAGTGTTTCCTTTCCTGCTCACTTTCACTAGCATTTATCTTTTTTGTTTTCTTGCTGTTTTTTTTTTCTAACAAATGTGAAGTGATATATCATTGTGGTTTTAGTTTAAAATTTTTTTCCAGTGAATGGAGATGTTCAATTTATTTTTTCACATACCTGCTGACCATTTTCATGACTTTTTGAAAGAATTGTCTATTCAGTTCATTTGCCTGAATTTCAATTTATTGTTATCCTGCTATTGAGTTGTTTGAATTTCTTATGTATTTTGGATATTGACACCTTGCCAGATATATGATTTGCAAACTTTGTCTACCATTGTGTAAATTGTGTCTTTACCCTGTTGATTGTTTGCTTAGCTGTGCAGAATTTTTTTAGGTTGAACGTTTTAGTTTATTTTTCCATTTTTTATTTTTTTACTTGTCCTTTTGGATTCTACTGAATTCTTTGTTGGCCTAATGATAATTAATGTAGTTCTCCTATATTGAAAGTAAACAAATATTTCATTTGATCCATGTGTATTTTTATTCTTCTTTTTTCAGTTTATGCATAGTCTTTCTCCTTCAGATATTTGTTATAGCTTACTTCAGTCTTTGTGGTATTTAACTTGGTGGGTCAACTTCATTGTATTATGGTATGCCTAGATCACTGGTGAAGTGCAACTTCTGAGTTTATCCTTTGATTATCTGCAGAGCAGATGAGTGTGTGATTGGCAGACTGAATAAGGAAGGTCTGCCCTCAGTGTAGATGGGCACCACTGCATCAGTTGGGACCTGGATAAACAAGAAATGGAGGAATCAAGAGGACCTATTTGTTCTCGCTCCCTCTTTCTAAATTCTGGGTTGGGTTGTCCTTCTTTTCCTGGACATAGATGTCAGAATTCCACCTGTTCAATTGTAGAATATGGAACTTGTACTAGTCAACTCACAGGGACTCTTGGGAGTTTCAACTCAGACCAGGGGTTGAACCATTGTATATGTATACACAAACACACACATATAGAGAGAGAAGAACAGATAGATATAAAATTTATTATTATGCACTCACATTATCTATCCCTTTTGTCAACCTAAAAAAATGTTATAAGAGGAACCTCCAAAGAACAATGATATTTGGGAATAGTAGAGGACCACAATGAAAATATGATGCCATAGAAAACTGTGGACATATTCAAAGAGACTGAGGCAAGGGGAAATTTTTAAAGACAAAATTGAGCATGATTAAATCAGATATTTTGAAACAATAAATCCTAGAAATAATGATTAGTAACCAGAGAGGAATTAGTTCAAAATTGAATAGAGTGTTTACTGGCAGATGTCATTGCAGAAGAACTTTAGGAATAAGTGGTTGTGGCCTCTTTACAAGCTAGTGGTTCTGATTCTCTTTGTGATAGTTTCTATCAGGACACAGAGTTTAAGAAACCTTCCTTCAATAATGCCCTGGCTTCATTTCCTTGTTATGTTGTTGTTAAGTTTGACACCAGTACCTTCATTTCGATTCTGACAACTTTTGCCATTAAGAGTTTACAAGTCTACGTTGTCTCTTCCAATTATAATTTTCATTTCCTTATAGAAGAGAACTGCATTTTGTTTGTCAAAATTATTCATTATACATCTAGCTAAATAGAAGATGCTTGAATGTACTTTTAAATATTTTTAAATTAACATATTTGATGATAGTTTTTGATTGGTTGAAAGAGGTGAGTGTTTAAATGATATACCACAATAGCTTAGAGGAGTTGAAGGTCTCACATAGATAAATTTGCTATCATTTAAATGTTTCTTTGAAGCCTAGGAAGGGACATTAAAGGTAATGTATTAACATAACCATCAGTGAAATAATTTAGTAGGCCCTAAACTGCCATGGCTTTGATTATTGATGGTGAGATTCTTTTAAATTGATATATTTGAGTTTAATATGTGAATATAAATGTATATGTATGTAAAATCTATTTTGTCTGTGAATACACACACACATACACACACATGCACACACCCCTTCAGAATTTATTGTAGCACTACGTTAGTCCTTTGTACAATATAATACTCTTCTTAGAATCAACTCATTAAAATTTTTCAGGCCCACACTTGAGTCACAACTCATCCAATTTATAATGAAAGATAGATTAAAGAAAAAAAGAGAAATATGCATAATAGAGGGGAAAAGTCATTTACTAAATATGAGCAATTATTTTTCCCATTTATGTGTGTTCAAGTATATGTTTTATCTATTTAGTTTCAAAAATCATGATTTCATTTGAAGCTTTAGTAGATCAAATGCACACCTTACTCACTGTGAAGTGAGCTGTCTTATAAATTATCACATTAGAATATCTAAGATGTTCCTACAGGAGGTAAATTTTATTTTATTTATTTATTTATTTTGAGTCTTCCACAATCTCTGTATCCTTTTGTTTATCATTCTCTGCTCAGAAAGATGGCCACTTCATTTTCAAAGTAACTGAAAAAATTCCTGTCTCTTGAGACCACAGGAATCAT
The DNA here is from genome assembly GCF_045843805.1 of Urocitellus parryii. NCBI lineage: Eukaryota > Metazoa > Chordata > Mammalia > Rodentia > Sciuridae > Urocitellus > Urocitellus parryii. The sequence goes on from NC_135532.1 coordinate 151,924,827, forward strand.
AGAAAGAATAATATGGGAGTACAAATGTAAAATGTGTTCCACCTATTAATTGGTTTCTTTATGCATAATTTGTTTGGTGCTAATAAGATATGTAGATGAATTTACTTCTTTTCTTTCCAGTAGAAGTGAGAATGAGAAAATACAATTTAAAAAAAGAGAAGAAAATGATTTCAATATTATTCATGAATCCAAATCACATTGTTTCTGGAATGTCAAACAAACTTGAAAGATATAAATACCATATGAACAATACACATATCTATAATTTAACACCTGTCTCCCTTGGATAGGCTATGGCATTTTCGTGCTTATGTGTTAATGTAATATGTTTTTTCCTGCTATTTTTTTGAATAATCTGAAACAGAACTATGTGCATTTTAAACGTGACTGTCAAATGCTTGTGACATATGCAATTTTTTCCAATCAAACTTATTTCACTTTGCGTGCTTTCTAAAGCATAAATGTCACTGCATTGTTTAAATGTGATTATGGTACTAGGAAAAGGGAAATTGTAGGTTAATGTAGACATAATAAAAAGATTTAGTATCCAGTTAATACTTTGGTAGGAATATCTACAAGTGAGTAGGAACTTTGTTGCTATAATGTGTTTACAAGTTGCTGATAGAAGTAGGACAAGATGGGAACAGAAAAATACTACCCGGAAAGCACATTCCTTAATAATACAGGTGTCATGCCTCAAAGTAGCTAGAATATAGCTTGAAATATATAGTGAGCTTCCAAAAAATAGACTACTTTTCCTCTCTTCTGTCTTGCTCTTTGGGATTGTACAGCCCCAGATATACAGGATGTGTTTAAAGTATCACATTTCAAAGACAGGAGAAGGATAGAACAAAATTCCAGAATTAGATAAAAACATTTGAGCCTTTATAGACTTTGTGATCCTTGGAACTTCCCAGGAGATTGTTAAGTCTTAGTTTTCTTTGAAATGAGAATAATAATGGAAATAACTTCAGGATTACAATGCAGTTATACTTGTACAATGTTTACTTAAACAGTTTTGATAGAAATGTCAGCTATGTTTATTCAGTCCTTACCAAGTTCCTCTTGCTAAGCACACTATGCCATCCTCATAATAATGCCATCAGGAATATACTAGAATCATCCTTATTTCACAGCAAAAGAAACAGGGGCACATAAAAGATTTGGCCAAAGTCACAGCAATTATGGAGTAGTCAAGATTCGGCCCCAAGCAGTGTGACTACATTTTTACTCATTTTATTACATCGCCTCTCAAGTGAATGCTGCCCTGGCTTGATAGTCACCTCATTGTCTCTCACCACACTTCTGTAAAATCTTCCTTAGTGGCCCTCGCAGCATGGCCTCTAGATGTACTATTAGACATATCTACAACAACTCATCAGTGACATCTATTTTGCAGAAGCTTTTCCTCAAAGGAAAGCTAAAGACAAAATTTGCTTGACAACCCATTTTGTCAAAGGTTAATTTTAAATGTGAAGCATTGCGGAATCTTGTTTATATAACGAAGGTGTATTTAAATGGTATGCAGAAGTGGACAGACACTTTGTGGGCAGTATAGTTCCAACAGGTCAATGGGCTGAATCAATCTCTCTCTCTCTCTCTCTCTCTCTCTCTCTCTCTCTCTCTCTCTCTCTAACTCTATTGTATTTATTTGCTTATTTATTTTTTGAGCTGACCATTTTAAAGATAAACTTCTAGGTTAACATGCATAAATGATTGTGTGCAAACTCTTAACTTGGCCAAGGCAGGAGGTTGTTTTCTCACACCAGCTGTGGAAGGAGAAGAGAAGCAGATTCTTATTCCCCTTGTTTGCCTTGCTCCCTTCTCTTTTTTCCTAACAATGGGAGATGCTCCTGCTCCTTCTATGTTCAGTAACTCACTTCTGAAGGCTGTGGATCAGGGAAGGGTCTGAACCAATGGAAACACGACCTGTAGCTGTAGACATGAGATGCTCTCTAAACTTTTAATAATTATTTGCACTTCCTACTGCAAATAATGGGAGATCAACAGAACAATGATTTTGTGAGATCTTTCTCCTTAGTCACCACATAAAATTCTTCAGCAATTCTATTTCTCCCACTCCTATAGTCTTACTCTTTTCTGAAATAAATCCTCCTAAAATTAAGAATACTTTAATTTAGTATTGGGATATTCCTTTTAGTTTTCTCTGGATATGCTTCATTCTTTTTATGCTCTTCCTACTTTACTCAACTAAAAAATGGCCTCATCTCTGCAAAACAAATATTATCCCCTCTATCTTCCAAGTCCTTATTATGATCCGACCCTAATTTATTTGATTGCATTAACTCATAAATTATCTCTTTCATCACTGACCTCTTTTTAAATTATGTTCACACAATAATTCAAAATATAATGGTTCCTTAATGACTTGCTGTATTGATAAACACATATCTTTTATATATCTTATTTAATTATAGGTACATCAAATATTTTCAATAAGTAGTTTGTTGTTGAATCACTGACTATAACTTAGAAAATAAACCCACTGCTCTGATAAAGACAGGGAGATATAAGGATTTAGTGAGATGGAGGAAAAGGAACAAATGCCTAGTTATACCAAACATGTCAGTAACAGATGTTTTAAGATGGTAAAAGAAGGAGCAGAAATCCAAAAATGGGAGCTGTCCTAAACTAACACCAGTGATATTTTCCAACTACTGTAAAATACAACAGTGTTTTCTTTCTTCTTTGTGAAAGTTTGAAATGAATCTTGGACACATTCCCTTTCCACCTAGAAAGATGTTGGCACTCAAACCTTAACAGTTATTTTGTTTCAATTTGACAAAAGGGACAAAATCTTGTAAAGTTAATTTGCTTGTGATGCTCTACACATTACAGTAATATATTTTCTTTTTCTCATTTTGAATAAATTTTAAAAAATTAGCTAGTTACTTGAAATACAGTTATATTAATGCTGAGAATAATCTGTCAGTTCACTACATAGGGAGTATAAATATATCATCTCTTTATAAAAAATATCTTTATTTCTGTAGGTTCAGAATTTTTAAACTAACTTGATGTTCCCAGATTTGAAGTCTCACAGTCTTTTCTCCTAGCCTCTCATCTCTGCAAATGTCAGACTCTATCTATCTCAGCCATCTCTACTTATGTGCCTCATCAGATTTCCTTGGTCCCTTTACACACCTACTTTAAACTTCCTGAATAAAAATGCCACTCAAAGCCAAACTGCAACAGCTGTTTTATTTATGGTGTGGAACATATAAAATTAACTTTTTCTTGAGATTAAGCTCGAAGGCTTTTATTCTCTTGTTTCACACCAACACATCTCACATATTCTGTTTGAGATTTGCAATGAATTTTATTTTCTGAGGTCTTAGTTTAGTGCTAGATTGTTTCCCCATAATAATAGTTTGCTATCCATGACTACTGGACTTGATTTACTCTAAGAGTGAGATGAATATGAATGTATTAGTTTGATGACTATATACAATACCTAATATTGAGCAAGTTTGTATTGTCTAGTACTTTCATTAAAATAGAAAAATCAAGAAGAATCCAATTACACTACAAGCAAATCTTATATAATATGCACATAAGATTATTGTTAGAGATTAGAAGATTTTGACTGTCTCCTAGGATGTGTCTGAATCATTGTGAAGGCAGAGAAATACAGGCATCTTCCAATACCTATCAAGGAAAGTGTTAATGGTTTTTGTTTGTTTGTTTGTTTTTGGTATCAGGAATTGAACTCGGGTTTTTTTAACTACTGAGCCACACCCCCAGTGGGTTTCATTTTGAGACTGTGTCTCCCTAAATTGTTGAGGGCCTCACTAAACACCTTAGGCTAGCTTTGAACTTGTGATCCTCCTGTCTCAGCCTCCCAAGTTCCTGCATTAGGAAGTGCTTATTTCTGATGCTTTCTGAAATTGTTATTTACATTCCATTGAATACTACTTTTATCTTCTATATTATTCCTGGATTATCACTAAAATTAATCTCAATCCATAATATTAAGTAATAATAAGTTGATTAAAGCAGAATTTAAATTGCAAGAACAGAACGTGAACTACTACTAAATGATCTCAGACATCATCATACTCATTATAACATTATTTTTATGCTTTTTTTTGTTGTGTGTGTATGTTTTGGAGTAAAATTTTAATAGCAGAGATATCTCCATAATCACAATGATGATACTGGAGTCAATTAGACACATTTAAAACTCTTCAAAGAATTTCAGAAAGATACTTTTAAAATTTCTATGAGTACAGGAAAATGGATAATTTATGCAGGCTCTGGATACACCGAGGTTATTATAATCAGTATTAGGACATCAACTCCATTTAAGGAAATATTTATATGTTAGATTCTCTGAAGACAAGTTTTGAATATTAATTTATCTGTTATTTTAGGAAATTATAATATTCCTGAGATTAATGCAATTCTGTGCACTTTGATGTTTTGGTTTTAAAACAAAGAACTATTTGCAATTACTATTAAAGTGGAGACAACTTGAAATTACTTAAAATAATTAAGAATTACATTTAATTGACCTGCTTTACCTTAAAAAGAAAATGATGTGATTTTAAAAGTAATTTTTAAAAAAATAACAGAATCAAGTAGTGATTATAAGAATATAGTTTATGGAATATACACTAGAGAAGATGGATGCAAAGTTTTAATAAAAATTTAAGCAAATGTATTTCCTGGCAGCAGAGGGAGCTCTTATTATTTCTTGCAAGTACCCAGCAGAGTGGCATTCCACATGGAATTAATAATATTTTATGGACAACTCACTCTGCTTTTTTAATAAACCCTGTTCCTTGATGCAATCTAAAAGGCTTAAGCAACAAAATTAGGAGCTCTATACAATTGTGTATTTTATGTATCTGTAATGTCAATGACATACCAAGTTTTTACTTTGGGTTTATGTATAGTCAGCAAATAGATCATGTTGAGTGATACTTTAGCCTTCAATACTGTCTTTGAAAACAAAGTTAAATACTTCAGTTTGACAGAGAGATGCCTCATATTTATCAGGTGGGTTTTTGAATGTTACTAATGAAAATTTCATTGGTAGGCAAAGGTGTGAAACTAGTCAAAATTGTTCCTGTTTGTAGCAGAGATATCAATGTGAGTTCTTCTGATCTGTGTTCATTAAAATACTAGATATAATTATGGAATGGTCTCTATTCTCTTGAACACTGAATTGACTACCTAGCATCAAGTTGAAACCACCATTTCAGAATATCCTATATTTTTCACAATGTACATCCTATTTTTTCCATCTATGCTGATGTCTTTGATCGGTTTTCTTTCTCTCCTTTCCTAGAACAATTTATTTTGCTTATTCACATGGATGTCTAGCCAGCTATTAATCTATTCTCATATTAATAATGCATTGACTGGTGATAAATTTTCTCTTACAGGGAGGCAATGATTTACAAATTGCCTACTTTGTGCCTTCAACATAATTGTCAGCTTTGTATAGGGACACTTTTATCATGTGACCTAAGGTCAATTATTAACGCATCATGTTTAGAGGGCTTTTGAGTGTGTCCACCTCTATTTCAATCAAACTAATCTCATTCAATGCCACTTTATTGTTATTTTTGTTATCATTTTTATAGAACCTAGCTCATATGAAGTTGATTAGGACAACTGTATGAAAATAGTAGAAGATGCAAAAAAAAAAATCTGTGAGAGGCAGAATATTTTTCTGACCTGGAATGGAGCTCTTGAAAAATATGCCTCCCTCCAAAAGCAATCAATACCCTCTGAAGAGATGTGCTAGCTCAAGTACAACTTTCCAAAGTACCTCCCACCAAATTACAAACTGTGCAACTCCAGGTAGTGAAGGCCTCAACTGACCTTTGGAGGTTTGGCATGGTGGAGAGAAGACGGATTTTAAGAGTTTTGTTTTGAGTTTGAATCCTGACTCACCATTTACTACTCCATGATCTCAGATATGATATGTAATTACTCTGAAACCCCTTTTTCTCATCTGTGAAATGGAGGAATGTCATGGCATTTCCAGGATAGCTGAACAGTATAATTAATACAAATGATGCATGTGATTTCCTTACATATAATAGACACGGACTTAGTTATTTCAGCTATTTTATATTTCCTAGATGAGAATGTGACTCTTGGGTAAAAGTCATTTTTTTTTTTTTGTCCCTGGATCCACAGCCCTCAGCACAGACTAGGCAAGGCAACTTATGAAAGGATTTCTGGATTTTATTTGTTTCCATGGTTACTGTTAAGACTACCTGCTGTATATACACATACTTACTCATTTATAACGTTTTTAAAAAGAACATTGTTAATATAATTATATAATCTCTATTTTCTGAAGGAGACTTTTGTCTCTAGGGAAGACAGAAACTTGTTGAGAAATAAATCTGGCAAAAATCTTTCATGGATATTTGAAGATCAATGCAAATTATGTTACCTTAAAAAGACATACTTGAGGTAGAAGGACACAAGTTTCTTGAGAAACATGAGTTAATTGTAGGTGTTTTCTACATTGAGTGTCATAGGGGAAAAAGAAAGTGAGCAAAAGAGAAGAAAATAAATTAAATACCTCTATGATTTCATGTAGAGACAAGACAAACAAATTTAAACACCACCTGCAGTCTTTAGGTGTCAAGATAATTTTATTTATATTATACTCTACTGATCAAGATGCTGGGGGCATCAAATACACAATTAAAATGAGATAACAATAATAAACAACAATAGTTAAAACAGGATAAAAATCTGTATTAAAGATAACAAACACAGGAATAAGGAAGCCAGTGGTGGGGATCAGGGTAAGGAAATCCTTTTCATTCAAATCTCATAATCCAACAAATAATCTGTATTCCCTGCAATGAGTGTATGTTGTTTTGAGATCCAGTTTCTTGGTGCAGAGCCTGGCATTGCAGTTGCCTTAGTCCTCTCTGCTGGGGTTAGGAAACAGATCATAACAGCATGCAAAGACTCACATTGAGTGTAAGATATTCAGACAGCTCTGATTTACCATTATAACTCGTTACAGCTTAGCAGTGTTAGTGGCTGCTGTCATTATCATGCTGTTGTATTTCAAAAGAGCTTGAGTTGGCAACGCTGCTATTTCTATAAAAGCACAAAAGTGTCTCCAGCAACTTGAGGTATTAACAAGGCAGGCAGTAAATTGCTGAAATGTTGTGAAACTAGATCAATTGTTCAAAGATGTAATGTTCAATGATTGCCCAGTGTGTTAGTCAGCTTTGTGTCGCTGTGACAAATACCTGAGAAAAAACAGCTTAGAGGAGGAATGATTTCTTTTGGCTCATATTTTCCCAGGGTTCAGTGCATGGTAAGCTGGCTCATATTTGGGGGCCTGAAGTGAAGCAGAACATTATGGTGGAAGGGAGTGGCAGAGGAAAGCTGCTTAGCTCGTGGCAGCCTGGAAACAGACAGAAAGAGGGGAAGGAATGGGCCAGAGAAAAGATAAGCCTTGCAGGACATGCCACAGTGACTTATTTCCTCCAACAAGCTCCTACCTCCCAGTAGTCCCTTCAGATATCAGTAGATGAATCCCCTGTTTAGGCTGGAGCCTCTGTGATCGGATCACTTCCCAAAAGCTCTACCTGTGAACACATGAGATATTGAGAGGTATTCCAAATCCAAATCATCACACTCAAGAACTGCAGTTGAGAATGAAGAAGACATGCAGCTCTAATGTCTTCAGAAGTGTCTTGCGTAAAAAGGAGAAAGAATAACTCACAGAGGAAAGTATTGATATGGAAATATGTAAATAATCATGTTTTCTAAAACATAAGCCACCAGAAAATGAGGTTTTGAACCTGAGAGAACCTGTGAGTTCTGTAAGGTGAGATTTTAGAGAGTTCGTGACTTTGAATAGGAAAAAAAAAAAAAAGTACATCTTTCTCTTTAGCAATCTCTAATTAAAATTTATCATTTCTTTCAGTTATGAATGTAGATAAGATCATAGTGTGTAGCAGTGTCTATAATTCTGTTACCAATAGAAATTGTATGTATCTGGGGATATAGCTCAGTGGTAGAGTGTTTGCCTTACATATGCAAGTCCTTGGGTTTGATTTCCAGCACTAAAGAAACAAACAAAAAAAACAAAAAAACTAAAAGCAAAAAACTTGCGTTTAGAGATTATAATTTCATATTCGTGACAGTTTTTGTAGATATCTAAATATATTATTTGCCTCATTGTCAGTAAATTAATATGATATTTTTATTGTTGACTATAAAGCTTCTACAAGCTAAGCACTCATTCTACCACTGAATTAAAGCCTCTAATACCTGCACTATAATAACACCTTAATAAAGGAATATATATACCACTATAATATAAATTTCAATGTAAAATATACTCAAAATTGCATGTCAACCTAGTTTGTTTCTTTTGTGATCAATCATATATAATTTATTTTAAATGTTTAAGTAAATTATTTAGATAGACATTTAGAAAGCCACAGCTTTTAAAAAATTTTCAAAAATTCAGTGGCACTTAGAAAGTTAAGAATTCCTGGGTCATTGGTAGTAGAAATGTATTCTACAGGGCTGGGGTTGTGGCTTAGTGGCAGAGCACTTGTCTAGTATGTGTGAGGCACTGGGTTCAATCCTCAGCACCACATAAAATTAAAACAAAGGCATTATGTCTGTCTTACTACAAAAAAAAATACATATATTTTTAAAATGAAGTGTATTCTACAGAGGCTAAGCAAGTCATGTTGAAACAAAAGTTTACCACTAACAAATTTGAGTACATTTCAGAAACTAAGAGCAAATTCTGTGCTGACAAACAATCCCCTCTTTCACAACTCAAGCAAATTAAAGGTAGAAGATGCCAAATGGCATCTCCTCACATAAAAATAGGTCTGTAACATCACAGTAAATTATGCTGGAACAGTGCCTGCTTTGTAGGCTTCTCATATTAGATCTAGAGCAGCCTGGTTGGGTGGAGAGAGCACCTGGCATAATGTACACTATCTTCTACTAAAAAATTGCTATTTGACTTTGCTACTACCTAAATTTGGGGAACTTATTTCTTCATTATGTCATGAGGAGGTTGAACACTTTAGCTCTTTCAGATCTAACATTCTACTCCAGCTGTCTGTAGTTAGTATCCTGAAAAAAAATGTTTTTTTTTTCTTTCTTTCTTTTTTTTTTACTCCCACTATAATCAAATGCATTAACAAAGGGGGTTTCATTGTGATATTTCATTGTACTGATCCTTCTGTAATTCAAAATATTATACTTTACTTATCTCTACACTTTTTAGTTAGAATGATTTAGGTATTGACTATAGTCCTATGTTTCTAAAAACAGGTAGATATATCTTAGGACATTCTGGCTGCTAATTAACTCTTCATGCAGGTTTCTTCCAAGATCTGCTCAAAGTTTTCCCTGAAGAATTTTAGTTTCTTGTTCAGTACAAATTGGAAAAGCAGTTACTTTGAAGACTTGAATTTTTCAGATGGAATAAAATCTTAATATCTCTTAATTTATTGATAAGATGCTTTTTCTCTTGTCCTTTTCCCCTTTCCTTTTTATAATTGGGTAAGTGTAGACATATCTTTATCTCGAAACCTTGATAAATCAGAATTACTTTTCAGAGCTGTGATCTGCTTTTTCAAAAAGATATTTAGGGTCTTGAAAAGTTTTGAATGTGCATGTGAAGTTTACTTATATAACGATTTTCACATTTCCTATTAAGTTATGTGGCATTTTATGAAGAGACTCAGTTGAGGTTTTAAATTTCTTTTAAGCATATTGATAAAATCGATAGTTTGCCTATAGAATCCTATAGTTACTGAGTTTTTTCTGGAAAACATTGAGGATAAAAAACAGATAAAGTTAAGAGGATTTTTATTATTTGAAAAAAGTTTCTTCAATTAAAATTCTCCCATTAGCTCATATCAACTGAATTAAGCTGTGTTGAGGAGAGGTGCTGGCAGGAGGTTTGGTCATTTAACAGCAGAGCTGAAAGGGTGACTACCATGAGACATTCCCATTCCTGTGGCATTGGTGTCTTGGATAATGCTAATAAAATTAAAAAGCTGCCCATAAGGCTGGTAATGAAATAATAAAAAAACAAACATTGACAAGTATTTCTCATCAGTGACAGGCAATTGTTTGTATGGATGCCTTAACCCACAAATTGCATTCACTTTATTAATTTAGTGTTTGTAAAGCACTCTGAGTATGAAAGGAATTATATAAATGTTAGAAATTTTTAATGGACTCAATTCTTTTCTCAAAAGCTGAGTGTCTCCAGCTGCCCATCTTACTGGATTGCCCACTAGTACTGCTCTAGAGTTGACCTTACTAGGAGTTTGAGAACCAAACCTCTCTTTCCTTTATATTTTACTAATTATAAGGCAACCTTTTAAAAGAAGAAAAGAAAGTGTGCACATAGTAAAATAAATAAGTAAATGAATTAGAGGGGAGGAAGAGCCCTTATTATCACTCCTTTGCCCTTTCAAGGAAGGCTCTGAAGCCTCTGTTCTTTCTCCCCACTAGGACTGTTGGGGCAGAAGCCCCCATTGTTTATAGGGGCAGGGAAAGCAAGGCTAACTGCTGATGTGGTCTCACAGTGGCAGTCTTCGTATATGCAACACCTAATTAAATACAAAATGAGTTCATTTGGGTTTTGAACATCCTCTCTTTAACTGTGCTTTCTTTTGGGTATTCTTTCCAAAACAAAACTGATCATCCCTCTAATTTAAAGTTCCAGCCACTTTCCTTTTAAATTCTGCAAGTGGGAAAAATACATTCATATTATAATCATGAGTTGACTCTTTTCAGTATTTTAAAAATCCAGAGACACTATCTTAGCAGACTCAAAGCATCAGTATGATTCTTGAAGTAAAATACCTAAGCCTTAAAATATTCTACTGCAGGAGACTCAGACAGACAATAAAAATAAATATCATTTCAATGTAAAAATTAACTAGAGTGTAACAAATCAGAAAATGGGCTTTTAATTTTTCGTTTGGTAGAATGAAACATCCACTTAAAAAAAATTGTTGTTGTAGATGGACAGCATGTATGCCTGTATTGTATCTGTTTACTTTTATAAGGTGCTAAGGATTGAACCCAATGCCTCATCCTTGCTAGGCAAGCACCCTGCGACTGAGCTATAGCCCTAGCCCCAAATATCCAAATTTTGAAGTACCAGATCTCATGGTAAAAACAGTCATTTGAAAAAAAAATGAAATATGTACAATTCTTGATCTCTATTTTTTATGATTTGGATGTGAGATATCCCCCAAGAGCTTATGTGTGAGACAATGCAAGAAGGTCCAGAGGAGAAATGATTGCATTGTAAGAGTCTTAACCCAATTAGTGATTTAATTCCCTGATAGGGATTACCTGAGTGGTAACTGAAGTGGTAGGGTGTGGCTGGAGGAGGTGGGAATTGGGGTGTAGCTTTAGGGCATATATTTGCATCTGATTAGTTGAGTCTCTCTCTCTCTCTCTCTCTCTCTCTCTCTCTCTCTCTCTCTCTCTCTCCTTGCTGATCAACATGTGAGCCACTTTCCTGGGACACACTCTTCTGCCATGACTTTCAGCTCCACCTGGAGCCCCAAGGAATGGAGCTGGCTATCTGAGGACTAACGCCTCTAAAAATGTGAGCCCTCAAACTCTTCCTCCTCTACAGTTGTTCTGGTCAGGTCCTTTAGTCAACAGCAGTGAAAAAGCTGACTGAAACACTATTCATAAAAAATGAAACAGGGATAGAAAAACTTCTTATGATGTTTATTACATTTATGTAGAAATTTTATGAGATTTTAAAAACTTAAATAAGATAATATACTGTCAAAAGGAGTGATTGTGATTATTATGTAAATAAAATGCTTTTAAGGTGATACGTGCATTATAATTTACTCTGTAAAACTTGGAGTCAGGAGGGGCCTTACAACATTCTATTCTATTAAGAAAGCAAATTAGAAGAAAAATCTGAAATTCTCAGCTTACGTTCCAAAATTCAGATAAAAATCTGCTTCCCCAGCAGCCAAATCCCTCAGAAATAAAGGTTGGCTATCTGGAAATAGAAGTATGCTGAAAATTTTAAGGAAATATAACTAAAATCAATTAATATATTCTTTAAGTCCATCAATAGAAAACCTAGTTTCTTCATAATATAGTCACGTATGTACAAGGTTATAAAATCTTGGACATTAAATAAGATTAGAGGGTAGAGTGAGAGAATTCAAAATTTAATTTAAATCTATTCTCCATATTTAATAATATTTAAAAGGACAGAAAATTTTCTTCTGAATACTTTTTTTTTACTAAATGTCATTTTCTCTTGATCAAAAGCTGGATTATGTGTGTTTTCCTAGTATAGGTTATTCAATGCCAAGACTGTTGGCTATTAAGAATGTGGAATCTGGAATGAGAAGGACTGAATGTGTGTGGCACCAAAACTGGAGTAATGACCATTGTGAAAATTACACCTTGATGTCCTCAGCTGAAAGACAGAAAGCTGTGTGCTTTGGCTTCCTCATCAGTGAAGCAAGAATAACCACAATATCTATGAGATTTACATTACTTTTTGAGTCAAACACTTAGTGTAATACCAGGTACATGGGGAACTATATACAAATATCAGTCACTATTACTTGTGGGAAAGAGTATAGTAAATAGAGCATGAGGACTGGAAACATCATGAGTTTGTGGTCCAGTCCTAACATTTACTAGCACTGACATCTTGGCTAAATTATTTCATTTCTTTGTATTTTCATCTTTCTATTTGCAAAAGTAATAATAATATGGTCTTTTATTACAGAAAGGATTACCTATGTTAACAGATGCAATTCATTTTAAAATGTACCTTGGATTTGTTAATGCTATATATTAGCTAATAAAACATAAATAGCATTATCCTATGGGATATGGGGTTTTGAAATTTTCTAGACTTCAGTCTGACATAACTGGATTTATTCACTGAATTGGAGGAAACTGGAAGACACTAGGTTTGAGGAGAGATTAGTGAGTTTGATTCTGCATCTGTAAAGTTCAGCTCTCTTCAAGACATCCAAGTACAACATGAAGTGAGCATTTGAATAAAAAATGCTGGGAGTTTAGATCAGTCCACCAAACAGTTTAAATGAAAGGATGGTTGTAATGAGAAATGAATTACTCAGACACAGGTAAAAATTGAGTTCTTGTGTCACACATGAGCTTCTGGAGGACACTGCATATCCAAATTGTAAACACAGAGCTGTGAACTAGGACCTTCACATCTGTATTGACAATGCAAGCACAAAAATGAGAAAGAAAAGGAAAGAAGGAAGAAATGAGATTTAAGTTTTCACATTTACCAAATTCTCTACCTTTTATCTATTGTCATTTACATTAGATGACAATAATAGGGAGGTAAGGCCAATTAATGCATAAGCTATACTTATTAATAAAATTATTTCTAATGGGATATCTTTTACTTTCTTCTCTTACTTCCTCCTCCTTTTTTTGTGGTCTTTCTTTTTAAGGCTACAATCATGAATCATTTTTATAGATGCTTTTCCTTTGTGGTTACCTACTTATACCATATACTGCATCCTATTTCTCTCTTGTTAAACTCACCACTTGACCTTCAAGTTCTAAATATTTTACTTGCTTATTTCATTCTTGCATCTGATTACTGTTTTTATACCTTTCCTTGTACATACAAAGTCATGGTTTTATATGAAATCTTTTCATTTTTGCCCAACCTACACCTCAGCATTCCCAGTGAATCTTTACACAATGAGTGTTTCTAACTCTTCTTTGTTTTGAACTGATTTGTTTCCATGAAACTGGACCAGTCATGAATGCTTAAGAAACAGCTGATAATCAATTTCAGAAGAGCCAATTAAATATCTTCTTGCTTCTTATGTCACAGTTACATTTGCAAATATATCTTATTTTAAAATTGTAAACTCTTTGAGAGAAGACACTATATTTTATTTGTGTTTTGCACTGTGATGAATTCTTATTTAATACTAAATGACCAACACTGAATTAATTAAACAATGAATGTGGAATTTTCGTTGATGTGAGAAAAGGGATAAGAATTGGATAAGATATCCTCCTAAATACAAATAATGCTTAGTCATGGCTAAAACAACGTTACTAAATCTGAACCATTCTAACTGTTCCAGAGTGTCTAAACCAATGCCTACACTTTAGAAAAGAAATAAAACAACATTTAGAGAATCACTTACTATGTATAGAAAATATAGTATTTATCTGTTATATCAGAATGCCCTATCTGAAAGAAAACTCTTCTGTATGTGAGATAAAACAGTTGACCCTTGACTTTCTGAGTCTGTCTTATTTCACTTAGCATAGTGTTATCTAATTCCATCCATTTTTCATCAAATGCCATCGTTTCATTGTACTCTATGACGAGTAAAACATCATTGCATATATATATAAAACATTGTCTTTATTGTTCATCTGTTGCCAGGGACCTGGGCTGATTTGATAACTTTGTTATTGTGAACTGTCCTGCTAATAAACATCAATGTGCCTGTATCACTAGAGTATACTGATTTTACTTCTCTGAGATAAATACCAAGGAGTGGTATAATTGAATTATATGGTGGTTCTATTCCTAGTCTTTTGATGAATCTTCATACTGAATTCCAGAGAGGTTGTACTAATTTTCAGTCCTGTCAACAACATATAAATGTACTCCACCCCCCCCCGCCCCCGCATACTTGCCAGCATTTCTTATTATTTATATTCTTTTTTTTTAAAGAGAGAGTGAGAGAGGAGAGAGAGAGAGAGAATTTTTAATATTTATTTTTTAGTTCTCGGCGGACACAACATCTTTGTTGGTATGTGGTGCTGAGGATCGAACCCGGGCCGCACGCATGCCAGGTGAGCACGCTACTGCTTGAGCCACATCCCCAGGCCCTATTTATATTCTTGATGGTTGCCATTCTAACTGAAGTGAGATAAAATCTCAGTGAAGTTTTCATTTGCATTCTCCTGATTCATAGAGACATCAAACTTGTCTTTATATATTTTTGTTGGCCATTTGTACTTTTTTTCTTTTGAAAATTAAGAGCAACATTCTTATGGCTCATGATCTCTTTGGCTGTTCCAGGTCTTAGGACAAAATAAGGGCAAAAAGTATACGTGTTTTTTTTTTTTTTTTTGTGTGTGTGTGTGTGTGTGTGTAGAAAAGTCGCATGAAAATAGATTGGAGATCACTGGAGTAGTCAGGGTGAGGGAAAAAGGCAGGAAAAAACAGGAACATTGGAATGAAATTTCCCAAATTATGCTATGTTCATACATGAATATGAATATATTTCAGTGAATTTCACCTTTATGTATATCTATAAAGCACCATTTTAAAAATACAGTAATAAATAAATAGACCAAAGACCAGTAGAAAAGAGGAAGGGGAGCAAGAGAAGGATGTAAGGAGGAAAAGAGGAAGTACTGATGACTAAAGAAAATTATAATCCATGCATGCGTGATTATGTCAAAATGAACCCCAATATTACATATAACTATAATGTACTAATGAAAATATTTTTTAAAAAAGAATTTAAAATAACTCTTCTGACTCAATCAACACTGCAAACCAAACTTTCTTGCATTTATGAATAAAGGATCCCTCTTATTTTATTGTTTTAATTAATAGCAGGCTTTTTGTGCCTATACATGAGGATAATAATAGCAAAGAAGGCAACACATGAGAAAAATACAGACTATATATAATACTACCACCATTACCTTGCATTAAGTGTGATTGCAATAAATTATGTTTGCCCTCAAAATTGAGTCTTTGTCCCAGTGTTTCAGAGGGAAGAGCAGATTTATCCAATAGTTCCTGCTTTGCAATGAAAGGCAATCATTAGCAATTTGGTTAGATCACTTAAACTTATTTAACAGTCAGAAATGTTAAAGTCCTTTGGAGATTTTCTAGTTAATAGAATTAACCTATAGTGTAATTAGACATCTCTGAATTAAAGTCCTTTTTCAATAAAAATCCCTATGATAGAAATGGTCTCTGGGGATTTAAAAAAAAAACCTTAGTATTTACATTAGTGATACTTTCATTATCAGAACCACATGGTCTTTGGTCTTTAATCCCTTGAAGATAAGACAGCTGTGGAGACTTATAGGTTTTTCCCTTTCTCATCAACTATTTGACCTGATTTTTATTTCAATGAATATTGACTTTCATTATAATTTTCTAATATGAGCTTTAAGGAAAAAAACTATTTGCTTTTTCCTTATTGATCCTCCTTTTTCAAAATATAGGCATGATATAAATAGACACAATTAGGTTGAACATCAGGAAAGTCACTGCTATAGGAATCAATCAAATCACTGTCACAAACCTCATGGAGGAGTTACTGAAGATGAGCTAAATAACCTGTACTCAAACTTCATCTGTTCTTGGAAGTTTTCCCTAATTCTGAGAGCAGAGACAATTCCAGTATGCTCAGTAATATTTCAACATCACAAAGCTAATGATGAACTAAGAAAGTCTAAGCTCACTTATCTGTTTTTAATATTGTTTACATAATATGTAAGTACAAATATTTTTAATATTCTTTTTTCTATCTTTTTTATTAATTTATAGTATTCCTAAGAGTCTCCTTGTATCCTCAATTCAAAATTCCTTTCTGTACTATGTGGGCCTTTCTAGAAATGTTGAGCACCATATTGATGAATATACTGAATTTCTTTTATTTGCCATGGTAGGCCACATAAGTCACATTTTCTTTGTTGGAAGTCTTTCAAATTACATGTTCCTGCACCTGTTTTGTCTAAGAGAGCCCTATGTGGCTTATATTCATATATATCACAGTAACATAGACTATGAGATGGACTTTAAACTTGAAATTCATATTGAATTACAAAGTAGTTGTGTTTTTATCAGTGGATCTC
This sequence comes from Urocitellus parryii, assembly GCF_045843805.1. Lineage (NCBI taxonomy): Eukaryota > Metazoa > Chordata > Mammalia > Rodentia > Sciuridae > Urocitellus > Urocitellus parryii. Next base: position 151,941,714 of record NC_135532.1, read on the forward strand.
TGGGCTCCTTTGTATCTTCCCTGATCACTCAGAACACAAGTTCACATGGCCCAAGCACTGTAAACAATGAACCCTACACATTTTCTAATGCTCCTTGGGGTATAAGGCTGTAGTTTCTATCCTCTGCCTTAATCTTTGTGGCTAAATCAGCTGTATCACCCTCATCTGGACTTCTGAGTTTCTTTTTTTTTGTGTGTCTTAGATATTTAAACATAGGTTATATTTTACAACAAATTTATAATCCTACACAGTATCTTTATTTTACATATTTTGTGTCCTCATAATGATTCTCATTTGAACCTCAGAGTGTTTGCTGTGGACGTGAAGTGAAATAAATCATGTGAAGTGTTCTTAAACTATAAGTGGCTGTACAATTGCAAGTCAGAGCAGTATGTATTGACTGCATTTGGATATATAATAGAAAATTGGTTTTCCTCATTAAAAAGTATCTATAATAAAAGTAAGAAAATTCACGCACATTCAGTTTGTAGAATACATCAGAAATTGTTATGTTATTTAATATTGATGATTTGATGAAGAATCTCTATTTCATAATGAAGAAAATAAGGTTTCAAAAAATTAGATGATGTCTTAACTTTTTGGCATAGATAAATGTTCTTGATTCATTCTCAGATCTATTTACATTTATTATAATTTTTGTTCTTCTACCACATGGTATAAGTTTTAGGATTATTTTATAAATAAATATGTAGCTTGTGAAAATTTTTATATCTTCACTTCAAGCATTATACTATATAAATTCCTTTCTCTATGAAACAAAGTGAGTTCTAAATGATATTGTCTCCCACTCTAGTAAGGATATAACTTACATAGAAAGGAAAGATTATATAATCAGCCTTCAACCACATATTCCCTTAAGAGTTAGCTTCTGGAGTCATTTACAGTGATCTGTTGTTAATGCTCTTGGACTCATCTATGGAAGCACATCTGTAGCCTATAGACCAATGACAAAAAATATTTAATAATGGAATTACATCTTTTTCCCCTTGCCTTGCTGAGTACTGGGCATATAGATGTCATTCAACAAGAGAACACTGAATAAATGAGAAATTGAGGAAACTGTGAAGGAATAAAGTCAGCAGCATATTATAACTTGTATATTGTGTCTATCATGTGGGGAACTTGGCTGCCATTTTTGATCATTAACTACTGAGTTACTTTAATGACCCATAGAAGGTCTTCTAGTTTTTGAGATTTCAACTTCTCAACGTCTCACCTATTTAATTATTATACCTCTAAAGTCCCCTCCACTTAAAATATTTTCTAGTTCCCTAGATTGCCCAAACTTAAGCTAACATTAATTTGTAATGAACTTCATCAAATCTGATCAATAGTTTAAACTGTTGGCTGTGTCTCAAAGTCCAAGTTATAATATATCCTGGGTCACCCTTCTCTGTGCTTTTATTTGGCAAACATACTATATTCTTATAGTTTGCTTATCATCTCTCTCACCTCTCCTTAGGTGCTGCTGCTAACAAAGACTTGACTTTACGAACATGAACAAAAATGAAGACTTAAAGAAAATATAGATCACATTGTATTTTTCAAACACTTCAGGTTATTTTATAGTAAAAAAAAAATCCTTTCCAGAATCATAGTGTCTTAAAATAAGACAAAAAATAAAGAGCAACGAAGGCCTGAGATTTTGCCTTTTTGTGTGCTAACAAGAGAGTCTACTACAATTTCAAAATTCTGGCAGAAGATTCGGAATTCCTGGCAAAAGATACAAGATTCCTAGGTCAGAGATGGAAGGTATTACCCAAAGGACAGCAGGCAGAATAATCTACATGTTTAATTAGTTCCCTTTTTTTCTGAAATTTCCTAGAAGATGACTGCAAGTATCTCATGTTTGTGCAGCATACAAAACAGTTCTATGCAATGTTAGAAAGCCCCAGACTTATAAAGGTGTTCCAAACAATTGTTGGCCTAAAAGAAAACACTATTTTTATTTATTTTATTTTATGGAGGGAAGGATACCAAGGATTTAACTCAGGGGCACTCAGCCACTGAGCCATATCCCCAGCCCTACTTCGTATTTTATTTAGAGGCAGGGTATTGCTGAATTGCTTAGTGCTTCACTTTTTGCTGATGTTGGCTTTGACCTCATGATTCTCCTGCCTTAGCCTCTTGAGCAACTGAGATTACAGGCGTGTACTACCACTCCCAGCTAGGTGTAGAGAGCTATATGTGGGCTGTGTGTAGACTATACTGCGAATTGAAGCCTAGTGAATAGTAGAATATGGTGTCTTGGAACTTCCAGGGGACATTTCCTCTGATTTCCCAGATACATTGTGAGACCTATTCTGCTCTGCCTGGTCCCACACAGCATGGAGATGGAGTGACCTGCTGTGGCCTCACAGCCCCTCTAAGATGGGTATGACCTTCCAAGATGCCAATCAACCTGCTGATTGCAACACTTCAGGAAGCAAGGCTCCACCCCTAAGACCTCATCCCTGACTTTGATGTACCTTCTTAAATAAACAACAGGAGCCACAGGAGCCATTTTTAATCGTCTAGCTCCAGTTCCTGTGTGGACTGGATCTATCAGGTCTCCATTTTAAAAACTATCTTTTCTGAATCTTTGTCTTTTGTTCCTTCCTAATTATTCTGGACTTTAATTTCTTAGGAAGTTTATCCCTCCAAGCAGGCAAGAATTCACTGGTGAGATGCTGGTCACCCGGGGATGGCTGGGGAACACACACTATTTTTATTTTCTGCTCAAGACAAAAGTTTGCCTTTGTTCCAGAGGGAAACACTACTTGAATCAACTAAGAATCTTTGTTGTACAAAATCTTTGAAAGGATGTGATGCCTAGGACAAAATCAGTCACAAGACAAATAGAAACACAGAGAATCTTCCCTTGATAATACAGTTTTCACTTAAGATACTTGTCTATCTTGGGGTGAAGACAGTATTTATTTAGTATAATAACTGAGGCACTAAGACTAACAGAAGTTTTGTCTACTTACTTCTGTTCCAGAACTGCAAAAAGAGCATCCAGCAAATAATGACACTTTAATCTTCTACTTAGAAGAACCACATTCCAATTTTATCTAAATGTTGTTGTCAAAAAAAATCACGTTTATAATTATTTTTCTACTATGTACTTAAAAGAATTTTAAAAGGAATTTTAAAGTATTTAAAGTATTTTAAAAGGAATACTTGGTGATCAGCACTAATAATGGCAACAGTTGAATTCCAATGAATTAATGGCTGCTATAATTTGGACATGGCTTAAGTATGTCCCCCAAGGATTCGTTTATTGGAAGCTTGGTCCTCAATGTGATCATGTTAAGAGAATTTGGGAACTTTAAAAGGTGTAGGGTAGAATGAGAGGAATTTAGGTCTGAGGGTATGTGCTCTTCAAAGGGATTACAAATTAGTCTGTGGCATCTCACTTGGGCTTCCTGTCTTGCCATCTGATCTCTCACTTTCACACACATTTATATCATAATGCCATCCACCATGAAGTGAAGCAGTCAGGTAGCCCTTAACAGGGCCAATGCTCTGCTGTTTGGACTTTTAGCTCCCACTCAGAAAATAAATAAATCTCTTTTCTTTATATTCATTCTTAGCTATTTTGGTACAGCCACTGCAATTGAACAGACACAGAGAATTTAAAATTAAGTAATGGACTTAGGTTGTAGAAATTTAGGGAAATAGATTAGAAAAGGCTAAAATAATATTGACAGAACAGTAAGGAAGATTATGGGGAGGGTTCAGAAGGCAGGTCGACCAGGAAACTAATCTCAGATATAAATGAAGAACTGATTTAAAAAATTGAACTAAAGGTGATCATTCCTATATCACTGAAAATAACTTTTTAATTGATTGATTGATAGTAGAAATTAAACTCAGGGGGACTCTACAACTGAGTAACACCTCCCAGTATTTTATTATTGTTATTATCTTTAAATTTTGAGACAGGCTCTTGCTAAGCTGGACAGGCTGGTCTGGAACTTGTGAACCATCTCCTTCAGCCTCCCAAGTATTGTGTCCAAGCTTTTCCTTTGTGAAAGCCCAAACCTAAAATTGATGGACTGATTTATTTATCAAAGGAAATTTCAAAACAACAAAGCACAAAGGCTTCAGCACAGACATTATTGAACACTTTTCATCAGTTTTAGTGACACTCAAGAACAAAAGCAACTGGAGTGGAAAGATTTGGAAAATTCACATTGTGACAAAGGAAGGAACAACACAGCTTATAGAGATGCAGATGAGAAACCCAGTTTGGAAGGAGGCAGCTGAATTGCTGCCTGCTAAAATGATTAGAATGAATTAAAAGAATCAAGTGCTTTGCATCAAGACAATAGCAAAGAGCTCTTGGGGACATCTCAGAAATCTGTAAGGCCACTTCTTCCATTGGGTGGGAATTCTAGGGCAAAATTATTTCACAGAAGGGTCCTGGGTACCTTCCATTGACATGTGGCCAAGAGCTCAGAGATTCTGCTCCCCTCTTCCCAGGTGCTTCAGTCAGTGTTCAAGTGGGCCAAGGCAGTGCTTGTGGTGCTGGCACCAAACCTTAGTGGCAAACTCAGGGTGTTGATTTTATAGGCACATAGAATGCAAGGATTGTAGAGACATGGTGGCTTCCATCAAGATTCAAATGAAATCCTGGGAGTTCAGGCAGAAATTTGTCCCAGGATCAGAAACCCTGAAGAAATTTTCACTGGGAGACTATCTACTGGAGTCATGGAAGTAGATAGAGCTGTAGCTGGGATCTTAGGAAGGTAGAGGAGCCACTGATAGGCACAGCCTGCTAGGGAAAGCAGTAGACAGCCTGCAAAACCTGGCTGAGAGAGTTGTCCAACCAGCAAGGCCATAGTGCAGGGTTCCCAAGGCCTTGGGGGCTCAATGCTAATTCTGGATATGAAGCTTTAAATTTTAATGTCTGCTCTACTAGGTTTGGTTTCAATTTGGGCCAATTACTTCTTTTCAGGTTTTTATTTCTCCTTCTCTAATAGGAATGTTAACCCTGTTCCTGTCCTGCCGTTGGATTTTGGAAGTATAAAACATGTTTGTATTGTTTTTATTTTTGTTTTTGTTTGCAGGAGCTCATAGATGAAAGAGTTTGTCTTGAGTTTCAGTTGAAACTTGGGACTTGGGCTTTTGAGTGGCAGTGGAAGAAATTAAGTTTTTGGGACTATCAGGAAAAAAATTTAATGCATTTTCCATTATGTGATGGACAATGCTATAGTTCGAGTTGGGAATACTGGAAGTTCTGGGCATCAGAAGCCAAAATAAACATTTGGAGACTAATCAACTCTGTCAGAAAGGCAAGAAGTTTACTTCCATGCACAGAGGATGCAGAGCAATGAAAACCAAAAGCAGGTATACTGAGTGGCAGTCTGTTTGGCTTTTATACCTGACACAGGGGGACTAGTTCATTGCCCATTGGTCAGGGCTGACCACACAATATTTTGCTTAAACAGCTATTGAGGAAAGAGAATACTTAACTGCTTCTCATTGGGCAGGCTGACTTCACTATTTCCTATTGGGTTATTTTTTAAAAAATGTATCTTTTAGATGTCTTCACCTCCATTTGGTTCCCTTATGGGGCCCGGGGGCCGGGAGTCATCCTGGGTTGAGTGACTTTGGCATATGCGTAGTTGTGTGTCAGGTCAGGCTCCTTCCTTCTCACCTCCTTTTTGTCAAGGGACTGTGAATATTTATGCTCTGGTGGTAACTGCTTATAACTTTCTATTCTGCTCTCCCCTACAGCTGCAAATTTTACATCCTAAGTCATTTTACATTTAATGTTAAAAACTGTATTCTAAAAATGAACCACTGGGTTTTTCTATTTCTCACATTTCAAATATGAAATACGTGTGTACCTTAAGGTTTCTTGTGTTGCAAGCTGGGTTCTCAGTGTAGTTCTTGTGGGACCAAAGTTCTCAATATTTCATTCTGGCTGTTTCAGCATATAAGCTCTCCCTCCTGTACACATTCCTAGCATGACGTAATTCACGATGATCTGATCCAGCCAGATGCCCTCCCAAGATCTGGTCCTAGTTGTAAACTAAACATTTTATCTTTATAAAGTACCTAGTTTCAGGTATTTTGTTATAATAATAGAAAATCCACTAATATAATGATCATACCAAAGTAATTCTAACCAATTTTTGCTTGAAGATCTTAACCACAATGATCTGTCCTCAGGTTCTATGAATTGTTTGAATAACTATATTATTATATGATTTAAATCTTTTAAAAAGTCTTACCTTTTGGGTAAATAATTAACAATATCTCAAGATAATCAGTATGGACTAAACATTTTCTAATAATTAGAGTCAAATGGTGGCTAAAGCACTATGATGACTATCTTCAAAGAGCTTATATTTTAATGGAAGGAACAAAATGAACAAGCAAAGAAACAAGAGAATAATAGCTTGTAGTATGTACTAAGGAGAAAACAAGCACATTATGATAGAGTAAGAAGAAGAGTGACCAAATGATTTCTATGCAAATTTTGATAAGAAAGGGTGGTTCAAAATGTTCTAGGATGAAAAACATAGAATATAAGTTTCCAAATTGGGATGCTGCTGGATTTAAAAATATTAATCCAAGATTTGTGTGGCTCCATAATTGCCACAGTCTGGCTGGGCACAAATAACAGGGAGGTCACGAGCCACTTGTAGATTCAAGCAGGAACGAACTTTATTTTGGAACCCATGCGAACACCACCCACGCAAACTCTCCAGGAACACCGCAAGAGCTCAACCAAATTCAACAGGAACTCCAGGAGAACTCAACCATCACCATCCTAATGGCTCGCTGGCGCCACCTCTCAACCACTCCCCGTGGCAAAACGCCAGGCGCCATCCTGACCTGGTTGTGGCTCTCAACACAGAATGACCTTAAAAATTGGAAAAACCTTGGGGTATTTGGTAAAATAAACCTTTAATGGGAATAAATATATGTTTTTGTACACTTTTTTATGCCAATCAAGAGTTGGGATAGAGAGGCTTAATCATTGTATGTGTGAAAATTATCTTTGATTTTGATTTTCATAAGAACAATATGTTTTGAAATGGAATATTAGAAATTTGACTCAACAGTAATATAGATATGTGGAAGAAAAAACAAACCATAGTTCTATGCTTCATATTGTGATATGCCTCATTCAGTTCTAGGAAGATAGTTGCTTTTGTGAAAAGCTAGACATGGTCCAGCAGAATGGCACTACACAAGGATGTATGTGGTTTCTCTCAGGCCTGTACCAACCCTTAGAAGATGCTTAGAAATGCATGAGGACTGTATTATTATTGTTAAAATGAATTATAAATGCCCCCTTAAAATTTAAAAAGAGAGGAAGGAATTGCTAAGTATCCAGCATTGTAGCAGAGAATTCTACATAATAAATCTTTGTCCATGTCAAGATTCCAGTAATGTATCCCATGAGAAATATCAGTATGGAAACAAATAACAGACAAATAACAGAAACAAATAACAGACAAATATAAACATAACATTTTAGTTTACATAGAAAGACCTATGAGCATTTAGTATGAGAAAAGTCTTAACTGCCATCTCATGTCCAGGACAGTGAAGTAAATAAACCTCATGTGTAGCAACAGTTCAAATAAGGTTCATAGAAAAAAGTTACTAGGAGGATTAGGGGGGAATAGCAGATTTGACCACAATATGTAAAAGAAAAATCTTAAGGTTTATAATCAGAAATATGACCTGGAAAAATGGTCATTTTTAACTCATTGGCTTTCTTCTGAAGATAACTAACCATTTTATCAAAGATCAACTTACCTTTCATTTGCTCAGCACAAATTAGAAAAAAAATGACTTTGTCTTCCTATTTTTGAGACTCTTATAAACCATTAAGGTCAGCTATATTTAAAAAGATCTATTCCTCTGCATTTAAATTCTCCGACTAGCTGCCAGCAGTCTTCTTGGCTTATAGAGGGAAAAAAAATTCAGTTCCAGTTCTAAAATTATAAGTCTATATGTGATAGTTTGTATGTCTAGAATAACGTCACTTATATAGACTGAATTTTACTAGGGGAAGTTTAACTACTACTTGCTATTTTCTATTTGATATTTGGACCAGTCACAATGTTTCCTTCCTGCCATTCACTGTGGTAATTCTTTTTCTTTTGCATTTTAAAATAATTTTATTTTGGTATTAACTTTTCCTTGACTGAAAACATGTTGCTCTGTAAGATTTTAACAACTGAATTGGAGTAAAGAATCCACGAACTAGTCCTATACCTCATACAATGGTCAGTTCATTTTAGGTGCATGTATTTGTTGAATAGGTCTCATTATGTCCTTATGAAACATAGTTGAAACAAGCTGCTTAACAATAGAGTTTTCTCTGGTACTTATGGAAATGCACTAGCTTTGTAAGTAAATTATAATAGTTTGAGTCTTTATAAAATTATTTGTAACTTAATTATGGTTCCTTAATTTATGTTTAGAATTTTTCATTTTTACATAATTAATGTCCTCTTTTAAAAGGTTTCCATAATTATATTGTAAGAGTAAAAGAAATTGAAGTTAAAGTGTAAAAGTTAAAGTGTAAAAGACCTGGCATTGTAAAGTTTCCAAGCTGCAGGGCCTGAGTTAAAAAGTGAAGGACCAGGTATTGTTAAATTCCTCTGTTAGGACAATACCCGAACTGCCCAGTAAATATTCCTCCTGATCCTCTGGCTGTTTAATAGCTAAGGGCTCTGAGTAGCCCGGCACGTAGGCATCCAGGCCCCAAAACCAATCAGCTTGAATGTGTACCCCGCTTAGAAGTGACCAATCACCCCTGCCCAGACTGTTCCCGCCAATGAATGTACTAAATCATGTCTAAGAGTTGTTGTTTAATTTTCCCTGCGCCTCATGATGATTTGTTCTGATGTATGCAAAGCCCCCGCCCTCCCCAAAAAGTGTACTTAAGCACTGCTTAACCTCTGCTCAGGGCTCTGGGCTGCTCTCGTTTCTTGAGCGAGCCTGCCTGGAGCCTCAATTCAGCCGCGCTGAATTGGATCCTCAATAAACTCCCTCCTGCTTATTGCATGAAGCCAGTCTCTTGTGGTCTCTTCCTCCGATGTTTTGCCAGACCCTTACAATATCTTATATTGATTTTTCAGCTAGAATAGTACATATACAAATAGATTGATATATTTTAGCCTGATTTACATACAAAAATACTGTATTCTTTGTTTAACAAAATGGATTTAATTGTACAAATTGTTTTTTTGTGTGTGTGTTTTTAATAAATATATTTTTTAAAATTTTGAGTTGTTATATATGACAACAGAAAGCATGCAGTGGAAAAGGGGAGGGAAGGGAAGAAAGCGGGCAGAGGGGTAGGAAAGATGATGGAATGCCATGATCATCATTTCCTAAGTACATGTAAGAAGACAGGAAGGATGCCACTCTACTTTGTGTACAACCAGAGATATGAAAAATTGTGCTCTATATGTGTAATATGAATTGTGATGCATTCTGTGGTCATTGTGTTAATTCTTAATAATACATTTGACTAATTACCATTCAATAATTACTCATGCTATTATATAAACTATTGTGTCCCAAACAATGAGGGATCAGATAACTGCACAAAGGTGGAAGCCACTGAGAAATCAAAAGTCTGAAATAATATTTAGAAGTAAAGACAAATACATTGAAAATAGATTCACAGCTGGGGCCGGGTGGGTGGATGGGACCTGATGGGTCTGATCTCTAACAAAGGGAAAAGGCTCCTGAATTCTATATTTAAAGAAATTTCATCAAAAGCATTTTTTGTCAGGAAGGGTTCTTCAAGGTAAACAAGAGGGAGAGGCTGTGGGAAATTGGTCAGATTGCAGCCTTATCACTCGCACAGTCATTCTTTCTCCTTCAGCCTGCTGATGCCTCAAGGTTACTTGGGCACTGGTATCTCTTTCTGCCTCGGGGCAGCAGGCATCTGAATCCAAAGCTATGGAACCCGTAAATTCCACACAGGGCATGGAATCTGCCCCATTAACAGCAGCCACCTGCAAATGGGTGTGTCTTGTAGCCCTGTTGAACTGAGAGAAACCCATAAGCGCAGCCTAGCTGTCCAAGGCTATGGAGTTCAAAGCAATGATTCATGTGTTGCTCCTGACAATAGACTTGATTTTCATTCTATTTTTGCCCAGAGTTTGACAACTAACAACCTCCGTGAATTATGGCTGTGACAGCCAGAAGCATTAGCTAAGATTTGCATTATGTCATTAGTTTTAAGGTTTTTATTAAATTAAGCACTTATGATGGACAATAATACATAGAAGAAAGAGACAGTCTAGAAGAAAATGTTAAGCAGGGTTTGCTGTTAAAGGAATCAAATGTCTGAATGTCAAATGCCAGGTGCTAGAAGTGACAAAAACTTGAGAGACAGGAGTTGGTGGGAAGCAATATGGTTTAAAAATGCTGGTTCCTCATAGTTCTATCTTCAGAAGTCTTGGGAATGCAGAGGGTTTCCATGGGGGAGGGAAGAGGCAGCAAGGTTGCAGGCTGAGCAAGGTCTGCCCCTCAGATTAGGGCTCCAGAAAGTAGGCAAGGGACTTCAACCTCCTGGGGCTAGTTACTAAGGAAAATTTTACAAAGGCCACCTGGGATCTAGAGATTCTTTTTTTTTTTTTTTTTTTTTTTTTTTTTAAAGAGAGAGTGAGAGAGGAGAGAGAGAGAGAATTTTTTTAATATTTATTTTTTAGTTCTCGGCGGACACAACATCTTTGTTGGTATGTGGTGCCGCACGCATGCCAGGCGAGCGCGCTACCGCTTGAGCCACATCCCCAGCCCCCAAGATTCTTAACAGTTAACATCAAGAAGTGGCTGTTCTTCAGCCAAAGGGTGGAAGGACAAAAGGGAGGTGGTTAGCAGAGAATAATTTCAAGGGAGCCCTATTGCATTAGTACACCCAATAGACACATTGATGCCAATCAAACAAAACTTTACCCAGGTAGTTGGCAACACAAACTGTTCACAGATTAATTGAATATCTGCTGATCATGACACCCACATGACTTCATTAAACACATGGAATAATAGACTATTTTGGAGAACAGTATTTATTTTAGCATGATTTAATAATTCCCTAGAATTCTTTCTATATATGTTTGTATATCTTTGTGTACTTTTATGGAAAGTAGATTGTTCACAAAGCATAAAGTATCATTCAAAGAGTGGGAGAACTCAGGTTTATTATGCAGCGCGGGCTAGAGGCATCTCTATTTGGAAGTCTGAGCCACAATCCACAGGTTTTTACAACATTTATAGAGTATTTGGTGTCATTGCAGACCTCTCCTGTCATTGGGGGGGTGTTAAAAATTTTTAGCCTTTGTGAATGAAGACCTTGCACTGGGGATTCTAGCAGGAAGCATGTTTACAGGAGCAGAAGCTATAAGGGTAAATAGTCTTTTCCACCAGCTGTTGTTTTTCATGATAATGTTCTTATAATTTCATTTCTCATCCTGGTGTGGTCTTGTTACCTCATACATATATTTTACATATATATGTACACACATATATACACACACACTATATATAATACACATATATAATATATAATATACTTTATAATATACATGTATATTATATATGTACTTGTCTACATGTACAAATATATGTATATATAATATACACAAATATATTCAATGTATATAATAATTATTCAAGTTTTACATGACATCTTTAGGACCAGCAAAAGATTTTAAGAGATCTACTATCCTTCAGACTACATATTTTTATGAAAAAAAAATTGTGATGGCTCCAAAAATAAATTCTGTCTACTTTATTTTTATAGTTATCTTCAGTTTAAATTCTACCTACTTTGCTTTGTTTCCTGACCATAATGTCACTTATTTATTAAGTGTGGATATGCTAACATTGCAGTTTTTTTAACACAAAGCTGCATTATCTAAACTTCACGTGCAGCTAGTCAAATAAGAAATAAATTAAAACAACAACAAAAACTTATTTATGAGTTATTTGAAATCTTTAAAAAATATAATCCCTGATAAAGATCATCACACAATCTCAAAAGCAATTCCAAAGAGTGATTTCACAACTGTTTTTGAGCAATATTGTTATGGCTTAATAAAGCATGCAGACTCTGAGGTTTATAATTTAAGGAAGAAATACCATTTTGATTTTATGGTCCATAATAGATTTGCCAAACTCTTTTGCATTACTTTACATTCAATTTCCATATTACCATACACTATTTTGGGAAAATTATCAGGAGTATGCTATTTCGAACTGAGAATTACTGGGAGGAGTCCCAAAATAGGGTTGTTACTTTTTTCAAAACTAAAAAACAAAATTATATACAAAATAAATCTTCTGCATTTTCCCCACTGCTATTTAACTTTCAAATGATGCCTCATTTGGCCACACTATCCTTGGAGAGAAGAAACTACTAATATACTCCTATTTCTACCCTATTTGAAGAAAAAATAACAAGGAAAAACAAGAGGGGTTTTCTGTTTTTACCTATGTATACCATGAGAAAGTCACTTCTGAGGCAACCTGCTGATAACAATAAATATTGGGGAGGATATTGGGGAAAAGGCACACTCATACATTGCTGGTGGGACTGCAAATTGGTGCAACCAATCTGGAAAGCAGTATGGAGATTTCTTAGAAAATTTGGAATGGAACCATCATTTGACCCAGTTATTCCACTCCTCAGTCTATACACAAAGCACTTAAAATGAGCGTACTATAGTAATGCAGCCACATCAATGTTCATAGCAGCTCAATTCACAATAGCTAAACTGTGGAAGGCACCTAGCTGCCCTTCAATAGATGGATAAAGAGACTGTGGTTTATGTACACAATGGAATATTGCTCAGTATAAACGAGACTAAAATTATGGCATTTGCAGGTAAATGGAATGGAGTTGGAGAATATCATGATAAGTGAACTAAGCCAATCCCCAAAACCAAAGGCCGAATGTTCTCCCTGAGAAGTGGATGCTGATCCATAATTAGGAGACATGGGGAAAATGGAGGAACTTTGACTAGGCAAAGGGGAGGGACCGTAAGGAGGGTGCATTGGGTCAGGAAAGATGTTGGAATGAGATGGACATCATTACCCTTGGTACATGTATGTCTGCACATATGTTGTGATGCTATATTGTGTACAACCATAGGAATGTAAAGTTGTGCTGCAGTTGTGCACATGAATCAAAATGCATTCTGCTGTCATATATATCTAATTAAAATAAATAGATAATTTTTTAAAAAAACTTGTAATAGGAAAAAAAAAACAAATTTTACTCCTATGTTGTAATTTATACTTGCTCAGCTATAAGGATCATGTTGTATAAAGGATTACTTTATATTTCCTTTGGTCTAAGGACTCATTTAGTTCAAAACTTGAATACAGAAAATGACATTTATTCATTGAAACTAAGAGTGATTTAGAGATTCTGAATTTTCAAACCAAAGGATATATGCTGAAAACTCTAAGGAAAAGACCATTTGCAACAAGGCAGGAGGATGGCATTGAAAAAGCACTAACAATTAACAGGCTAGTTCAGGTAAATAAGGAAATGAACTGGAATTGTAGATTCTTCCCTCCTTTACAGTAACTAAATGAACAAAGAAAACTTTAAATGGTCATGTCCTCTTTGGTCCTAAAAGCAGAATGAGTTGTACATACCTATTTGAAACACAGTATGTGCAACAATGACTTCAAATATATTAACCTTCAGGCATCAAAAGTAAATCAACTGAGAAAGAAGGGAAATAAGAAATTTTACATTTATATTTATCCAAAATTACTGGTAAGGGAGGGTTTCTGGACTTTCCTCATAAAAAGGATAAAAGAGGGAGAGCCCCGTAATCTTCCCATGTTGTGAAATTAGATTGGAAATCCAGGGATATGTAGGCTACTGGAGTCCACACAGCTGCAGACTCCATAGGACATAGCTCTATGGAGACACAGCTATGGACCCAACTTGAGGGTTTTCTGCAGCATATTGACTAGCTTTACCATGTTGTTTGAGTCTTTTCATTGCTATTACCAAAAGACCTTTATAAGAACAAATTAAAGGGGGAAAGGTTTATTTTGATTCATGGCTTCAGAAGTTCAGTGAAGGGTTGGCCAAGTCCATAGCTTTGGGCCTAAGGTGAGGTAGAACATCATGGCATTAGGTCATGGCAGAGGAAAAGAGCTCAGAACATGGCAACCAGGAAGCAGAAAGTGCTCTGCTCACCAGGGACAAAATATAAACTCCAAAGACACACTCACAGTGACCCACATCTTTCAGTCACACCTTTCCTGTCCACAGTTGGTGCCAGGTTAATCCATGTCAGTGGATCAATCCACTGATTAGATTACACCTCTCATAACCTCGTCACTGAGCCTCTGAAAATTCTTGCACTGTCTCAAACATGAGTCTTTGGAGGACAACTCATATCTAAACTATAACATATTATTTTAGTCAGCTTTTTCACTACTGTGATTAAAAGACCTGACCAGCACAACTATAGAGGAGGAAGAGTTTATTTGAGGGCTCATGGTTTCAAGTGTCTCAGTCCACAGAAGTCCAGCACAGTTCCTTGGGACTCCAGCTGAGGCTGAATATCATGGAAAAGAATGTGGCAAAAGGAAGCAGCTCACATCAAGAGCAGGGAGAGACACCACTTGCCAGATACAAATATATAACACAAAGCCATGCTTCAATTCCCACCTCCTCCATTTACACCCTACCCCTTCAGTTACCACTCATTTAATTCCTGTCATGGAATAAGTCACTGATTAGGTTAAGGCTCTCATTACACAATGATTTCCTCTCTGAACCTTCTTACATTGTATTACTCATGAGATTTTGGGGGACACCTCACATCCAAATCATAATATACATGTTGATAAACTATCTAGGGATTAGCAAAAAATAGCCCCAAATGATCAGAGAAAACAGTAAACTGAGTCTACCAAATCAGGAGTATTTTCTCTTCCCAACAATCACTATGGTAGTTTAATTCATGGGACACAGGGTCATATATTTATTTTTCCCCCTCAGTGCCTGTACTAGATAATGCTATCATATTTACAAAGAAAGCATAAAAGCAAGATTCAAAAGGATGAAACTGTTTCCAAGTAATCTAGAGTTCCAGAACAAGCTTAAAATATTTATAGAATTGCAGAAATAATCAGTACTAAACAGGTAAAATTTGCTTTGTGTGACATCTAATAAAAATTTAGTAGGCAGGTGAAAAAGGAGAAATATGACCCATATGTAGGTAAAAAGAGACATAATATAGGTGGTAGAAATATGATACAAGGACAAATTAATTTAGATAGCTATCACAACTATATGCACCAAGTCATGAAGATAGAAGAAAGATTGGATAATTTATTTAGAGGCATGGGAATATTAAAAAGACCTAAGTAGAACTTCTTAAGATTGAAAAATAGTGCTTGAAATAAAAATTATACTAAGAAGGATTAATACCAGATTACATATTGCCATAGAAAAGATCAATAAATTAAGAATAAAGTTATGATAATGATCCACACATAAAGCAGTGAAGAAAAAATATGATAAAGAGAAAAAGAAAGGATCAATATGCTAGGAGATAACTTCAATGCCTAATATATATGCAATTTTGTTCCTCAAAAGAGTAGGGCAACAATATTTTAAAAAACGGCAGTTAAACCATTAAAATTTAATGAAAACTACAATCCTGTAGATCTGAGTGACTTAACAATTTTCAGAGAAGCATGAGGACCCACCAAAATATATAATAATAAAACAACTTTAACCAAAAGAAAGAATTCTCAAAAGAAACTAGAAAATGAACACATTAGACACATTACATATATAAGAAAACAGGATGACATCAGATATCTTGTAAGATACCATGAGAGCCAGAAAATATTAGAGTGATAAATAACTGAGGAAAACAACCAAAGTTGTGTACCTAAAATTCTTTACTCAGGAAAAATATTTCTTAAAAAATAAGATAAAAGAAAGACATATTCAGACAAAAAGGCTGAAATATTTAATAATATTACAAAAAATATTAAGGAATTAAAATGGTAGCACAAGAAATTTTGGATCTACAGGGAAAAATCAAGACTAGTATTGGCACTGAGATTTCATCTCACTCCAGTTAAAATGGAAATCATCAAGAAAATAAATAACGATAAGGTTGGAGAGGATGTGAGAGGAATATGTATACTTATGCATTGTTGGTAAGGAAATTACTACAAATCCCATGGAAAGCTATATAGATATTTCTTAAAAGGCTAGAAATAGAACCACTATACGCCTCTCTATTCCACTAATCTGTTTTTATCCAAAAGAACTGAAATCAGCATACTAGAGTGGTAACTTGCACACTGATGTTCATAGCAGCACAATTTATAATAGTCAAGTTATGGCACCAGTCTAGGTAAGAGTAAAAAATAGAGTAGAGGAAGGGGGCTGAAAGAAGGTTTGAAGGGAGAACATGGGGAGTACTGGGGAACAAATTCAACCAAATTGTGCTGTGTCCATGTATGAATATACCACAATGAATATCGCATTAATATATAATTATAATGCACTAATTTTAAAAGGTAAAGTAATGGAAAGAAGCCAGAAGAGTCAATCAGGGGGTTCTGGGGGAAGGAGGAAGGCAGGAAAAGGGAGAGGTACTGAAGAAAAAGATCAAATTATGTTATGTGCATATTTGAGTATGGCATAATAAAACTCAATAATATGTCTATTTATAATGGACCAATACAAAGAAAATATTTATATATGAAATATGGGATAGTAATTAAACACTTACAAATACTTGTTAACATTTAATGTTTAAATGTTTGAAATATATGTTGTTTAACTTGTAAACATTTTTCAGTTGTGAAAGTAGTTGATACTTGCTAGAAAAATGGTGATTACTGTCTTATGTGCTGTTTACTTGATAAATGTATTAAATTCATTAATTTAACAGTAAATAATACCCCAAAAGATAAATAAGAAAAATAAACTGCACATTTTGATTGTCATTGGATTAAATGTAAATAAATTTAAACATAATTTAGATAAATATAAATACCCATGCCTAAATCTAATGGCAAACAGTAAGATAAAACATCAGAAATTATACCTAATAGTTAAACTAATGAAGTAAAATAGAATTATAAATATTATTAAATCACACAAAAGCAGAAAAAATCAGGAAAGGGGAATAGAGAACAGATAAAATAATTGAAACAAACAAACAAAATTATAGATTTAAAATTAACCATATCAATAATCACATTAAAATAAATTATTTATCTCGATTTCTGAAACAAAAAATCATGATATTAAAAAAGATAGGTAATAATAATACTTCATTTAAGAATGACCGAAATCAAATCTTCTGGCCATCAAGAAGCTTTATTTATACTTTATCCAAGAAATCCATTTCAACCTGCACTTTGGTAGGTAATTAATTTTAAATGCAAATATGATATAAATGGTTTATATATTATTTGTCAAAAAGAAGCATTTTCTCATATAATCAAAATAACTTTCAACTTAATTTGAAAAAAATTTAAATTTGCCATCAATATTTATTGGAAATTCTATTTAAATTCAAGTATGAAAGAATGGTTTGTAATCTCACTTTAAATAATTGGCATAAACTGGGAAAAAGCTGTTTGAAAAGATTGGAGACTAATCAACTCATAAATATCTTAAGTGACTAAGAAACTGGTGAGTGTTAACTGTGTAGAAGTCAGTCACACATTAACTACACTTTTTATCCCCTCAAGGCATTTGCCATTTCAAATCAAGTGGCAACGAGAAGAAATAGAAAGCTGTACAGCTTGTAAAATGCTCTTGGCTTAAAAAAAAAACTACTAAATTTTGGTGTCACCAAAATAGTGAGAGAAAAAAGACTTTTACAAAACATTGTAGTTTCAGTTTTTTCTCTCTCAAGACATTTGTTTATTTTAAGCTATGTTTACCAGATGCAAGAATAATAAAGAAAACAAATAACAAAAGTAATATATTTTGCACAGCAATATATGCAATTAACAAAGTGAAGCGATTTAAATTGATCACTTAAAATCTTATGTGCCAAGTTTCTTCACTAAGATGCTACTATTTTTTTTCTTTCTGATCAACGAGTTATGCACACAGAGATACTTTCACACTATGTAAATATTGTGTTCCTTAATTACTTTGTTCTGCTAGTTTCAATGTCTGTTACTGATAAATGTCAAAAACAATTACTACAACAATCATTACAAAATGGCCCATAGTAGTAATTGATCTAAAATAAATGGATTCCTTATATTAAACTCACTTTTTAAAATCAAAGATGAAATAATTTTATATTTTCTTAAATAATCATTGTGGAATTCAGTTATTCTAAAAGGAATTTTTGGTTCAAAAAGTTTTAAAAAGTATTTGATGTAAACAAATTATGTGGTTTGTGCTTAAGAATTAAAGGGATCACATCAAAATTATGCATAAAAGCAAAACAATTATAAGATGGGGAGACATATTTATAAGTTGCCAACCTTATACATGCTTGATTTCCTTGGCTTGTTGCACAAGAAGGTAGAAGCAACAAAGATATTCCCATTAGATGGCTTTCTAATATTTATAATATTCTGGGAATTTAAATTAATTTAAGAATCAGGGAAATAAATGAGATTTTTTCCCCAAAGAGTATTTTCATGAAAAGGAACTTATAACAAATCTATGAGAAATTTCAAATTTTAAAATAACAGAAACATGAAAGGAATTAAAAAAATAACTTCCAAAGAGACTTGTTATATTTTAGATATTAGGTATCCCTCAAAACCTCACGTGTGAGACAATGCAAGAAGGTTTAGACCTGAAATGACTGGGTTAAGTGAATAAATTCCTGATAGGAATTAACTGAATACTAACTGTAGACTGGTAGGGTGTGGCTGGTGGAGATGGATCATGTGGGAGAGGGTATTTTGGGGTATATATTTAGTGAGCAGAACTTATTCTCTGTCTGCTTCCTGGTAAGGCCATGAACCACTTTCCTCCACCACACTCTTCTGCCATGATGTTTACCTCATCTTGAGCCCCAAGGAATGGAGCTGGCCTTCTGTGGATTGACACCTCTGAAATTGTGAGTCCCCCAATAAATTTTTCCTCCTCTGATCGTTCTCATTACATTTTTGGTCACCATAGTGAAAAAGCTGACTAAAACACAGGTAGCAGAATAAGGTCGTAAAGTCTGGATATGTAATGGTGAAAATAAAAGACATCATCCCTGTTGTCAAAGGTTCATAGGAATGAAGATAGTTGAGCCTCAGAGTGCCTAATCTAATCAGGGTGTGGGAAAAGTTGTCAGAAACTTCCAGAGTAAGGTTATATCTATACTGTGATTGAAAGTGGAAAGAATCTGATGACTAATATTTCAGGTAGAGGAAACACCACTACCAGAGTTATAGGAGAAGCAATGGTGAGGTCTAACTCTTGGCCTAATCAGTGTCACTGTGACACTCCACTATCTCTATGTCTCTGTGAACTAGAGTGTGATGGGAGGGGTCATGGAAGAAGATGCTGATGAATAAGAAAGAAATCTACAAGCTATGATTAAGAATTTGTGTTTTGTATGGACTGGAAAAGTGATAATAGGATTTACTCTATGTGAGGACTTAATTGGTTCAAGAAAAGGCATATTTTAAGAAGAATCAACTAAAAGAAGGAAGAGAGTGGAGTTTATAATCTAGATTTATCAGTTGTAAACTGTGGAAATTTAGACAGGACACTTTCTTAATAGAAGTAATAATATCTATCTCTTTGGGTTATGGGGACATTTAAATTACATATTATTTAATTTTGTCTACATATGAAAATGAAGTATAGTCAGTAATTCCTTTTCTCCCTTTACTGTGAAATATTTCAATTCCATTTTATTATCTATAATAATTTATCTTTAAATCCTATAAATTATAAAGATCTTGTACCTTCAATCACCCTCTGTGCTACCCCATACTACAAGTTTTGGTCTGCTACTATATTTAGCTGCAGTTATGATGGACAGTTCAGCTCAGTCTCACCTCAACACACAATGTCCTGACTTGAGAGTCCAGGCAGGAGAGTGCTCTGTGTGCATGCCAATACCATTTCTGAAGCTCTGATATCCATAAAAAGGAATGGAGGGACCATTAAGATGAGAGAATAGAAATAATGGTTAAAATGCCTTCTTTTAACCATCTAAGCTTCCTAGAAAGTCCTCGTTTAATCCAAGCTCCCCTTCCATATTGCCTCATCAATGCATGATACTAGCTTTATCTTTCCTATGTCTCACCTCCTGCCTGCTTATCTCTGGTTTCTGAAATCATTTTCTGAATACACTGCCTACTCTTAATTCCTCCTAGGAGCTAATTTCAAGGAAGTCCAAACTAAGATTGTTTACCATCTTACTTCATTCATTATTTAATTCTATTACTTTAAATTTCTAGATTTATAATCTATCTAGAATAATCTACTCCATTATATTATGCTTGTCTATGAAGTACTATAATCCTAAAGATTTTCTGCCATCTAAAACCTCTTTTCCTTACCTTACACAATTTTTTAATTTGGAGAACTAGCTCATCTCTGTTTAGCTGTCAAGATCTAAGAAAGATTTTTTGATATGGTTACCTGTCCTAAAACATAAAGTATATTGTCTGACAATTTTTAGACTACTTCAAATATTCATATGAATTTGGACTCTTATAATTGTTGGTATTCTGAAGAATTTAGAAGGGTGACTGCATCAGAATGTTTGGTCAATACCTCAATTGCCTAAACCAATATTATACATTCTCCCTCTCCTCCCCACATGCTTTTCCCCTACTGCAATAAATAGGTCAAGGATCAAAGTCCACTGACTTAGGAAAGGAAATAAACAAATAAATAAATCACTATTTTGCTAAAACTGTCATGGAAATGTGTTTTCTATAGCTGTAATTTGTTTAAGAGTGAGTAAATGACACTACTGTGGCCAACCAGGTGTAAGCAGTCCACTGGGTTCATTGTGATAGTTTCATTAACACAAGAAAATATCAGCTCTTCCTAAGGGAAGATCCATTTTCAATCTCTCTTTATTCTCATCTTGAATATGTCCAAGGATATTAAAATTGAAAATTAGAAATGGCTTGAATTTTTGATGATATCTTCAGTTTAATCAATAGTGCTATTTATTGATTTACATGAAAAAGGAACCCATCCCTGACTGTGGCTGAAGCTCAGTGATAGATGCCTGGAGTGCACAGGAAGAAAGAGAGAGAGGGGAGGAGGAAGGGTGAGAGTCAGTCCATGGAAAAGTTTTGTTTTGACTTCAGTGATTTTGGAATAACTAAGTTGGATATTAAGGATCTGAAGGATATATTTTAGAGATCTTGTTGGAATGAGGGGAGACAGAGTTAGCTGAAAAAACCTATGAAATGCCCACAATTTTACCTGCTTGGAACACAGCTGCTTCACTACTTTTAAATGGTGAGATTTCTGATTAAAACACCATTCTGCTTCTGAAATATTTGCAGATGATTAATATGAATCATAATCTTCAGAATTATATAAATATCTATTCAAAATATTAAACATATTGACATTTTTAAAAGTTAAATTTTATTTTAGAGTTCCCTGTCAGAAATTAGTATCTATTCTTAGATGAAAGCTTTAAATGATAGAAGGAATTTGACCTAATTGTAGATAATCTCATTATAACACTTATGAGGCTCAATAGCAATAAGCTCAGGAAGTTTTGATAATATTCCCAAACTCCTCATTAAAATTAAAACAGTATATATATATATATATATATATATATTGTTTGTTTGTTTCCCCAAGGGATTTAACCCAAGGGCAATTAACCACTGACCCATATTCCCAGCCCTTTTTAAAATTTTTATTTAGACATAGGTCTAAGTTATTTAGGCCCTCCAAAACTGATTGATACTTTAAAACATATAAAACCTTGTTTTGTTCTACTCCTTCCTTACAGAACTATTATTTTGTATCTTTTCCTTACATAATTTCTTTGGCTACCATCTCCAGGAAGATATTGAATAGAAGTAGCAAAAATGGGCATACTTACCTTGCTCTTGGTCTTAAGAGCTAATTATTCAGTTTTACCCACACATACCATATTAGTTGCATAGTTTTTATATATTTTCTCTGTCAAATTGAGGAATCTGTCTTATATTTATAGTTTTTAGAGTGATTCCATTACTTTATATTATTAACAATTTTTAATGCGTTCATTTACATCTCTTGCTTGAGCTGACCATGTGGCTTTTTTTCTCTATTAATATGGCACATTGCTTAATTGATCCCATTGTTAAACCATCTTTATGTTCCAATTTGTTTGTCTTTTGTTGAGGACATTTGCATTTGCACACACAAGAAATTTTGGTGTTTCATGTGACAATGTATACTGCTTCTTATATCTGGCAAATACTGATCTCATAAAATGGATTGGGAAGTACCTTATCATCTTTAATCATGGGAAGTTTTTATGAAGGATTGATGTTAATCCTTTAAATATGTGATTGAATTTACTCATTAGACCATTTTTCCTTGACTTGTGCTTTGTGGAAATTTAACAATTGTTAATTTTTTATCTTTACTTGTTATAAGATGGTTAATATTTTCCAATTACTCTTGGATGTTTCAGTAATTTATGTGTTTTGAGGAATTTTTCTACTCCACTTAATTTAACTGTGGTTTTTAATTTTTTTATGATACTCTAGTATAATAGTTCTTTCTCTAAAATCAGTAGCAATGAGAACCCTTTTAAACTCAAATTTTATAATTTGAGCTTTCTGTTTTGTTTTTATGGTTTACATATGTAAAGGTTTGCCAGTTGTGTTGAAAGTTTCAAGGAATTAATTTTAGCTTCACTGTTTGTGTTCATGCGCTCTATCTCATAAGTTTACTCTAGTTCTCAGAATCCTTTCTTATGCTTGTTTTGGGTCTCAGTTTCTCCTCCCTTTCCAAATTTCTTAAAATATAAATTAGGGTTATAGACTTTAGATTTTTTTTCTCTTTTTCAGCATAGGTGTTACAACTATAAATCATATTTCGTACAAACATTTTAAGATGAGGAAAATGCTGGGGATTGACCAGAGTATCTTATTTGCTAGATAAGTCCTCTACTACTGAACTCCATCCACAACTCTATCTTCTATATATTTCTTTTGCTACTTAAGATAAACTTTGACATGTTACATTTTTCTCGTCTTTCTTCTCAAATTATTTTTTAAATTCTCTTACAATTTCTCCTTTGACTTAGTTCTCTCATTAAAAAAGAGTACAATATTTAAGGGAGATTGAGAGTATCCTAAAGAACAGGAAGCCAACAGTGCACAGTCTGCAAAGAGGAATGTCATTGGAGATGGAAATTTCCTTGATGCTTCCAAGAGAAGCCACATATGATCAGCCAGACCCGACCCCGTCTGGCAAATGGCACCATTGGTAGAGGAAAACTAAAACAGTCAGGAGGCTTCACACATGTCCCCAAGAGTGATCTCTGAGGAATCTCAGCTGACTCTTAAGAGCAGATGGGAACAAGGTCAGACAACTTGATCTTAAACATCTGACAGGAGAGTGTAGCCTGAGAACAGTCTTTCATGGACATTAAAAGGAAAAATAATTTATATATATTGTTATATATATATAACTAAGATGTACACTTGTGTCAGCCCTACCAAAGGTAACTAAAGCTGGAGGCTGTAAAGGAAGGGTTCTTCTGTGAGAGTGCCTAATAATAATGATCACAAGAGTCGCAAATTTGTCCTGAGTTATTTTGAGTCTGATTTCATAGACCTACAAATCTTCCTAGCCTCCTACATTGAGGAGCTTGATCTGTTTTTCACTGATAAGCTTATGAGTTACTCTCCTCATGGTTTTCAGAGACTGGCTGAAATACTGATTGTTTTGTGCTAATTATTTACACAAAGGTAATGTTTTGTTGTCTTTATTTTTGTCTTATTTTTATTCCTGCCCTAAATATGCCTTGTCTAGTCACCTGCCATCTGCCACTGTGGACCTTTAGGCTGCTCTGATGCTTAATGCTCTTAAATTTCCACTCCCCACCTGATAGAGAGCAATAACTTTTTTTTTTTTTCCTAACTTCACCCCTTTTCAGCAAGAAGCAGTTTGGAGATATTTTCATCTTTTTGTTTTTCCATAATCATGGAATGTAGAGATTTACAGTGAGGAAATGTAACAGTAGTCCACTTTATGCTTTGAATATAGCCTTTGCTGCTCTACCACTGCAACTTATTTTAAAAATGGACATGTTTATTTTTCTTCCTCTCTCCCTGCTCTTTCCTACTCTCTCCCCTTCCCTAATCTCAGGGGAACAGGATTACCTTTTTTTCCTGCCCTAGGCAGAGTTATCTGTCCCTGAGTACACACCATTCACAGGAACAAAGTAATCCAGATTTTGGGGATGGTACCAGAAGATCTCAGAAATGACTATTTCCCAAATTAACAAGTGAATTACAACTCTAACAAAGAACATATGAAATGTAGCCTTTGAGTCAGCTCTTTAAAAGCCCCCTCTTCCTTAGGGCCTCACTGAGTTGTTGAGTGTGGGGAGTCACAATGAATGACCACACTCTTCCACTCCTGGTGCCTCAGATTCTGACCAACCACTGCATTCACTCTGGTTAGGTTGGGGTCTAGCTTGGATAGTAAGAAGGTCTTCTTTGTGAGATGTGCCCCCAGGATTGAGTTACACTCACCTGTCCCTTGTAGCTCTGTCCTCTGGCCTTTTTTGGATAGAACTTTCTAAAGAACAAGGGTTCCCCAAATAAAAGCTCACTTCAGAATGTGCAAGCATGTTCTCTCTCTCTCTCTCTCTCTCTCTCTCTCTCTCTCTCTCTCTTTCTCTCTCTCCCTCCCTCCCTCCCTCCCTCCTCCCTCCCTCCCTCCCTCCTTCCTCCCTCCCTCTAGCCTCTCCTGACTTTCTCTTGCTCTCCCTCTTGAGGAGCATGAGACTAAGAGCCAGGAAGCTGTCCTGAAGCTTGTATAAAGGTAAACTGTCTTTTATTTGGTGTTCCTGCAAATTCACAGGAGCTATCTTAAGTTCAGCTGCCCATGCAGGTCGGGGCAGCAGCTGAGGCTGGCTTTGAATTTGCTATGCTCCTGCCTCAGCCTCCTGAGTCTCTGGGATTACAGGCATTTGCCGCTGTGCCCATCAAAATATTATATGGCATTAATTCATTAAATTTATAGAGGCTTTTCTCTTGGTTTGACAAATTAGAGATATATTCTAGAGAATATTCTATGTGTTCTTAAGAATAACGTTAGTTCTGCTGATGTTGGTTGGAGTGTTATATTGATGTTTGTTGTGCCTCATTATTTTATACATTTTTTCAGGTCTTTTTTCTTTTTTGCTGATTTTATATGGAGTTGTTCTTCCTATAATTGAAAGTGGGGTATCAGAGCTTTTAAATATTGCTGAATTGCCTAATTTGCTCTTCAAATATGGCAGGTTTTACTTTGTGTACTGTAGGGCCATTTTTCAGTCCTGTAATATTTTCCTTGGTTGTCATAACAAAGTACAAAAAAGATTAGGGGCTTAAAACAATGGGAGTTTATTTTTTTGAAGACTAGAAGTAGAAATGAAAGTGTTGGTAGGGCCTGTTTCATTTGAAACTTCCAGGGGAGAATACTTTTTCATGTCTTACTAGCTCCTGGATGTTTGCTGGCAATTTGGTGTTCCTGGGCTCTCAGCTGCAGCCCTGCAGTTTATCCTCACATGACTTTCTTCTCATCTGTGCCTCTGTGTCTTTTCTCCTCTTCTTATAAGGACACTCAGTCAAATTAGATTAAAAGCCTGTTCTCGATGCAACATGACTTCATCTTAACTAATTACATCTGCAGTGGTGTTTTTGCAAAATAAGGACACATTATGAAGACTAGAGGTGGAATTCAAATATCTTTTTGGGGCACATAGTTCAAATCATAAAGGTTTGCCAGTTTACAAGTTTTCAAGTAAAAAGATTAAGGTGAAAATGTTTATAATATTTTCTTGATACATAGATATTTTATCTTCATAAACTACCCTTATTTTCTAGTAGTATTTTTGTCTTTGTGTTTATTTTACCTATAAGTATAGAACATCAACAAATCCTCACAACAGTATACCAGAGATCTTCAAGAAGGTCAAATACGCCAATGTCCTTTGAATAGTGCTTCTGGTGAACTCCAAATGCTTTTTTTATTCTCCAATGACCACCAAACTGTTGGTATGCAGCATGAATTCAGGACTTCAGTTTCAATGATATCAAGGAGTTGCAAGGGCAAGACAGAGACAAGGTGAAAGTCAAAATGCTTGTAGTTTTTACTTAGATTCTCCTACTTTTTTCCTTGAATAAATGTTCCCCATATTGCTGAAATCTTGATTAATTTCCAAAGTTCTGAAAGTTAATTTTGATAATATCCCTACTGATTATTTTTGCAGTATTTTTCATGGCTTCTTATTCCAACTTTGCCATATATGTCATCCTCCAAAATATTTTAAGTGTGTGACTTGGGATCCAGATTGTCTTAATTCACTGGGCTCTGAATTCTTTTAGGTATATGTCTTTGGGTATGTTTATGAAAATCAGTGTGAGTTTTCACAACCATTATATGTAAATAGATAATAATAATGTATCATAGGGTTGTGTAAAAGTTTAATATGGGAATAATAAAAATATCATAAAAATAATGCCTCACAAATATAAAGTATACATAAATTGAGTTATTTATTGTTATTAATCTATTTAAAATATAGTTAAGTATTTACATATATTTATATACAATCTTTGATATTGACTTTATTGTCTATCTTTTGACACATGAAACTATCTGCTGAAATGGAATTTGATTTTTTGCATAAAATAATTACTATTTCCATCAGCTCTTTGTTTACCATATATTTGTTAACTGCACTATTTGTTTTATAAGCTAAATCAACTAATACATAATTTGAAAAGGGTAAGCATGAATAGAAAAACAGTCACCTGATCTCACAAGAGACACAGGCAATCCTTTCCTTTAAAAATGTCACTGAGCATGAGTTGAATTGGTGAATAATTGATAGTATTAAAACTTTTAAATAAACAAAGTTAAGACTTCCAAAAACATTTTATACTAAGATATTACCTCTCAATATAACTGTACACGTTGAATAATAAATTAGTTCTGCAAAATTTTAGAGGGATTAACATTAAGCACTTGCTCCTAGAGAGTTAAAATATGCTCTTTAACTCCGATTAACAATTCTAGAAATGAACATATCCAGTTAATTTAAAATTCTAAAATATTGACACTCTTGGGTAATAAATGAATAAAAAGAATGACTTTGTGACTTCACATAACTGGTGTAAACAGCAGAGTTAAGTAATAGCTGGACAGTCCAGAGAAGAGGACAAAATTGGAGCAGAAACAACATGAGCTTATTCTGTAATTTTTGGTTTGATTCACATTTATGATGATGTTATCAAAGCATTTTTTATTGAAAACCTCATAATGATCCTTGAGGATGAATTTATTAAAACACTGAGGAAAATGCCTCATGTGCAGTTTGTATTTGTTGTATATTTGATAAATGAAGAAATGGACAGATGAGTATAGATTACCATATTTCCATTATTGTTACACTTTTATTTTAGGCTTTAATAATTATAATCTTCATCCAAACACATCATTGCAATGAATAGCGAGCAGAATATAGACAAAAATCTTAAAATAATTTATATAAACACAATTTGTAAAGTTCCAATATATTTAAATTTTATAAAAGATTTTTGAATTTATTTACTTTTCTCCTATTGTACTTTTACTTTATTTGGCAAATATATTCCTATAGAAGATAAAAAGATAAATGGTATCCTTGCCCTAAAAAGTTATTACAACTGTTAGATGCCTGAAATACAAGATTAATTACACTCCAAACAAAAGTAAATATATTGCCTTTACTTTAATCAACAAAGAGAAATATTGGGTATTTTCAAATAAACTTCTCTCTATCAATATTCACTGCACATTGCTCCAGAACACTACACACATTTTTCTTGAATTAACAACATGGAAATTTGTGGCCGTGAGTGGTGGCACATACCTGTAATTCCACAGGCTTGGGAGGCTGAAGCAGGAGAATCATGAGTTCAAAGCTGGCCTCAGTAAAAGTAAGGCGATAAGCAACTCAGTGAGACCTTCTCTAAATAAAATACAAAATAGGGCTGGGGATGTGGCTCAGTAATTGAGTGCCCCTGAGTTTAATCCCCTAGACTCCCCCTAAAAATGAAAATTTATAATTTATACATTGTAATTCCAAATTATATTTTGAACAATTTCAGCCATCAATTAAAAGCATATTCTATTTTAAGAAACTGAGAGAAAATATAAATTTTTCCCTTTCTAACATGTCTTTACTTTATGAGAATACCATTTCATTGAGTGTAAGAAGAAGAGCAATGGATAACATCATTATAATACATTTATTGTAAATTAGGAGCAATCAGCAATAATAAAAACTTGTTTGGCGTATATTCTATATTTGAAAATGTAATAAATCTAAAAGTTCACACTTTCATTTATATTTTTTCATTGATTATTATGCCAGCTATCACTTGAGAAATTTCTGGCATTAAATCAAATGATAAATTTAAGTGTAAAAACAAGTAATCAGATATCAAACAGTTCTTTTGCTTTTCTGTTAGGTGGTATTCTGTTACTTTCTGATTTTTTTTTTCAAATTTAACTGGATATTTTAAATATTTATTTAGCTGCTTATATTTGAAATGACTTCACCAGTTAGCACTTCCATTGTTTAATGTACAATAATAATTTATTAATTATTATTAACAAAATGTCTTAATGAGTTTTGTTCTTCCTCTATGAATTAAGAAGGGAATTTATATGTGGGTTAAATTCATCTGACTTCATAACATTTTTCCCCTTAATGGCAGTTGTTTATTTAAAAATGTTTTTCTAATAGTTTTATTGTATACATATCTTGTTTCAAACTGAAAATGTTAATATTAATGAACATAGGAAGGATAGAGTCAGTATTCAGTTTCAAAATCATGTATTACAGGTATACTTTTGAGCTATTTTGATTCTTTTTATATTTGACTCTGCCTATGTAATTTTATACATTTACTTACATAAATTATGTGTTTTATTAAATTAGATTTGTGAGTTTGAGGCTAATTTGTTATTCTAGTCTTTGTTTTATTTATTATGGAAAGCTATACTATTTTTGGAAAGCAGTTAAATTGAAGTCTTTTTATTTTCTGTACTGGAGGTTGAACCCAGGGTCACTTAACCCCTAGGTTAACTGGACACTTAACTGGAGCCACACCTCCAGTTGAGACAGGGTCTTGCTAAGTTTCTCAGGGCCTTGCTAAGTTACTGAGGATAGCTTTGAACTCACAATCCTCCAACTTCAGCCTGCTGAGCTGCTGGCATTTCAGGTGTATGCCTGGCTAAAGTCTTTAGCACAGTGTTGTTGCCATACTGAATGGCAGATTTCTGCTTCTGCATCACTTCAGTATTTTTATTTTTACCCATAATTGCCCTGTCCAGGGATGGACACAATACCATATGGCTGGCTTGAATAAACTATTATTGATAAATTAGCAAATGGGATGGATATTCCTTTATTAATGTTTTTGACTAAAGGCTTGAACTTCAAAGTCCAGTTTTATATGTAAACTGGCAACTTATGATTCATTTGTGCATCCTCATGTGTTTCTTCTTCAGTCAACATGCCTGAATAAATTGGTCTCTTCTAATATTTCTAAATCCAATGCCAATTCTCTTCTCAGCAAAAGAAATTACTATGTCTTTAATAAAAATAGTTTCAAATAATGATATTATCTCTGTCAAATTTCTATTCTTCACATTCAAGTTTTTCATCATCTTATCACTGTAATTTCTGCAGTTATAGTCTAGGCTTTTGAGACCATCTTTGTCTTTTTTTCAGATAAAGGGAAAAAATGTTTGTTTGCACTGACAGTGTAAGGTACAAAATATCCTCTAATCAGAAGTGGTGATTTTATTCCACTAATCAAGAATGTGAAGTGGAACAGGGAACACTGGATGTTTTCCCCTAGATATTCAAGTGTGTAACTGGAAAACAAAGTTTACTGATCTTCTGCTTAGATATTTTAGTCACAATGAGATGCAGTGGTGTTCTGACTTGGCTGCACCCCTTGTTCATGATTTTGCCCAGGTAGGACAGATTTATGGCTGAGGTCTGAACTATAAATTAAAGTCTGCCATGGTTAATCTGATAAATGTTCCATGGAGCTGGCACAATTGTGTACTTATAAAGAGAAGCAATATTCTCTACTGTGAGTATGCCTCTTCTGTGGAAATCATGACTATATTCAAAGGCCTAATTGAGGGCAATTCTTAAATGTAATCATGTGTAAAATTGTTTTAGAGGCTAATATATAGAAAATATAGTTCAGACCAATTCTTTCCATAGTTGTCATACAGTAGAAAACAAATGCAAATTGACCAGCAAAATTTGGGCATGACTAGACTCAAAAACGGAAAGACAAATAGATTTGCCTGCCAGCAGTGTTGCAATTCTGACTAACAGATGATCATCTGGCACCCTAGAACACGGGAATGATTGACTCTACATGACCAACATTTCACAGATCCTAAGCCAGTGCAGGTAGAGGTGGGTAATTACTTCAGCCACCCAAGGGGAAAGGAGGGAGCAGGTGTTACGCTGCCAGCATAGCTCGACTTTCAACTCATTTCAAATATAAATGGAGTTAGTGGTAGGAGCCAAGAAATTTGGGTCAGTTGAGATTTTTGCCATCTCAATCTTGGGGATTATAATTGAGTTTTTGCCTCTCTGACCTGATTCTTTCTAATGCATTTCCCATATTGGTAACTTTCAAATTTAACTTTTCCCTAAGCTCTTTGTGTTCTTTCAGAATCACTGAGTAGAGAGCTCACATGCTGTTTCAGTAAAAACTGATAAATTTGTCTTCTGAGAGATTTACTGCATCAGCTTGCTTGACAGAGAGCTGATCACTGAAAGGATAGATTTGTCTATCTGTTTCATAGAGTTCTTTACGCTCTGTTAACAGTTATAGGACTAGAGGTGGAAGGCCAGGCAAGTGAGTGCCTTCACAGGAAAGTGATAAAAAAATAGTATTTGAAAAAGAACTGAAGAAGGAAAAAATGATCTCTCTTCTTTTTTCTATTTTTTTTTAAATCCCATAGGAAACATTTAATACTCAAGAACTATATGTGACTAATCTTAATTTATTACTGAAGATGACCTACTGTGTCTCAATATCTCATTAACCTTCTTCTCCTGCTTGTACTTATTGAAATGTGTTTGCACATTGTACATTCCTGTAAAGATGTCTCATTTTCTAAGCACATTTCTTGCTAACTGAGGCTTGTCTTTTAAAGGTCAAATTTGGGAGAAGTGTGTTTATTTGTTAACTTCCCAATTTAGACACTCCTGGTAGGAAAAAAAAAATGTGCTCTCTTAAAAGTATTGCATGTTTTCCTGTTTTTGTAACTAGAGTATAATTTACCTTTTTGTAATGACAGAGACATTTATTATAAGCACATTTCCTTTTGTAAATATTGCACAGATTTTATATCCTCAGAGGTCATTGAGGAATATGGAACTCTTTGCCCTATAATAAATGGATATGATCCACTGAATTCTGGATTTTCACAGATATTTACTCTCTCACCTCAATTTCAGGCTGTAGATTTTCATTTCCAACTATTGCTTTCTAACTGCTTCTTTCTGCATGTGCTAATTTGCCCCCTCAAATGTGCCTGAAAAAAAGAGATAATTGCCTTTGTATAATTGTGTATGGTGACAGTCTCTTTGAAGATTTTACATAATAGAAAATCACAAAAAACTTATATGCATTATCTTATGTTAAGAGAAAATTTTTATTTGATTCCCATATTTCAGTTTTATTCCAGATGGTCAAGGTTGTTTTGTATCAGACCTTAAAAGAATGTAAAGATAGTCCTGTTGCTTTTCTTGCTTTTGATTTTTACCAGGATTCTTTGTTATTTAAATGTATTTCATTTTGTTTTATTTCCTACTAGTATTTTTCTCATTCTGTGATATAAAATCAATATTTTATCTTCCAAGTCCCACAGGTCTAATCTTTTATATGGCAAGATGACAACTCACTATTAATTTATATGTGAAAATTTCTGTGTGCATTGCATAAAGCTTCCTCTAGGATTATTTTATGTATCAACCATATTATGATTAAGGTCAACAGTGTTTTTTCATTACATTTCACATGTAAAATGAGATTTAAACAACCTAATAACTAAATAATAATATGCAATAATATACAACCAATGAATAATATATAATTTCCAAATTTTAATTTATAACTTCCAAGTTCTGTGATCATTTTTGGAAAACAGGTGTCAAGTTGTGATGAGGTTTCTGGAATAAAAAGTGATAAAAATAAAGGGTTCCCAGAGACTTTTAGTACATGAAACTTTAAATTTTAGATATCACTATGCATTTGATACATGAATTTTCTAGAAATATGTTTAAAAATAGATTTTTAAGAGTGTTTTTAGAAATGTTGTCAAAGTATATTGATTTAACCACAGGCATTTGAGTCAGAGAGACTTTAATTTTAGTCTTGCCTTGATTATTTACAAGTTGTATAATCATGAAAGCTTTGATGGTGTGTTTGTTATGTATAACATGGTGATTGTAATACTTTGAGAAAGATATACTTTGTACCAATACCAAATCACATACTGAACATTCTTAAGTGATTATTTATTTAGTCAAATTTTGTGCTGTTGTGACCAGAAGACCTGGTAAGAACAACTTAGAGAACGTAAGGTTTATTTCAGGCTATTTCAGAGGTTCAGCCCATGGTCAGCCAACTTCATTGTTCTGGGCCCAAAGTGAGGTAGGACATCATGTCAAAAGGGTGTGGCAGAGGAAAGCAGTTTAGGTCATGGCAGCTGGGAAGGAGAGAGAGAGAGAGAGAGAGAGAGAGAGAGAGAGAGAGAGAGAGAGAGAGAGAGAGAGAGGGAGAGAGAGAGAGATCCCTATTTACCAGGAACAAACTATAACCCCCAAAGGCACACTCACACAATGATCTACAGCCTCCAGCCATACCCTTCCTGCCTACAGTTAGGGCCCCAGTTAATCCATTTCAGTGGATTAATCTATTGATCACGCTACAAACTCTTACAGACTAATCATTTCCTATGAAAGTTGTGGCATTGTCTCACACATGAGCTTTTGGGGAATACCTCATATTGAAATTGTAACAATTTATTTTTAATATTTGGCTGTTTTAAGGTTTCTCAACTTTTATTTAATGACAGTTTTTGTTAGATTAATATTCACTACAATATTCCCTTCAATATCTGTTGATCAAACTTGAGATATCTTTGAAAGTCGTCTACAGTAGTGGTTATTGTTTTATATTTTAATATTTTTCCATCAGATTTTTTCAAGTTCATTCTTAGGGCATCACAAACAATAACAGGAATATTGTGGGACTTGGAGTAATCTTGCCAGCTGCCCATGCTGACGAGATGAGCTGGGTTCAAAAAGCTGGCTGCAACATTAAAATAAGAGAACAGCGAAGAAATCACTCAACACACAGACATGAGTTTCTCACATGGCGGGCTGGACTGCTCTGTAATCTCAAGGATCCTCTTCTATGCTGGAAGGCCAGAGAGCATGCACCAAGATTCTCTTTATTTTATAGGCCCGGAGGACACACAGAGGAGTTTCAATGGAATGTTCTTCACCAAATGAGCAGGGGATAAAGTTTCAAAGGTGGAGTCTTGCTTCCTGATGTCTTGTGGCAAGTCACACTCATCTCAGGTGCTCTGTGGGATCACAGGCAGAGCAAGAGGAGAGGCACACTTGCGTCACATAGCCCAATCAGTGTGCAATGCCAGACCTGTCCCCTCATATAGCTCTAATTCACATAGCTCACACACATAGCCCATGGATAGCTCATGATAGAGTACAGTACTTGCTAAATCTGTTTCTGGAATAAGTATATAAATTTAGGTGTTTGATGATCTCATAAATAAATGGTGTCAACCTTTTAAATGTTGCTAAGTTTATGATACATACAAAAGCCCATAATACACCTCTCCTTTATGGGGCACATTCCAGAGAAACATCTTTTGGCAAGTTTGCTTTAGGGCTTTGCAATAAGCACTGCAAAGATAGGTAACTAAGAACTTACTCTTCAAATGAATTTTCATTTTTTGTTTATCTAGGAGCTTACTAACTTATAATTTTACAAATTTTTGGTTACTTGCTACACTATTTTATCTTAATGGTTTAAAACTGGCCAGAATAATTAGCCTCCCTTCAAAATTATAATTTTTACTCCACTTTTATAAATTATGCTCTTTTTGGTATTTTGTGGCAAACCACTCCTCTTATACAGCTCATGATTTTCTGTGTTTAATGTGGACTGAACACTCCCCAAAATATTCAATAATTTAGAGTCTAATAGCTATTATCAATAAGAAAACATTTTTTTTTTAATTTCATGAATTTAATTCCTACACTCCTGGAGTCATGGAACTTACCAAACCAGAATTTATTCCAGAATTTTGATGGTTGAGTCTCCTAGAAATTACCACATAAGAAATGGTGGTAAGAACTGGAAATTATCTTTCATGTTAAAAGAGAGACGTAATTGTTTTGGGGTATCTGTTAGGTGAGCATTAGGTAACAATAATATACATTTCTTTTTCTTCAATATACAAAGTAGGATTAAGATGGATAAATGAAAGTGAAAAGACTATAGGTTTAAAAATTACTATATGGAAAATCAAGTAGAAATACTAAGATATTCCTTCTTTTTTTGGTGTGTTTTTTAAAATTTAATTAGTTTATTTTTTCATTTAGGTATATATGACATCAGAATACATTTTGATTCATTTTACATAATTGTAACATAACTTTTCATTTCTCTGGTTATACACGATGTAGCTTCACACCATATGTGCAGTCGTACATGTACCGAGGGTAATGATGTCCCTCTCATTCCAGTCATTTTTTTCTGCCCCTACATCCCTCCCCACCCTACCTTTCCATTTGCCCAAAGTTCCTCCACTTTTCCCATGCCACCCCTCCCACCCATTATGAATCAGCATCCACTTATCCTGGAGAACATTCTGCCTTTGGTTTTGGGATTGGCTTACTTCACTTATCATGATATTCTCCATTTCCAACCATTTACCTGCAAATGCCATAATTTTAGTCTCTTTTAATGCTGAGTAATATTCCATTGTGTATATAAACCACTTTATATCTTTATCCATTCATCTTTGAAGGGCATCTAGGTGGCTACCACAGTTTAGCTATTGTGAAATAAACTACTATAAATATCGATGTGGCTGCATTACTATAGTATGCTCATTTTAAGTGCTTTGGGTATAGATTGAGGAATGAAGTAACTGGATCAAATGATTGTTTCATTCCAAGTTTTCTAAGGAATTGCCATACTGCTTTCCAGATTGGTTGCACCAATTTGCAGTCCCACCAGCAATGTATGAGTGTGCCTTTTCCCCCACATCCTCACCAACACTTATTATTGTCTGTATTTTTGATAACTGCTATTCTAACTAGCGTGAGATGAAATCTTATTGTAGTTTTGGTTTCAATTTCTCTAATTACTAGAGATGTTGAACATTTTTTCATATGTTTGTTGATTGAATGCACATCTTCTTCTGAGAAGTTTCTGTTCAGCTCCTTAGCCTATTTATTAATGGGGTTGTTTGTTTTTAGGTGTTAAGTTTTTTTTTTTTTGAGTTCTTTATATATTCTGGAAATTAGTGCTCAATCTGATGTGCATGAAGCAAAAATTTGCTCTCAAAATGTAGGCTCTTTCTTCACCTCATTGATTGTTTCTTTTGCTAAGAAGAAGCATTTTGGTTTGGATCCATCCTATTTATTAATTCTTGATTTTATCTCTTGTGCTTTAGGAGTCTTGTTAAGAAAGTGGGGGCCTAATCCAACACGATGAAGATTTGGGCCTACTTTTTTCTCTATTAGGCGAAGGGTCTCTGGTTTAATTCCTAGGTCCTTGATCCACTTTGAATTATGTATTTTGCATGGTGAGAGATAGGCATTTAGTTTCATTTTGCTGCATATGGATGTCCAGTTCTCCCAGCATCATTTGTTGAAGAGGATATCTTTCCACCAGTGTATGTTTTTGGCACTTTTGTCTAGTATGAGATAACTGTATTTATATGGGTTTGTCTTTATGACTTCTATTCTGTAGCACTGATCTACATTGCCCCTGCTGACCTGTTAACCTATGCTGGATCCAGGTCCAGGCCAAGAACCGCCTCCAATGACTCACTCAGGAGCATAGAAGATATTTCTTGTTACTGAAAACATGAAGCAAAAGATGAAAGTATTCTTCTTCTTTCCACTTTCTATCAAACAAGGATGTGCATAGAGAAAATATAGACATAATTAGTAGCAAGAGTAGACTCTTAAGGTAACTGACAATTAAGGTACATCCAATGCCAGTATCCTCCAACCCTTACTGTTTGTTGTGGGATAAAATGCACACAAAAGGCTTACACTAAAAAAAAGTATATGGTGCCCTATTTTACTTTTGATGTGAAGAGATTTAATTCATCAAAAAGTAATTGATGGACAGCAGAGTTACATATTAAGCTAATGGTAGACATGCAAAAGATATGCATAAAAGCACATGACTCTTAAAAAGATGGGCAATAAAGGGATTTCTGTGTTACCACTTTTTAGACTTGCCTCAAAAGCAAGTTTCATATGCATAAAGATAATATCTGTGTACCTATTATTTTCTACCAGGTAAGTTTTTTTCCTAATTGTGATCTTCAGCCATAACTTATATTTACCCTTTTCTCTGATTAATTAAGAAAAATAGGAAAGCAGCATTTGACATACTGCCAATTCAGAAACATTGTCAGAAAAATGGCTTTATAGGAAGACATATTTTTTTAAAGAGAGAGAGAGAGAGAGAGAGAGAGAGAGAGAGAGAGAGAGAATTTTTTAATATTTATTTTTTATTTTTTGGTGGACATAACATCTTTATTTTATTTTTATGTGGTGCTGAGGATCGAACCCAGCACCCCGTGCATGCTAGGCGAGCGCATTACCACTTGAGCCACATCCCCAGCCCAAGACATATATCTTATAAACCATTTGCTTTCAGTAATGGTATAACCAATGTTAGCTACTATCCATATCTGCACAGTTATACATAAATTGCTTAGTACACGATGGATTTTTTTTGTAAAATTCTAAGTTATTTTTTTTAAATAGGTCTATAAAGCTTTCATGCAATATTATGGGCATTATTATTTCATAAGCTAAAAAACTGACATCTTAGGAATTGAACTACCACAACATTTAAACTTAAAAGATTATTGTCTAAGAGAGACCAGAATTTTGAACTAGACATGGAAAGGCTTCCAAAACCATACCACCACAGTAGAAAAATTTGCATGGGAAGGGAAATTTTGAGTTATTTTGGCAAATTTAAAGTATGGTAGTTTCTATGATGCAACAACACTGTTCAAAAAGTACTTGACACTTCTGTTGTCTTTTAAGGACTTAGGAGTGTCCTGGGCAATTGAGAAGGACATTGTTGACAACTTTAATTGTAACGGGCCACCTTAAAATGTGCTCTTGTAGTTGCAGTTGACTTTCTTTAGGTGTCTCTGAAGGGAGATTCTGGTGTAACAGACTCTCTCTATCTATCTAGCAAATCTCCCTATTATATCTGCACCTAGATAGCTAGCTGTAAATGCTTTCTTGGAGGAAAATAAGGTCAGAGATTTGTCTTCTATAAGATTTTGTGGCACTGGCATGTGCCATGGCAAAATGCAACTCTTAGATTCCTGACCATTAGAATCCTAATTGTCCCAATTACTGTGCCCTGAAATTCATCATTATGTGCATGCTGAGGACACACTTCCCAGCTGCTGTCTGGCAAAAACAGAGGATGGCAGGGATACTAAGTTGGGCTCATTCCTGGGAAATGAGAGACTCCAATGGCAGATATTGGCTATGGGACACTCCATGAGTCATATTGAATATTCATCAATCTGAGTTTCATTCGTGGTAAGATTTTAGTGTACTTCCCCCCCTACATTCTCTCTTCCACAAGAGTGAAGACTGAATTGCAAATAGATGTGCTGTAGTTCTGTTTCCTTCCATCTTGACATCTGCTTCTAGGATGATCTGGAGTAATACAAGCACTGCATGATCCTCTCCACTTACATAAAAGATAAGGCATAGTTGTAGTGGAAATGATATATATATATATATATATATATATATATATATATATATACACACAATGTGGGTGAGTAGAAAATGTTCTTAATCCTACAAAGTAGGTACTTGACAACTTTGGAGATGTTTAGGTTCATGTCTTTAGACCCAAAATTAGGTAACTTTTCTGGAAGAAAAAAACAAAAGGCTCTATTATAAAAATTAAAATAGTAGCTAGTAATAATTTCCAGTCATCCTGAAATGATGCTGTAGTCTGTATTTATATGATGCAAAGCTAGGATTTTTTTTTACATTTCCAAGAAGTAACAATATATAACACAAGGAAGAATATGCAAATGAAGCTGCAAGTGGAGCATCAGGTCTAAAATATTCAGTATACAGTCTTTTAGAAAAAAAATATGCCAATCTCTACCTTAGAGGAATTCAGGACCAGAAATGAAGTACTGTGGTTAAAATATGATTTGTACTTATACTTATGTTGAATCTCCAAAGTCATATGACAGTGGTATTTAGTGGTGGGAACTTTGAAAAGTGGTTAGGTTTACATGAGGTCATTAAGATGGGCTCTAATGGCAATCTTGATAGCTTCATTAAAAAAAATATAAGGAGATCATATACAAAGACTTGCAAGTCCTTTGTCATCATGGGATACTATGTACTACTACCATGAAACTATCAACAATAAATGCATTACCAGAGTAAAGCCAATGCCAGCATCATGTGTCTGAACCTCCAAAATTTCAAGCTTAATAAACCTCATTTATTTGCAAAGTTAGCCTGCCTAAGATATTTGGTTATAATAATGAAATATTGACTAATACACCAAGGCAGAGCAAATATATTAAAACTGAGTATACAGTAGACACTGGCTTAAAATGAGGTAAAATAAGAAAACTGTATGGATATAAATTATGTATAGTTCTCAGACATAGTTAATAGACATACTAAACACCCAATTAGATTCATATTTCAAAAAACCATAACAAATTTGTTCTGTGTAAATATCTGAATATTGCATAAGACATAAATACTAAAAGTATTTTGACATACTTGAAATTTGAATTTAACTTAGACCATTGCATTTTATAGCATAGCACAAAGGCAAGTACAGAATTAGCATGAATATGTTGATTCAGTGTTTCACCTAGATTAGGGGAGAAAACTATAAAAGACAAACATTAAATCTTGATAAAATTCATCAAACACATAAGTGATTATATTTAGATATTTTGAAAATCATTCAGTCAGTATTCATAAGTATTTATTGGATAGTTCTTATGGACTTGGCACTTAAATAGTCATAAGAGACATCAGCCTTTTATGAAGCTTGAAGTCTGTATCAGTCAGCTAGCCATTACTATAAGAAATACTTGAGATAATCAGCCTATAAAGAGGAAAGAATTATTTTGGCTCACAGTTTCAGAAATTTCAGTTGATGGTCAACTTCATTTCTCTTTGGCCTGTGACATATGGCAGGAAGCATGTAGCAAGTATAGCTGCTTACCTCATGGCTGAGAGAAAGAATAGGGAACTGAAATCTTACTATGACTTTCTTGGTCACAGTTCTAAAGTCTGGAAGAAACTTCCATTAGTCTTCACCTATTAAAGTTTCCACTATTTCCCAATAATTCCACACTGAGGACCAAACTTTTAACACATGAGCCTTTGGGAGACATTCCAGATCCAAACTACAACATTCTTTCTCTGAGCCACAAAGGCTCATGTCCATGTCATGATGCAAAATGCATTCAGTCTGTTTCCAAGACTCAGAAAATTCTTAACTGTTCCAACATTGTTTAAAAGTTCAATTTTAAAATCTCTTCTGAGACTCAAGGAAAATACTGCTGTTGAGCATTCATAAAAATCAAAAGAAAATCATATACTTTCAACACATAATAGCATAGGGTACACATCCCATTCCAATAAGGGAAGAATAGGGGAATAGAAATGTAGGTTCAGACATAAGTATGTCTAAAAGCCATCAGGGCATACACTAAATTCCAACTCAGGTATCCCAAGGGCTTGGGGACCCTGCCCCTGTTTGCAGCCCACATGACCAATCTCTCACTTTAACTTTTCACACTGCCTTCATTTTCTCTAGACAGGATGCTTCAGTCAGCTTTTTTTGCCACTGTGACTAGTGACCTAACAAGAGCAATTTCAGTGGAGAAAAAGCTTATTTTGGGGCTCATGGTTTCAGAGGTCTCAGTCCATAGATAGCTGGCTCCATTCCTCAGAGCTTGACGTGAAGCAGAACATCATGGATGAAGTGTGTGAGAGAGGAAAGCAGCTGGGGACAGGGGACAAGGATGAAGGGGGGGGGAGAGAGAGAGAGAGAGAGAGAGAGAGAGAGAGAGAGAGAGAGAGAGAGAGACTGCTTAACAAGGACAAAATAATTTACCCCAAAGGCACATCCCCAATGATCCTCCTAGCCTCCTCCAGTCATACTCTACCACTCAGTTAATCCCCATCAAGGATTTATCTCACAGATTGGGTTAAGGCTCTCATAGTCCAATCATTTCACCTCTGGACTTTCTTGCATTATCTCACATAAGCTTTTGGGGGATACCTAATATCTCAACTATAACATTCTGCCCCTGACTCCCCAAAGCTCATGCTTATCTCACAATGCAAAATACATTTAGTCCATTACAAGAGTCCTGATAGTCTGGAGAGTTCAAGCACTGCCCAAAAATTCAAGTCCAAAGTCTGCTCTGAAATTCAAGGCAAACTCACATAGTGAGCTCCTATTAAAATAAAAAACAACCTACAAATATATTATATATATATATATGTATATATATATATATACATATATATATTTATTTATAAATATTTTCATTCAGAAAAATAGGGGCATAAATAAAAAGGATAATAAAAAGGATGAGACTAAAGCACGAACAAAATCCAGCTGGGCAAACAAGTCCTGTAGTTTCCTGTCTGGCATCTGGGACATGTGGCATTTTGGTGTTTTCTCCAAAGGACTGGTGTAGCTTCACTCTATGGCTTTGCTGGTTGCAGCACATGTGGCCTCTCTCTTGGCTTGTCTGTGCTTGATTCCTGCAGCTTTTCTGGGCAGATGTTCCAGGGTATTTGCATTTCTTAATCTCAGGGGTCTCAACTGCATCTTTAGTTTACTCCTCACATCTCCACACATCGCCCTCTCAGGGGCAGCCTGAAGGAATTCTGACTCTGTTGCACTTTGCCTGGTCTCACAAGCCTTTCTTTGAAATCTTGGTGGAATCCTCCATGACCCCCTAACTCCAGCATCCTTCAATTCTGCAGAACCAGCACCAGATGTTTGCCACTTATGCCTACTGCCATCTAGAGGCAGTAATAAAGCTTCCAGGGATCCTGGGTGCAGCAGCCTTTGAGGGCCTGAGTGGCTGAGTAGGGTGAAAAAATGTCCTAGACCACCCTGTGTAAGCAGGTTGCCTCACAGTTCCCTTTTCAAAGAAATTTTTACTTTCACTCCTTTGAGCCTGAGATAGAAATGGTCTTGCCAATTCCCGAAATGCCCCCAAGCCATCTCTCTTATTATTGTCTCTAGGCAAAATCTTTGGCATTTCTTTAGTGCTGATAATTTCTTTAACAACTGCAACTTCCTTAGTCCCTAGTTTTATGCTCACCTTTCAAGTCCAAATGTTTCAAATCTTTCTGCTCTGTTTTTTTTAATACTTTTACTTTATTTATTTATGTTTATGTGGTGCTGAGGATGGAACCCAGGGCCTCACCCTTGCTAGGTGAGTGCTCTACCGCTGAGCCACAACCCTAGCCCCCTTTCTGCTCTGTTTTGTGCTCCTAATTATCACAATAAATTTGGCTAAAACCTGCCAGCAATATCCATATCACTTCCCGAATACTATGCTGTTTAGAAATTGCTTCCACCAGATAAAGAAGTTCATCACTTTTAAAATCAGCCTCGCAGAAAGTTTCAGGACTTTGGCAAAATAGAGACAACACGAATGGCTTGTAGTCCAATTTCCAAGAGTCCTTCTCTTATGAAATCTCCTCAGCCTTGTCACTATTATCCAAATTGTATTGGCATTCTGGTCTTCTGAGCTTTCACCAGAATCTCCTATTAAGCTCTGCTTACAACAATCTAAACCTTTTCTAGCTTGCATAACTAAACTTTCCAAAATTCCTCCCACAAATTCCAAAACACTCCTAAAGCTTCTGAATCACATGGTCAGATTAGTCATAGCAACAACCCCACTTATAATATAGGCATTCCCTATTACTAGGATTATCTCTAACTCTCTTGAGTATCCACTGCAACTTCAATTTCACTTTCACAGCTCCCTGCATTACCTTGTGTAGGGCTGTTTGCGGGGACATTGACCTTAACATACAATGCTTGGCCTTCCTTTAAAATGTTGGTCATAAGTTTCATGACACCATGACTCTTATTCTGCTTATCTACACAACCAGCATCATATAGTTGATGCCACATATGAGCTATCAGCATGAGCTTGCTTGACCTGCCCCATGGGTATTGGAGCCCCTGAGTGCCTCACTGGCTGCATATTGCCCTTTGGGTGACATTCCAGATCCAGATATAGCAGAATATGTATAAGGTAATTATTTTAACACTTTCATAATAAATGTCACAGAGAAAATACAATATGATGTAAGAAAAATATGAACAGAGTTGTTATTCAGGTCCATCTTTTTAATAGTAAAAGCAGAATAATGATCTACCAAAGATATTTACTTTATTTTCCCTGAAACATGAAATTTGTTAACTACATGGCACTAATGTACTGTACTTTGCAGCTAACATTAAGGGTAAGATCTTCAGATGAGAATGTTATCTTGGTATGGCCAATATAATTACACGAATCATTAAAAAAAAATCCTTTTAGTGTTTGCTGAGAGAAAGATGCGATGATAGAAAAATGATAAGAGTGTTTCAAGAGACTTCAGTGAAAATAGTGGAAGGGTGGGTACAGGCGTTTATCAGTATACAAAATCCAATCAATGTTATATATCATGATAATAGAGTGAAAAAGAAAAAAGCATATGATGAGCTTAATTGGTAGAGAAAAAAATAACAAAATCAAATATCATCAAGATTTTAAAAACTAGGAACATAAAGGAATATTCTTAATTCAATGAGGGGCATTTAAGAAAAATCCATATCAATCATCAGACTCTGTCTTAACACACACAGCATGCACATATGGACACGCTCACTCAACTTATTAAAGAATATATTCATGTCATTTTATCCAATAAGGCAATTGTTAAAATTTGGTTTTTTAAATGTCCTCCAAAGGCCCATGTGTG
The DNA here is from genome assembly GCF_045843805.1 of Urocitellus parryii. NCBI lineage: Eukaryota > Metazoa > Chordata > Mammalia > Rodentia > Sciuridae > Urocitellus > Urocitellus parryii. Next base: position 151,985,270 of record NC_135532.1, read on the forward strand.
GAAGTCTTGATCCCCCTCACAGAACTACTGGGAGGTGATATCACATTTAAGAAATGGAACATAAGTAGGGTGAGTTAGATCATTGGGGATGTGGCCTTCAAGGGTCAAACTTGATCTCCCTGTCTTCTTCTCTTTTATTTCCTGGCTGGTATGAGGTGAGCAGCTATGTTTTACCATAATGATGTGCTGCTCCATGACAGGCTCAAAAGCAAGGGGGTCAACTAACTATGCAGTGAATCCTCTGAAACCATTAGAAAAAAAAATAAACATGTTTCTTTTTAAATTGAGCATCTTAGGTATTTGTTACAGTTACAGAGAACTGAGTAGAACAAAGTGCTCAGTGTTGATGCAATATGATTTCTATCTCTAAGAAGATAGTCTCATGACTCATGCTAATTTGAAGTCAAGACGGAAAAAATGCTGAAATAAATTGATGAAGAAGTTGTAGCATTTCTGATACTCAACATCAGAAATGGGTAGTTTTTTTTATACTGAATAGACAGATTTTATGGTCATATTCTCTCTTAAACTGCATGAGCATAATCCAATTTTGTATAATATATTGTCTTTGAGCATTAATGCCAATCATCATCTTCTTGTTTCTCTTCCGTGTTCCAACTCCAGGTTACAAAAGTATAGGGTAATTAGGATGGCATTTACAGTAGTACTTATGATGAATGAAAAATATGACAAACTACTTTTTAAAAATTCATATCACTTTTAAGTGTGGGAGATTATATAGATAGATAGATATTGATAGTTACCTATATAGGCAAGTTGAGATGTAACACATATTAAATATAATGATGATTATTTACACCGTGAGATCAATAAACATTGAATAAAAGGGTTGAAAATACTTTAATACATTTAATGAAATTCATAAATAATTGTTATATAAAAGTTTACGTCCCTAGCTTATATTTAAAGTATTGATGCTCAGTCACAATTGGATTTTTCATTTTAATAGATCACTACTCTGGTTTGGATGTTGAGTATGCCCCAAGGGTCCATGTCATAAAGGCTTAGAGTTGCCACTATTGGGAGGTGGTAGTGGGCCTGGTAGGAAGTCCTTAAGTCATTGGAGGCATACCCTTGAATTTACTGTGGCACTCCAGCCCCCTCCTCTCGTTTTGTTTTTTTCCTCTAGGGCATGAAATGATCAATTCTGCTCCACCACATGCTCCTGCTTTTATGTACTGCTTTACTGTAGACCCAAGCAATGGGACCCATTGATCAAGGACTGACTGAAACTTTGAAAACTGAACCAAAATAACCCTTTCTTTTTTACACCTTCATTATCTCAGGAATTTTTCATTGATGCTTATTAATTTTACAGAAGAGTAGGTTTCATTGTAATGGATTTATCAATGCATATAAAAAAATTTGATTAATTTCACTGCCCTATACCTCCCCTTACCTTTTTTCTTCCCTTCACCTTATCCACTTCCTCAAACATGATGGTTTTTCTTATACTTTCATGATGTCCTTTTTTTCCTCTTTTGTTTTCTCCTTCTAGCTTCCATATATGAGGAAAAAATATATAATGCTTGTCTTTTGGAATTTAAATTACAATAAGATGTAATGCAGGAATTTTCCTCAGTCTTTAAAGTCCTTCTGTTCCCTTTTTCCTCATCATCTACTATAGTTTGTCAGAAAGTCAAAAGAGAAAACCTTATAGCCTCACACTTAATGCATTATCTGTCTGGAAGAAACTGACCTACTTAGCTTAAGTTTCTTTAATGTGTTACAAAGATGTAAACTTTTAAGCTACATTGGCACAATGATGAATATTATATTTATTCTATGCAATAGTATGTTTCCAGAAATAGGAGTAGGAAAAATAGTAATGCAAAAATTTTCATGGGATGCAATGTAACTTTCCAACAGTTGTTTTATTCTAAATATCAGAGAACATGGCATAAATTGCTATTTAGGCTAAGTGATAATCACTGCACAAATTCTCCAGGAGAAAAGAAAGATTGTAAAGCAAACACTGCTTAACCACAAGTAGTCCATTATCATAGTCAGGTCTGAGAACAGTAGATGTATGCTCCCATTTGTTATTGCTGTTTTCTTTCTCTTTTTTTCCTTCATAAATAAATTCTCCTATAATACTTGATTTTTATGTAGATGCACATGATGAAATAGGGCAAGATAAAGCAGTCATCCATCAAAAACAGACTTTGGGGTTTAATTACTTTAAAAATATTCCCCATAATCATTCTTCTATTCCAGATGTCTAGTTTATTCTGTATACCCCCTAGAGATTTTTGCAACATTTATGTTCACTTTGAAAACTCTTAGATTGATTTAGAGTTTGAAGAGTTTGTGAATTCGTTTTATTACATGTATTTTTCTAATCACCTTTTATTTTTTAAATGATTAGTCAAGAATTAGTGCAAAGAATTAAAAATTTGCGATTGACATCATTTGTGGGATAAATGAAAGCATGTTATTTTGTTATCAGATGTGTATAAAGATGGCAAGCTGAACTTCTTTAACTTGACAACTCAACATCTTACCACACTTTTCATAAGAAAGGTGGTGGTCTGTTAATTGCTAATCCTTAGATTTAGTATAAAGAAATTCATGTAGAAAAGACATTAAAATAGAGTGAGGATAATTGCAAATGTTCCAGATGCAATCTTGATTCCTTTGCCTATTACATGAAGAATAACATTATGATAAAAATCAAAGAAATAAACTCAGAAGCTCTAATTTGTTGCCACTTAGACACTCCCATGAAATGAGTTTCCTCTAATTAGTAGGTACTTCTGGTTGAACTGTATTTCTCCCTAACCCTTTATTTGAATGTAAAGATAAAACACATCATCATATTTGTTTGACATCTCTCAAAGAAACCAGAAAATTTTTTAAATGCTTTTTTTCACATCTGATCTGTCTGGATACTTTGAGCTCTTCATGCTTACAGGATGCACTGGTAGCATTTGCCTTGGTGGAGGTACTGTATCAAGTTCTGTCAATCTCTGTAAGAAAGTTACTGAAGCAAACAGCAAAGAAGAGACTTTTCTGAAGTTTAAGACTCAAATGATATAAAAGTAGAATAACAGAAGAGACTGTCTCAACAAATGTAGAAAGACAAAGTGACATCAAAGAAAGCAAGTGGCTCAGAAAGGAGTTAAAAATGGGAAGAGTGACAGCAAGAAGAAAAGTCAAAGAAGTAACAACCAGATTATGTAGATCTTTTATATCCTGATAATGCCTGGTTTCTACTCAGTGATGTGAGAAGTCATTGGGAAAATCTGACCAGGGCAAAGTTGTGATCACATTTTCATATGAAGAAGAATATTCTAGTTGCTACATTAAGGGGGAAAAAAACACAAAAAAATTGCAACAGATTAATTAGAAGCTACATGGTGGTTTCAGCCAAGCTGGAGATAGTGGTCTAATTAAAAATGATGGAATTCTGAATATATTAAAGGTAAAGAAGATGGAATTTCCAACTAACCAGAATGGAGCAAGACTAGAGATTTGAAGGAATGGAAGTTGACACCAAAGTTTTGGGCTGGGCAAGTGGAAGAATAGAATAACTGAGTTGTGGGAGTCCTGAACATAGCTGAGTTTGGAGCCTGCATAGTCTGAGATCTCTGTTGAACATCCAATTGAGAAATGTCCGAGGAAGTTAGGAGGAAATCCATTTAGATATGACTTTCCAAAACCAAAGTGAAAAACATTTTAAAGATAAAATAATTACCATTGCCAAATGCTGTTGATAACTCAAATACAATAAAGAATGATAGATGAAACATAAATTTGAAACATGTAACAGGTAACATATGGTGGGAATCCACAAATCTTATTTTAAAAAGGGTAAACTGGCAAAAATCTTATTATTAAAATTATATTTTTCTTGAGTAACTAGCATACAGGAAGATATGGGATTACTCAGTTAAAAACAGTAAGACAGAATCAAATCTTTCGGTCTTTTCTGTAGCATTCATACATGATTTAAGATAAGATTAGACAACATAAACTGGTAGACTAAAAAGAGAAAAGACCTGCTCTAAGAATATTGCCTATCTGGATAAGTACTCAAATATTTAAAATTTATTTTATAACTCTGTAGATATAATTTCAGAATCACCTATTTTGACAAAACTGACACATGGAATTACTATTTTCTTTAAATTCTTTACATTAGGTAGCTCAGAAACCTCCTGAAAATCTCTTTGTTACTGAGTATGAAAGGTCATCATGAATGTCACTTGCTGATATTAAACACAGCAACATGCACCACTGCAAAGGATAATCACATATTTAATTAGAGTAGGAGGTTCTCTGGAACTGTCAGCCAGCTGTCCACTTCTAACGGTGAAGTTAAAAAGACACTGAATTAGAAGAATGTTGACAGTGCTCAAAACATCTGAGTAGCTGAAAGAATCTAAAATTGGGGGATACTCAAGGTATAAGGTCAATTTCCAAAATGTCATACACAACCAAAGCAAAAAAAAAAAACAAAAAAAACAAAACAACAACAACAACAACAAAAAATTACAAAAGTTTTTGTCTGGGCCTTTTGAAAACAGGATTTTTAATTTTAATATATTATTGCCATCATTGTCTTTCCATCAGAGTAAATGAAATAATTATCCTTATGATGGCTTTCAGTGTGTGACCTCCAAAGTCAAATCCAAAGTCATAAAGAGATGTCGCCACCTACCCCCACCGCCCCTGCTAAATAACGGACTAATTTCTTGCACTATGCTTCACTTAGGCAAGATAAAATGGGCTGGAGAAAAAGAATTACAAAATTTTCCTTAAAAGTATCCATAGAATTTATATTTTAATATAAAGATGCTTTTTCAGAGCATGTCTTTGGTCCTCTTTTGCAGTAGCCACTATCTTAATATTTAGACGAAGGCAAAGTTAATATTTAATTTCACTGAACATTTTAAAAGAATAAAAGAAAAAAATAAGATAAATAAAAATGGTTGAGAGATTTTTTTAATCAAATGGAAGTGATTATTTTTGGAATTGTACTTCAAGATTCATTTTATGTTCCAGAAAACACTTAAAATGAGAGAGTCTTGAGTTGTTTTATTTTTTAATGTTTTAATTATATATGCTTTACATGTGAGATCTTTTTAAAATAATTTATTAGCTGTATATAGTGGTGCATGACTTGGGAGACTAAGGCAGGAGAATTGCAAGTTCTCATAACCTCAGCAGCTTGGGAAGACCCTGTCTCAAAATAAAAAAACAACAAAAAATTCTAGTAATGTGATACAGTGGTAGAGTGCGCCTGGATTCATTCCCCAGTACCACAATAAATAAATGATTGAATAAATAAATAAAATAACTGATTATCATATAGTTTGTTAATCTGGTGCTAAAAATAGCAAAATTGCTCCAGCCCTGGAGAAAGAAGAAAGCATAAATTAATACTTAATGAAACTTCTATACACAGTCATAAATAATATTTATGATACTACAAACAAATGGATTTGTATGCAGATATTTATCTAAATATTATGGATTAAGTTTTGTCAAATAAAAACATTTTCAACAAAATATCTCCCTTGCCTGGCTTCCACAAGTTTTGAATATTTTATTCTTAGTGGAATATTCAGGTTGTTATTGGAATATACACTGGTTCTTATCACTAAAGCATAATTTAAAATTTTAGTCATCTCGTCTTGTAAATGCCACAAAGTTTTCCGTAGAGGCTATCACTTTAACTTTTCCCAAAACTGTATAAGGGATTAAATTTCTCTACATTCTTGCCATCACTTGTTATTTTGTGTTTTTGTTTCTTTAATTTTCTTGCTTGTTTTGGATGATGGCCATTCCATTGAGTGTGAGGTGATATCTCTGTGTGGGATTTGATTTATATTACCCTAATGACGAATGTCACTGAACATCTTTTTCTGTGCTTGCCAGTCCTACATTCTTTGACAATACAGCATGAAGGGAACTTGAGTGCATAGATGTCCTATAGGACATCACATTAGTCCACTATATTGATGTCATATGTTCACTGAATCTGAGGAACAAATTGGTAAACTATATGGCACACTATTAATAACACTCACCAGGGGCCCACCTTTGATTAAGGTCCAGAACATAAGAGAGGATTTTCCAAAAGACTAGTTTGAAATACAAATGCACCCTGCTTCTTAGACCAAATGGTTATGAAAGAGCCCATGGTGTTACAGGTGTTTGTGTTATATAAAGATAGTCTGTGAATTTATAAAATTCACCTGCAGGGGGTTGCAAAACAGACCCTGAAGGGCTCAAAAAAAATGTCTTGCCATATTTATCAGATACATATTTTTCTTTTGAAAAGCAGTTTATGCTGAGCTCCAGGTCCTGAGACATCAAATGATTATATAGAAATAGGTATTTTTTAAGTAAATCAAATCATAAATCCAGGAAAGCACATCAGTAAGTCAGGTAGTAAAAGAAGTTTATTTAGGATCAGGCCTGATCTGACTCAAGGACATAAGCAAACCATTTAAGAGTTTATTGGAAACTCTAAGGATGTTACCTACTGCCAGGTGATGAGATCGAATAAAAATATGGCCCTAGTTTATGGCTAGAATGGTTTGATACATTGGCAAGGGCTAAAATGGACTGCTGCTGCGTGTCAGCATTGCATGGACAAGCCCTGCATGGTAGGATTGCAAGGAATTTTCTTAGTTGAATTTTTTTTGTAGACTACAGGGTCATAACCTGATGTGAAAAGAGTTATGTTGTGTTATCAATATATGGCTTTTCTGGATCAAGCTCAACTGGCAGGTCAGCAGTCTGGAAGTAACAACATAAGACAATTGAAGGTGAGGAGTTTGGAAATAAGTGTGTGGTAAAAAGAGAAGAAAAAAAGCACATAGGTCAATATTTCCCATGTCAGTGAGCAACTGCATATTTCTGTATGAAAGCAATGTATATCTAAGTTTTAGAACCTCTGGGTATCAATTGAAATTGTACTTATATAAACTTGAGGACCTATGCAACTGCCTTTCTTTTCTCTGAATTGTGTACCAAGTGTAATGGCTTTAACCCTCTCCATTTGAGTTGTCAAACATACAATCAAGTTTTTTTTTTTTTTTCATTTGCTTATGTTCTTATGAGTGGAGTGGAAATAATGCTACAGCTCCTTTGCATATTATTTTATCTGCCCACATTCCTTTGTCAAGTCTTATTTATGAGAACATGCTTGTTGATGTTGCTTTGTGGACTATGAACCTACAATGATCAGGACATCTTAAATTTATCCACAGCTGATACAGAATCAAATAACAAGATGATTAAGCCAATAAATGATAATTATTTTGAATAATTAGTATATCATACTGGCCTCTGTAAGTAACCCTAAGATCACTGTGTTGAATAGCCCACACATATAGAGTGCTAATGATATAACTTTAATTCTTGAGGAGTGTTTGAAGGTAATCAGTGTTTATGTTGTTATAGCCAGAGAATGAGCAGAGTCCTATCATTGCAAGTGATGATTTGCAGAGCATCTTTCCCCTACAGCTTACGGGCTGAAGATTTTCCATGCTTTAAGATGATGGCCATAAGCCATCATTTGCCTCTTTTCAGCTCATTTCTGGTTTGAGTCTCTTCCCTTATGTCATTCACAGAAGGAAAAGAAAAATCAGCTGGCAAGTTAAATCAGCAGACATGAAAGGGACTGCAGTGTTCTTTAAGATTTAGAGAAGTACCAGTATTTCCTCCTGGACTTGGAGGCAATGGCAGTTTTGAAGAAGTAATTTCCCTTCTCAATCTGGACGTATATCACATATGTGCTTTACGTATACTGATTTTAAATGTGCCTAGGGACAAAAATCCTATTGTAACCATCATCTTCATTTTATAGATGAATATTTTGAGACAGAAAAGGAAGTAAATTGCTTAATGTTATATAGCTGTAAAGAAGAGAAATCGGTCAAAACTGAAGAAGTCTGGCTCCACCTTCCTCACCTGTCATTATTGTACACTTATTCTTTTCTAGAAGCATAGCACACATTTTACAGACCTAGGTATATGGGTAAACATATTTTAGGAACCTTGAAGTTGGTATGACTATGGTAGTATTGGGTAAAGATAAAGTAATATTTCTTTCATTTTACACCTACCTATTTAATACTTACTTTGAGTAAGGTTTTATATGGCACAGATTTTCAAATCTGACTAATAGTCTATCCAAATGAATATGGGATTACACAAAAAAATTTGATAATAATATAATTAAGATAGAGCTAACTTTCCATACAAATAATTAGAAATAAATACAAATAATTAAAAATTTGTCAATAAATAAGTAAAAAAAAAATGGAAGTAGCCCAATATTGGAAAGATACATTAGAAGGAAATAGATGAGAATTTTATGAATCTTATTTCTAGCCTAGTAAATATTATAGCATGACAACATGTGATTTTAAAACAAAATAACTTTTTTATCTATCTAGACTTTATTGGCATTTGTTTCTGGTTTGTGTCAAAGAGAAATAATCTTTTCAGCTTTTCAGTGCAAATAAATAAGTTTCTGATAAAATTTTTATTATAAAATGCTGTACAATAGTATTGTTTAAAAAAATTGTGGTTCAGGTAAATGAAGACAACTACACATAGCAAATAGAGCAATGGCTTTACCTCCAAAGATTCAACTTCTTTTAATTAGGCTGGTAAGATTAAAATAGGCTTGGGTTCATTCTTAGATGTAATAAAATATTAGTTAAACTTAAGGACCTATAACCCTTTCTCTGCTAGTACACTGGGGATGACCTCTTGCTTTTTAACTCCCAGTGACTCATAATAAAACCTGACTTTTGTTCTTTCCATCCTAACATCCTAATTTGAAAAATTCTCTTATTTATATATATCTATTAATAACATTTTTATCTCACCTCAAGTTTTTGAGAGAGAGAGAGAGAGAGAGAGAGAGAGAGAATTTTTTAATATTTATTTTTTAGTTTTCGGTGGACATCTTTATTTTTTTTATTTTTATGTGGTGCTGAGGATCGAACCCAGCGCCCCATGCATGCCAGGCAACCGCACTACTGCTTGAGGCACATCCCCAGCCCAAACCTCAAGTTTTTATACTGCAAAATTAAGATTGAGAATAATTGTATAACATTTAATCAATGTATGGTTTAATTAACATCAAATCCTTAGAACATCTTTGACAGTCAAACATTGTATTCTGAATTTCCCCATGAACTCTTGTTCAATTCAAAGAAGTATCAAAAAATTACACTCACCAGAAATACTTTTAAACTCTTTATTGTAGGAATTCTCAGAATGTGGTCTCCAGACCAGCCTATTAGTAACACCAGGGAATTTAGCAGAAATATAATTTTTTGCCCTGTCTTACTCTACTATCTGATTTATAAAGACCAGTAGGTAAATCTACTGTAGTTTGTGAACCACTGGCTCAGAGTTTGTTCCTGTCTTTTGTGGTCTAGTATTAGCTTTAGCATATCACACTCCTTATATTTGACACACTTCATTTCTATTACATATTTTTTTTTGCCTCTACTAACCAACACTGCACGATGTTTAAGGAAATATCTCTTTCTTATGCATTTTTACAATCTCTAGAACCTGCCATATTCTAGGCCTACTATTTATTAAAAATAAATTTATAAAGTATTACTTTTTATAAAACTGATTCTACCACTTGAAGTTTTATCTCTGAAAGATTGAAAACTGTTATGAAAAATGCTCTAGATCTACTAGGAAAACAATGTATAAAAATTAAGGTGATTAGTGAGCAAAGTAGGGCATGCCTGAAATCCCAGCTGCTTGAGAGGCTGAGGCAGGAGTATCACAGGTACAAAGCCAGCCTCAGCAACTTAGTAGACCTTGTATAAAAAAAAAAAAAGTGTTTGGCAGGGGGGTGGGGTGGGGTGGTGGGGGGCAGGGGGGACGCTGTTGTTGATGTGTCTCAGTGGTTAAGCGCCCATGGTTTAATCCTTGGGACAAAGTAAAAAGTTGGGCTGGGGATGAGGCTCAAGCAGTAACACTCTCCCCTGGCATACACAGGGCACTGGGTTCGATCCTCAGCACCATATACAAATAAGATAAAGATGTTGTATCCACCGAAAACTGAAAAATAAATATTTAAAAATTCTCTAATTCTCTCTCTCTCTCTCCCTCTCTCTCTCTCTCTCTCTCTCTCTCTCTCTCTCTCTCTCTCTCTCTTTAAATAAATAAATAAATAATGTTAATGTGATTAAACTCTGTAAACTTTCACTTGTAAAGAAGATGAAGTGGACATACTTCTCCTTATTCACACCAGTAAGTACAGCTAAAATGCCTGGATATCATATACAAAACAAACAAACAAAAAAGATTCTCAGGGAGACAGGAAGGCATATTGCCTGGGGATCCTACAACTTGAGGAACAGCATAGAAGTAAATTTCCTGGATATGGAGTTTTTGTTTCTGTTTTTTTTTTTTTTCTTACTGCTAAGTGGTAGAGAATTAATCAAGCTCCAAACAGCAATGAAAATATGGAAAGACATTCACAAAAATTGCCTGCTGCCAATAGCCAAAGATAAAAAAGGAACAACATAACAATAACTACCCAACTCTAAGAAAATGTCATGTAAAAAAAAATTTGGATCCTACAGTCACTTTTACTGGCAAATAGAAAAGGGAATTCTAGACTCTCAAACTCATTAGTCCACAATGAGTCACTTCAGACCTCTGTGGGAGTAGTGTATAGGAGACCAGGTAAGAGCTGGGGCTTCTATCCTTACACTGTTGGTTCAAATATTTGCCATCTATTGTGTTAACTATTGAAAATGATCATTTTTAGATACTTCCAAGTGTCAACAAAAAACCCAAACACATTTCATTAAATGTGTACATTTAATTTACCACGTGTAATGAAATTTCTGAGAAATTCTGGGAATAGAGAGGTATTTCTTCACCATGATGATGAACTTTTAAAGAAGAATTTACTGTTAGCATCATATGTAATAATTTAAGACGGAATTCTTTCCTCTAAGATTAGAAGCACAGAAGGATGCTCACATTTCCAAATCTTACTCAACATAGCACTGAAGTTTTAAAAACAGCAATAAGACAAGAAAACAATATGAGAAGACACACACACACACACACACACACACACACATATATATATATATATATAGAGAGAGAGAGATACAGATATCTGAAAAACAGAAGGAAAACTATCTATATTTGAGGATATGTATAAAATCTAAGTAATCTATAAAGAAAATTTTATGCAATTTTGTATAAATAGTTCAGCAAGATCTTAGATATAACATGAATATTAAAAAAATATATACCAGTGTACTAGCATTGAAAATATGAAAACCAAAATCATAATATATTTTGATACAAAGCTAACAAATGGATGATTTAACAAATCCAAAAGCAAATCTAATCAAACTAATATCCTGAAAATGACAAAATAATGATGAAAAAATAGAAACATATGTTTAAAGAAATATTTTTCATAGACCAAAAAATTTAGTACAGCAGAAAATTTAATTCTTTAAAATGATATAGGAGAATAATGTAATTATTATTAGCTTAGCAAAACTTCATAGGAATATAGATAAAATTCACATGGTAAAGCAAAGAAACTAATTATTAACTAGTTATTATAATTGTCAAAAAAACCATATTTGATTAAGTTCACCATGTGTAATGAAATTTCTGAGAAACCTGGGATTAGAGGGGTGTTTTTTCACCATGATGACGAACTTTTAAAGAAAAATTTATTGTTAGCATCATATGTAATAATTTAATAATTAATAATTTTTTTAAAAAAAGAATGAAACTGAAAGAATGACGATCAGATATTGATTCTTGGGCTGGGGTTGTGGCTCAATGGTAGAACACTTGCCTAGTGCATGTGAAGCACTGGGTTCAATCCTCACCACCACATAAAGATAAATAAACCAAATTAAAAATATTGTGTCAATCTATAAAAAAAGATATTATTGCTTAACATAAAGATATAGTTTTCAGCATTGTATCATATCAGCAGAGAGATGGATACATAAAAGAACATGGATATAGGTCTACCCAAGTATACAGCCAATTGATTATTTTTTAAGTTGAAAAATGAATTAAATGCGGAAGGATAATTTTTCAATAAATAGGGCTAGAGCAATTGGACATCACAGGCATAATAATTAATTGGATACCACAGGCAAACTCACATTAATTAAAAGATCTAAAAGTTATAAAGAAAACATAGATGAAAACATACAGGGCCTAGAATTTGGTAGAGAGTTCTTAGATATAGTATAAAAAGCATGCTACATTAAACTAAAAATTGATAAATTGACTTCAACAATTTATTCATTGAGCCACAACCCCAGCCCAAGCATCAATATCTAAATCCCTGAAAAGAGGATGGAAAATCAAATTATAGATGGAAAAATTTACATCTGACAAAATGTTTCTATCTATATGTAAAGAGCCCCTAAAACTCAACAGTAAAAATTCAAAACAAAAGAAAACAAACAATCCAATTAGAAATATTATAAAAGAAATGGAAAGAGATTGTACCAAATAGGATATGCAGGTGACATGCATATGAAAAAATGTTCAAAATCACTGGTCATTAGGAAAATGCAAATAAATACCATGATGAGATAACAGTATGCACATATTAAAACAGCGTAAGTTAAAAATTGTATTATTAAATGTTGACATGAATGTAGACAAACTGTTGGGAATATAAATTTGTACAACCACTGGATTAATGAATTCTTAGGCAACTAAGTATACTCTGAACATGCAACCCAGCAATTACACTCTGATCCTTTAACCTAGAAGGAGAAAACTTATTATCTCTCTCTCTCTCTCTCTCTCTCTCTCTCTCTCTCTCTCTCTTTGCAAAGATGGTCACATCCAATAAATGTAAGCAAATAAAGCATCCATCAGTTATAGAATCTTTTGTACAAATATATCATGAAATATTACTCAGCAATAATTAGGAATGAATTATTAATACACAACTTGGATACATCAAAGATGCTGCCTTCATCTTCTAAGACTGGCATAACAAAATACGGTAGACTGGATAGATTAAAAAACAAAATTTCATTTTGTTACAGGTCTGGAGCCTGAAAGTCTAAGATCAGGGTGCTAACATGGTGGACTCTGGGGAGAGGTATCTTCCTGGCATGCAGATGGCTACCTTCTCACTGTGTGCCTACATGGTCCAGTATTAGTGGGTGCATGTGCAATGAGGAAGAGCAAGCTCACCAGTATCTCTTCTTATAAGAATACCAGTGTCCTATGAATTTAGCCAACCATAATAGTTTTCTAAGGTCTCATCTCCAAACACTGTCCTACTGGGAGTTAATTCTTCTGCATGTGAATTTTGGCAAAATATTCAGTCTACAATAAGGGCAAAAAAATGTAAATGAAATAGCCACATCCTAGAAGTTTTCATTTACATGATAATTTTAACATGACAATGTTATAGAGATAGAGAAGCATTAGTCAGTGATTGCCTGGATTTAAGGGGAGAAGGGGCAGTGACTAACAGATTATAAGGGGGTAGTAAAAGGGAATACTTTTGTTGATGAAATAGTTCCATATCTCCACAGTCATGGTGATTACACAAACCTACACAGGTGATAAAATGATCTAGAACTATGCATGCTCACTCTCTGAAAGCCAATTTCCTCATTCAAATGCTAACTAGTTACCCAAGAAGTGACCATTTGAAGAACCTGGGTGAAAAGTACATAGAATCTTTCTATAGTTTTGCTACATTCTGCAAATCTATTACTTTTCAAAAATAAATGTTAAAACAAAATAATAGCAACAGATGTTAGAAGACCAGTGAGGAAGAAAACTGCTTTTCTGGGGCACAGTGTAGAGTGAAGCTTGGAGATAATTGAAGGTGAATGACATTTGGAAATGTAGTTTGCTACATTAGCTAGTGCTTGCTTCTGAGATTAGATAAGAGTATGTTGTAATCAGATCAAGTAAATGACTTGAGAATTAGATAAATACAGGTCAAGGAAGATGAAAATCTTAATAGGAACACATTGAAATGAAAAGATAGATATTGCTATAGTTTGAACACTTGTCCTCTTCAAAAATTATGGTGAGCCAGGCACAGTGGCTCACTCCTGTAATCTCAGAAGCTTGGGAGGCTGAGGCAGGAGGATCGAGAATTCAAAGCCAGCCTCAGCAAAAGCGAAGTGTGCTTAAGCAACAAAGTGAGACCCTGTCTCTAAATAAAATACCTAATAGGTCCAGGGATGTGGCTCAGTGGTTGAGTGCCCCTGAGTTCAATCTCTAGTACCGCTTCCCCCAAAAAATTTTATGTTGAAATTCATTTCCAATTTTAACAGTATAAAGAGATGAGACCCTTTGGATTCAACCATGAGAGCTCTGCCTTCAGCAGAATGCCATTTAAAAAGGGTGAGTTCATTCCCCTTCTTTCTCTCTTGCCCTTTTGTCACATAAGCAGGCCCTAACCAGATGTCTGCCCCTTGATATTGGATTTCCAGCTCCAGAATTATGAAAAAAAAAATCCCACTTTTCTACAAATTACCTAGCCTCAGGTATTCTGTTATAGTAATGAAAAATGGACTAACACAGATATTAAGGCAAGAAGTGCCCTCAGATTAAGGGCAGAGATGATGGGCTTTAAGTCAGAAAGAACTTCAGAACAATACTGCCAAACCTTAGATAAGCCCAAGAAGGAAAGCTGAGAAGCTTAATTTGTTTGCTCCAGACTTACTCAGGGACTACTAGCTTGTTTTCAGGACACTAATTTTAAGTAGATCCTTATTCCTTTCTACACTATTCAAGAAAAAGCCCCCGATGTCAGATCCTTCACTAAATGGACTTAAAAAAAGATTTCAATATGACTCCCTCACACAAGTGTATACAGCTTCTAATAACCTGTCTAGTGCCTTTGTCAGGATCTTGAACTCCTCTTGAACATCACAGATTAGCTTCTGAGTATCTCATTTCATTTGAACAAAGACTATATGAATTTAAAAAGTCTTCTAATGAAAATTGAAAGTATTAATTCCTAAGCACTTTCTTCCTTTGACATTGTTTGCTGTGCTGCGTCTCTGGAGCAGATGGTTGGATGCCTGTGCCTTCTCACTGTGTTAACCATCATTATCACTGTGTCACTGAAGTGTTGCTTCCACCCTGTTTACTTCTTTCCCTCTCCCTTCATGAACATTTCCCTTTCATGTGTCACAAATACCTAATATTCTTTTAAGCTTTTTTTTCACCTGCTGTGGAAATCCTTCTTGATATGGAAAGAAGAAAAAAAATAATGAGACTGTGATGTATGAGGCGACTAATGAAGTGTTAAACTTAACAACTGCTTTCCCTAAAATTCTAGAGGCATGAATGTGTATCTTATTTTTTTTCTTCAACAGGCATACCAGTGGGATTAGTGCTTTTAAAAATTAAGGTACTCAGGGCAACCTTCCATTTTATGACACTGAAAGAAACAACCATTTTCTGTGACCTGATTTGCACATAAAATATAAAGGTGACTTGTTTAATTGAGGGGTAGTGGATCAATTCTGATTCATAAATAAAATTGCTACCTTATGGATGCTTTTTGAGTCTTCTCCTAGTCTGTCAACTCTTGAAAGTACAGTATTTGATATTAAACCTTATATTCTCAAAGATTTTTTCCTTCTCTTCAGTTCTTCTCTTAAATTATCTGACAAGTAATGAATGTCTAAGATCTGCTGCTGGCAAAATTTACATGTTCTTTTGTGCAAGAATATTCTAAAAAATGGCATTTCTAATATGCATTGTCATTTCATAGGGAAAATGCAGGCAATTTGGGATGAAATGTTCAGTGTGCAGGACTAAAGAGGGCGGGCTGGAGACCATGAAAGAGAGTGGATGATACAGAACGTACTCAGGATCAAAATGAATAAGAGAAATGAGAACACTATGTGAATGTAAAAACTATTTCTTCTCCCAAGCAAATTTAAAATTCAAAAATCTGACATTTAACTTTCCTCCTGATATTTTCCATAGGACTGATGTGCTTAAGTAGTTTTTTATATATAAAACTACTATATATATATATATATATATATATATATATATATATATATATATATTCCCATGCATATCAGAAGTATTCATTACTATTACCCACATTTTTGTGTTATTTTTAACTTTCTGTAAGGGATTTTAAAAGCTCTTTGTATCCTTTTAATAAAAGAGACTTCATTATGATCCTTATTATCTGTATAACTTCATGCTAAAGTTTCACTCAATGAAGCATATTTTTTTTTTTAGTTTTTAGGTATTATAACATCTTCAATCAATAAATCAAAATAAATGCTATAAAGTGGTCAAGCACATTTCATGTCTTTCATGTGATGAACAATGTGACAGTTTTATAAACTATATATTATATGAGCATTTTACAATGCAATGAGATACATAGTGGATTTTTAAAAATCCATGCAAAAATATTAAAATTGTCAAGATTGAGCTTCAGTATGAAAAAACTTCCATTTGTACACTAGTATGACTACTTAACTAAGCAAATTTAAAATATTCATAATTTATTGTTCAAAAGTGATTTAGATAGAGTACACTTGTAGCTATGTTTCATTGACTTGACTGATTTTTATGCCTTTGACAGATTTTTATTAGAAATCACCTTTCTAATAAATTATATTTTAAATATGTTCTTTATTAATAATAACTTTCAAAAAAACATGTAGACTTTTGTTATACTCAAAGTCAAACATTAAGATAAATTAGAAATTATCTATTCATTTAAATGTTATGAAACATTTAACCCAATCATAATAAATGCTCAAAATCCCATTTTTTTCCATTTCCAAATTTTATCTGGAATAGTTAGTCTTCTTGCTTTTTGTTCTTTGTTTGGTACATTTCAATCAAATATTCCAAAATAAAATGAGTAAATTCCTTTACATTCTTCATAGATTGGTGGAAGTTTATTATTAGATATTTTCCATGAGGAAAAAACAACTTTGGCATTTTACTTTAACCTATAGCTTTTTATTGATTTTGATTAATCTACTGGAAATAGATCCTTAACCTTTCTGATAATATATCCCATGAACAGAGGAGCACAAATAAAATTGTCTCCTTCCTTGAATATATTAGTTTTGGGAATTAATTCCCTACTCACAATTAATTCCCTATTCACAATTCATAAATTCTTTTTTTTTCTTATGAATTCTGTTGTTTTATTTAAGAAGTATTCTAAAGAAATTTTCAATGTATTAACAATAAAATCAGTCACAGTAGTTGCTTCCATATTTCTTTCCTGGTTGAGATATCACTCAACTTTTAAACTCTTCTAGTATGATTTTAGTCTGTTTTTCATTGCTGTCACTAAAATAGCTAACAATAGCAGCTTAGAGGAGGAAAAGTCATTTTGGTTCACAGGTTCAGTGGTCTCAGTCCATGGTTGACTGACTTTGAACTGGGTCTTGAGACAAAGCAGAACATCATGGTGAAAGGGTATGGTGGAGGAAAGCTGCTCAGTTCAGGGCAGCCAGGAAAGAGAGAGAGAGAGAGAGAGAGAGAGAGAGAGAGAGAGAGAGAGAGAGAGAGAGAATGCATGCACAATGAACCAAAGAATCAAGGCACACACTGGGTGACCTTCTTCTTCCAGCCATGCTCCACCTGACTACAGTTATCACCTAGTATTTCATTCAAATTATTAATCCACCAAGTGCATTAATCTAACAAATATTTTGTTGTTCCATCATCTAATCATTTCACCTCTAAATGTTGCTATACTGTCTCATTATATTTTGGGGACTACCTCATATTTAAACCATAATAAATATGATTTGGTTTGAGCTTAAATTTTATCAATTTAATTTTCAGTGGATCTAAAACATCTTTTGCATAAATTTCCATGGTTTTATCTTTTTATTAGTGTGTGCTTTATATTATACAATAAAGTTAATTCAAATTAGTTTTTAATGTCCATATGGATACAATTGAATTTAATTCAATTAAAATAATTCATCTTGGAATGCCATTTGAATTTTCGTCAAAACTCTTTTCAGGGTATTCTAACACACTAAATACTAATTTAGCTCAACCACAAAGTCAAGTAGTCAATAATTCTTTAAAAAATTATTGACTACTTGACTTTGCGTTTTCTTGTCAATAGAAGTTTGCCTAGATAGCATCTGTATTAGTATTCGACTGCTACACTAATGAGTAATCACAAATTAAGTGGGTTAAAAACACCAATTAGTAATCTCACTATTTTGCAGGTCTGAAATCAGTATGTTGGTTGATTGCAGTCATTTTGGGAGACTCAGGGGAAAATCTATTCCTATGCGTTTTCAGTTTCTAGAGGCTTCTGACTGCCCACTTCCTTGACTCTTGATCCTTTTCTTCCACTGTCAAAGACAATAGCTTCCCAATCTCTCCAACTCAACTAAAGGCACCACATCTCTCTTTAGTTACAAATGGGAAAGTCTATATAAGGAACTATATGAACTGGGTTCACTGTATTAACCCTGGATAACATCCATATTTTAAGGTCCTTCAGTTTAATTACATCTGCCATGCTCTTTTTACATGCTCATGTTAGAAATGTATTTATAGATTTTGGGATACTAGAATACAAGCATCATTGTGTGGCCATTATTTGTCCTACTCCAATAGAAGGTACTTGGCCCTATATACCTGAAAGATCTGCGTCCATGGATATGACTAGTCCTGAATCAAAAATGATTTTAATAATAATAAATTATTTTAAAATTATTTTTTTATCTTTTAATTTAGAAAATGGTGTATTTCCTGAGTTGGCTAATATTATAATTCCCAAGTAGCCAATTCTTTCTTTTCTGGGCCTCATATTGAGAATTATGAGGCCCAGAAAATTATATTTCTGAACCACAGAGTGTTTTTTTTAAAGTATTTAACTGATTTCATTGCAAGACTTTCAGTCTTTTTTCCCAAACGATCTTCTTTTTCTTTCTTTTTACAGTTAGTGTATGATTCTGTATCTCATAATCCAGCTCTCTACTTCTGGGGAACTGTCTTTTTCTATTGAACTAACACATCTATTAGCAACATTCATCAGTTTATGATGATAAAAAAAAGGCTTTAAAACATTTATTTTGAAGAGAAAGCCTTGACACATTAGTTTTCAATGAAGAAATATGGGCATTCCAATTAGAATAAATAAATGCCATTATTAAAAAATTACACACTATACATATTTCCTTGGCAGCAGTTCCTTAATAGAAGCTTATTTTTTATGTTTGTTATACTATTAAATGTTGTTAAGCAGAGGACGCTAAAACTGTAGCAATTGTTTTAGGGGAAAAATGAAAGAATTGCAGAAGATTGTACATCTTTAAAATGCAATAAAAACAATGTGAGCTTGTGCAACAAAGAGAAAAAGAAATAGGAATGTTGCCTAGAATGTAGAAATGATAAAAGGTTTTACAAATAGGTATGTAATATGTAGATAGGTAGATAGAATGAGAGATAATCCCACACTAAGTTTCTTGATCTCAGATTAGTAAAGTAACTGACAGTATTATGCACTTATTTAAGGCTAATTCTGTGACTAGCTCTTTTTTAATTTGTTCTAATTAGTTATACATGACAGCAGAATGCATTTTGATACATCATACATAAATGAAGTATAACTTCTCATTCCTCTGGCTGTACATGATGTAGAATCACACGAGTGGTGTAGTCATATATGCTCATAGGATAATAATTGACCATTTATGTGAACTAATTATTTTGTCAGTGTTCCTAAGGGAAAATAGATACAATGAATTGAATACCTAACCTACTTTTAGTAGAACATAACGTATTAGATAGGGTGAGTATAAATGATAAATTAGAGGTTATTAATGTTACAGGAATCTAGAGAAGGAATTATACATGGAAAGATCAAGAAAAACAAACTGTATTTTTTAATCAATAGAATTGAGTCATCTTGAAGCAGAGAGAGAAAGCATATCAAGAATTAAATAGCAGAAGAAAACAGGCAGTGATAATAAATACAATAGAGTGTCTGCCTGTAAATATGAATAAAGGGTGTCTATTAGGAAGCTTCAGGCTACAGTAACAGAAAATTATATTCAAGCTGGCTGAAATAATAAGTTTTTCATTTCCCATAACACGAAGTCCATAGGTAAGCAGGTTTCAGTGAAAGGAACTTGGTGTTTCAATTATATTTCTGTTTAGTTCTCTTGGTTCTGTGTCCTTCTCAAAATGTAGGCTCTGTCTTCAAGTGGGTCCCCTTCAGGGATACAAGATGGAAGCTATCAGTCCCTGAGGAATTATACTATTTGCTATTTATCTCTGGAGGAAATGAGTTGGCAAAGTCCTCACTCAACTACGAAATACAAATTCTTTCTGGTCTCCTTGTCTCAACTTAAATTTCTTAATCTACCAAAGATAGTTTCACTCTGCTCTTCCCATACTGATTTGCTTAGAGAATTAAGAAAAACATGCTCTAAAATCAATCAAATGGTAGGCATTTGATTGAAAGTGAATTTTTGTCAAGAAAGGAGGTTTTCATGTATAGCACAAACATTATTTTCACCTAGGATAGTTTACAGCCACAGCTAATTTGAAAAACCAAGTAGAAGAATTTCAGTATACTCTTGAATACCACAGAATGGTACAAATAGACTGGTAATTCCAAAATATTAACATAAATCTTGAGTAAAAGATAAACTAGAATTAGTAGGGTGAGGCTATGTAACATAAGTACTGATGAAATCAGAATTAGTCTAGTGGTCTAAAATTAAATAAGAGGCAGATATGCAAGACACTTTATGGAAAACAATGTGAGAAGTTTGGAAATAATCAGATTTAAGGACATGGGAAAATAAAAGATTATATAGTTGACTGACAAGATGATAATGCAGTTATCAAAGATAGTTACCTCAGAAAGAGGGGGCATCTGGGCAGCAGAAAATATAAATTTTGAATTATTAAGTTAAAAGAGAAAAGGATATTTTGTAACAGAAATTCATAGTCTTAGAAAATAAGGAAACAAAGGAGAAATAGTATCAGAGCAAGATGGTTTTCAAAGAAAATATGAAACACTGAGTACTATAGGGAAGAAAATAAGAGAATTTTCTCATTGGGAAATAGTCCATAAAATATTTATTGAATATGTCTTCTAGTACTTTTCTTTTTTTGTCAAAAAACCATAGTCTTTATTGGGATAGTACTTTTATTAATGATGCCTGTTAGTTGGTTTCTATTGCTTTGAAAAAAATACCTGAGAAAATCAACTTGAAAGAAGGAAAGATTTGACTCATGGTTTTCAAGGTTTCAGTATGTGATTGGCCTCAGTTGCTTTTGAGCCTATGATAAGGTAAAGCATCATAGCTGTAGGAATATGTGACTAGTCACCTCATGATAGTTGTAATATTGTAAGTTTACTTTGAGATTTCCAAAGGAGAAAGGAGAAACAGGGATAGAGACAAGAAGAATTTAGGGGTCCCAATATCCCCTTCATGGGTTTATCCCCAATGGCCTACTTCCTCCTACCAGATTTCACATATTAAACATTTTATCACCTCTCAATAGTGGCATAAGCTGAGGATGGAGCCTTCAACATATAAGTTTTGGGAGACATTTCAGATTCAAACCATAATGATGGTTTAAAGTATATACTCACACATAATGTACAGCTTTAATACCCATAAATACAATATAACATTGTCTTCCTCTATGTAGGCAGTTATAAAAAATACCAAAACCAGGTTGATTTATAAACAGCAGAAATTTAAGTTTCACAGTTTGGGAACTTGGTAAGTCTAAGATTATGACACCAGTAGATTTATTGTCTTGTGAGGACTTACTTCCTGGTTCAATGAGAATGCCTGGTTCATAGAAATCATTCATGGAGTTCTAGCATGGTGGAAGGGGCATGGGAGCTTTCCTAAGTTTTATAAGAACTGTATCCTAATGATAATGACCCTGTCCCTTCCCCAAGGCCCTATTTCTAAACCCCATCACATTAGTAATTAAATATCATACTATGAATTTGTGGCAACACAATCATTCAGACAATAGCAAATATATACTCAACGTAGAGAGAAAAATATAAGTTTACTTTGAGATTTCTTAAAGAAAATGAAGATTCCTGGTTTATTACTTAGCTTGATTTTGTATTTGTATCTCTTTGCTTTCATGGAATACCTTAATTCTAATTACCATAACCTAATTACCTACTTCCCTTATTCTCAACATGTATACAATAATTGTAAAATAGCAATACCAATTTGTTCTCCAAAAAACAAGAGTTAATGAAACAAGGGTGGGCAATCTTTGTCTTTAAAATTTATTTAGAAATATTTGTACAGATAACACCCATAAAACATATTTTACCTTTTTTATTGCATAAAGTCTATGTTCAATTAGTGTCATCTATTCCTATTTGGATTTTCTTATTTGGAGAAATTTTTTCCATTCATTATTTATTCTGGTTATATAAAATGCTTAAATAAAATGTATGCAAATATTCAAGACCCAAACTGTAGTTTATTTTTATGAAGAGACATCCAACTTCTAAATGCATACATTTATTTCTGATTAATTTCTCCTCTTATAAGCAAATTACTTTAATTTTTAGTTTATTTAAATCTATTATTTTTGAAAATACAAGAAAATGGATATATACATATATATATGTATTCACATACATAAATGATTATACATGTTTTATCCCTATTTAAAGAGACTTACAATACCATTTGGATATATTGAAGATTGTTTTTACACAATAATCTCTCTCTATGTATGTGTGTGTGTGTGTGTGTGTAGTATTTTAATAGAAAATATTTTATAACTTTCTTATATTGATTTCATGTATACACACACACACACACACACACACACACACACACACACACACCCTCTGTTGGATCTTCCACTTTAAATTTTCAGCAGCACTGCATAGATATACCACAGTTTATGTAGCTAGTCCTTTCTTGAAGAGCTTTTAAATGACATCTGTTTTTTGCTGTTAAATAGTGCTACCATGCAAATGTTTTTGCATATGTTACTATATAAATTGATTTGAAATGGATTTCAAAAATGGTAATTCTTTGTTCAAGTGATATTCATTTGTAGCATGCCTCTCTAGTGGGGTATATATCAGTAAGATAGGGTCTCAAATTTAGATTCATCATATAAATATAGGGACAGCATCTCAGTCTAGTTTTAATACAAGTTTCTTACTTTGAATGAAGTCAAACATATATTCCTGTGTATAAAGATCATTTGCTTTTTCTTTTTATTTATAGTTTATTTGATGTTCACTTTTGCCTTCAACTAATTTTTTTGTCAAAATGTTAACTTAGGCATACTAACCCTTTCTTTGTGATATATTTGCAATTTTTCATTTGTTTTATTTTTCTGTTCTTTTCCCCCAGTTCTGTGGTTTGGATCTTGTTAGTAGCAGCAATAACCACATTCATCAATTTTACTTTCTTGTCTATCATCATGATGATATGTATTTTCCTTCCAAAATACTTGGAAAAAAATAAGCAAACTGATTTTCTTTTTAACTGGGTTATATAAATTCATAAATTAAGGGATATAAGTACAAAAACAGAGTACACATTACATTTGGTCAGAATAGTTTTATTCTAAAAAATATTTTATTATTTTTTATATTGACTTCACATGATTTCTATATTTATTTGGAGAGTTGTTTTTGAGTTTTATTAAATAAATATATTGCTACCATCATATTTCAATAGATTATTTTTTTAAATATGGAGATTCTTGGTTTTACTATGTTCTTCTATCAAACTACTTTTTGTTGTCTGTAGTATTTTTCATGGATTTCATTTCAATTTTCAAAATTTTTACAAATATTATTTCTTAATAAAGATGGTCTTACTTTTTTCCATTCTAATATTTTGTTTAGTGGTACTTGAGAATGAATTCAGTGCTCAGCACATGCTAGGGTAAGCATTTTACCACTGAGCTACATCTCAGCATTTTCTTTATCTAATTTTCAAAATTTTGTGACGGGGTCTCACTTAATTGCCCTGGCTTGCCTCAACCTCCTGAGTAGCTGGGTGTTATCTTGTCTCATCTTCCTGCCTCAGCCTCCAACCTCAGCCTACTAAGTAGCTGGGATTAGAGGTGTGTGACCCCATGCTTGGTCTCAATCTCAGTGTTTTTTTCATGTACTTGGCTGCTACTTCCAAATCAAGGCTGTGTGTGATTGAGAAAATAGAAGGCATCCCTGATGTGTTCCTGAGTCAACTTTGATATTTCCTCACTATGGAATAATTGCTTGAACACTTCATTTTTTTTCCTTGTCTTATTTTGAATAAACTTCCTTCTGATTGGTGTCAGTTCCATTTGTTTCACAAATTTAACCAGAGAGTTAAGTTTTAAAGATTGTGAACAAGTAAATGTTTCTGAAGAAAGAGCTGGGCTACATCCTCCACTCATCAGTTGTCCTCTCTTCATGTTTTATTTTCCTGAGCATATACTATTTCTGGGTGAGAATTAAAGATTAGGATCATTAAGATACATTTTGATTTTCTGTTGTCTAATTGTGAAATACAGTCATGTTTCACATAGTGATATTTTTCTAAAAATGGGGTAGTGCTATGAAGTATTATGATGTTGAAGGTCTAGATGAATTAATTACACAGTTTGCTTCCCAGTATTTTTCTGATCCACAATGGATATTATGAAGACATTTTTGAATTTAAAAATGTATTTTAAGTAAAAGCAGTAATAATTAAATAGAAAAAATATAAATACAAAACCCAAATCATCCTCTAGTTTTTGAAGCATAATGGAAAATCTTAGGTGGAAAATTGAGACACTAAGATATTGCTCCTTTGTGAAAATGTCAACTTTTCATTGTAATCCTTTCTCCTTATCAGGCATTAAGCCTGAAAATGAAAAACAGAAATAACCTTCTATTTTTTTAATCATTGTCAAATCAAACTCCCTCTGCTGCAGTGAACCTAAATTACAAAAAGTAATATTATGGGATGGGTAATTGAATAGGTGTGAACAAATGTATCCCAGTGTTATGGCCTCACATTAAGAAATGACTTTTCATGTCCCTGGAAGTGTCATTTAATTAATACTTAGTCTGTGTTTGATGACCTCATTGACATCTTCTACTGGTTGCAAACTAAAATTACCTTTGTAACCTCAAAATAATATGCAATATGGTTTCTTACTAATGTGCTATTTAAATGATTTACTGAAACTATTTGGCTTAACAGTAATATTTAATTAGTCATAAAATTTTTTTAAAAATGATGTTGTTTATTTTATGGAAACTGTACCATTTAGAATCATTTTTCCAAGGCTACAACATTGATCACATCATATGAGGCTCAAAAATTTCTCATTAACAGTGACAATTTTGTTGATTGTGAATTTGTGTGATAACAGGGCAAAGAGATTGCCCACTGGAAACATTTTGTCTATCTTTCTGCTCACCTTTACTTTTTCTTCTGCCTAGCTCTTTTTAAAACTTTTTTTTTCCGCTTGTCTTACTTTTTTTTCTCCTCTTCTTTGTGAGTATTTATCTTCAAATTCTTCTAGTAATTAAAATTTTAAACTACCATGTGGGTGGCATTTTAAGTTCAATAAATAAGGAATAAAAATCAACAACAATAATCGTGGTAAACAAAAAAGAAAATTGAGGGTCCAGAACATGCTTCTTTGAAGGATAGAGAGCAAGGACATGAGCTCAGGTGAATTAAGGATACAAGGGGGGAAATGGTGCCGGGATTTTACCAGGAGATATTGCAAGAGTACTGACTTTAGTTCATGAGGATGTAATGAATTCAATGGATTCCATACATCTGTATGTCAACATAGAAATGACATCTGCTTCTCTTCTGAGAAAAGGGCAAAACTTCTTTTATAATAAGGATCTGCCTGTGCTTGTGTTGATACTGTGCACTGGTTTTCAAATTAACCTGTTCTGATAGCTTGACCTTTGGTCATTGTTTTTTTTTTTTTTTTTTTTTTTTTATAATAGAGGTACTCACAAAGGATTCATTAAAAGGATCCAATAGCATTAATCTGAATAAATGAATGAATCCTGGAATTATTTCCTCCAATAATTATTTGTAATTCCACAAATAGCACAGAGCAAAGCAAAATCATTTTAGAATATCCTGGATATTTAGAATGAAATTATTTTAATACTATGAAATGTACATATTAGAAAATAACCATTTATAACTTTGATTATTGATTGAAATACCTCAAATATTTTTATGCTAAGTCATAAATGCTTTATGCTTTTTCCTTAATTCTACAATCCTTATGTTTTAAAGTTCTTTTATTTAAGGTAAGTTTGATAACTGACATATGATAAGTAGCCTATCCTAACCTATGAATTAAAAGCTTGGTAAGTTTTTTAAAGATGAATCCAATATTTATAGGGGTTCAAGATTTTAATAATTTGGTCAAAGTTTATAGCAATTTCTTAACTATTAAAACTTTTTCACATGAATCTAATAAAGGAATGCAAGGCATATGTTTAAAAGGAATACAGGATAGTAAAAGTAAATACTACAGGAGAAATTATTTTAAAAACTTAGTTGCTCTTCATAGAAATACAATGATTATAAAATTTTAACAAAAATCAATTCTATAATAAATTTTGCTTAAATGTGCTATGAAATATTTGTCATTATCTTTTCCTCAGATTTTTATTAGAAAAAACTTGACTGTTAGTTGAGATTTCAAATGTTCCAGTACACTTCAAATAACATTTTCTGTTTTTGAAAATAACTTTATTTTAGTTTGCCTTTTTAAAAGTTACATTTTCTTTTATTTGGAGAAACTTTGGTTCATTTATGAGAGAACTAAAATCATGGCTGTAAATTTTGGAAAAATTTAAATGCAAAATGATAGATGATAAAATGAAAGTTAATAATATGTTCCTTGAATTAACTCTAGCCATCTATTATATAATAATGGAATGCTAAAAATAGTAAGTACTATCTTCTATATTAATCATAGCTAATGATGATGAATCAAAAAGTTCAGAAATATTTTGATATATCCTCAATCTCACTCCAGATGGTTTATCACACCAAAAATATTTGCCTTCATTTTTTGTCTTCATTTTCATATTTTATCTTAATTTTTTCAAGAGGTTATATCAAATGACATATAAATTACTAAAGTATGGGCTATAAGTATAGCTCGGTGGTAGAGCACTTGCCTGACTTATGTGAGTCTCTGGGTTCAGTTTCAGCATGGCAAAAAATAAAAAAAATAAACTACATTTTATCAATTGATTTTCAAACAATTGAACATATCCATTTACTCTCTAATGTGAAAATGTTTCCCATTTTTTTCAATATCTGATAGAAATGTATTTATTTTTCTATTATCTTTGTATTATTAATTGGCAACACTTTCATTAACTGTATAACATCTCATGATTTTCTACTTTAAGGCTATAACTTTGTCCAAGGAAAATACAAAAACATATCCTATTCTCTGATTATAAAATGACTTAACACCAAAAAAAAACTATCAATTTTCATTCATGTGTGAGAATTACTTTTTGTTCAGTAGGGATCTGGTATGGATCAAATTGTGTTTCACTCAAAATTCATATGTGGAAGCCATGACCCGCAGTTCCTCAAAATGTGACTGTATTTAAAGATTTAGAGGTGTGACTAAGTTCAGATGAAGTCTTCAGAATGGGCCCTTTCATGATCTCTCTGTCGTTTAGGAAGATAAAATGAGGAACTACAGAGACACACAAGGTATATCCACACTAAGAGGAAGAACCTTGTGAGGAAATAGGGAAAAGAGGATGTGGACAAGCCAACTAGAAAGACTCAGAATAAATAAATCCTTACTTTGCCTTGATCTTGACTTCCAGTTTCCAGATGGTGAGAAAACAACTGTTTTGCTTTCAATGTCACCCCTATCATGGTATTTTATTTTTTATGGAAGCTCCAGCAAAATAATACAGTATCTATGTACTTGACCACTGTTGAAAAACAATTTACTAAGTTGAGGGAAAATATTTGAGAGATGATCTTCTTATGTGTTATTTATTTTCCCTGCAGTTTTTTAAAAAATTTTTTTAGTTTCATTTTATAGTTGTTGATAGACCTTTATTTTATTTGTTTATATGTGGTACTGAGAATCGAACCCAGTGCCTCACACTAGCCAGGAAAGTGCACTACTGCTGAGCCACAGCCCCAGCCCTCCCTGGAGTTTTTAATCTTTATTTTTGGCATTATTTGTCAATGTTGTATCCTCAAAATTTTACTGTTATTTATCCTTCTTATGGTATATAACCAGAGATATGAGAGATATGAAGAATTATGCTCTATATTATAATCTAAATTGTAATGCTTCCTACTGTCATATATAACAAATCTTAAAAATGGTGGGGAAAGAAAAACTTGCTTATGTACTTTATTTCTTAATCTTCCAAGTTGCTTCTCTCCCAGAGATCACATACTACTGGTCTGTAGAGATAGGTCTAGGTCTATTGCTGAGTCCACTTCTTGAACAAACATCTTTAGTCTCCTTCTCCTTTCTCCTTTCTTCTATGTGCTTTCTTCTTTTTCAGTACTACTGGGGATTGAACCCAGGGCCTTGTGAATTCTATGCAAGCCCTACCACAACACTACATTTCCAACCCTGGTTTCTGATCCTCCTTCTTTACATTCACATCATTTCCTGAAATTTATCTTTCTTGATTTCCAAATTTGTTTCACTGAAATATACTTTCAAATAATTTTCAAATAAAATATTTGTGGCATGTAAATTTTTCTTGTCTTTGCATATTGATAAACTAATTTCTGGACATTTATTGATGCTTTTGGAAGATAAAGAATTCTAGGTTAAAATATATCATTTAGCAATTTGCTTAAGCTCTTTAGCATCTAATTAAACTGTCATGTGGCAGATCTGATTTGAATAAAAAAAGGCTTGATTCTGGCAAGAAAATTTCAACATAAGAAGTATTTTTCTGTGTATGTATAAATCATATCCAGTTTCTCTGTAGAACAGTCTAGGGTTTTCTTGGGTACAGAGTCAAGGATATGTGCATGTGTTCTAGGTGTCATTTGATGTGGAATTGGGGGTTAAAATAAAGGAATGAGGATATACACAATGTGAAGGTAATATAATAGAAGTGTCATGTAAGGATTAATTTTCCCATTTATATGTAGATCTTCAGTTAGTCTGGTTTTCATCTCAGCTTCTCATTTCTACCATAGTACTCACTGAGTGGAGATCAGAGCTTTTCTAGTGTCCTGTTTGGCAGATTACTTCTCAATATTTCTGCAGTGATTTGTTCATTGCTCTAAGCCTCATTAGTTATTTATATTAAAGCTAAATGTGTAAGAAGTAAAACTTGAAACTTGGCTTACAAAAAGTTCCCCAAACTATTTAGATGGATAATCTGAGAATAAACTCATATAGCCTCAAAAAAACCCAGAAGACTCAAGAGTATCACTAGACTGAAGACAGTTGCCCCAAACTCTCACATATAGATACAAAATGTCAGTGAAAATTACATAGGAATTTTGGCAAAAGAATCCCAAATTGGTTAATGAAAAACACAAGCATTTTAGGAGGAATAATAGCAGAAAGAGAAATAAGATGAAGTAAATAAGTCATGGAGGTGCTTTCTATTTGTATGCTTTAAATTTTACCTATAGGGGCACAAAGATGATCCTTTTTTTCTATCCATAATTTCTATAGCTGCCTTTAAAATGGTAATTAATTGGTTCAGTGATAAATTAAACCTCTGTAGGATTAAAACAATGAGCAGAGAGGAATATTCAGAAATGTTGTATTTATCATATTTAAACTTCATGATTAAAACAGCAAAGAGAGAACAAACTAAATTCTTCTACTGTGAAATTTCCTCTATAAAATTTTAACCACCATGAAATAGATAGAAAATGATGTTCAAGGTGGATGTGTAACCGATGTGATTCTGCAATCTGTATTTGGGGTAAAAATGGGAGTTCATAACCCACTTGAATCTAATGTATGAAATATGATATGTCAAGAGCTTTGTAAGGTTTTGAACAACCAATTAAAAAAATTTTAAAAAAAGAAAATGATATTCATTGCTTAAACATCCAGCTTTAATTTATGTCTATCAATTTCAAAATTGTTTATATTAAATAAGAGGGGCTTTTGTTGTTGTTAAGAATATTAAAATATATTTCTGCATCAAGTCATTAAAAACAATACTATTCTGTTGGATTTTCAGGCTTCTTTGCACTGCCCCAGTGCAAGTAACCCTGGTGGAGACCCAGCTCCTATATTGTGGTATTGGCTGGACTCTTACTAGTTCTGCTGACCTTGGGCAAAGTTAAGAAGCTCTTTGGGATTCATTCATACTTTATTTGTATATTTAGGAGTTAAGCAATCAGTATTCTGTAAGTTAAAGATAATGTGTTAAAGTATTATTACCATTCAAGATTTTTTGTTGTTGTTGTTGTTGTTGTTGGAACAGGTCAACTTTCCAATATTTTGTAATTTTCCCAAACATAATGCCCTAATTTCTTAAGTATTAATAAGTCCAGAACAAAATAACATGGAATTCATTATGAGAAGCATTTCAGTTTCCGAGTTCTGAAAAAACACCAAGGTATCGAATCTTATTAAAATATGCTCTCGGCACATGATCTAAATATTTGTTTGGGTTTGAAAGTAAGATGTCCTCCAAAAGCTCATGTGTGAGATTATGCAAGAAGGTTCAGAGGAGAAATGATTGGGTTGTAAGAGTCTTTACCCAATCACTGATTTAATCCCCTGATAGGGATTAACTGAGTGGTAACTGAAGTGGTAGGGTGTGGGTGGTGGAGGTGGAAATTGGGTTGTGGCTTTGGGATATATATTTGCATTTGGCAAATGGAGACCTCTCTCTCTCTGCTTCTTGATCACCATGACGTGAGCTACTTCTCTATGCCACCATCTCCTGCCGTGATGTTCAGCCTCACCTCCAGCCCTGAGGAATGGAGCCAGTCTTCTATGGACTAAGACCTCTGAAGTTGTGAGCCCTCAAATAAACTCTTCCTCCTCTATACTTGTTCTGGTTGGGTCCTTTAGTCACAGCAGTGAAAAAGCTGACTAAAACACTATTCAACTTAGCATATGTGATGTTGCTTAATGATCCAGATATTTGTGCTTCTTTTTCACTATAAAAAAAAATTATGATCCTTCATTGTAATAAAATATTCTGGTATTGCATAGTCTGTGTTTTATGTATTACTCTACACGCTCTCTGTGTCAATTGTAGGCCACACTACAAAAGGTAACACCTCAGCTTTCGGGCTGAATCATTTATTTGAAGCTCACTGATGTGTTCTTAATTCAATTTGAAGTCTCTCCCACCCACAGTTTGTGAAGAGAAAAATGCAAACATTTTTCTTCATTGGCAGTGGCTGGAGAATGCGTCTATCTGACAAATATTTTCTAGAAAGAAAAAATAAATAAAAAGAGAAAACCTTGCAAATCACTAAATCTTCCTTATGAAAAAAATAATCATAGCAATATTTATTTCATGTCTTTTATCTCAAAGGAGTCTCCAAGCACTTTAGAAATGTTAATGATGATCTTCTTATGTGGGATTCACATCTCCTGTCACTGAAACAAAATTGTGCTTAACAGTGCATGAGGGTGACAGACCCTAAACAAAGCTCTTCTGGATTTATGACTGCATCATAAGACTCAAAGGGGAGTACTGCTTATTCCAAAGAGCCCATGCTGGAATCTGTATCCATTACAGAATCTAAGGTGTGGGATCCCTGCATGTTGATGTTATGATGGATAACATAACATTCACCTGCTTTCAGATTGCAGTATTGATGAGGCATCAATGGACACTCTACCTTACACCATCTGCTAATGGAGATGATGTTAATGTGTCTGTTAATAAGAACATTAATGATCATCTAACTATATTTACTGTGTTCTCAATTAATTAACATCACTCTGTGTTTTTGCATACATAAAAACCTGAATGTTCTGGATTCTATATTACATAGCTGTAGAATAATATAAACATAACTATTATTTCTAAAACAGAAATGAATGTTTATTTGTAACCTCAGAATGTACTTATATAGTATATGAGTAACTCAGACAATGATGTATTACAAATTCTATGATGATAAGCAACATTGTTTGCACAATTATAAACAGGTGAAGAATTTTATCAATACCTACATACATGTGTATGTGTATACATACATATATATATAAATGTAAATATATATATATATAGTATATATTAAGTAGTGTCTCCATGTTTCAATTTATATCATAAGCTATTATTTACTTGATAACCACCTATCATTGAAAATGGAAAGAAAAGTCTATATGAAAATATATTCCAGGATTTTTTTAATTTTCTTCATTTCCTAAGATATTTTATCATTAAATGTTATTCATTCAAGTCTTTATTCATTTAGCAAGCATTTATTTGGTAAATACTAGACCCTGTTCTAGGTATTAGGCAAGAGAAATATGGTGTATTCCTTAGGTTCAGAGAGAAATAAATATAAAATAGTAAACCGTGCCCCATACAAACACCAGATACGCAGTCCACAACTCTACAACACAAAACTAGGGTAATTTTCCAGAGAAGGCAGAATTTGAATTAGGTATGGAAGACTGAGAAGAAGATGTAAGACAAAGCAAGCATTCTTATCAGGATTCTAATTGTAAAATTAAGAATCATATTCAGCACTGACTGGCATAAAGATGTTCCCCAGTAGTATCAAGTTCAAATGCATGAAACAAAATATGAGCTTCAACAAAATGTAAGGAAATAGACATACTGATGTGCACGGCACCCCACCCACACTCAAACATACCTGGCCAGAATTGGATTTAAAAGAGGTTCTTAAAAATAGGGTGCCACGATTTAAGATCTATAACATTTCTCTATGCCATATGCCACTTAGCCTTAGGTACCACTTAAAATCACACCAAGAATACATTTTGACTTCTGTGTGGGAGCATCTTTTTTCCTGGCTCTTACTCTCATTGGCTAATGTAAAGTACATTTATGGACATCCTCATCAAGTATCTTCCATTACATTTGTTCTTTCTAGTAGGCAGCAACATAATTTAACCAAAACTCACAAGTCTTCCAGCCTTTGATGGAAATGACAATCCTTCTTTTCAGGTTCCAACAAACAAACTTTTTTTTTCATGTTGTCATGAACATATACAAATCCTCCTTGTTCTAAAACTTCTTTGCAATTTATTTATTGTGAGAGAAAGAAACTAAGCTCATTGTGCCTAGTCTTTTCCTTTAGATGTGTGGTTACTCCCTGAAGGCACATTCATCTCTCATAACAACATATTGATGTCAGATTGCAAAATGACAGGGTATTACCAGGCAGGACTGAAATCTCAAGAGAAAAAAGAAACAAAAAAACCATATAGATGCTATGGGTTGACTTGTCCTTCCCTGCAACAGAAATGCTTAAATCCTAATCCTGGTACTTTAGAACATGTAACAGAATGTTCACATAGTTAATGGAGTTAAAATGAAGTTCTTAGAATAGATCCTAATTCATTATGAATGTTATCTTTTAAAAGGGAAAACATTTGAACATGTAGAGGAAAATGCAGAGAAAATGTTATAAAAAGATGAGGCAGAGATGGGAGGGATGCATCTACAAAAGCAAAGATTTATAGCAAACTAGTGAAGTTAAGAGAGCCATGACACAAATCCTGCCCCTCCACACACACAAAAAATCCACCTTGCCAACACCTTGATATCAAATTCCTAGCCTCCAGAACTGTAACACAATGAATTTCTCTTGTTTCATCATTCCTATTTGTGACACATTGTAACAACCCCAAGAAATTATTAGTTCAGATAACCAGAATTCCAATTCTCTTTCTTCAACATGGTTTGCTACTACATAATATAAAATATAATATATAATATATAATATAATATATTATATATATATTTTATATATATAATATAATATATATAAAATATAATATATCTTCCTTCCCACTGGATGTAA
This sequence comes from Urocitellus parryii, assembly GCF_045843805.1. Classification (NCBI taxonomy): domain Eukaryota; kingdom Metazoa; phylum Chordata; class Mammalia; order Rodentia; family Sciuridae; genus Urocitellus; species Urocitellus parryii. The sequence continues at coordinate 152,019,271 of NC_135532.1, forward strand.
GATGTGGGAAGAGGTGGCAGGTACTATGTTTTTACAGAAGGTCCTTAATTTAATGAGGTTTGACAATGATTTTCCCACTTTATGATGGTCCAAAAGCATACCATACAACTATTCTGTTTTGCGCTTTCAACTAATTTTCCATAAATTTCAGGAGATATTCATCCCTTTATTATAACATAGGCTTTATATTGAACGGTTTTCGCCTAAGAATAATGTGAGTGTTCTGAGTACATTCAATGTAAGCTAAAGCTAGGTTTGGTAGGTTACATAGATTAAGCGTATTTTTTATTTGCAATGGGTTCATTAGGACATACCCCAAGATAAGCTGAGGAGAATCTACAATTTTTTGTTTTGTTGTCACTGTAGCCCATTTTTTTGTGCCCTGCAGGAGTAAAATTAATTTTGGTTAAATGCATTTAAGTTGTAAAAATGCACTGAAGTATTCAATAAAATAAATTTTCATTGTATAAGAGAAGAAAAACAGAGATTAATTGATGCAAATAGTCATGAAAAAATAAAATTATTTACTTCATTTTGTTTAATATATAATATAGCTACATATATGCTCATATTTTCCCTGAATCATTAGTATTTATAACCATGAACTTTCAATGAAAACAGATATATTTTATAGAAATACCCTAATGCCTATGCATTTATAATTTAATGACAGCTTGTTTATTCTATGATATTAATTATGATTTTACTCACTCCACATTAATATGACCTAAAGTACAATGTTGATTATAATATTGTTTATATTACATCATAATGCTTTTTAAACACCAATGAATCTAACATGATTTATAATACATTAATACAAGTAGAACCACAAATTAATTTGAAAGTTAGTGGTTAAATATATCATAGTCACAGTGCTACAGACTAATAGGTCCTTCTATCCAATGACTTGTCCGTATTATTACTCGGACTACCATTAGCTCCCTTCTGAGCACAGTCATTTGAATGTAAAATTGATTCAATACTAATGCAACACCTAATTTGGTATAAAAACTTGTCATCCTGGTGCAGCCATGGGGAATACCAAAGATAATTATGCTTCTTTTTTATAGGAAGTCTTAAGTAGTTTAGAAAACAATTTTTTTCTCACACCACAAGTAAACATATTGCTGATAATGTCTATGCGAACTGTAGAATGGATCAAATTTGCTATACAAAAATTTAAATGTGAAATACACACTTATAAACATGAAAAGATATTCTATAGGTCAGTCTAAACATAATTCTGAAATGCTTAATTAATTTGTAGAACTTAGGTGACTGCGCTTTTAATTTTCAGCTATCTCTTTTCCAGAATATATAGAAATAGAAATATTACCATGTTTGTTTGGTGGGGAGCAGTAGAAGATGAATACTATGTGGAACTAATTTTGTTCTGTTTTTAGTTTCTTTTCTCATTAATATAAGGTTAAATATTCAGTTGATATTTTTTGTGTGTTTGAAGTTCAAAATGAATATCATCTGAAATAATAGTATGAATTCATATTAAAAAAACCTTCAAAACTCCAGGTCAAACCGATTTGTATACTTAATGATGAGTCATGCAGGTCAGATCAATTTTCAATGTATTTGTGTATAATTATGACAAAAATCCTGTAATTTTATTTTTACAAAAGGAAATCTTTAAGAAAAATAATTTGATTTCTGATTGGTAGTGGTGAATGAATAAAAGCAAACTAGGGATGAATGTTTTTACTTTTTTGAAAATTCTTACATGCTCTATTTGTTTGAAAGCATACTCCATGAGCTGCTATGACTGATAACTATAATATAAAGGTGAACAATTGAGAGCAGCCCAACATAAAGGTAATTATTAGAAAAATAACAAATAAATGTATAAATGAAAGCTGGCTTAGGTAGTTTCAGACTATTAACATAAAGAAAGGTATTCATCCTTCCCCACCAAACTCTCATTTGGACTTTTACCTGTGAAAGAAACTGAATTCCATCCAATATATAATATAAAAATTACTAGTTTTAGAGATTTTGAGTAATTATTAATTACCAAACCTTTTACATGCATTATTCAATTTAATACTATAAGGACTTTATGTAATAGGGTATCTTAAAAATCCATTTTATGAGTGAAGAATTAAATCAGGTCACACACTTACTAAGTATGGAGAGGAATTTGAATCAGAAATATTCATACCAAATCTTGTGGGATTAAATTGTGATATTTATGGAAACTTCAAGCATCCTAATTACTCTCTTCATGACATTCCTTTTTTGCATTTATTATGAGAGTAGAGACTTTCATAATAATAATTAGAAGTTCAAGTGAGAATACAAAAGGACACTTTTATGATATCTTACAGTCTTAGAACATCAGTATAGAACACACTGAGTTATCATGTTGCAACACTAAAATTAAACAGTTTAATAGTCTCTTCCATTTTATTTTAATGAAAATATTTCTTCGTTAAAACCTAACATGTTTCTACACAAAAGCCTTTCTTATTTTTTCCTGGTTAATTTTTTTGCATCAAACACTGTAATATAACTCATTTATTAGGCTGTATTTGTGTTTAGTTATTATATGAACTACCTACTCAATCACTCTGTATGAATTTTTTATTTCTTAGTGTTAAGATAATAACTACACATATTACTTATTTGTATATTTCTTAGAAGTCTATGTGACATGAATTTGACATAGTTGTTTCAAATCTGCATGAAAACTTACACAGTTTTCGTAAGTAACTGGACTGGTCTAAATTATTTTTACAAGTTCTTTGTCTCTGAATGTTATACTCTAAATCAGTTCTTTTTCAAAGAGCTAAGAACTGTATTATTTTGACCATCAAGAGCACACTGTGTTAGGAACTTGTCACAAGAGGCCTGATCCTTTAGGTTTAGAGGAAGGGATAGTAGGGGAAACCTGAGTATGCTGGTTCCTAGAGATAGGCCAATAATTCTCATCATAAGTACAGTAAAAGAAAATTCCATTTTGCAGTTTAGTATACAGAATCTCAGTGAGATTTTTTTTCTAATTCTCAAGTCTATGGTGGTTTTACTACCCAGGTCATTTTTAGATATATAACTTTCCCAAGGGTCAAATAAATAAATAACTGCTATCAACAAACTCTGATAAAAATATTATAATTCTGTCATATTTACTATTTGTTTTCCATAGTTTATATCTCATTCAGCTTGTAACTCTTATACTTGTGCATATTGAATTATTTATTTTGTACATCCTTTGCAGGCAAATATCTCCCTTGTCAGTGCCCCAAAGTTGTAGTGTGAAGTGTTAAATGACAAATAAAAAAATAATTGTATAGACAAAGTAAAATTTTGTGTTTTATAAACTTTATTCTTTAGAATGTAAGATTCATATAGTTGGATAATAAAAGGTGCATGCAAATGCAAATATTCAGCACTTATTAAGTTGAAATATTACTCAATATGATTTCAAATAATGTGTACTATAAAAGCCAAGTAAGGTACTCAAGCAATTTCAATTTTTTAAACTCAGTGTTCACTGTCAACTTCGTAAATTTGTGGGAATTTGTCCATAGAATAACTCATTGCTTTCCAAGAGAAATCTGTAACATTTTCCTATTGCAGTGGAATGTAGGTATTATTATCTAATATGCCCATCTACCTCTGAAAGGAAAAATGAAACAAGGAAATATGTCCCATACCACCTCAAAACTTTAGTACTTGAACATTTGAAAAAGGGAACCAAAAATGATTTGTAACATTTCATACAGACATATGAAAATAATTTGTATGCCACCATCACTTTGTCAAACTAACTTCCTCTAAAAGTTTCATATTCAGAAATCACATGTTGAATTATGTCTAAATTGAATAAAATTTGTTTTCTTCATAGCAGGTATGAGAAAAATGACTGCTACTCAATATGTTTTGACAAGATTTAGTGTTCATTTTCACTGGCTTATACTTCATTTTGTTAAATGTTTATTTTTTAGTTGTAGTTGGATACAATACCTTTATTTTATTTATTTTTATGTGGCACTGAGGATCAAACCCAGGGCCTTGCATGTGCTAAGGAGCACTCTACCGCTAAGCCACAATCCCAGCCCCTGCACTTCAATTTTTAATGAGCCTTATTCACTGAAGCTAGAGTCCCAAGTTACCTGAGTCTGTACAGTTGAGGTTTCCCTGGATAACCTACCTATTTTTTGTGAATTTAAGTCACACTTGTAAATTAACATTTTATACTACCAATATACCATATATATCAGTATCCAAAACATCGCACCTTATATTACATTTAGGTGTTATGAAGCACACTTTCTTTCTCCATTATATGTCATAGTAGTTGCATAGTTTCCAAGATTTCATCCCATACCAGGCAGAATGGTAGTTATCAAGAATACAATCAATAATAAGTGTTGGCAAAAATGTGGGGGGAGAGACACACTCATAAATTACTGGTGGGACTGTCAATTGGTGCAACAAATCTAGAAAACAATATGGAGATTCCTTAGAAAACATGGAATGGAACCAACATTTGACCCAGATATCCCACTCCTTTGTCCATACCAAGGGATTTAAAATCAGCATATTATGGTAATACAGCCACATAAATGTTTATAGTAACTCAATTCACAATAGCTGAAGTGTGGAAGCAACTTAGATGCCCTTCATTAGATAAATACATAAAGAAATTGTGGTGTATAAACACAAAGGAATATTACTCAGCATTAAAAGAGAGTAAAATTATGCCATTTGCAGGTAAATTAACAGAGTTGGAGAATATCATGCTAAGGGAAGCAAGCTAAGTCCCCCCAAAGCAAAGGCTGAATGTTTTTTCTGATAAGTGGATGCTGATCCATAATGTGGGGTGGGCATGGGAAAAGTGGAGGAACTTTGAGTGGGCAATGGGGAGGGGGTAAGAGATGGGGGCAGGAAAGATGGTGGAATGAGAAGGACATTATTACCCTAGGTACATGTATGATTGCACATATTGTGGGATGCTACATTGTGTACAACCAGAGAAATGAAAAGTTGTGCTGCAATTATGCACAATGAATCAAAATGCATTCTGCTGTCATATATACCTAATTAAAATAAACAAATAAATTAATAATTAAAAAAGAATAATCTGACTGGGACCCCTGCAGTAGACCAGGCCTATAATCCCAATGATTTGGAGGCTCAGACAGGAATATTTCAAATTCAAGACCAACCTCAGTAACTTAGCAAGTTCCTAAGACTTAGTGAGAACCTGTCTCAAAAAAAAAAAAAAAAATAGAAAAAGAAGGAGCTCTTCCAAATTCATTTTATCAGGCCAACATCACCCTGATCCCGAAACCGGACAAAGACACTTCAAAAAAAGAAACCTACAGACCAATATCTCTAATGAAACTAGATGCAAAAATCCTCAATAAAATTCTGGCCAATCAGATACAAAAGCATATCAAAAAAATTGTGCACCATGATCAAGTAGGATTCATCCCTGGGATGCAAGGCTGGTTCATTATACAGAAATAAATAAATGTTATTCACCACATTAATAGACTTAAAGATAAGAACCATATGATCATCTCCATAGACAAGAAAAAGCATTCAACAAAGTACAGCATCCCTTTATGTTCAGAACACTAGAAAAACTAGGGATAACAGAAACTTACCTCAACATTGTAAAAACTATCTATGCTAAGCTTCAGGCTAACATCATTCTAAATGGAGAAAAACTGAAGACATTCCCTCTAAAATCTGGAACAAGACAGGGATGCCCTCTCCCACCACTTCTATTCAATATAGTTCTTGAAATACTGGCCAGAGCAATTAGACAGACAAAAGAAATTAAAGGCATAAAAATAGGAAAAGAAGAACTTAAATTAGCACTATTTGCGGTTGACATGATTCTATACCTAGCAGACCCAAAAGGATCTACAAAGAAATTATTAGAGCTAATAAATGAATTCAGCAAAGTGGCAGGATATAAAATCAACACGCATAAATCAAAGGCATTCTTGTATATCAGTGACAAATCTTCTGAAATGTAAATGAGGACAACCACTCCATTCACAATATCCTCAAAAAAAAAAAATACTTGGGAGTCAACCTAACAAAAGAGATGAAAGATTTATACAATGAAAACTACAGAACCCTAAAGAGAGAAAGAGAAGAAGATCTTAGAAGGTGGAAAAATATACCCTATTCATGGATAGGGAGAACTAACATCATCAAAATGGTGATTTTACCAAAATAGGTAAAACGCAAAATAAGTTAAACCTCTATAGGTTTAACGCAATGCCAATCAAAATCCCAATGGCATTTCTTGTAGAAATAGATAAAGCAATTATGAAATTCATATGGAAAAATAAAAGACCCAGAATAGCAAAAGCAATTCTAAGCAGGAAGAGTGAATCAGGTGGTATAGCAATACCAGACTTCAAACTATACTACAGAGCAATAGTAACAAAAACAGCATGGTACTGGTACCAAAACAGGTGGGTGGACCAATGGTACAGAATAGAGGACACAGAGACCAATCCACAAAATTACAACTATCTTATTTTTGACAAAGGGGTTAAAAGCATGTAATGGAGGAAGGATAGCATCTTCAACAAAAGGTGCTGGGAAAACTGGAAATCCATATGCAACAAAATGAATCTGAATCACTTTCTCTCACCATGCACAAAAGTTAACTCAAAATGGATCAAGGATCTTAATATCAAAACAGAGACTCTGTGTCTGATAGAAGAAAAAGTTGGCTCCCATCTACATACTGTGGGGTCGGCCTCCAAATTCCTTAATAGGACACCCATAGCACAAGAGTTAAAAACAAGGATCAGCAAATGGGACTCACTCAAACTAAAAAGTTTTTTCTCAGCAAGAGAAACAATAAGAGAGGTAAATAGGGAGCCTACATCCTGGGAACAAATTTTTACTCTTCACACCTCAGATAGAGCCCTAATATCCTGAGTATACAAAGAACTCAAAAATTAAACAATAAGAAAACAAATAACACAATCAACAAATGGGCCAAGGACCTGAACAGACACTTCTCAGAGGAGGATATACAATCAATCAACAAGTACATGAAAAAATGCTCACCATCTCTAACAGTCAGAGAAATGCAAATCAAAACCATCCTAAGATACCATCTCACTCCAGTAAGATTGGCAGCCATTATGAATTCAAACAACAACAAGTGCTGGCGAAGATGTGGGGAAAAGGGTACACTTATACATTGCTGGTGGGACTGCAAATTGGTGCAGCCATTTTGGAAAGCAGTATGGAGATTCCTGGGAAAGCTGGGAATGGAACCACCATTTGACCCAGCTATTCCCCTTCTTGGACTATTCCCTGAAGACCTTAAAAGAGCATACTATAGGGATACTGCTACATTGATGTTCATAGCAGCACAATTCACAATAGCTAGACTGTGGAACCAACCTAGATGCCCTTCAATAGATGAATGGATTAAAAATGTCGCATTTATATACAATGGAGTATTACTCAGCACTAAAAAATGACAAAATCATGGCATTTGCAGGGAAATGGATGGCACTAGAGCAGATTATGCTAAGTGAAGCTAGCCAATTCCTAAAAAACAAATGCCAAATGTCTTCTTTGATATAAGGAGAACAACTAAGAACAGAGCAGGGAGGAAGAGCATGAAAAGATGATTAACATTAAACAGGGACTAGAGGTGGGAGGGAAAGGGAGAGAGAAGGGAAATTGCATGGAAATGGAAGGAGACCCTCATCATTATACAAAATTACCTATAAGAGGAAGTGAGGGGAAAGGGAAAAAAAACAAGAGAGAGAAATGGATTACAGTAGATGGGGTAGAGAGAGAATATGGGATGGGAGGGGAGGGGGATAGTAGAGGATAGGAAAGGCAGCAGAATACAACAGACTAGTATGGCAGTATGTAAAAATGTAGATGTGTAACCGATGTGATTCTGCAATCTGTATACCGGGGAGTTCATAACCCACTTGAATCAAATGTATGAAATATTGTATGTCAAGAGCTTTGTAATGTTTTGAACAACTAATAATAAAATAAGAATTTTATCTGTAAGTACAGGACTCCATAGAGAGGAGAGGATTGGTGAAGAAAACCTGATCATGTAAATACTTCACATAATGCACTGAATCCCTTCTAAATGTAAACAACACTGTGCAAAAAATTAAGTCTTATTTTAAAAAAAAAATTAAAAAGGGCCAGGGTGTTGCTCAGTGGTTAAATGATCCTGAGTTAAATCCCTGGTACAAAACTATATATATATATATATATATATATATTATATATTGATAACTATTCTTTTATTTATTATTAATGATTACTTTTCTAGCTTTCTTGTCAGTTTTATGATAAATGGTTTATAATTTCATCATTTATTTAAAAAAACTTTTGAAATGGCTTATTTCTTATTTGAATTAAAACTGCTTATTAATTGTGTTAATATATTTTCCGATATCAAATAATATTTGTATCTCTGAAATAAATATATTGTCATAGCTTTTGAATGTTTGTGAACTTCTATTTGCTAATATTACATATAATATTCATATCACTATCAATAAATTTTGAGTTCTGTAGTATTTTACTTGATTTGTGCTATCTTTTATAAATTTTCAGTAGTTTTCTAAAATCTGGAAATGTTTGAACAACTTAAGAATTAGCCATTTAGAAACATTGATAATTGCAAAACTCAAAAATTTTTCTAATGATAATTCTATAAACATTTTTTTGCAGTAATTATAAAACTACATTTGAAATATATTATGATATTATCTGACTTTCTTTTATTAACTTCAGCCAACCTTAATGGCCTATATTATTTTGAAAATATATCAAGTCATTGCATATCATACAGTATGCAATTTCTGTTAACTTCTGCCTGTAAATTTTACCTCTCCTGTACTTGGGTAGTTCACTTTTCCACTTCACTAAAATCTGTGCTTTAATATTATAACTTTAAAGAAACTTTCTTTGATCCCTAAGTGGTCTACAGAGGCTACTTCTATATATTTTTTAAATCCCCTGTTCTGCCTCTTACACATTCACATAGGTTTTATTATTTTTTTTATTAATTTTGAAGTCAATTTTATAGTTTATATTTCTTTAAAAATAATTCATATCACTAATATTTAAATCTTACTATACCTGTCAATCTAATATATTATTAAAAGTTATATTCTTTCTCAAATATGTATGTTATTTAGCTCTTTTTTACCAATAATAGTGATATATTTTCCTTCTTTCGTATTTTACATCTAGACATATATCATTTTTGTTGTTATTTGCCTATTTTCAATAGTTACTCTTTCTGAAGAACCATCATCAATGTGCATTTATATGAATTTTAAATTTTACTTTTTATTAGTGTCTATTATTATTAATATGTGCTACCTTTATTTTATATATATATATATTTTTTCCTCTTATGTTTATTTTGCTAATCACATTTGAGGTTCTCAAACTGATATTTTATTTGCTTTAATTTGTTTTCTTTTTCTTGGGCATTTAGCTTATGCAATTTTCTATGAGAACTGCTTGAATTACATGCATGATTATCTATAATGAAGCAATCATTTCATTTCATTTTTAGAATAACCTATATCATTCAATTGACTCTATTATTATTAAAATACTTATTTAAAAAAGTATAATATTTCTCTAGCTCCATATAAGTTTTATGTATGCTTATGTCAGAAAATATGGCTATGTCCATATATGATTTTCAAGGATTTAAGTTATTACCACATAATTTTTAAAGGTAAAACAAATCAAATGTAAATGAGCACTTTTCAAAGATTTTAATTAACTCATTAATTAAAAGACAACTGGGACATTAAATTTTTCTAAAGAATATTTGAAAAAGTAATTATATATAGGTGATTTAATAAGTTAATATTAAGAAAAATATTCTAGTTTAGATAGCAAACTGATTATTGATTAATGGACCCAAACACCACAATCATTATGGTTATTTGTATTTCTATCATAGGAAATCTATAAATTAAACTTTTCCTTAAAGAAGTATACATTGTCCAAATCTTTTCTAAAAGAACCAGCAATTCTTTTGGATTATTTCCAAACTCTGCATAATTAATCTTTCTGTGGGCAGAAGCCAAGAAAAACTTAACTACAGGCCTAGGAAAAGACTTAAGAATGATTGGTAGAGAAAGGATTCTAAGAAGATAGAAAAAGAAGCAGAAGAAATCTGTCTTCTTACTAAGAGAGTCAGAATCTGATAGCTGGAACTATTTTGGAGTTTCAATTTAACAGAAAGTCTGTAAATTTGATGTGAAGGATTGGACAGTAAATGGAAGTTAAACATCCATTTTAGCTGTAAACATAGTAGCAGTTAACAACCCTCACCTCTAGGGCAAGCACATGTGTGTGTATTCCAGGAAGAGACTGCGCAGTCTGTGGGAGCAAGAGGAACAGATCAGATGCTGTCCTCCCAATATTAAGAAGTCGCCCTTACTTAGGTGACTGCTTCTTCTGATCACAGAGCTGCAGACAAAAAAGTGGATGATCATTGTTGGAAGCACCTTCCTCTTCCAGTTGAAGTCACTTCTAGGAGACTTGAAGCACTGGCACTGTTTCTTTCTCTATCTTTATTTTTTTTTTTGTGTGTGTGTGTGTATTCATTTAGTGGGAATCAGATATTAAATACTAGGACACTGAAAAGCAATTGAATATGAACACAATTTGAAAGTTAGGAGCACACACAGGGAAAGGTGTAGGTCCAGGAGAAACTGAGGAGGATTTAAATTTTACCTACAAATGATCATTGACACAGAGGTAACCTGCAATAAATGAAAGAATAAATAGAAATATCAAACCCTGACGAAGGGGGAGAATCTAAATATTCAAATATCCAGTAGTCAAAAAAAAATGAAAAGAAAAAGAAAACACAAAGTACACAATAAAATAAAATTAAGTGGAAACTACCCCTTAAAAAGATCTGATGAAAAACTTATTAGAGAAGACGTTAAACAACTATCCTAAAAATATCTGAAAAACTAAAGGAATATGTGGAGAAACTCAAGATGATGTATGAACAAAATGAGAATACCAATAGGCAGAAAGCTAAACAAACAAAAACAAAAAGAAATACTAGAAATTAAAAGTATAATCACTAAAAAAAAAACAAACAAACAAACAAAAAAAAAAAACAACCAACCCAACAACAACAACAAAAAAAAAAACAACAACAGAGGATTTCAAAGGCAGGCATAAGTGGCTCCAGACAATTAATGAAGTTGAAGATATGACAGTGAAAATCACCAAATCTGAGAAACAGAAAGAAACTGAGTTGGAGAAAAATGGGCATAGTGTAAGGAATTTAAGGACAAAGTTTGCTATAGCAGGTGGGCCAATATAGGTATTATGATTCTTAAGAGGAGAGCGGACAGAAAAATAAGAAGAGAGAAATTTTGATGAAATAATGGCTAAAAAATTTTCCAGATTTGATGAAAGGCATGAACACATTCCAGAAGCTCAACATATTCCATGTACATGACTCAGAGATCCCAATCAAGGCATATTATAATTAATTTTTAAATGACAAAGACAAAGAAGAAACTCATTAGTTTTCATTAAGATATTTAGCAGATTTCTTTTGAGAAAATCTGGAGGTCAAAAGACAAAGGTTTTATAAATTTAAAGGGATGAAGAGAAAAAAGTGTCAAGTGAGACTCCTCACATTTGACAAAACTTTCCTATAAAAGAGAAGAGGACATTATGACATTTTCAGATAAACAAAGACTGAGGGGTGTTCACTGCTATTACAGAAGCTCTTCTAGAAACGCTGAAGGGTGCTTCACAGGGTCAAATGAAAGGACAAACAGCAGCTCAAACCCATGGAAAGAACCCAAGATCTCACTGAAGGTAAATAAATGAGATATTATTTTTTTAAAAAAAGGTGGGGGCATTGTAATAAGGATCCTGTCTCCCCTCCCCCACCCCAACCCACTTTTTCCCTACAGGCTTTAGAGAAATAAAATATTGTTTAAAACGATTAATAAAAAAACTAGATTTATTAAACTTTGGTTTGTAACTATTCTGTTTTCTACAACATTTAAGATTCCATTTTATTTGAAAAAAAATAGTTTATGTTTTGGGGCACACAATGTACAAACACATAATTTTTTTGGATATCTATAACTAAAAAGGGGTTGAGGTTAGGGCTGGAAAGGAACAGATTTTGAGAATGATATAAGGAAAGGGTTTGGTTTTATTCTACTTATTAAAGAGAATATCCTTTCTCCAGTTTGTTTGTGCGGTACTAAGGATTAAAACCAAGGGGTGCTCTATCACTAAACTACATCCTCAGCCCTATTTATTTTTTATTTGTTCTTGAGACAGGGTCTCACTATGTTGCCCAGTCTGGTTTCACATTTGTAAGCTTCTTGCCCCGCCTCCTGAACCTCTGGGATTATAGGTGTGACACTCTAGGATCCATTCTATCGTCCTAACACCTTCCTGAAGGATGATTTGCCCCCAAATATCAGTATTTATTTTGGGGCTCTCTATTCTATTGCACTGCTTTCTAGATCTGTTTTATTGCCAGTGCTATGCTGTTTTCATTATTATACCTGTGTAATACAATTTGAAAATACAAAGTGTGATGCTTTCAGCTTTGTTCTTCACGATCAAAATTTCTTTAGCTATTTAGTTATTTTATGACCTCAAGCAAATTTTAGTTTTATCTTTTTTTTTCCATTTCTGTAGAAAATGCCATTGGGATATGATAGGGATTGTGTTGCACTAATAAAGGGTTTATTTTAACAATATTAATATTTTCCATCCATGGGCCTAGGATCTCTTTCCATTTATTTGTTTATTCCTCAGTTTCTTTCATGAATACTTTATTGTTTACAATGCACAGGTCTTTCACCTACTTGGTTAAAGATATTATTAACTATCTAATTATTTTATACTATTCTAAATGAAATTCTTTTTTTTCTGTTTTTGAATAGTATCTATTAGTGTATCGAACTGATTTTTGCATGATTTTGTATCCTGCAGATTTATTGAATTCACTTAATTACTTCTAGCAGTTTTTTTGGTAGGGTTTATAGGACTTTCTGTATGTAAGACTGTTTTACTCAGCTTTTTCAATGCAGTGACCAAAAGACCTGTGAAAAGCAATTAGGAGGAAAAGTTTATATAGGAGTACTCACCATTTCAGAGGTCTCAGTCATTAGATGGCCAAGTCCATTCCTAGGGCCCTGAGATGAAGCAGAACATCATGGTAGAAGTGTGTAGCACAAGAAAGAAGCTGGGGGAAATGGCACCAGAAAGCAGAGAAAGAGACAAGTATATAACCCAAAGGCATTTCCCAATGACCTACCTCCTCCAGCTGCACTCTATCTGCCTACAGTTACTATTGGTAGTAACGGTATTAGGGAATTAATGTACTGATTAAGTTAAACCTCCATAACCCAATCATTTCACCTCTGAATGTTCTTTCTTTATCTTATACATGAGCTTTTGGGGGACACCTCATATATAAACCATAACACAGACCATATCAAGTACAAATAATTTAATCTTCCTTTCCTATGCCTTGTGAGTATTTTATTAAGGAGTCATTTTTCACTGTAATAAAAATATTTGAATAAAATATTTGAAAAATATATGATATTAAGCCAATTTGCTTAAAAGTTCAGACTGTTACAGATGATAGTTTTTGTGTCTTTTCATGCACACTCAAGAATAATCAGACATGTGTGTTTTCTAGTTAGGTCTTTTCTGATTATGAGAATGATGACTTTTATCTTATAGAATATTTTCTATTTCTTCTCCCTAATCAAAAAGTGTTCAGTGTTGATATTTTTTATTCGTTTTTATGTATTTATTCATTTCATGAAGGTAGAGAATTGTGGATAACATCTATTGGAATATTTTCCAGGATTAAAAAAAGCAAACAAACTATAAAGCCTGAGTTAGTCACCCAACTTGTCACTTAATTTACTAACTTTCTAAGATGCTGTTTTGGGAGATAAGGATCATCAGGTAGTCAATCCTTAGAAAGATGATAGATTTCTGCAGAGAGTGGTAGATTCATACTGCTTCCTAGATCTCAGCAGTAATACATGCCTAGAGTCAGAGAGTGCCTTTATTTATTCTAGTTCATGTTTTCACCTTTAAACTGTTTCTCAACAGCTATGGAAAAATAAATTTCTGAATTACTATATAAATTTTCAATGAAGAGTAAAAATGAGCTATGGGGGGAATATTGTGTAAATGTCTCTTATTTATTAGATATAAAAATCTAGAATTTAAGAAAATGTGTGTTAGCAAATTCAAAGACAAAAGTGACAAAAGCAATTACTTAAATGAAATATAAATCAGTTTATAATTCTACTTTGAGGTATAATATATGCTTCTCTCCTTATCTCTTTTTCCTAATGGTATCTCACTTTACTGAAAATTCCATTCATTTCTTCAAAGCTAAACTCTGGGAAGATAAAAGGAAATGAGAGTTGTCATTGCTTTAATAGACAATGTGTGAAACTCTTAAGTCAGCACTCGAACTGGCTTTCATTGGTTGTCATTTTGGGACATTTTGTAGTAACTGCAATATTATCTTAAAAATAGAATTTTTGTTTTTGTAATATCACTCCCTCACTTGATTTTAATGCATCATATATTTCCTTAGATGTTTGTGCTACAGAATTTCATTTGATTTACTTTCTCTTTCTTATGAAAGTGAAAGTTTTATAAAACTTTCCATATTGTTTCTCTAAATCTGCTAACCAGATTAAATATGGAGAAGATTTTCTTTTTCACTGACATGATTAGGAGTAATGACTCTATGCAAAATATATGAGTAAAAGTAAAGAGTATGTAGAGATTTTAACTTTACTTGAAAAAAAGATCACTTACTATGTGAATATCAAGAGATTCTTCTTTTATTCATTTACTGTTGATTTTGTTTTTGAGCTTCTAGTACATGTCAGCTAAGAATTTAACACAGTTCTCTTTTCTAAAAAAACTCATAGCCTTGTGCAAAACAGACTTGAAAGAAGTAAATTACAATAGCACCAAATACTCATTGTTCTATGCTAAAAATGTTTTTCAAGCTCAAGGAAGAAAGCAAGTGGATAAAAAGAAGAGCTTATTTCATATATCATATCACAGTTTAGTTAAGAATAGTTTGATCCTTTCTTATTGACTAGTTTTCTTTACTTAAAAGTTCTGAAAGAAACGGGAAAAAAAGTGTTTTTCACAGGGATATTGATTGTTGGATTTAGTCTGGTTGCTTATTTTTACTGCTCAATTTACATCTCATAAAACAGTGTGAAATGATTTATAGACAATATTGAAACTGCAATATTTCAGTTTTGATGCATTTTTCTCACCTTTAAAGCCAAGAATCTAGAATTCATAATTTCAGTTATCTTGTTACTTTGTGCCTAACATAACTCAAAAAGTTATGAGTAAAAATTAATAATGTTCATATTCAAATCTCAATGCCTTAATACTTAGTATTCACATTGGCATAGATAAAAGTTGAAAAATTGTATCTCTTCTAATATTTAGTTTTACTCACCTCTCCCATATAATAGGTGTGCATAAACATATGCATTTACCAGATTCATTTAAATTCATCTCATAGGTAATATTTCAAATGAGTGTACTGCGATATACTTTGATTTTTCTCAACTTTCATGTTAAATGCAGTTCTCCCAGTTTCTGTATGCTTAACCAACAGACCTGCATAAAGAAGAAAAAATTACATCTGTGTGTGTTCTATCAAGAAGTGAAATGGAAATGGAGTGTCATATGCAGCAGCAGGAGAAGTGCATGTTCCTGAACAAATGATTTGTGATTGGATTTGTCTTTCCTTTATGGACTCTACCATTGGTTTGTGGGCTTCAATTTCAGACTATAAAAGCTTGAAAGTGATCACAAGGTAAATTTCAATAAATTTAATTTATGATGGGTGTGAGGGTAATTTCCTGACAGCTTTAAATTGTAAGCACTTCTTTCTATTGTAAATATATCCAAATTGCTTTGCTTTCCTCATAAGAGATTCAGCATCTTGAAACAAAGATTTGCTGTCAAACAAGCTCTCCAGCAAACATCTGCTCCCTGTCTCTAAAGCCCTGAAACAGGTGAATTAGAACTTTTGCTATCTAAGTCTAGCTATGTTTTAAAGCTTTGGTAATGGAGAGGATCTCATTCATTACATTTGTATCAATAAAAGGATATTTGTTTTCTTTAAAAAGTGAAAACATTAAACCTGTTTCAAATATTTAAATAGTCTGGAATATATGCTGTGGCCCATAGTAAAAATAGCATGGTAAAAAAAAATAAAAATTAGTTGTTCCTATTTTCATGCAACTTGCAAATTTGTATATTTAATTGTTTAGGAAATTCACCTTATATTTACAAATAAAAATGTGACCACATATTATCAATGTTAAAATATATAGACAAGCCAGGTGTGGTGGTACACACTTGTAATCCCAGCAGCTCAGGAGGCTGAGGCAGGAGGATAGTAAGTTCAAAGCCAACCTCAGCAAAAAGGAGTTGCTAAGCAACTCAGTGAGACCCTGTCTCTAAATAAATACACAATAGGGCTGGGGATGTATTCACTGGTTGAGTGTCCCTGAGTTCAGTCTCTGGTACTGCCCCACCAAAAGCAAAACAAAACAAGAACAACAAAAAATGTATAGATAGTCTCTACTCCGAAGTGCTTTATGATCAACAAATATTCATTTGTCACTATTTGTAGCAAGGTAGAATGTTAACAGAAGATACTATACAAAATAGCATATAAATTAACAAACATGAAAAACAGTAAATTATACAAAGTTTAACTATGTAATTTACTTAAATTACTCTCTGAAATAAATTTTGACATAATCACCCTTAAAGTTTTTTGAGATATATGGCATTTTAAGTTTTTTTGTACCATCTTCAAGATCATGTGTTTATTTTATACTTAGAGCACATCTCAAATCAAAATAAGCATGTTAAAGTGCACAGTAGCATGTATCCAGTATCAGGTGTATTGAACATTTAGCCTTGGAAAATTTATGAACCAGGAAACATGAATAAGAATTTCCAGAGTGACATTGGTTTTAATAGTCTGTGTTAGTCAAAGCTGAGTCAGTAAAACAGCCCATACCAATGATTCTGTAGGAGGAATTTGAAATCAAAATTATTGTTGAAATCAAAATTACATTACTGTTGGACGTGCCAATACCCACCCTGCAAATAATGAGCCAACCCAGAGATTAACAACAGATATGAGCAGCTATACCTCTTGGACTGGTAGAAAAAAAAAAGAATGTGATTTTCTTCATAATGAAATCTAGACCCCTTGGAATCAATATAGGATTCCTAATGATCTGATACCTATTTGTCTATACATTTTCAACTCCAAATATTCCTTATACCCTCCATATGTTCCCATCACAATCAACCTACATAGGTTCCTAGAATATGCTCTTTTGCACTTTTATTTCACACCTTTGTGTCATTGAATTTATAGCACAAGTTTCCTGAAATATTCTTAACACTCCTCCTGATCACATTCTGCTTTCTCTAACCTCAGGCAGATCTAAACTTTTTCAATAAGAAAATTGTGCAGATCTTGTCTTCACCTCCCCCTTATCAAAAGGGGTTAGTCACACTCTGTCAAACATCATACCCCTAAGCATATTCAGATTTAAATGCTTCTCATGTCTTTTTGCAAATCTGGTCTTAATTATCTGCTCCCCCCACTCCATCACATATCATCAACATATTTGAGAATAGATATTTTGGTTATTTCTAAATTGCTAGCTACTGGCATTTAGTAGGTATTTGGGAAAGAACAATAATTGAGATGTTCAAATTAAATGTTGCAACCTAACCATATTTTTAAATTGAAACGATTTGGTTTACATATGCTTTCCAAAATTACATTAGTTGGAACAATTAGGACTGTATGTAATATTAGGTCATGATTAGCCAGGACAAAGTGTAATGAAAATTATAGCTAATGGTTGAACTCTTACCAGTATAATTTGGAAAAACATTAATTCTTCATTTTAAGTATCTTAGCTGCATAATTCATCATAGTTAATTTGTTACAAATAATGTAAAAGAGGAAAAATATAAAGTAATTTCTACATGTAGAGAAATAATAATGTGAAGAATATTGAAGTTTCTTGCATTTTTGATAACTTTAAGTGTATAATAAAGATAAATTACTTTCTTAAACAGTAAGATATTCATTTTTTTTTCTTTTGGAAACTTTAAAAAATTTTGTGTTTATTGTGCTATATAAAAATAAGCTGTACTAGAACCTTTCTGTCTTCATTATTGAATTTGGGGGACAGTCAATAACTCTGTAAGACAGTGTACCTAATATGGAACTTTGAATCAAATCTGAAACTGATCGGGTTTCTCTTCCTGAATTTAGTCTAAAGAGATGTCAATGATCTATAAAATGACTGAAAGACAGAAAATTGAGGTGGAGAAGCATCTATTTTAATATAACAATATATTTGAGGAACTTTAAGTATATTTTGTTTATTTCTATATTTGGAAAAACATGCATTGATTCTTATCAGAAATACATCAAAACATTAATAAAGCTTACAAGTATATTTTCTTTAGCTAGTTTTATTGAGGTTTAAAACTTTGTGGTGATTAAAATCAGTGATGTTATCTAGAATGTATCCACTTTCTAATTGTGTGTGTGTGTGTGTGTGTGTGTGTGTGTGTGTCTGTTTGTGTGTGGCTGTGGAGTGGGGTTTTATATAGGTGGTCACTTCAATATTGAGCATTTCATAAAATTTTGATTTGTGGGCCACGGGTGAAAATATGAATTAGCCTGTCAAAAACAGGCATAGAGCTTCAGCCATTATCCCATCATTCTATGATTATGAATAACTAGGCTAGGTAACTCTCATTTCTTTCCAAATTAGGCAGATGATTTTAAAAATTTGTTAGATCTTTTTCTATTAGGTGCATGTTTGGATCAAAGATATCAAATGGGTTTTAATACTTTAATTTACTTTGATTTACAGAGACTTCTTAATCAAAGCAGTGTCTTTAACACATACAATGTCTAACAGAAATTGTGGGTTCTAAATGGAATTTGTGACTTTAAGGGGAAATACATCTGGACATTGCCAAAGATCTGGAATTAACACCATTTAAGTAAAATTCTTTGAAGTCTTTTTATTTCCTTCTTGTTTTACCTTTTCCTTGTTGTCTATTTTGGTGCTAATTGTTCACACTTGTATATTTCCTGAAACTTTTCTGAGAAATTATAGCTTGATTCCTTTTATTTTGAGAGGGTGGCTCACCAGTCCTTACCCCAAGAATTCATACAAGAGAATTAATTCTGCACAAGGTATGAACCAGGATGGAGCTGGAATCTAGTCAGATCAGATAACATGAAAACCTGTACTGTCTCCAATTTACATTGGGTAAAATGTGATTTTCTCTGCATCAAATTTTGTTAGTTTTGTGTTCCTGGAATTCCTATATCTTTATTTAGATTCTTTATTTTTTTGTTTTTAAAAATAAAAAATAAATTTGATTTGATTATTTAGGGATAAGTTTCACTTAGTGGCTAGGTGAATAAATTTGAGAAAATTTTAAATCTTAAAAGATGTTCTACAAATTGTAAAAATATCTGGTTCTCAAATCTTTGAATTAATGTTTATAGAATGATATTAATATAGATGGTCAAATACACCTTTTAACTTTCTCAAATTATTCTCAGAATCTAATTTACCTTGTCTCAAAATTTATGAATCACATGAAACATGAAAAATATGTGTAATCTGCAATGATTTTATGTATAGATTAACTGATAAATAAAATGTGAAAAGTTGAATTTATGATGACATTGTACATTTGTAATAAAAATTATAATGGAAAACAGAAGGCCTAAAATTATTTAAAATAACAGACAAAATATTTAAAATAATTGCTATTTTAATCTAGCATCAGATTTTTTCTAAAATATACTATTGTTTACTAATAGTTTGGCCAATAATTTTTTTTTATTGGTCATTCATAACATTACATAGTTCTTAATACATCATATTACACGGTTTGATTCAAGTGGGTTATGAACTCCCGCTTTTACCCCGTATACAGATTGCTGTATCACATCAGTTACCCTTCCATTGATTGACATATTGCCTTTGTAGTGTCTGATGTATTCTGCTGTCTGTCCTATTCTCCACTATCCCCCCTCCCCTCCCCTCCCCTCCCCTCCCCTTCTCTCTCTCTACCCCTTCAACTGTAAATCATTTCTTCCATTTGTATTATCTTGTCTTACCCCTCCTTTCCTCTTATATGTCATTTTGTATAAGCCTGAGGATCGCCTTCCATTTCCATGCAATTTCCCTTCTCACTCCCTTTCCCTCCCACCTCTCATCCCTGTTTAATGTAAATCTTCTTCTCAAGCTCTTCGTCCCTACCCTGTCCTTGTTTACTCCCCTTATATCAAAGGAGTCATTTGGTATTTGTTTTTTAAAGATTGACTAGCTTCACTTAGCATAATCTACTCTAATGCCATCCATTTCCCTCCAAATTCTATGATTTTGTCATTTTTTAATGCAGAGTAATACTCCATAGTGTATAAATGCCACATTTTTTTTATCCATTCATCTATTGAAGGGCATCTAGGCTGGTTCCACAGTCTTGCTATGGTGAATTGAGCTGCTATGAACATCGATGTAGCAGTGTCCCTGTAGCATGCTCTTGTTAGGGCTTTAGGGAATAGACCAAGAAGGGAAATAGCTGGGTCAAATATTGGTTCCATTCACAGCTTTCCGAGAAATCTCCATACTGCTTTCCAAATTGGCTTCACCAACTTGCAGTCCCACCAGCAATGAACAAGAGTGCCCTTTTCCCAGCATCCTCTCCAGCACTTGTTGTTGTTTGACTTCATAATGGCTGCCAATCTTACTGGAGTGAGATGGTATCTTAGGGTAGTTTTGATTTGCATTTCTCTGACTGCTAGCAATGGTGAGCATTTTTTCATGTACTTGTTGATTGATTGTATGTCCTCCTCTGAGAAGTGTCTGTTCAGGTCCTTGGCCCATTTATTGATTGGGTTATTTGTTATCTTATTGTCTAATTTTTTGAGTTCTTTGTACATTCTGGTTATTAGGGCTCTATCTGAAGTGTGTGGAGTAAAGATTTGTTCCCAGGATGTAGGCTCCCTGTTTATCTCTCTTATTGTTTCTTTTGCTGAGAAAAAACTTTTTAGTTTGAGTAAGTCCCATTTGTTGATTCTAGTTATTAACTCTAGCACTATGGGTGTCCTATTGAGGAATTTAGAGCCCGATCCCACAGCGTGTAGATCATAACCAACTTTTTCTTCTATCAGATGCCTTGTCTCTGATTTAATATCAAGCTCCTTGATCCATTTTGAGTTAACTTTTGTGCATGGCAAGAGATAGGGATTCAGATTCATTTTGATGCAAATGGATTTCCAGTTTTCCCAGCACCATTTGTTGAAGATGCTATCCTTCCTCCATTGCATGCTTTTAGCCCCTTTATCAAATATAAGATAGTTGTAGTTTTGTGGATTGGTTACTGTGTCCTCTATTCTGTACCATTGGTCCACCCGCCTGTTTTGGTACCAGTACCATGCTGTTTTTGTTACTATTGCTCTGTAGTATAGTTTGAAGTCTGGTATCGCTATACCGCCTGATTCACACTTCCTGCTTAGCATTGTTTTTGCTATTCTGGGTCTTTTATTATTCCATATGAATTTCATGATTCTTTTATCTATTTCTACAAGATATGCTGTTGGGATTTTGATTGGCATTGCATTGAACTTATATAGGACTTTTGGTAATATCGCCATTTTGATGATGTTAGTTCTGCCTATCCATGAGCAGGGTATATTTTTCCATCTTCTAAGGTCTTCTTCTATGTCTTTCTTTAGGGTTCTGTAATTTTCATTGTATAAATCTTTCACCTCTTTTGTTAGGTTGATTCCCAAGTATTTTATTTTTTGGGGGGATATTGTGAATGGAGTAGTTGTCCTCATTTCCATTTCAGAGGATTTGTCGATGATATACAGGAATGCCTTTGACTTATGTGTGTTGATCTTATATCCTGCCACTTTGCTGAATTCATTTATTAGCTCTAATAGCTTCTTTGTAGACCCTTTTGGGTCTACTAGGTATAGAATCATATCATCTGCAAATAGTGATAATTTAAGTTCTTCTTTTCCTATTTTTATGCCTTTAATTTCTTTAGTCTGCCTAATTGCTCTGGCCAGTGTTTCGAGGACTAGGTTGAACAGAAGTGGTGAGAGAGGGCATTCCTGTCTTGTACCAGATCTTAGAGGGAATGCCTTCAATTTTTCTCCATTCAGAATGATGCTGGCCTGTGGCTTATCATAGATTGCTTTTACAATGTTGAGGTATGATCCTGTTATCCCTAATTTTTCTAGGGTTTTGAACATAAAGGGATGCTGTACTTTGTCGAATGCTTTCTCTGCATCTATGGAGATGATCATATGGTTCTTATTTTTAAGTCTATTGATGTGGTGAATAACATTTATTGATTTCCATATATTGAACCAGCCTTGCATTCCAGGGATGAATCCTACTTGATCATGGTGTATATTTTTTTTGATATGTATTTGAATCCGATTCGCCAGAATTTTATTGAGGTTTTTGCATCAAGGTTCATTAGAGATATTGGTCTGTAGTTTTCCTTCTTTGAAGTGTCTTTGTCTGGTTTCTGAATCAGGGTGATGTTGGCCTCATAGAATGAATTTGGAAGTTCTCACTCTTTTTCTATTTCCTGAAATAGCTTGAAAAGTATTGGTGTTAGTTCCTCTTTAAAGGTTTTGTAAAACTCTGCTGTATACCCATCCGGTCCTGGGCTTTTCTTACTTGGTAATCTTTTGATGGTTTCTTCTATTTCCTCTATTGTTATTGGTCTGTTTAGGTTGTCTATATCCTCCTGACTCAATCTGGGCAGATCATAAGACTTAAGGAATTTATCTATGCCTTCACTATCTTCTATTTTATTGGAGTATAAGGATTCAAAATAATTTCTGATTATCTTCTGTATTTCTGAAGAATCTGTTGTGACATTGCCTTTTTCATCCCGTATGCTAGTAATTTGGGTTCTCTCTCTTCTTCTCTTTGTTAGCATGGCTAAGGGTCTGTCAATTTTATTTATTTTTTCAAAAAACCAACTTTTAGTTTTGTCAATTTTTTCAATTGTTTCTTTTGTTTCAATTTCATTAATTTCAGCTCTGATTTTAATTATTTCTTGCCTTCTACTTCTTTTGCTGTTGTTTTGCTCTTCTTTTTCTAGGATTTTGAGATGAAGTATGAGATCATTTATTTGTTGGTTTTTTCTTTTTTTGAGGAATGAACTCCAAGCAATGAATTTTCCTCTTAGAACTGCTTTCAATGTGTCCCATAGATTCCGATATGTTGTGTCAGTGTTTTCATTTAACTCTAGGAAGTTTTTAATTTCCTCCTTGATGTCTTCTAAAACCCATTGATCATTCAGCAACCTATTGTTCATTCTCCAAGTGATGCTTGATTTTTCCTTCCTACTTTTATCGTTGATTTTCAGTTTCATTCCATTGTGATCAGATAAGATGCATGGTATTATCTCTACCCCTTTATATTGTCTAAGAGTTGCCCTGTGACATAATATATGGTCTATTTTTGAGAAGGTTCCATGTGCTGCTGAGAAAAAAGTGTAACTACTTGATGTTGGGTGGTATAGTCTATATATGTCAATTAAGTCTAGGTTGTTAATTGTGTTATTGAGTTCTATAGTTTCCTTATTTAACTTTTGTTTGGAAGATCTGTCCAGTGGTGAGAGAGGTGTGTTGAAGTCTCCCATGATTATTGTATGTTGGTCTATTAGACTCTTGAACTTGAGAAGAGTTTGCTTGATGAACACAGCTGCACCAATATTTGGGGCATATATATTTATGATTGTTATGTCTTGTTGGTGTATGGTTCCCTTGAGCAGTATGAAGTGTCCTTCTATATCCCTTTTGTTTAACTTTGGCTTGAAATCTATTTTATTAGATATGAGTATGACCACTCCTGCTTGTTTCCGCAGTCCATATGAGTGGTATGATTTTTCCCAACCTTTCACCTTCAGTCTATGAATGTCTTTTCCTATCAGATGTGTCTCCTGTAGGCAGCATATTGTTGGGTCTTGTTTTGTGATCCATTCTGCTAGCCTGTGTCTCTTGAGTGGTGAGTTTAAGCCATTAACATTTAGGGTTATTATTGAGATATGGTTTGTTCTTCTAGCCATATTTATTTATTGATGTTACTAAACCTGATTTGTTATCCTCTTTGACTACTTTCCCCCCTTTACTGTCCTACCTCCCATTGTTGGTTTTCATTGTTATTTTCCATTTCCTCTTCCTGAAATGTTTTGCCAAGGATTTTTTGAAGAGATGGTTTTCTAGCTGCGAATTCTTTTAACTTTTGTTTATCGTGGAAGGTTTTAATTTCATCTTCTATCCTGAAGCTTAATTTCGCCGGATACACGATTCTTGGTTGGAATCCATTTTCTTTCAGTATTTGAAATATGTTATTCCAGGATCTTCTAGCTTTCAGAGTCTGTGTTGAGAGATCAGCTGTTATCCTGATTGGTTTACCCCTAAATGTAATCTGCTTTCTTTCTCTTGCAGCTTTTAAAATTCTCTCCTTATTCTGTATGTTGGACATCTTCATTATAATGTGTCTAGGTGTGGATCTCTTATGATTTTGCACGTCCGGCGTCCTGTAGGCTTCTAGGATTTGGGATTCTGTCTCATTCTTCAAGTCTGGGAAGTTTTCTTGTATTATTTCACTGAATAGACTGTTTATTCCTTTGGTATGGAGCTCTGTGCCTTCCTGTATCCCAATGACTCTTAAATTTGGTCTTTTGATATTGTCCCATAATTCTTGGATGTTCTGCTCATGGTTTCTTAGCAGACTTGCTGAGTTGTCTATGTTCTTTTCCAGTTGAAATACTTTGTCTTCATTGTCTGATGTTCTCTCTTCTAAGTGATCTACTCTGCTGGTAGTATTCTCAATTGAGTTTTTAAGTTGGTTTATTGTTTCCTGCATTTCTAGGATTTCTATTTGTTTGTTTTTTATTACCTCTATCTCCCTGTGAAATCGATCTTTTACTTCCTGGATTTGTTTGTCAATGTGATCTTTCATTGTCTGATTTTGCTGTCTCTTGTCTTCCTTGAGACTCCAGATAATCTGAAGCATGTATATCCTGAACTCTTTATCTGACATTCCATCTGTTGCAGCTATTGCCTCTTCTAATGTTGAGTTGACCTGCATTGCTTGTGGTCCTTTCTTTCCTTGTCTTTTCATACTGCTCGCGTTTCTTTCTGCTTGGTGCAACTGTTGTGTTTTTGAAATTTACCCCCTCTTTATTTATATTGCTCTTGTATATTTGGGGAGTCTCCCTTGCAGGGCGGGTAGTGGCTATGCTCCTCCTCTAATTAGGGTGATCTGTCTACCATGCTGATCGGTCGCAGGTCTGCCCCCCCTGCGGGCATGGGTGGAGGCTTTGCTCTGCCCCCACTCCAATTGTGGTAATGTAACTACCACTCCCTGGGGTCATTGGTCCTGATCTGGATGTGGGTGGCGGCTCTGCTGGGTCCCCACTCCAATTGGTGTGACGCGTCTACCACGCTGGCAGGCCTCTAGGCCGGTGGGTCGCAGTTCTGCACAGCCCCCACTCCCAATGGGGGTACCTGACTACCTCTCCAACGGGTCGCTGAGCCCCCTCCGGATCCAGTTGGCGACCCTGCTCCACCCCCACTCCAACCAGTGTGACGCAACTGCCTTGGTGTTACTCTGGCAAGCTACCTGGCCTGTCTTTCCAGTGGGCCGCAGGTATCGTTGCTCCCCCGCTCCGGCACCTTGCCGCTCCCCAGTGCGTGCCACAGACTCCAGCCGCTGGGCGATTGCCTATCAGGCTATGCGACCCTCTGTGCGGAGAAATGGAGCTCCCGCAGTCGAACTTCGCACGATGGAAATCTGTCCACTAGATTCTTGAGCACCTCAATTTCACTGGAAATTCCCTACAAGATAGCCTTCAGGCGATTCACATCATCTTTCTCCTGCTCAGTGACGCGGCGCACTGGGGTGATGCACTCCCTTCGCTGCCATCTTCCCTCCTCAGGACTTGACTTCTGCACCCGCTGCAGTGCCACCTGTGGAGCCGGGTAGCTGCAGACACGTGGTTAGGAACCGGGCGGGAGAGGCGGCTGTTCCCAGAGCGAGCGCTATGCCTCCCGGGGGAGCCCGGATGGCAGAGGCCGACTGCCAGTTCGGGTGGGGCGGCCCAAGCAGCTCCGGGTGTCCGCCATTTGCAAAAGCGGATGTTGGCTCCTGGACTTGACTTTTGCACCCGCCGAGTGGCCACCTGTGGAGCCGGGTAGCTGCAGCCGCGTGGTTAGGAACCGGGGAGGGGGAAGGGGTTGCTCCCAGAGCGAGCGCTATGCCTCCCGGGGGAGCCCAGATGGCGGAGGCCGACTGCCGGTTCGGGCAGGGCGGCCCAAGCCGTTCCGGGTGTCCGCCGCTTGCAAAAGCAGTTGCTGGCTCCGGGACTTGACTTCTGCACCCGCCACGGGGCCACCTGTGTAGCCGGGTAGCTGATGGCTGCGGGACTAGACCTCTGTGCCCGAGTGGCCGTCCAAGATCCACTTCTCTGGGACAAACTTTCACTTCCAATAAACCTACCAGATCACGGCTGCTCTCCTCTTAAGGGAATTATGCTAGAAGTTCCTCCGTAGGTAGGCTGGAGCTGTTCAGATGGGTCTTTCTTATCCCGTTAAAGTGGAGACGTTGGAATCGCTGCTTCCTCGCCGGCTGTCATGTTGGATCCTGGCCAATAATTTTAATTTTAATATTCAAAGAAATGAAGAGACTCACTTGTAAAAATTTATAATTTTTAAAGCTTATAATGTTTTTCTTTTTTGAGATTGCTACTATTCATGAAATTCTGTGTGAATTAACTTGGTTAAAAAAAAAAAAAGATCAACTATCACTATCAATTATCATCATGTATGATGAAATAGGCATTTGCTAATGTCCTGCAAATAAGAGCACTCTTTTAGTCAGCTTTGTGTTTCTGTGACAAAATACCTGACAAGAACAATTTAGTGGAAGAAAAGTTTATTTTGGCTCAGGTTTCAAGAGGTTCAGTCCATAGTCGGGGCAAGTTCATGTTCCAGACGGAAGGTGAAGCAGAACATGATGGCAGAAGTGTGTGGTGGAGTAGAAAAACTCCATTCATGCTGCCAGGAAATAGGAAGGGAGGGAAAAGGGGATACAGGGAGAAGAACCCTACCAGGGCATAACTTTGTTGATCCCCCCTCTCCAGCTTTGCCCACATGCCTACAGTCATCAGTCAGTCCATATAAAGGAGGATTGATTGATTAGTTCACAACTTTCATACTCCAATTATTTCACCTCTCAATATTCCTGCGTTTACAAAGGAGATCTTTTGGGACACCTCATATTCAAAAAATCAGAAAATCCATGAAGAAAATTGAACTGATAATTCTATAATACATTTAACAGAGAGAAAATAAGTAAGCAAAATCTTACTAGATATAATAAATAACCAGAAGTTCAAGTTTGAGAAACTCTTTTATCTTAATATAAAATATTTAAATATATTGGGCCAAAATATAATTTGCATTTTTGGGGATTTATCCCATGACTAAAAATGCCAATATTTTCCCTCTAATTTCTTCTACATTTTGCTCCTCATTAAATCTAAAAAGCAGACAAGATTCTAAAAAGATGCTGTTATTGTTTGTATTTTTGTGTATACTTGTAAATGTTTCAGTTGTAAAATAAATGCCTCAGATTTTTTTTTTTTTTTTGGAAAGAGGATGTGTTCAAAAGGATAAAAATCTCTCTTGTATTTCATGGGAATTCTCATTACAGGTGTGGGGATTATTCTTCATCCATCTCCCTTTCAAAAAAAAAAGTTGTTTGAATTTCCTTTGCTTTGATCCACCATAGGACTCTTTAAACCTCTCAGAAACACTAATATGAATCATATTGACTTGGCAACCAACAGAATTCCAACAATTTCCTAATCTTATGTATCAATTTCAGTTTTGTGAACAAAGTTGTTTCCTTTGGCTCCAGACAACTAAGTTAGTTGAAAATGTTACCAAGACCAGTGTCAAGTGGATCTAATAATATTTATGTCTTGTACTTGTCTGTAGGCAAAATAAAAATGTGTATGGAATTAAAAAATAAACTTTCTTTATACTCTGCACTGTGTACTGATTCTTCCATAATAAGTGAAAGCAATAAGAGTAACGGAGTATAATTAATACATATTGTGACTTAGCATGTGTTGGATAATGTGCATTAACTTATTTTATTCTTACAAGGGTGTATGCTTAAGGCAAAATAATATCTCAAATACAATCCATTTGAATATATTTTTAATAATTTTTCTATTGCTCCATGTTTATGCAAGAAACATATATTATGTTGGCTTCTATATTCAGAGAAAAGATGAAAAGAAAAGAAGCCTAGGATACTTTCTGAGTCTCTTAATAAAAATTTAATTAAACCTCAGTTAGATTTTAATATATTCAGATAATAGGAGTCCAATTATAATGTCAAAATTATACAAGAGTTTGGAAAATTTAAAAACAGAAATCCAGTGACCTAGGAAATTGATTTAGAAAATTACACTGAAAGTCTTCGCAAATATGATGAAAGGGAAATAAAGACTTTTGACATTTCTGTAGGTCAAAGAGCAAGACATCCAAGCTCAAGAATATTTTTATTAATATTTCCTCTTCACTTTTAGAAGGAATTGTTTTGATGTGAATTTCAAAATCCATTTTACTCTCTGAAAACATTACACAATAATTATTATTTTTGAAGCATAAAATCAGATGAATACAGTTAAATGCAAAATACACCCAAGTGAAATGCAGCTGTGCTTTTTGAAAACAATCTGATTCTCAGGTAGCCCTCAACAGACAGATTTATTGGCAAGAGAGAAGTTAGGAGAAAAATAATAGCTGGGTGAATGTAAAAATATCAGATAAGCTATGGGATTATATATTGCATTATATAAACCTTCTGGACTGTGTCTCTAGGCAAAATATAACTTTGTTGTCAGTTCTCTTTGTACCAAGAGGTGGAATTTGAAAAGTTATTCCAAAATTTAAAATTGAAGAAAAAATTAAATAGGGAAAAGGAGATATGCTGCCCAAAAGAAATAGGCTAATTTTAAAAAGTACACTTCATTATTATCATATTGAAATCAGTCTCTTGATCACTTGATCTGCCCCTGCATGGTGCATAGCAACTGCAGTTGCACAATATATTTGAATGAGGATTATTATAATTTACTAAGAGGTGCTACAGGGGATTATGAAACTTGGAAGGCCAGCACTGCACTTCCATAACAGACATCTCTGCCAGATAATTAACCTTGCTGTTTGTTTAGCATTCACTGAATGCTTCATTACTGATTCAGTCAATTATCTCCTGGTAATGACCGCTACAGAAGGTAGAATTGCTTAATTAAAATTATTTAGACCAAGGAGGAACTTTGATTGGGCCATGCATATTAGAAAGGCTTGATTAATCTTGATGAGATACACAACCCATTTAAAGCTTTACTTTATTATCTCAAAATGCCAAATTCATTATTTTTCCAATCAAAAACAAAATATAGTATTTTTTCTTTGCCAATTACATTAAAATAATAAGATATCCACAAAAAGGTGGATGAAAACTAGTCTTTTATTGCTCATATTATTATAGGAAGTTTTGAAGAATGAAAGTAGGATCCAATATATTTTTAAGAGGTAATTGATATAAATTAGGAAATTCCTTTTTATCTGAAGAAGCAGTATAAACTTGGCCAGGCAAATCTGGCACTGTGGATGCATAGCAATTAAAAAATGCAAATACATTTTATCTTCACTTTTTTTCATAAGTATTCCCAAAGTTAATTTTCTAGCCCTTTCTTCATTTGCGTATTTACATGGCTACCTGGTCTGAGAACTGGCCAGTTGGTATTGTTGTGTTTGAATATGAATGCATTGTAAAACAAATATACTCCATTTCAACACTGGTATCAGTTCCACTGTTTCTAGATGGCTTCCATTGAGTAAAAGGTCATCATTATTTTTCAATGAAGATATGATTTACTATTTTGATCCATTTCTATTTTGGCTAAATCAGTTAACGATATTTCATTTTCTTTTCTTCTCAGGATAAAAACTCATAAATACACCTTGTTAAGTTTCAATCAAATAAAAACTGTGTTTTTATTTTAAAGCAAGAATTATTTTGTTTGTAGTTTTATGTATGTATGGTGTTATATTTCAAAGCTTTTCAAAATCTGGAGAAGTTGCAGATAACTACCTAAGCTTTCCAAATACATTTA
Source organism: Urocitellus parryii (assembly GCF_045843805.1). Taxonomy (NCBI): domain Eukaryota; kingdom Metazoa; phylum Chordata; class Mammalia; order Rodentia; family Sciuridae; genus Urocitellus; species Urocitellus parryii. The sequence continues at coordinate 152,049,655 of NC_135532.1, forward strand.
TTCTTTAATGAGCAAAACTTTTGGTAAATTTACTACTAAAATTATATGCACAGATATGTTAGGTTCTTATGTGATACTTTAAACATAAATGTAACTTAGGAAATTACTGTACAAAGATGATGAAAGAGCATCTTAGCATTTATTACACGTGATAAAGATTCCTCTATAATTCCTTCTCTGTGAAGCTCAAGGGTGCACCAGCATATAAGTTTCTACTGTAGAAATCTTGACAAAACAAGATAATTATTTTACTTCACAGATAAAAACACGTAGTGAGATGACATTTCAACATGTAACTTTTTTTCATTGTGTTTATTATAAACTCTAGATAAAAAATCCTATTTTGAAATATGCATAATGGAGGTTCAAGAAAACTAGTTGCAGAAAAAATACATAGAAAAGTTCTACTTATGAAAAAATCATAGGCAGATTTTATTTCACAATGAAGAAAGTAATAGCTCTTTAATGTCATAACTTCAAAAGCAGCAATAACAAGAAAGTAGCCAACAAAAAAATAGAAATTTAAATTAAATTTAATGAAGAGTTCACTTATCAAAAATTTTCAGAATCATATATAAGCCTCTACTTAAAAAATGTATTTAATAATCATTTTCTCTAAGTTAATATTGTTAGAATTATGTAGGAAGATGACTAAAATGTCATGTGGTTGATGTAAAAAGTATTGTCTTACTCCATTTTCTGTTGCTATAACTGAATACCACCGATGATCATCTACAAAGAACAAAAATTTGTTCAATTCATGGCTCTGGAAACTGCAAGGTCCAAGGTTGAGGAGTCATATCTGGTAGAGTCCTTCTTGATGGTGGGAATTGTAGAGTCCTGATCAGCTCAGAGCATTACATGATGAGAGAAGGAAATCTAAGAGACAGCAAAGAGTGGGTTTTGTAACAGACCCACTCTTAATATAACCCTATAACCCACTAATCCATTAATCCATTCATGAGGGTGGAGCTCTCAGGACCTAATTGAAAATGGAATTTGAGATGAATTAGATTCTTCATTTCTGCTTGTGGTCGGGGTCTGCGGAAGTTGCAGGTGTCTGCAGCTGAGAAAGCCTATTTCACTGTTAACAGCTGATCATAGTAGGGGGATAATTGCCTGCAGAAGTTCTGTCAGTTCCAAGGGTTACATCCAGCAAAGCCAGATTTTTCTCCACTGCTTCGAATAGAGTGTTCTAGCTTTTAATGGTGGGCCATTCCCGCTAGTGTCACAGTTGACCCTGGTAACTCACAGCAAATTTCTCTCTGGATTCTTATCTCATGAATTCAAAGAATGAAATTCGTAGATGAGGAAGGCTGAGCATAAAAGAGTAGAATTTATTTAAATGAGAAGAGACAGAACTCTTTCAGGGCAAGAAAAGACCCAATAGGGGTTGCCACATTAGTATGTTTCTCTAGGGGCTTATATAATTGCTGAGTAGGAGCATTGGTCAGTATCTATGCCAATCAGGTCTTGGATAAGTACAATGCTATTTGTCAAAACCATGCTAAAAAGATATTGGAGAAGTATGAAAGCTATTGATGAGCCCTTGAGTCTGTCGACTTTACTCAAATATGTTTTGCTTCTCTTTCTCACTTCTCTGTGACAAAGGAATTAGTTGGTATAATTGGAATGTTTTAGTGGTTACCTCTAGGAATGATTTTTGCATTGAAAAGTGTGAATTGGGGGCACATTACCCTGACTGCCTGACTGTTTTACTATGTATCCAATCTTATTCAAAATCACCTCCTAAATATTCCAATTAGTCCCAATTTTAATAATTCAAAATGGGGATTAGATTCCAATATGATTTTTGCTATAGACAAGAATGGACATTACTGCAATAAAAAAATACTACAGAAGTTCTTCAAAAAACCAATAACACAAGTATTTGGTGCATTGATTTATGAAATCAAAGTACACAAATAAGAAACTGAGCATAAAATCAGACAAATTGCAACTGAGCATAGATTTTACATATATGAAAAGAATAATTAAAAATATAAAAATATAAAATATCATATTAAAGGAATAATAACAGTTATACCTACCTTTTACTAAGACACAGAATTATTGTCAAATTAAGTAGATTTGAATAGAAGAAAGAACACTGTTGTTTGTCTTAGATGATTTAATTGTACATAAAGGAAATAACTTTTTTTGCTGTTATTCAACCATTTTACAATTTTACAAAAAATGAAAGTGACAAATTAATACGATTAAACTTGATGTATGAAAATCTGCACACAAAATTTTAAACAATAAACTTTATCAATTAAGCAAATTTTGTTTCTACACACTAGCTGTACAAAATACACTTAAAAGAATACTTCTTTTAAAACAATAAGAAGCAAAAGTTATAAGTTGCCAATAAAATTTAAAAGGTACTGTATAGAACATTCGGTTAAAAAATTATGACTTTATTTATACACAAAACTATAAATACTTAAGTATATATACCCCATAGGTAAAGATTTAATGTTTTGCTTACTTATCTTAAATTATTTTGACTTTCATTCATTCTAATAAAATTCAACTAATTTTCTCAAAAAAATTGACAAACTGACCATAATTTTTTTTTTTTTTATGGAGCAGAAAGGAAAGGTTTATTTAAAAATCTGACCATACATCTATTGAATGATCGTGTTATTCTTGTCTGTAATTTTGTTTATATGGTGAGTTACATTTATTGATTTGTGAATGTTGAACCAACCTTGTATTTTTGGGAGGAAACTCATTTCATCCATTCTGGTGTACTATCTTCTTAGTGTGTTTTGAATGTGCTTTGATAATATCTTATTCAGATTTTTTTGCATCTATGTTCATCAAGGATAATGGTCTGATTTTTTTTCCTTGATGAGCTTTTTTGTCTGTTTTTGGTATCAAGGTGATACTAGCTTCACAGAATTAATTTGGCAGTGTTCCCTCCCTTTTGATTTTATAGAATAATTGGAGGAGGGTTGTCATTACTTCTTCTTTAAAGGTCTGGTAAAATTCATCTGAGATTCATTTGGTCCTGGACTTGTCTTTTTTGCTTCAAATACATTGCTTGATAATGAAGAATGAAATGATGGCATTTGCAGGTAAATGGATAGACTGGAGAACATAATGCTAAATGAAATAAGCCAGACTTAAAAAAGAAGTGTCAAATGTTTTCTCTCACACGTGGAAGTTACAAAAAAAAATAAGGGAAAATAGTGTGTGGGGGAGATAAATCCCACAAAAATAGAAAAGAAATCAGTAGAGTAGAGGAAGGGGTTGAAGAGAGAAGTGAAGAAGGAGATCCAGGAAGTGGGAGGGATGGTGGAACAAATTATGGTAGGAACATATGTAAATATACTACAGTGATTTCTACTTTTATGTATATCTATAAAGAACCAATCTAAAAAGCAACAAAATTTATAGATAGAAGGAAAACCAGTAGAGTAGAGGAAGTGAGACAGCAGAAGAGAGAAGGGCAAGGAAAGAGTAACCCTAAGGACTGAAGTAGAGCAAATTATATTCTATGCATTTATGCATACATCAAAATGAACCCCATTTTTTATAAGTATAATGCACTAATAAAAAAGCATTAAAAAGTACTATGCCTATAACAAGTCCTATAACCTATATTACAACAATGTGGAATTTGTACAATAAAAGACAAATTATTTCATGGAACAGAATAGAGATCTAGAAATAAATTTAGACATATATGAAGACCTATTTATAAGCTATGTTACATCCTGAGTCTTTGGAGAAAAATAGATGATTCATTAAAATACTTTGATATTATATATTTTTATATGTTACAAATTAACACTGAGTATTTATACCATACAGAAAATTAAGTTAAGTGAACTGAAAATCAATGTTCTTTTTTTTTTTTTAAAGAGAGAGTGAGAGAGGAGAGAGAGAGAGAGAGAGAGAATTTTTAATATTTATTTTTTAGTTCTCGGCAGACACAACATCTTTGTTGGTATGTGGTGCTGAGGATCGAACCCGGGTCGCACGCATGCCAGGCGAGTGCGCTACCGCTGAGCCACATCTCCAGCCCTAAAAATCAATGTTCTAAAAATAAACTTTGAAACATTTTGAAGAAAATAAAATAGTTTGGGTTATGAAGCAATTTATTCAGACATAAAAATGCACACAGTTTAAGATCAGGAAAGAAAATGACATTGAAATAAAAAAATATTCTGTGTGATTAAAAACAACATAAACTGTGAATTTAGAAAGACTGACTGCAGAAATTGTTTGGAACTCACTTTTGACAAACTCATTACTACTAAGAATACATGAAGATCATTTAAACACTTGAATATTAAATGACTGACAATTGAATATAAGGCAAAAAAGAAAATATGGTTGAAGGTTCTGAGTCAAAAGACAATGAAAATTTAAAAGATGCTTAGTTTTCCAGAGCAGTGAAAATTAAATATCAATGCAGTATCATTTCAAAGTCACCTATTGGCACAATGTTAAAGTCTGTTAATACTAAGTTGATTATTTGCTCACGCACACACACAAAAAATCTTTGCATATACATCCATGGCTGTGTTGGATAACTACTTTGGGAATCCTTCTGCAATATCAGCCAGCTCTGAAGACACAGGGACACTAGGCCATGAATCCCATTACCAGATATATCTCCTACAGATTTTCTGACAAATGTGATTATGAAAATACATTATTGAGTTTACCAAAACACTTTATTAAAAAATGAAAAATTATTTACTATTCATGAACAAATGGAATTTTCTGTAGCTGTTGAAAATATTTATTAACATCCATTTTTCTGATAAACATGATGTGGTCTTAAAGGAAGCTACATAATGATATATTTGGCATAAAGTACTAAGCAAACAAAATACTTTATTGACTATTGATTGAAACTATATCATAACGCAAACTACAAACATTTCATGGGAATTTATAACACTAAATTTAAGAAATTTGTTACAGGGCTGGGGATGTGGCTCAAGCGGTAGCATGCTTGCCTGGCTTGTGTGCGGCCAGGGCTCGATTCTCAGCACCACGTACAAACAAAGATGTTGTGTCTGTCGAAAAAGTAAAAAATAAATATTAAAATTCTCTCTCTCTCTCTCTCTCTCTCTCTCTCTCTCTCTCTCTCTCTTTAAAAAAAAGAAATTTGTTACAGGTGTGAAGGAAAATTAGATTAATATTTGATTTGGCTGATTGTTGCTTATGTAGATGATCTTTATATTATTCTCCATAATTTTTACTGAACTCTTAACTCCTTGGTTAATAAAATGTTCTAACATATTTTCTTGTTAGTAAAATTATCTTAATCTTTGATATAAATGTTTTCTCCCTCCTCCATTTACTGAACCACCCTGTATTACAGTACTAGCTAGCAAAAGCATGCTCTGTCTAAACTGTGATCTACACGGATAGAGATATTGTGATCACAGGAAACAGTTCAGAGATTCTCAACAGCATGAAGCAGGTGCCCCCCACTCACCAGGCTGGGGAAAAGGGAGAAGGAGGTGCTTTGAGAGCATAGGATTGAGGTGTCCTAGGAAAGGGTGGATCCAAGGCAGGGCCAGCTTGGAAATGCAGAGGACATGTCGCATTGCTGAGTTGTCCCTCAAGACCCAGAGGGTAATGAAAAATACCAACGTTTCTCCCTCCCTCACTCTTCAATCCCCAATCAATGTTACATAGTTCCAAAACCAATAGAAAGCCCGATAAGATAGTGGCTTTAGAAATCAAGCCAGAAGGAGTCAGGTCTTTTCTCACCAGAGCTCACCTGAAAAATACCAAAGGACAAGAATGAACATGAGAAGAAACAATAATAAAATCTACACAGGTTTAAGGACTGGGTTTAACACTGTAAGGAAATAGAAGGCAAATAACCTATTAGACAAATAAAAGAGATTACTAGCATACCACTTTTATTTCATGTCACTTTATTACACTTTGCAGATATACTTTCATTTAGAAATTAAAGTTTGTGGCAGTTCTGAGTGGACATACAGTGGCACAATTTTCCTAACAGCTCTGTTGATTGTTAGCATTTTTTAGCAATAAATTATTTTTAAATCAAGGTGTATACGTTGTTTTTTATACATGCTATTTTTTGCATATTTAATAGGTTGCAGTAGAGTGTAAACCTAAATTCTATATGCACAGGTGACTTGATTTATTGCAATCTTTACTGTATTACTTTGGTCTGGACTAAACTTGAAATGTCTCTATAGTAAGTCTGTATTACTTCACCTAAAATATGAATTGTTTGAATATAAGAAAGACTAACACAACCATAGAAAAATTAAGACAAAGAATTCATAAGAAAACTTCACAGAAATGACTTATCTATGTGTAAACAGAAGTTAAAAATCCTTAAAACCAAACACATGAATATTTACAATAGTAATTAATATAAGATAGATATTATTAAGTAATATGCTGTCATTAACTTTTTAATTAGAGAAATAAGAGAAAATAATATATATGCATATATAAAATATATGAATTTTTTACTTAAAAATGATTTTAAAAATTATGAAAATTTGAAAGTACTATAAGTTTAAAAATGAGAGTAAGAATACCCTAAAATCTTATTATCCAGCTAAAACACTAGTATTTTTATGTTCATATATAGCATGTAGATGAAAATATGAGAATAATAGAAATGTTCATATATCTATTGATAATAACTTGAATGATCTTTTATTCATTTATGTGAGAAATTGTGCTAACATTCAATATGCATCAAGGACAAATTTTTAATGACTATGATAGTCAATTTTATATACACATTAAAAGTGATGGATTTCTATAGTTAGAAATTTAAGTCTCTTTTAATACATAAGTATTATAAGCAATATTGTCATAATTTATACAATAGTTTTAAAAATGCATTAAAACATTTATTTTCAAATAAGCAATATTTAAAAGAAGGATAGAACTCTCTTGGAAAATCTGAAAGAAAATTGTACTCATGGTCTTGGATGAGTGATTGGTTTTGTTTTGGGTAAAGATTTTGTAATATATTTCAAAAATCTTAAAAATAATCTACCTCCTGGAGATAGAAAGTTATTTTTAACTACCTTACAGAAAATATGGGTTTAAAATTTAAATATATAAGATTTTTTATTTCATTAACATTGAAATATGGAATTAAGACATAAATATGATATTGATTAGAATAGCATTAGAAAAATGTCATTTTCATAAATTCAAGTTTAGAATTATGTAAAATTTTGACACAATTTTATGCTTATATACTCTATAGCACATGAACTAAAATATGTGTATGTGAATGTCAACATACATTTAGTCATTTTAGTATGTTGTGGATTTGCATAAGATAACATTCTATTGTGATCTTATTTACTAACAGAATTCTTTATCTATTTCTTCGAAATATTCATAACTTTTTCCTTATTGATGAATCATACCATAAATTATTTAGATCTTATTGAGGAAGATTGATAAATCATACAATAGTCTAGCAGCTAAATTGTGAAGAAGTCTTGAATCATCCAATGGTTAGGAATAAGCATGAAAAATGACTAAATGCCAAGACATTTTTTAAAAAAAATCTCAGAATATTACTTGTAGTTTGAAACAGAAGTTTTGAAATAGCTCACTCTCAACCTAATCCTTGATTTTTCACCACTCAATGATTTTTGAACAGTTAACCTTGTGAGAATATTGTGAAAATAAAAGAAGGCATTCTGAAATCTATATACATAGTCAAGAAAAAAGTAAAGCTCTGAACAAACCTTTAATTATTTCCCTGCTTGCTCTCTTTGTGGCTATGTGGCTTCAGGAGAATAATGCCATATTTCAAGCTTGTGCTTGAAATAAATCACATGCTTAAAAAATTTTTTTGTCCTTTGTACAATTTTGTATATTGTGTGATTAAAAATTTTTAACAAAAATAACATTGTGTTGATGATAAAATGAAGAATATTTAATGCATTTTTCAAAAAGTGATAAATATGACTTTTCTCTTTCTCCTACCTTTTAATAATTTCCATTTCTTTTCTGAATCTGTTTTGTTGATATTATGTCATTTATTTTTCTTCCTAAATAAGCCCTGAACCTTTCTAATCCTCAACAGGTTCTGACCAGTTTTTCAAAACCATTTCTGAACATTTTAGATTTCAGTTGTCTTTATTAAACTTAATTATTAATGCCTGTAACACATCTTCATGTACAATGTTGCATGTAATTTTCTGAGCATGTGTATACATGCATGCATAAAATTTCTAACAATAATATGTAACAAAGCAAAATATAGTGTAAGAGTGAATCAGCTGTCAAATGTAACATGATGCCAAAGTTGAAAAGGTCCTTTGCTCATTTGAAGAATGGAAGGCCAAATCCTAGGCAGTGAAACATATTCATTATCTCTGTACTGTAAAGAAAAGAGAATTTCAATCCAAAACAAGGCTGCTATGATTTTTATTCTCTAATATCTAGTAAATTAATTCACTTAAAATGAAGAGGCTTTCTTTTAGTATCAAGTGATAAGAAGAAATCAGTATAAGGTAGTTATGAATTTCAGGAATGCATATTACATTTTCACATGATTCACAAGGCTCATTGGTAATTTCATTAAAAGTAAAACTTTCATAGGATATGTACCAATCACTGTAAGTAAGTTTTCATCATCCATAGACTGATTTAAAACTGGTTGTCCTTCCTTTTTTTTTCCATCCAAGTACAATCAACTTAAAATAGAAACTGAAGAGAAAGAAAGTATAATGGATTCAAGTACATGTCAAATCTACAATTTCTTTATAAAAAAATAATGAACACAATCCAAGGCACTTCAAATCTTATTTCCTCCAGAAAGAGAGTATAATCAGAGTGTAATGAGCATTGAAATTAATAAATTAAAAATAAATGTCCATAAGAGAAAAAAATGTATTTCAATCAGACAGTAATTATGTTTTCAACATTGTAAATTAATTCCCCAAATGAATATCTTTCAGTGTACCCAATCTATTTTCCATTTCATCTTTTTTTATTTAAAGCTCAGTGTTTCTAACTTGGCTAAACCATCAGATTATTAAAAAGTAAAACAAGAAGTCTTCACTCATATACCCTTTGACATCCTATCATCTCTTGAAACCTCTCACCAATTTTTAATACTGAAAGATAGTTATAATGCACACTTTTTTATATTTAAAGCTCAGTGTTCCTAACTTGGCTAAACCACCACATAATTCTCACATTTAAAACTAAAACATTTTTGTTTTGGAAGATAAAGTTATTTTTTATAAAATCATTACCCATGAAATTATGTGGGGGTTTATTTTTTTCTAACTACCAACTATTACTGAATCAAATTTTAGAACTTGGTTACCTTAATTTTCCATTTTCTCTACAAATACTAAAATTATAATATTCTCATAAAAATATGAATTTTTGTTCAAATCATAGATCAGAATAGAGGGGGAGAGGTCTTGCATATAAATTTATAAATCTAAAGAATTTTTTACATTGATTTTTAAAAGATTCTGTTACTGGATATAAATATATACTGGAAAGGCAGATGGATCATAACTAAAAATTATTATTATTTCAAATATTTATTTTTCAGTTATAGGGGGACACATTATCTTTATTTTATTTTTATGTAGTGCTGAAGATCAAACCCAGGATCTTAAACATGGTAGGCGAGTGCTCTACTTCTGAGTCACAACAACAACCCCTAAAAATTATTTTTAATAATCAACAAAGTTTAAATTAACTTGTTTTATTTATTTTTGGTTTTGTTTTCAGAAAGTCTTGAGAATATAAGCCTGCTGTATAAAATTATGGAATCTAGAATTGGCTAGAGAGAGAGGTTCAAGTGTGGAATGATTTCTATTTGATTTTCAAAAGGACACAGAGGTTGATAACATTTAGTCTTGTCCTCATAAGACTTTCATTTTCTCTATTTACACTCTACCAAAATCAATCTGTATGTGATCATTCTTTTGTGTTTGGTTATTGTCAAATATTTGCAATGAAAGTCGATAATAGCAAAATTATAAAGTTTTTTATTCTTTGAACTAAAAATCTCAGGATCCAAATAGTAAGTGAATAATTTCCCTCCTAGATACTTTCAACTTACATTTTAAATGCATGAAAGTTCTCCAGGTACTTGGAATTGTCTATTTCCACCGCCCCTTTTCACTAGCAGTTTGAAATTATAATGGAAGAATATGATGAAAATGCAATATCTCAGGATAAGAGAGGAGCTGGCCAGAATATCTGGTCTCTGTCCTTGTCTGTTCCAGAATAGGATGTCCTTCATGGTTTTATCTTGACATGTGTAAAAGCTCCAACTGTACAACCCAGGGATTGCTGCTTTTCTGAGTCACTTAGTGGCAGTGCAAATTGGGGACACCTGAAGATAAGACTTGATTATCCCTGGGTAGGTTTCCTGAGCCTTGGAAGACCGACACACAATGAATCCCAGGCTTTGCTTGTCTCTTGCTCCCTGTCTATAAATGATAAACTCCCTTCATTGGAGTTGTTCTGTGTGGGGTTGCTTCTTTATCCCTGGACTCAGGCCAAATTAGTAATTTGTGCGTAGTGAACTGCTTCACACAAAAAACTATCAAGAACTCTAGAGGGTCTGGTGATTTTTCCTGCTCATAAAACAACATGTTAGCAGATCACATTTTCACATAATACTGGCAGAAGACATGAGGCCAGTGGGCCAGGGACAGAGGGCTCCCATTACTGTGGCACAGTTGGCATTATGAACTTTGTGTTTATACATGATCTTTTTGCCCCCACACATTACGTGGTGTCATCTGGAACAGTTTGGTGATTGCTACATACATACTGGATTTGCATCACAATTAAAGATTAAATTTAAGGAACCACCAGTATGAACAGAGGGTCCAAACATACCTGCCATTTGCACTAGAAACAGACATTATCTCTATTTTCCTGGATCACAAACAAATCTGCCCTTCATTCCTTCTATCCCTTGAGGGAAATGTGGAGTGTATGTTCCAAGACGGCATGATAGCTAAACACCCTGAAATTGATACTGTAGAACAAAATCTGTCAATGTTTCTCTCAATCTGTCAATGGGATCAGGAAAGTCATATTGTTTGCTCTGTCACAAGTTATGTAGCCCTGGCCCTGATTCAGAAATCTCTTGACTTCTTCCAGAATTTGTATGAGACAAACTTGCTAACTTGTAAGTAAGATAAAATCAGACCCTTCAAATTATTGTTAAATTCTTATCTACATAAAAAATTTTTAATTGATAGAAATATTTACATATAAAAATCTAATTGCACTAACCATTCAGAAAATTAAATGTATTTTGGAAGGAAAAATTATTTATTATTGATCTCATCAGGTCTTTATATAAAAAAAAGGTGATGAATAAGTAAAACTTGCTTTTCTCTCTTTCTTTCTGTCTTTCTCTGAAGAATCAATGAAAGAGAATGCTTGCTTTTTTTAAAAAAAATTATCTTTCCTTTAGGACTATATGAGTTTGACAAATTTGTTTTTAATTTCAGTCCAAAGTTTGCTGAATCTACACATTCCTTTGAGATATCAATCTTTTTGACAAGCAGATTTGTTCAACTTGGTCAAATACTCACTATGTCTTAGTAGACAATTGATAATATCACTGTCTCACATATTAACATAAATTCTAGTTGATCTAAAGCATTTTGAAGAAATTTCCAATTTCTCTAAAATCTATTTGTCTTCATTAACAAAGAGACATCTTGGCACCTATTTTTTAGAGAACTAATAAATGATCAATTGAAAGTACTTTTCAAATATAGATGCTCTGAGTTTTCTAATATGGTTATTCTTCATTTGAGAATAATCAAGAAGTACCTGAATGATTGACATTTGCATTTTTTTGTTTTAATTTCTTTTACCAGCTTAATAACTATTCTGTTAAACTATGATGGAGCTGGGTAAAGTAGTTCATGCCATAATCCCAGCAACTTGGGAGCCTGAGGTAGAAGAATTGAAAGTTCAAGTCCAGTCTTAGAAATTAGTGAGTCCCTCAGCAACTTAGTGGAAAATTTAACATACTGTCTCTTAAATTATGCATAAAATGGAAAGTGTACTCTATAGTCTAGCTACAATTTCAAAATCTGTGGTGATTTAGATCATGACCATATTATACTTAGATTCTCAATAATCTTCCGGTCCCAGATTAAACATTTTGTTCAACATGGTTAAATATGAAATAGTGGTTCCAAGATAATACTATGGCATCAATGAAATGATAGTTTGTATTAATGTGTGATCATTGATAGAAACACAGAAATTCAACAACTGTAAACTAGAGGAAATACAGAAATGCAACAACTGTGAACTAGAGGAAAAAGCTGTACCTCAATATACACTAACATATTTTTTTAGCAGAGAAGCTATGTTGTTCAACCACTACATACAGAGAAATTTTAGAAGTTGCACTATTTGAGGAGATATAGAAAAAAAATATAGTTAAACATTTCTTCAACTGTTTTAGGTAAACTTTCAAGCACAAGAGAGCAATAACAAGTCTGACTCTATTTTAAAATTTTTTAACTAGTATAGATCAGAACTTTGGGGTCAAGGAATGTGAATGAAAAGACAGTGTGAAGGAGAAGAAAAATGCTGTTTCGTAAAAGGAGTGGTGTTTTTTAGAAAATCCATGAAGCACTATGAAATAAAGATATAAGATGAATTTTATGAAGGTTTTGGGTTGAATCTGATGAATTTATAATACCCCCACGAGGTCACGTGACAGGTAATGCAGGGATGTTCAGAGGTGAAATGAATGGATCTTGAGGACTATTATTTCCTCAGTGGATTAATCCATTTGATGGATTAATCATTCCAATGGAATACCAGGAGGTGGTAAAAATTATAAGCAGGTATAGAATGTTGAAAGAAGTAGGTCACTGGGAACATGGCCTTGTTAGACCATATCTTTCCTTGTTTCCTTCCTGTTTTATTCTCTGCTTCCTGGCTGTCATAAGCTTAAAGCTTTCCACCTTGATGTTCTGCCTCACTCTCAAGCCCAGAGAAATAAAACTGGCCAAGAGAGACCTCTGAAATCATGAGCCAAGATTAACCTTTCCTTCTCTAAGCTGTTCTAATAAGGTATTTCGGTCCCCTTGACAAATAACTAACTAACACAAAGGTGAACCTATAAAAACTTAAATGTAGGGACACTCTTCACATTGTCCTCTCTATCGAGATCTCCCTTAACACAATCTACACTGCTTTATCATGGTATTCCATATTTTATGGCTGATAAACTATATCATGATTACCCATGCTTTATTCCTTCTGCCCATTCCTTTTGCTAGGTGATATTGTTTCTCTCATGCTGCAAAGGGAGAAAACTCTGCTCCATTGCTTGGATAGGGTCTATTAGGGTGACTTTCTTTTGACCATGCAACATTTTGACCAAGGTTCACAGCATGACTAAAGAACCAGGGTGAGTATGTATATGTGATATCTTATATTTGGGGCTTTATATATTGATGTTCTCCTATGAGAAGAAAATGATTCAACTTCCTAGTGTCTTGGATCAAGGAAACTTAGCAAAATAGAATGAATCTTGACTCAATTTGCAGCTTAGAATTGAAAACACTAAACTCTACTGATGTTTAAACTTGATCTATCCTACCAGAAAATAGTTAAAGATAAGAGAGTTAGAACAGTTAAAGAAATATCTCCACTCATATTTTCCCTAGGAAATGGCGTACTGTAAAGAATACTCTTCTCAATCTGAAACAGATAATTCAGGGACGCTCCACCTTGTTTTGCTATTACCAGGCACTCCAAAGCTGTATGTTTTGCCTCAAAGACAATCTCAGTTCCTGAGATGATCACATTTTATTCAACATTTTCTCCTTTGTCAAAGCCCTTAAACTTTGATCCACCTTCTGCTTGAGCTTGTATATAACCTCTTCTTAATTGTATCTCTTGGTCACATGGAAAAAATATTCCTTAATCAATTGTACAAACATGCCACCTACTTCACAATACTCTCTCATGTCTGATTCATTCTACTATGTTCCCTATTCCCATCCCCCCTTCACTTCATTTCCCTTTGTCTAATCCAATGAATTTATTTTCTTCACCTACTTAACCTCCCTTGTTGTGGGTTAGCATGCACATATCAGAGAGAAAATTTGGCCTTTGATATTTTGGGACTGGATTATTTTACTTAGCATGGAACTCTCCAGTTCCATCCATTTACAGGCAAATTCTACAATTACATCATTTTTTATGGATGAGTAATATTCCATTGTGTACCTGTATCACCTTTTCTTTTTCTATTCATCTATTAAGGACATCTAGGCTGTTCCATAGTTTAGCTATTGTGAGTTGGGCTGCTATAAACATTGATGTGGCTGTGTCACTGTAGTATGCTTATTTTAAGTCCTTTGAGTATAAACCGAGGAGTGGGATCCCTGGGCCAAATGGTGGTTCCATTCCAAGTTCTCTGAGGAAATTCCATACTGCTTTCCATAGTGGCTGTACCAATTTGCAGTTCCACCAGAAATGTATGAATAAGCCTTTTTCCCCCACATCCATGTCAATTTATTTTTACTTATGTTCTTCACAAACACCACCTTTCTAACTGGAATGAGGCATAATTTCAGTGTAGTTTTAATTTGCATTTCTCTTATTGCTAGAAATGTTGAACATTTTTTTTCATATTTTTTGACCATTCATATTTCTTCTTCTGTGAAGTGTCTGTTCAGTTCCTTTGCCAATTTATTGATTGGCTTATTTGCTTTTTAATGTGAAATTTTTTCCATTTTTTGTATGTCCAGGGCATTTATTCTGTATCCGAGGTGCAGGTGGCAAAGGATTTTCTCCCATTCTCTGTAGGCTCTTTGTTCACATTCTTGTTCCCTTTGCTTTTTAGTTTGATTCCATTCTATTTATTGATTCTTGATTTATGTCTTGTACTTTAGGAGTCTTGTTGAGGAAGTTGGTTCTTGAGCTGACATGATAAAGAGTTGGGCCTATTTTCTTCTAGTAGGTACAGGGTCTGTGGTCTAATGCCTAGGTCCTTGATCAACTTTCAGATGAATTTTCATGCAGGGTGAGAGACAGGGTTTTAATTACATTTTGCTACATAGGGATTTACAGTTTTCCCAATACCAATTGTTGAAGAGCTTATCTTTTCTCCAATTATATTAACTGTGCCTTTGTCTAGTATGAGTTCACCCTATTTATGTGGGTATGTGTCTGTGTCTTCCATTCCATTGGCCTTCCTGTCTGTTTTTGTGCCAATATTATGTCATTTTTGTTACAATAGATCTGTAGTATAACTTAATGCCTACTATTATGATGCTTTCTGTATCACTTTTCTCGCTCAGGATTGCTCTGGATATTATGGGCCGCTTATTTTTCCAAATGA
The DNA here is from genome assembly GCF_045843805.1 of Urocitellus parryii. Lineage (NCBI taxonomy): Eukaryota > Metazoa > Chordata > Mammalia > Rodentia > Sciuridae > Urocitellus > Urocitellus parryii. The sequence continues at coordinate 152,065,016 of NC_135532.1, forward strand.
ATTTTAGGACTGCTTTTTTTTTTCTATTCCTATGAAGAACATCATTGGAATTTTAATAGGAACTCCATTAAATCTGTATTGCACTTTTGGTAGTATGGGCATTTTGACATTATTAATTCTGCCTGTCCAAGAATATGAGAGATACTTCATTTTCTAAGGTCTTCAAATTATTTTTTTAGTGTTTTGTAATTTTCATTGTAGAAGTCTTTCACCTCTTAGGTTAATCCTCAAGTATTTTATTTATTTTTTTTTATTTTTGTGTCTATTGTGAATGGAATAGTTTTCCTGATTTCTTTTTCAGCTGATTTGTCAATGTATAGGAAAGCAATTGATTATGAATTTAATCTTGTATCCTGCTACTTTGCTGAATTTATTTAAGAGTTCTAGAAGTTTTCTGATGGAGTTTTTGGTCTTCCAAATAGAGAACCATGTTTTCAGCAAATATAGTTTGAACTCTTCTTTTCCTATTTGTATCTCTTTAATTTCTTTCTTTAATTGCTCTAGCTAGGGTTTAGTGGATGGAATATATTGAATATAAGTGGTAACATAGGAGATCCCTGTCTTGTTCTGGTTTTTAGAGGGAATGTTTTCAATTTTTTCTCCATTTAGAATGATGTTGGCCTTAGGTTTAGCATGCATTCCTTTTACAGTATTGAGTTATGTTTCTATTATCCCTATTTTTTCTAATTTTTTGAGCATGAATTTTGCCAAATTATTTTTCTACTCTTGATATAATATGTGGTTCTTGTTTGTAAATTTACTGATGTGATGAATTGTACTTATTGGTTTCCATATGTTAAACCAAACTTACATCCCTGGAATGAACCATACTTGGTCATGGTGCACTATGTTTTTATATGTTTTTGTATGTGATTTGTCAGTATTTTATTAAGAACTTTTGCACTTATGTTAATCATGGATATTGGTTTGGATTTTTTTTTCTTGATGTGTCTTTATCTGGTTTTGGTTTCAGGGAGAAACTAGCTTCATAGAATTGAGTTTGGAAGTGTTACCTCCTTTTCCATTTCATGGAATAATTTGAAGAGGATGGGTGTTTGTTAGTTATTCATTGAAGGTCTGGAGAACTTGGCTGAGAATCCATCTGGTCCTGGGCTTTACTTTATTGGTAGAAGGCGTCTTCAATGTCACTACTTGAAATTGATCTGTTTAAATGTTATGTGTCCTCCTGATTCAATCTGAGTAGGTCATTTATCTCTGGAAATTTGTTGATATCTTTATGATTTTCTATTTTATTAGAGTATAGATTTTCAAAGTAGTTTCTGATTATTGTCTTTATTTCAGTAGTGTCCATGATGATATTACCTTTTTCATCACAAATTTTAGTTATTTGGGTGTTCTTTTTCTTCATTTGCTTGGCTTATGATTAAATATATAGTGCCATGGGTAACTCTTACCTCTTTCTCTTCTTTGAATGACTACATGCTTTACCATTATGGAACTCATTCAGTTCATTATCCTATAAAATGGTATTGTTTTTTCTAAAGGTGATTTACATATATAGTGGATATTTAGGAAATTCAGAAACTTTCAACTAAGACCTTTTTTACCTCCATCAATTACATTCTTCTTTCTTCCTTTTTTTCTTTTAATTCTACAATATTCTTTTTAGTTCTCAAGTTCTTTGATCTGTTGCACTTTAGTGCTTCTAAATTCCTTTATCCCTCTGGCTACCTTTGCCATACCTTTCCTTTCTCATTCCAGCCCCTGAAATCTATATAGTTTCTCTAGGAAAATCTGTATAATTTCAGAATCTTCTCACCCAAGTGGGTTTTTAAGGGGCTAAAGTATTCCTAAAACAATCACTTGAGACTGAAAAGGCTAACTGGATGGAAGTTGGATACTTAGATTCAGACAGGCTCTGAATACACCTAGGAGACCATTTGGTCTCCCCTTAATCCTTTTCCTGAAATCAAGAGTCTATAGCCTCCAACAGGGTAAAAGGAAATTTTAATCAGCTCTCAAATATTGGTGGAAATGCTATTAAGTAGGTAATTTCAATATGTTCCATCATCTATAAATAAAGTTCAGGTAAAAATGTAAAGGTGAACATATATTTTTTTTAAAAAATGCTTAATATCATTAGCCATCATAGAAATGCAAATGTAAAAACCAGGAGATACCATATCCTCAAGTTAGAATGGCTATTATAAAAAAAAAATAAGGAATACTGTTGAGAATGTGGAGAAATGGAACTATTATTCACTGTTGGTGGTAATGTAAATTAGTACAACCATTATGGAAAATATTATGCAGTTTCATCAAAAAATAAACAAAAATAGCATAGCTGTATTATATGATCCAGCTATTCCACTTCTGGGTTTATAGCCAAAGTAAATTAAATTAACATACCAAAGGGTACATGGATGCTCATATTTATTGTGGCACCATTCACAATCGCTAAGATGTAGAATCAGCCTAGTTGTCCATCAACAAATGAATGGCTGGAGAAAAAGGCGGTAGAGTTCAACCACAAAGAAAATAAAAATCCTGCCATTTTTTAGTAAAATGAATTTAACAGGAGACATTACATTAAATAAAATAAGCCAGACACAGAAAGACAAGTATCACATGTTCTCTCTCATGTGTGGAAGCTTAAAAAATAGCCCTGTGTGTTTAATAGCAATTACTATGAATTATAAAGGTAGAAAAAAAACAGATTGGGTTTTTATCATTGCATACTCTATCCATGTGTGGAAGTATAACTATGAAATCCACTAATATATACAATTAATACATGTAAACAATTTGTTTTAAATATAAAGTTGAGTCAAGGGCAAAAGACATCTCTTTTAAGGGAACTGTAGTGTTGAAATTTTAAAATGAAAGTAAGTAATTCCCAATTTTATCTGTTTCTTTCTTTCTTTTTTTCCCCATGTATGCCTTATTCTCTTCACCTCTAGCTGGAATTGGCAAGTTAGATTTTAAGATCCCTTTATGAAGCTCTATTCTGATTGTATAGAGTTTAATAAAAACATATAAATTCAATATTCCTACAATTCCTATAATTAAGGACTTAACTTCCTTCTAGTTCTTGCTTAAGTCAGTGTTTCAACACATGCATGCCTAGTACTTACTCTAACTTACACAACCCCAGCAAGATAATCTTTTCTTATGACATTTTAAAATATCATACTATTTATACATATAATTATATTTATAAAAATACTTGCTATGTATTTTTACTTTTTTTTAAATCGCCAAATTAAACCTCCATGAGGTTGGGGAACAAGTTTACCCATGACCAATCATATAATACTTTACTAGTTAATGCATTAATGTACCAATCTACTTTGTGAAAGATGATATAATTTTATTATATTGATAATATTTTTATTATGAAATAATTTTATAAATATATTATTATTATTATTATTATTATTATTATTTACATTTTCAAATAAGGCACATGTAGCCTGAGGATTTGGAATCTAAGACCAAAATAAATAAATTATCTAAATTTACCTTAACAATAATGTAAGCCATTTACTTAAAAGTAAGAAAAATGCTTAATTTCTATCTTTGCAAAGTTTGACAAGTAAAATGACAATAAAATAGAACATTTGCAGTTCAGAGCACTCAGTATGACTGTAGATGTAGGAATAATATCTTCCCAGTTATATCTTTGATGATAGTGGTTGAAACCTGCAAGTCTTTTATCATTATAACATGTAAGGGTTCCAAAAATCAATTATTGAAAAAAATATTATTTCCTAAAGTAGATTTTAAAGCCATAGATTGGATTTGATTGCTTCTCTCCATTAGTAATTCAAAATTTAATGATGATCATTCTCATCTGATGAGCTTCTGATAGAATTGTCAGTTTTTCTCTGAGAAAGAATTTTTTCTTTCTGTGATGACAGAACAGTCATTGTTGGACTGTTGAGATTGCAAAGAAAAAAAAGCTGTGATCTTGATTACAGATCAGGTATTTTTTGGCAAATGAATTCAAATCTTTTAATTACTGTTGATAAACAGGAAACTGAAATGTTATAATAGGTGCATTTGTTTATATGCCTTATTATGTTTTATAAAACTGCAGTTTTGATGTCACTTCTTAATCTCTGATAAAAGTAATAACTGATTCATACCTGTCAGAAGATTAATTAGATAAAGAATAAATTAACTAGATAAAGAATTAGAATTTAATGGCCCTAAAGAAACAACAAAAATATGCTGTTTTATTTATTAGTAGTAATCAATAAGTTAAATTAATTTTAGATACCAGCTATTATGATATGTATAAAGAATATTTTCTTGGGGCTGGGGATGTGGTTCAAGCAGTAGCTCGCTCGCCTGATATGCACAGGGCACTGGGTTCGATCCTCAACACCATATAAAAATAAAATAAAGATATTGTGTCCACCTAAAAAAATTTAAAAATAAATATTAAAAAAGAATATTTTCTTAATTAAAAAACAATTCTTTATTATTTTCAAGAATTTTCTTAAATAACAACGTATTGACTCAAAAAAGTTTAGATCAAGTGTCTTTATCTCTTTCCCCATAACACTTTTGATTTATTTTTTTATCTCTGTTATTAATCTCTTAGCCTACTAATAAGAATGTAAAAATTTACATATAGTAAAATTTATCTATTTAAATTTTCAATTTAAATTGCTATGAACTCAATACAAATATCTTGAAACTTCTGTAGGAACATAAATGGAAGTTATAATTATTGATAGTTTAAATCTACATTACATAATATAGTTAATGGCATGTTTATTTGACCCAGTTAAAATACTGTTTTTTCCTTTTAAACAAACAACCCATTGAAATAGAGAGGAAGAAAAGAAAGCAGAGATGACAGAAATGTGCATCTCATTTAAAATCTGTTTTAAACATGTTAATAATCTTAGTAAGTTCCAGGTTATAAAATTTGATATTTTTATTTTATAATTTTATATTTGATATTTGATTTGTCTACTCGTTATAAAATATAAATTATTTCAGTATTTTTAAATACAGATAACATTTTACAGAAGAGAAAAGTAAAACATAGTGGGGATAAGTAATTTTTGTGAAGTGACACTACTCTTAAGTAGCAGTACCAATATTTGAACAAAAACAATCTGGCTCCAGAATGCATATTCTTAAACATTACTTTATACTATCTGTCATTAATTCATGACATTAATAAAATTATGGAAAAAAAATTTCTGTATTTGAGAAAAATATCCTATTGACTAAAAATGTAAATATTTTCTTAAACGAAATTTCATGAATTTACAACTGTTTAGGAAACCATAGTCATTTTTCACTGTTTTAGTTTGCTTTGTATTGCTATAGCAAAATTCCTGAAGCTGGGTAACTTAAAAATAACAGAAACTTATTTTTCACAGTTTTGCATTGAGGAACATTCAAGAACAATGTGCCAGCTGATTAGTTGTCTGGTTACAATTCGGGATGTGCTTCCAGGATTGTACCTTGCATTCTGCTTCCTTGGAAGTGTCAAGATTGTGTATCCTCATATGGAAGAGGCAAAGGGCAAAAAGACCAATGTCCTTCTGTCCTGACCTTTTAGAAGAGCTCCTAATTCAATTTGTGGACATGGAGCCATAGCTCTCTTGCCTTAATCAACTATCAAAACTCCTCTTTATACCATTGTTTTGGAGGCTAAATTGCAACATGAATTTTGGAGAGGACAAAAATATGCAAACCGCTGAAGTCACCTTCACTTTTTCATTCACTGAAGCTTGACTAAAGAATTTTAAAATTCTAACAAGAAGTCAGCTAGACCAGTGATACTTCTGACTTTGATTTTGAATCTTTGGGTGACATAAGCCTAGCACATAACCATTGATTTAACCAGAATTCAGCTATGAAATAATTTTCACTATTTAAAATTCTCTAAAGTATAATACCATAAAATTCTCTTCTTCTCTAATGACATTAGGATATCTTTATCACCACAGTGAGGCTAATACGACATGCTCAGAAATATGATGAAACCTACTTCAGATAACTAGTGCCCATATTTTCTGGTTAATATTTCCTGGATTAGTACCTCATATTTGAACATCTCATTTCTAAGAATTTCCAAAAACATAAATTTTAGTTTTTCCAGAGGAGAACATTATTTTCCTATATTCTTCTTTTCTATCTTTTAATTTAGAGTGTTTTGTAAAAGGTTTTCATCATTATTGTCTTATATCCATTCAAATATTATACTTTAACCATTAAGACCTTTAAGATTAGGTGGTAAAATCCTATTATAGCCCAACATACATAGTATTCTAATTAAATAAAATAAAGGGAGATTTTAAAGACTGGATTGACAAACTTTCCCAGAAAGTATCTGCATGGCTATAAAAGATTTTACATTCTCCTGCATATTTTTGTCTAAATATGATAGAGATGAATTATCCCTGACTAGACAGGGATAATTCTGACTATACACTTGATTCACTGGCAGTAAATGATATACTTTATGTGAATATTTATTTAAATGCTACAGAGAAAATCTTAAGACAGAAGAAGTTTATTTGTTATTTCTACGAAAGCTTTCTCTTCCAATTAGTAAACCATGAATTGTTTACTAATTCTGAGGTTTCTAATCTTTTAATTTGGTGTTAAGTTGGTACTGAGGAATTAGGCCAAGTAACTGAGTCAAGCTCCAGTAACCCATGCTCATTGTCTTCATTTAAAACCTGGGAGTTTATCATAGTAACTACCATCCCGTGACAGCATGAAACTTCTAACTATAAACAAAGGGTCTCATCAGAAGTGTGAATAGAAAAAAAAAAAAAAAACGTGAATCCAGCACCTGTACTGACGAGGTTCTGAGTTATCAACTTGGTTATGTAGTTTTTATTAAAAAGATATATACTGGGGCTGGAGATGTGGCTCAAGCGGTCGCGCTCGTCTGGCATGAGCGGGGTGCTGGGTTCATCCTCAGCACCACATAAAAAAAGTAAAAAATAAAAAATAAAGTTGCTGTGTCCACTGAAAACTAAAAAAAGTAAATATTAAAAAATTCTCTCTCTCTCTCTCACCCTGTCTCTTTAAAAAGAAAGATATATACTCTGCTCACTTAAGCAGCACACATACTAATATTGAAACAATACAGAGAAGATTAGCATGGCGCCTATGCAAGGATAACCTGCAAATTGGTGAAGTGTTCCATATTTTTTTAGAAAAGATATATACTACTATATAATGTATTATTCACATCAAAATGCCTAAGGTAAATATTATTTACCGCATATGCCCTAAAAACAGGTATGCTGGTTTTTATTATAGAAATTGAAGCTGTAAAATTACACAAACTATTGTTTATATCCTTATGAGGTATTTGTCTTCAGCTAATGCCAATTTCTTCCAAATATTTTCTCCTCCATATAGTAAGAATCACCAAGCCCCTCCTTCCTTATAGTCATTCAGTAGTAAGTGTTAACTCAAAGCCCTAAATTAGGCTGGCCAGAATGAGAAGCACACAGTATGATTCCCATCACTTCTCTATCCACCTCAAGATTGATGGATAGAGAATTAGATTATGTCTAAGAGATAGAACAAGCTCAGATCAACTGGGGAGTTCTGGCTGGATTTCTAGAATCAATCTTCAGACTTCCTGTCTAGTTACTTATTCAAGAGCTTCATGCTGGCCAGATCAAATCAAGAGACAATGGTTTTTAAAATTGAGGGGGAAAAAATGGAGGTAGGTTTCAAATTATAGAATCTCATTTTTCCATGTAAAATTTATATCATGTATTTTATCACAGAAATCTTTATCACTTTCTAAGTCCTTTTGTTTTTTCCTAAATCTAACACACACTTTTCACATTAAAAAAAGTATATCTAAGGAGACAAGACACTCTAATAATAAATAGGGTGATTTGAAACAATCTACTGTGTTTGCATAAGCCAAAAAATAGCTCAGAAAACAACCATAACTAGATAATTATAAATGTACAACAGTGAAGAGAGTTTATCAGTTACACTTGATAAGTTTTAAATATTGTTTTCCTGTACTCTTTCTACATGAAAAGCTGTAATATGCTCCCATAGAGCTTGCTTGATTTATTGGGGAAAATAGTATGTATTTTGAAAAATGAGCTCTCTGAGCATTGATGAAAAAGGCCCAGAGAACACAGAAGGAGTGGTTACACTCTACTGCGTAAATAATGCATTAGAAATCTGTTCTCATTCAAAAACACAAGTAAAATTTTTCTAATGACACCCAAAATATTAATCCTTCAACTGTTTCTCAATTAGGAATGTCACCATCATTTTCTCCTTTGAAGATAATTAAATTAGTTGTTTTAAATTTAGAGGAAACCCAATTTTTAATTAATAATATTAAAAAAAAATAAATCTTGGTATGAGAAAATTACATCCCCATAAAACTACATTTCTGCTAAAGATAATAATTTCCATTTATATATTATGCTATGCAGTTCAGAATTTTGTTTTGGGTTTAAATATAAGCTATTTAGGAAACTGCATTCAGATGACCTCCAATAAATGAACATATGAATCTAATTAAATTTGTGTTAACAAGGAAGTTAATATGAATTAAGAAAATAATTTCATAATAGAAAAATAGTGAAATAGGAAACATAATACATTTCATTTTCATGGTAATTTAGCCAAAGATAAATTTTAGCTTTACATTTTTGGAAAACTGATTTGTAGAAAATAATAATTTGTAAATGAGATAAAAATAATTTCAGAAAGTCATTTTAAAGATTCTAGTATAGTTTTATCTCCTAAAACATAATAACTTCCCTCATTGTTTCCTTATTATTTTCATTTGTTTACCCTTTCCTTCATATTTCAAGGGCCATATCTCAGTCTAGTCATTTCACAGCATACAATAATACTGTACTAAAATAAGTCTATCATGCTTCCAGTTTTTAAAGTACTAAAATCATCACTTTTGATCCATTATTATCTTATTCTACAATAAAATTTATTATATTAAAAAGTATAATTATATTAAAAAGTATCTTTCCCCCATTTCCTTATTCCATTTCTTCTCTTGCCTCAAATAGAAGTAATTTTGACTTTTGAAGTTTTTGAAAATCTGTCAAAATTTGGCTTCTTGTCTACCCCCCCACCCCAATAAAAAGTTCCAATTTAATTTTTTAATTATTATTATGTGGTACTGAGGATCGAACCCAGTGTCTCACGCATGCTAGGTGAGCACTCTACCACTGAGGCATGGCCCCAGCCCCCAATTTAAATTTTTAAAAATCATTCTTATTTTATTCCTTCTAATTGATTGATAATGTTTTTCTGAATTTCTCCCTTAGGATCTAGTATTGGTTTAGTATGCTAAATACAAGACTGAATACCCTCATTAAGAATGGTTTACATGCCAAAGAATAAATTTCTGCCCTAACAAAAAAGGGGTTGTTGTTCAATTGCAATGCAGTGAATGGAGAAATGAAGCTACAAGAGTATGCAGTACATATGTGCAAATGCAAACATCAGAAAATCCAGGCTGTCATTCTGTGCCCCATTAGCTGTGTATCCAATGCATTAATATGTAAGTGAAATATCCACATGCATTTTTATATTTGTGTGTTTAAATAGGTGTCTGATTCTCCAATAGGTAATTTCTAATACTTATTTTATTCTGTTGTCCTCAAGAATTCTTTGAGACAGGGACTGCATTAACAACATTTCCCAGATGAAGAAACTTAAGGGAGAACAGCAGGGGAAGGGGAGCTAGGGATAGAGAAGAAGGAAGGAAAAAGGGTAGTACTGGAAAATTAAATAAATCAATAAATTAAATTAATTCATACGTGCTCTATGCATATATGAATGTATCACAATGAATCCCATTTTTACGTATAATTAAAATGTATTGATTTAAAAAATTAATGGAAGGGAGATCCGTAGAATACAGTGGATGAGTCTTTACCAGAGAAAGGAGGAGAGAGAAAGAGGAATATTGGGGATTATCATTGATCAAATTATATTGTGTGCATATATGAATATGTCACAATGAATCCTAGTATTATGTATAAATATAATGTACCAATAAAACATAAGAATTATTTTTAAATTGATGTATATGAGTACAATTTAAACTCAGATCTGTTTGATAATCTAGTCTACATTCTATTTATTTATTTATTTATTGCTTATAGTCCTTAGGGATTGAGCACAGGGCATTAGTACATAGTAGGCAAGTGCTCTACCAATTGGCTACATCCCAAGTCTAGCCTATGCTGTGGAACAACCTACCACTGTGCTAAGATGATAAAAGTAGTTCTTCAGGTGAACAGTGCTCTCCAGTCTTCTCTGAGGTGTTTCAGGAATGTATCCAATGCTATTCAATACAATTTGCAACAGAGAGAATGCAAGTAAATATGAATCAGTAGAAGGCCATAACTCTAAGAACACACAGAGAGAGTTAGCTGAAAGTCTGATGGGAGGAGGCACTCAAACAACTCAATCCATCTTAATCTGACTACTTCATATTATGTGACCTCATCTACCAATACTCTTTCTGCATCTGTGGTCATCTTTTTAGTAAAAACCAGGGAACAAAAAGCACTTTATGTGACCCCTTCTTTTCCCCATTAATAATTTTGGTGAAATGTAAGCAGCAATCCATTGATGGAACATTCATGTAGAAGCAAGCCCAGACAACTTTGTGGATTTTGGCTAAGAAGATTGGAGCTGGTAAGTCATAGCATTTTATATTTCTTCAATACTGTGGAGGCTGTTTCCTCATCCATATAACCCTGAATTTCTGCATGAAAGCCCCAGTTTAGAGGGAAATAATGTTTCTGAGGAAGACTGAAAATGTCCACTGATCCCAGAAAAGAAAGTGTTCGTATAATCCACAAGGTCATATAAACCTGGCCACTTTAATATTTTATCTCAGAAACTGAACTCATTTAGAAAATGCTCTTCTAGAACTGTTACATTTTCCCAGTTTCCCTGACACTGTCATTATTTTCAATTTTAAAGTAAACAGGAGAGTGTACTCTGCTCTTGTTGCCTTAAGAAAAATGTTGTCTTTACAATTATATATTCCCAGTATTTATCAAGAATGGTGGACAATGCTACCCATTTCTTCCATTTCTATAGACTAGAAAGCATGTAGTTCTATTTTTGAAGTTCCAGAGTACCATACAATGACTAATGCAAAGAAGACTATTGGAATTATTTGACAAATGAATAAATAAATGGTCAAAGTGAATAAATATATATACAAACATGTACGTATATACACACACATACATATTTACATCCATTTGAAAACTTGCATTTTATAACCTAAATTCTCGTACAAATATAATTTTTAAATAGCGTGAAGAATAGTCTGTGACTTTCCTTTTCTATCAGAAATATAATATAGAATATTGGGTAAAAAACAAACTCTTAGAACAAAACTGCTATGGTTTGAATCTTGGATTTGTTTATTTGTGCTCAATTTGCCTCCGTTTTCTCATTTGGAAAATGGAAAAAAAATAATTACCAATATTATGAATTTGTTATGAGGGTAAAATAGTATCATAAAGTGCTTACCACTTAACTGTGATGTTAATGGGATTTTTGATTATGTATACCTATATGACAGGGTTAATTTGGTTCCATGTTTTATTTCAAGCAAACTCCCTGTATCAATAGAAATATTTTCTATTTATTTTCTTTACACTCATACTCCTCTCTCAGAAAGTGATGAATTCAGCTCCTCTTTCTCTTTCATCAAACATGGATTTGATATTTTCTTGGTTTAAGGTACAATTTAAATGTGGTTAGACTATCTTTGGAATTTAAGAAGATGGATGAGAAGCAAAAATTAGTGTTCAAGGTTTAAAGTCAGTAAAAGTCTTTCTAGAATACTTCTGAAGTAAGCATTATGAAATACCACAGAGAACTGAATGAGAACCTATACCTATATTACATAGTCAGTAAATCCAAATTGCATGCCACTGAACTAGTTACCTGTCTCAAGTGAAATAGGATAGACATCATCCTAGCTTTCAAGATGCTCATAATCACATACAAAGAAGAGTGGTCATCATGAACTGGGAATAAGAGCCTGAAGCATCAGTTGATTCAACAACACCTGAAATAACTATAAAGCTTATATGTAAATTTCTAATTTGGGTAGCTCATAGATATATTAATAATAAATATCTGAGTGTTACTTTGCATCTGAAAATATTAGAGATATGAGCATTACATTGCATGGGTGGGGGCATTCAAAGAGTGACCTGCTAAGTAGCAATCATTGCTGCCTTCTCCTCTCATTGTTCTTATCAAACTTCATGGAAGGGAGAATGAGGTGGCCAGTTAGACTGACACAGCCAAGTATTTCAATTCTGAGCTAGAATTCTAGGAAAACAGACTTATTTATAAGTTAAGAAGATAAAGAGAGAGTTTTGCTTGAACAAGGAGAGGAGAGGAGATAGATGACTTGGGCGTGCTGATGAAGGGTTTTATATCAATAGGAAATTCACTGAGCATTTAAACTCAGTGATTAATCAATCACTTGGAATTTAAAACTGCTAGATTTAGCCCTTGAGTCTTGGGGAAAAGTTATTTTGTTTCAGTGTTATTTGGAAGAACAGAAGATTAGTCTAAAGATTTACTTAAGAAAAAGGATTTATGGAATTTGACTAAAGCATTATAGAAACAGATTTTCTGAATATACTTTTTCAACAAGTATATCTTCTTTGATCCCTGTGATGCAAATTGGACCACTTCTTACCTCTAATATCTCTTTTTTGTATATTTTAAATTAAATGTATCTAATAATGAATAAGATTAAAGATCTTGATGATGAGAATTTCAGGGTTTGCAATATGGAATTATTCTACTGATCTCTGAACTTCTACTTTTTTTTTTTTTACATTTTAACTGCAATTTAGCAGAGGCTTTAAAGTTATCTATTAAGCAAAATTTAGGTAATATTAAATGACTAATAATATTTTATCTCTGTATCTGTGTACATATTTATACTATTAATAAAAATAATAACATGTTAAATAACAATTCTAATATTTTTAGTGCTTATTTGTTTTAAGCAACAGATTTATGAGTCAAACTGTGCATCAGAGAAACTTAAATGTGACCAAAATAGAAAAGAAATTTTCATTATTTCCCATGCTTGCTTGTCTCTAGAGTGCAAATACAGGGCAGATTGCTTATTTCATTTACACTACCCAGGACAGCTTAGTGGAAATAACACTCAAGATGCTTTATACTTTTAATGGGCACTGAAATAACTAAAATCAATAGCAAAATATAAAGGCATTTGTCAATCTTAAAATTCTCTCTGATAAAAGCTGCATTTTTTAAGAAATAGAGGAAGAATAACATCTATAAGACTTCCTTTTGCTAAGTATATACCTCTTTGGAATTTAAAAATTCTCTACTTTTCACTTTGGAACAAATATGATTCTTTTTTTTCATTTTTTACACTTATGTTTCTCTCTCCTTATTTAATAATAAAGATAATCTCTGTGGCATTTGGCTCCTTTGGTATTGAATATTTTTTTCCTGGGTTAGAACTGGTAAATAATTAAAATGTATTTTTAAGGAAAGTTTTTAAAAAATCTTAATTTTTTTCATGTGTTAACATATTTTTATAATTTAGGAATGTTCATAATTAATGTGCTATGATTTTCTTGCCATTATTTGGCAGTTGTTAAAAACAATGACATTTTACTTAAGAACATTATTTAATGGTTGTATAACACATAATAGTCTAAAAATATTATCCATGCATTATTTTACATATGTAAATATTATTGCAAATTGTTGTTCCTGACTAAATTTCAAGAGAAAATTAAACTAAGGTTCTCTAGATTCACAACGGTATAAACCCTTTTCTAAAACAATGACAGAGTTCAAGTCACCTTTGGCCAATTGTTGTCCAATAAGTTTTTACTTTATGTACACCTTGTAATCTTCTCTTCATTCCTGAACACTTGTAGGAATACATGTTATTTAGAGTTTATTTCCTCAAAATTGTTTGATTTTCTGTGTGTGTGTGTGTGTGTGTGTGTGTATGTATTTGTGTGTGGTGATTCTAGAAGAAAAGCTATTGGCTTCCATTTACACATGTTCAAAAATTTGTTTTCTTTCTTTCTTTTTTTAATAACCTACATTAAAGTTGACTACTGAATTTTATATTGTGAAACAAGGTCTGAAAAACTTCTCAAGGCAGAAAATTATTTCATAATTATACTTTCTAGATGAATCTGGCTTCATTTCACATTTGATACTGATAAAAACACTGAGTTTCATTTGTTTGTTTTATGAGATAAGTCTTATAAATGAGTTAAATATTGATTTTAAAGTTTGGATGTTACCATTATACAAGTAGGACAGGTGGAAAGCCAGAATTATTATTTTACAGAGATGTCTCATCTGCAGGTTGCTATCTGACCATAATTGCCTTTGTTTGCTTTAGCAAAATTTTCCCATCTATTTCTAATTAATTTATATCTTTTCCCCCCACCTACCAGTATATAGTTATTTTGGTCCTGGACAAAATGTGCTAAAGGAATTTTGAGAAAAAAAAATAGGAAGAATATTAAGTCATAGATCTTTTTCTACCAAATATACAAAATGTAATACCACAGCATATTTAATAATCGATTATTATAATGTGTTCAAGTGACATTTTCATTAAATTATGTATTAACATAATGAATCACAATAAAGTCAAAATATTGTATATTTTCTTCAGTAAATAAAATAGGTATATATATATATATATATATATATATATATATATATATATTATTGGAATAATTTTGTCATCTTTAATTATCTAGCTCATACTATCTTTGTAAAATAAATTGAGATTGTTATTTCTCCAGATATATTCTTCAGCTAAAGATAAATTTATGATATAGGGAATTCTCATTCCTCGAAAATTTGAAATAATTTACCAGTGAAAATTTCTGAAACACATATACTCATAATAAAATACACAGAGCTATATCATTTTTATATATTTTTTCCCTGCTTAGACTTACTAGTCCATTCAGATTTTTTAACTTTTCTTTTGCTTTGATGAACAAACTATTTCTTCAAATAACTGGATTTTCTAAAACAAATTGTGAGACTATGAGTTTGCTAATTCTTTTCTTTCTGGCAGAAAAAATTCCAGAACAAAGAGGCTAAGCCACATTTACCTTAGTGTCTTAGTTGTCAGTCCCAATGATTCAGATAAAAGCAACATTGTAAGAGCAGGTGTATAAAAATCCAGAGCAGAAGGTAGACCAAGAAAAGGGGGGTTTGTATCTGTAATCAGATGTAATAAAACAACAAAAATAATATGCTATGTAAGCCCAAGAAAAATTACTTACTGTCCAAATTTGCACTTAGTATATCAGTTTGGCCCATTTCCTTTGTATGGTATTCACTTCTTCGTCTATCATTTATTCGTCTGTTTTCTGGTTCTCACAAATACAAGAAAAAAATCATGCAGAACTGTAAAATTACTTTCTTATTGCTTATTATTATCATTATTTTTGGAACTTCAAAATTATTTTATTTAGAGTCAACATTGTGTATATTATTTTGCATTATTTCCTTTTTGACTATCAGTTTCAAATAAGTTAAAAATAAAATTTTACTTTATTTAAATTTTTAATCTATTTAATATTCTCTGTGTGAGGTCATTTTGGTTAACTATTATCCATAAAGTGTTTTGAATTCTCATTTATCTTCCAAATTTATTTTAGTTTCTTACCATTGCATAGACCATTTGTTTACCTTTCCATACAATTACTCTATTCTTCATGAAAACAACAGTAGTTATTATTTATTCATTCAAAAAGTCTGTACTGAATGATTTTCAAATTCTAAACTGGTGGTTTTTAATCTGGGATCTTGTTTTCAGGTTCTAGATTAGTGGTTTTCAATCTGGGATTTGTTAGAAACAATGGTGAGATTGTCAAAAATGCCTAAATGAATTCCACAATATTCTGCTTTAATTGATTAATTTGACTTGATGTTATTAACTTTATACATTTTATAGGCAATTATATCAAAGATTAAGAAATACTTACATAGGAGTTATAGACAAAAACAACATATGGCTTCTTTACACGAGAAGGCATTTGATTCCTTATTTCTCCCATTGCTCTTAAGAAATGCTGAGTAAACTGCCTCCTTGAAATTTGCTTAATAGATCCCTGGTGGAGTATAATCCCAAAGTTCATTTTGCATTTTATTTCAACTCACATAAATACACACTAATATTTCAGGCAAATACCTATTATGATGAATAACTTTGCAAAAGAAAGTTCTTACTAGTATAATTTTCTCCGTGTATTGGCAGATGTACCATACTCAATTGATTTGTTGATTTTATTACAGTATATTTCTCCTATAAATAAGGAGGCACAGAATAATAAACAAGGTGGTGGTGTCATAGACTTTACTCATTATTTTCCTTTCAATAGTTTAGGAATAAATAGTGTATGACATGCATATAAGTATGCATTGTGAAAATAAAAATTTAAAACATTTCTTTTGCCTTATTGAGAACAGTTTAATTAATACAAGATGATATGTTTCAATTCGTTATTAACAGAAAAGGAATAAAATGTTCAACAGTCATGTACTTATCACTCAGCTTCAACAACAATTAACACTATGCCATGCTTATTTTTTGTATCCTTCTAACAAACTTTTGTTGTTGTTTAAATATTTTAAAGTGAATTCAAAACAACTTAACATTATATTACATCCATGAACATGGCATTCTGCATCACAAAATCCCATTTCCTTATGTAACTAAGAGGCCATTAATACATAAAAAAACTAAATAATTGTAATATTGTCAGATATCCAGTGAGTATGCAAATTCTCTTAATAGCTAATACATGATTTTTATGTCCAGTATTTTGAAAAGGGGTACAAATAAGGAAATATAGCTTAGTTGTTAGAAATGATTATATTTTTAAATCAAAACTCTGGTATTGTTTAATCTAGAACTTTTTTTCCATCTTTTAGATCTATTTAATTTACTTGAAGTAGGCCTGCTTACATACAGGTGAGTAGATGTTTATATGTGTGTTTGTGTATGCATGTGTGTGTTTTAATTTCTTGCTTCAATGAAATGAATTATTTATTTACCAAATCCTTGTTTTTTTTTCCAAGAAATTAATTGAATTGCATGATGGCCTAACTGCTAAGGTTGCCAACATTTTTATGTGAGTAGAAAGAGAAAATACATATTTTTTTTACAGAGAAAAATCATGACCTTATTCAATAGTTCCAACTGAAAGGTAAGATTAAAGAGATTTTACATATCAATTGATTTTTTTCTTACTTATATTTGTTTTCTTTATATGGAAAAGACTTTGAAGAATACCATTATAATCATTATTTGATGAATTCTACAATACCATCTGGCCTTAAAATATTAATGTCATGAAATAAAAAAATTCCCCAAAAAAGTATAAATTCTTTTTATTTTTTTGTTATTTTTTATTCCAATTGTGGAGAATAAATAAGAATTTGTAATTGGCAAAAGAGGTTACTCTGCTCCTTTAATGGAATGCTACAGCTTCTAGGGATTATTTAATCTTATTGAAATGTATATTTTTTCCACAAGGCTCTTTTGCAAAACTGAAAGAAATTCAAGTTATTATGTACAAATTACTTTGATTCAACAAAAAGAAAATGATTATTGTAGATTGAATAACTAAGATCTTTCCAATTGATGCAATATAAATATGTGAATATTTATCTTCTTCTTTAATTTTAACATCTTCTAGTTGTTTCGTTATTTTTTTTTTTGCAAATATTCTTTACATCTGAATGAGATCCAAGCATCTTTGAAAACTATGACTTTAAGACTACTGAGAATGCATAGCCAATTGTGAAATTTTTCCATTGTAGTTATATATCCAACTTGATAAAAATTCTTTCATTTTTATTTTGTGTATATTTAATTTGACTAATTTCTTAATTTTATATCTAATTATTTAAAATATTTATGTAATTTAAAAGTTAACATATTAAAAACAAGTACAGATTCTTTAAAGTTAACCTATCTGAATTTTGATCACCCTCTTCATGTCATTACCCACCAAAGCTGCATGAAGTATTTCAATCACATACTTTTTATAGTCAACAGTGAACTATCAAGGCCCTACCTTGTGGGACCAAGATGAAGGAAAGAAGGGATGACAAGAGAAAAGTATCCACCTGTTTACCTCTTTTTCCTCATAGGAGAATGTTGAGTTTTCAAATGCACTTGAGACTATGATAAAAGGTATAAATAGGCTTAGAGAAGTTGGAATGCAGGAATTACTAGGAGAAGAGTAATTCCTCTTGAATAAATAAAATAGATAAAACCAGAAATATTGGTTTAGAACCACAAAGATGGCAATTAAAGATCAAAGCCAGCAGGTCACTGGCAAGTCCTCAGAGGAACAGAAACTCTGAATCATCAGATCCTACTCAAATAATTGTTTAATATTATATGGGATTATTTATGCCCTTAATACTCTGCTTGGCATAAGTAAGCAGTGTTCTGTGCAGCATAATAATTTCATTTATTCTCCAAATGCTACCATAATTTTTATCTACATTGCCCAGTACTCAATAAAATATTACAGTGAGAGATGATCAAGGCAATGCCAATAAAACTCAGAAAAGAAATGAGAAGTCTTAACAATTTTTTTGGGGGGTAGCTTTTTTATTTATATATGATAGTGGAATGCATTACATTCTTATTACACATAGAAAGGAGAATTTTTCATATCTCTAGTTATATACATAGTTTATTCACACCAATTTGTATCTGTATACCTGTACTTTGGATAATAATGATCATCACATTCCACCATCATTAATAAACCCATGCTCCCTCCCTTCCCCTCCCACGCCTCTGCCCTATCTAGAGTTTGTTTATTCCTCCCATGCTCCCACTCCCTATCCCACTATGAATAAGCCTCCTTATAGTAAAAAAAAAAAAAAAATTGGAATTTGTTTTTTTGGGGGATTGTCTAACTTCACTTAGCAGTACCTTCTCCAATTCCTTCCATTTACCTGTAAATGCCATGATTTTATTCTCTTTTATTGTTGAGTAATATTCCATTGTGTATATATTCCACATTTTTTTTATCCATTCATCTACTGAAGGACATCTAGGTTGGCTCCATAGTTTAGCTATTGTGAATTGTGCTGTTATAAACATTGATGTGGCTGTGTCCCTGTAGTATGCTGTCTTTAAGTCCTTTGGGTATAGACCAAAGAGATAGATAGCTGGGTCAAATGATGGTTCCATTCCCAATTTTCCAAGAAATCTCCATACTTCTTTCCATATTGGCTGCACCAATTTGCAGTCCCACCAGGAGTGCAGGAGTTTACCTTTTCCCTCACATCCTTGCCAACACTTATTGCTATTTGTCTTCACAATAGCTGCCATTCTGACTGGAATTAGATGAAATCTTAAAGTGGTTTTGATTTGCATTTCTCTAATTGCTAGTGATGATGAACTCTTTTTCCATGTATTTGTTGATTGATTGTACATGATCTTCTGAGAAGTGTCTGTTCAGGTCTTTGACACATTTATTGATTTGGTTATTTGTTTTTTTTTTTGGTGTTTTGGTTTTTTAGTCCCTTTATACCATAGAGATGAGTGCTCTATCTGATGTGTGAGGGGTAAAGATTTGCTTCCAGGATGTAGGCTGTCTATTCATCCCACAGATTGTTTCTTTTGCTGAGAAGAAACATTTTAGTTTGAGTCATCTCATTTATTGATTCTTAATTTTAATTCTTGAAAATTTCAATAAAAATCCCAATGGCATTCCTCATAGAAATAGAAAAAGCAATCATGAAATTTATCTAGAAAAATAACAAACCCAGAATAGCTAAAGCAATCCTTAGCAGGAAAAGTGAAGCAGGTGGCATCACTCTACTGGACCTTAAACTATACTACACAGCAATGGTAACAAAACCAGCATGGTATTGGTACCCAAACAGACTGGCAGACCAATGGTACAGAATAGAGAACACAGAGACTAACCCACAAAACTATAATTATACTAGACAAATGTGCCAAGAACATGCATTGGAGAAAAAGATAGCCTCTTCCATGCTGCTGGGAAAACTGGAAATCCATATGCAACAAAATGACATTAAACCCCTATCTATCACCATCCACAAAACTCAACTCAAAGTGGATCAAGGATTTAGGAATACAACCAGAGACCCTGCATTTAATAGAAGAAAAAGTAGGCCCTAATCTTCATCATGTGGGATTAGGCCCCAACTCCCTTAATCAGACTCCTGTGGCACAATAAATCTTAACAATTATCTGTGCAATGCAAATATCAGGAAAAACATTTTAAATAACAATGTCGATATATTCAAGAAAACAATAATAGATGATCAAATTTTGAAAATGATTGAAAAGTATAAGATATGAATTCTAAGTTTGAAAAATATAACATATATACATATATGTGTATTATTGGCTGGATTAAACAGTAGTTTAGTTAGCACTGAAGAGAATTAACAGGAGGTTTATTATAAAGACAGAAATAAGGTTAGAACACAATATGTAAAATATCAAATAATTTTCAAATTTTATCATAAGCTTAATTTAATATGAGACCTAGATAAAGAGAAGTGGGAGAATAAAGAAAAAGTAATATGTGAAGACAAACTAAAATATTATTTAAACAGTGTCGAGAAACGAAGTGATAGATCAAACAGATTCTACAAAGCATAAGGGCTATAAACCAAATAAAATGAAAGCCAGGTCTGGACACATCATGATAAAACTGCAGAAACAAACAGAAAGCCAAGTAGAATCCAGTACATTGAAGATTCTTAAAGTCAGCCACAGAAGGAAAATATCAACTGCAAATAACAACAAGAAGACTTGCTAAACATAAAGAAAAAGTCAAACAAATAATAATGGCAGCCAACCTAGATTTCTCTATCCACTGAAAATCATTCTCAAAATAGACTTAAACGTGTTTTCCAGATAAAAAAAAAACAACAGAGAATTATTGAAAAGTAATTTTTCCTAAAGGAACTATTAGTCATTAATCTTAGTCATCAATATACCTGAGGAATAAATTAGGTGTTGCTTCTTCTGAAAATCATTTTGTATTTTCAATGTAACCAAGTCAGAATGGGTTTTTAGTGTATATTAGTGTTGAGGGCCACAGACCAGTCAAGATGGCGCCTGGCACTTTGCCAGAGGGAGTGGTTTGAGAGGTAATGCCAGGGAGCCATTAAGATGAAGATTCCTTAATGACTGACTGCTGTATCTAATCATATTAATTAAGTTAAGCTGTGTATAATTATTAAGATGATGAGGATTCCTTAATGACTGATTGCTGTAACTGGATGATGCTAAGTTGAGTCAAGCTGTGTATTCAGTAATGTATATATACCTCTACTGTCCTACAATAAAGCAGCTCCCGCTGTATAAACCTTCACAAGTTGCTTGTCACCACCCCAACCCCCCCACCCAGCCCAGCCAGACCACAGCATATTAGAAAGAGATAAAGTGATTTCAAAATATATGTAGACATGAAACCTTAAGAGTAGTCAAGAGAAAATTGAATCTCTGAAGAAAGGTGGGGGCCAAATTTAAACATACCAAGACAGCAGAAAGTAAAAGAGAACTACTGATACAAAGTCAGCCTCAATTTCTACAATAAAGAGTCACCACTGGCTGTACGTTGAAAGGAATAAAAAGAAAAGCAGAATGTAACATTTGTTCTGCATAATTCTGCCTTCCAATATCTATCTAGTACTTTCTATTGGAAGAATCTACCAGAGAAAGTGTGTTGCTGAATTCCAGGCCCTGAATTATAAAACAGAGTAGTAAGAGTAGGTTTAGAGCCTGTAGACAATAGTTAGGTTACCTTCACATCTAACAAGTTTATTTCTATATCCAAAATATGTGTATTCATAGACAAAAAAACAAGACAGATGTAAAAAATAGTTACAATAAAAGCAAAACAAAGAATGGGATTATGAATTGTAATATCATAAACTATAGCATAGTCATACAATAAAGTTCTAAATATCAAAACTTGCTGCACACAGCATATGAATGGAACTCACAAAAATGTTCAGATATAGAAATATCACAAATAAAAAAAGAAATAACACAAATAATGAATGCTGTATAAATTAATTTACATAAATTCAGTATAAATGTGTGTTAAATATATTAGTGTTAAATTTGGAGAAGACAATGGATAATAATATGTGTTTTCTAAAGCTTCCAAAACAAAATAGCACAAACTAAGTCTCTTAAAATAGCATGAATTTATTGTCCTACAGTTCTGAAAGCTGAGAATTGCAAATCCAGGCATTGACTTAGTGGGTTCTTTTTTTCTTTTCTTTTTTTTTTTCTTTTTCGTACCGGGTATTGAACTCAGGGACACTTGACCACTGAGTCACATCCCCAGCCCTATTTTGTATTTTACTTAGTGCCGCAGTCTGGCTGGGCACAAATCACGAGCCACTAAAGCAGGAACAAATTTTATTTTTTCTACTGCAAGAAAAAACCTCACACACGCTCCTGGGGAATCCTCCCGAAAAGCCACGAGGCTCCTCCAGGAACCCCCAGCCGGAAATATCTCTCCGGGAAAACCCTCCTCCTGCACTTCGCCAACCAATGGGAACTCCCGGGGAATCCCCGTGAGAACTAAAAATAGCGCGAGAACTCAAAATTAGCGCTAGAACTCAAAAGTAGCGGCAGAGGCGGATATTAACGCCTTGCCTGTCAATCAATACTGTTGGCAAAATGCCAGGGGCCATACAGACTCGGCTGTGGCTCTCAGCATCTCCCCCCTTCTGTTTAAATAAACAACAAGTAATGTGGCTTAGGGACCGTGCCTGTTAGGTAGTCCAATTCAACATATGGTCCTTACCCGTCATCGGATGAACTGACCTCTAGGCGTCAGCCTCCTGTCTTAGGTTGGTACCACTGCAATCGGATCATACCCGTCACTGACTACCGGTCCAGCATACAGCCATACTTGTGGATAGGCCTTTGCACCAGTGGGGGGGGTGAGGTTCTTTGCCTCACCTCTGTTGGCCCCCAAACTTGTCCTTGGTGCCAATGGGGGGGTGAGGTTCTTTGCCTCACCTCTGTTGGCCCCCAAATTTTAGACCATCACTAGTAGAAGGGAGGAGGATGAAAAATGCCATGACACCAAGCCAATTGAGGGCTCCTTTGAAAAATTGTACCACCGGTGACACCATCAGCAAAGATGTCAGCATTACCACAATTTGCTGCACCAACAGATAGTTCACAATGCATACAAGTGATACATAGTCCAGGCAAGTTCTGCAAGCAGTTCAAAGTAGAGGAATCTGTCAATATGTCCATTTCTTCCCAAAGTAAATCTACTCCTTGATTGAGCATTACTTGTTGAGTTATTATTCACTGATGCATCAGTTTATACAGTTTGTTGATAGCTACCGAAGAAGCTGTAGTTTGGTTTTATCTTTGTCTTCACCGGCACTGGGATGAAGATAGGAATTCTGGCAATGATGCTAGGAAAAAAATTATGTAACATTCCAACAGGCATTAAGAAAATAATTTTTTGAACAATTTACATTATCCTGAACAGAATTATTAAATATAATGAGAAGGAAAGGTGAAAGCAAACAAACAGATCTGTTAACCTCCTTATTTGTTCACATATTAAAACAATTTTCAACAGCTGTTTACCCAATCTAAATTAAACCATTAAAATCACGTGAATAAAAAAAAATTCGGATCCATTTATTCATGAGCGCTCCTCATATAAGATATATGGACATACACACATACAGACATACAACACAAAACAGAAGTGTGCGCACATAACATACAACATATAAGACAATAATAAAGGCCTTGTAGCTTTACCTAGGTGAAATCTCCATTGCAATGTTTAAAAACTCCACAGTCAAAAAATAAAACACAGTCAAAAAACAAAACTGATCAGAAAAACATTAACCTAGGTTTGTATGAGCTCAAAAAATAAAATAGAACTTTATGATGTGGGAAAAATGCAATAATAAAATAGATATTGAAAAAAGGCACCGTGGTTAATCACTGTCGCAGATGTAAGAATAGCCAAGCTGGAGCTCTGGATATCAGCTGTTATGGATTTCAGTCAAATCATCTTCTTTTTCTGTAGAAATTGTTTTGGTTAACCTCTCTGGAATCCAAATCGGCTGCTGTTCTCCCTGTGGGAACACACAAACGGAACCCCGACTCCAGACAATAACTGGGTCGGGACCTTTCCATTGTCCTGTTAGAATATCTTTCCAAAGTACCTTAGGCTTATGTACATTTTTCGGATACATATGTCTTTCCGCAGCACTAAGTCCTGATGAATCCAAATTTAGAAAGTTTAGAGTAAAAAGGGTTATTTTAAGTTTATCTTTGGGGGATATATACCCCTTTCCAATTCCCTCTTTTTGCTTTAATAAGTACGTTTTAATAGTTTGATGAGCTCTTTCAACTATGCCTTGCCCCTGTGGATTGTATGGGATTCCTGTTATATGAGTAATACCAAAAGATGAGCAAAATTGTTTAAAAGAGTTAGAAGTGTAACCAGGACCATTATCAGTTTTTAACTGTTTAGGAACACCCACAGTGGCAAAATTTTGTAAGCAATGAGCTATAACATCTTTAGTTTTTTCTCCGGCATGAAGGGAGCCCATCAAAAATCCGGAAGAAGTATCAACTGTAACATGTAAATATTTTAATTTTCCAAATTCTGGCAAGTGTGTGACGTCCATCTGCCAAATATGGTTAGGTATCAGTCCTCTAGGATTGACTCCAAGATTAACTTGTGGTAAAAAGGTCACACAATTTTGACATTGTTTTATTATATGCCTGGCTTGTTCCTTAGTTATTTTAAAACGCTTTTGTAAAGTATTAGCATTAACGTGAAACCTTTTATGAAAATTTGTAGCTTCTTCTACAGTAGAAAAAATATGTATATCATGTGTAGTTTTATCTGCTAAATCATTGCCCAAACTAAGGGCTCCAGGCAATCCTGTATGTGCCCTGATATGTCCTATAAAGAATGGATCTTTTCTATCCCAGATTAGACTTTGTATAGTGGAAAACAAAGAGAAAACAGTAGAGGAAGGGGAAATCCTACCAGCATCTTCAAGGGATATTATAGCATTAACTATATACTGACTATCAGAAAATAAATTAAATACAGAATCTTTAAACATCACAAAAGCTTGTAAAACTGCATTGAGCTCTACCTTTTGAGCTGATTGTTTGGGAACTAAAAATGTAAAAGTTTGATCAGGGGTAACTACTGCTGCTGTACCATTATTAGACCCATCAGTGAATATATTTGGAGCATTCACGATAGGTGTTTTTCTTGTCATTTTAGGAAAAACTACAGGATGCTTAGACCAAAAAGACAACAAAGGATTAGATGGTAAATGATTATCAAATGAAACATTTGATTTACACATGATTATTGCCCATGTATTTAACTCATTAGCTAACTCATCAATTTGCTCCATAGTATATGGAGTAATAATTTTATTGGGAGAAATTCCAAACACTCCCTTTGCTGCTTTTATTCCTTTCAGTATTAATTGTCCTACAGCCTCAGGATACCTAGTAAGAATAGTGTTAGGAGAGTAAGATAAATGTATCCACAATAATGGACCTTCTTGCCAAAATACTCCTGTAGGAATATTTTTTGTTGGTATTACAATGAATAATAAAGGCAAACTTATATCAATTCTGTCCAAATGCATATTTTCCATATATGTTTCAATAATTTTTAATGCCTTTCTTGCTTCAGGAGTTAATATGCGGGGTGAATTTGGATCTGATGGACCTTTTAGGATATCAAATAAAGGTCCCAACTCTCCTGTTGGTATGCCTAGATAAGGCCTTATCCAATTTATATCTCCCAACAACTTTTGAAAGTCATTAAGCGATTTGAGTTGATCTACTCGTATTTGAATTTTAGGTGGACGGACCATGGTTGAGGATAATAGAACTCCTAAATAATTAATTGGAAAATTTAATTGTACTTTATCTATTGCTATCTCTAGATTATAATTTTTTAACAAATTTGTAAGTGTGGCATAACATTCCAACAATGTGTTTTTATCTTTGTGTGCTAACAATACATCATCCATATAGTGAAATATTTGTAGTTCAGGATTTTGATTTCTAAGTGGCTGGATTGCTTTATTAACATAAATTTGACACATAGTTGGGCTGTTAGCCATCCCTTGAGGGAGCACTTTCCATTCATATCTCTGATCAGGACCTTCATGATTCAGTGCAGGGATAGTAAATGCAAAATGTGGACTATCCTCAGGATGAATTGGAATTGAAAAGAAACAATCTTTAATATCTATAGCTAAAACATACCAGGTTTTTGGTAAAGCAGACAATTGAGGAATCCCTGATTGAGCAGATCCCATAATAACCATCTCATTATTAATGGCTCTTAAATCTTGTAATAATCTCCATTTACCAGATTTCTTTTTAATGACAAAAATGGGAGTATTATAGGGAGATACAGAAGGTTGTATATGTCCCTCCGCTAATTGTTGTTTGACCAGGTCATGGGCTGCTTGTATCTTTTCTTTAGTCAGGGGCCACTGAGAAACCCATACTGGTCTATCTGATTTCCAAGTGATTTTTATTGCCTCAGTGACCCCTTCTGAAAACCCAGTCCATGTCTATTTATTCTTTGATCTATTTGTATTGGTGCCGCTATACCTTGTTCTTGTTTTTCTAATCTTTTTCCTTTCCTAAAACCTTGTCTAGCCATAATAGTGGGTGCATTTTGATTGATATTATTTGTTAATGTCAAACCTAATTGATCTAAGACATCTCGTCCCCATAAATTTACGGGAAGATGATCCAATACATATGGCTGTATAGTTCCTTCACATCCTTCAGGATCCTTCCAATCTAAGACCATTGCACTTCTATGGGGATTAGTTGCCACTCCTAGGCCTCGAAGCGTTTGAGTGGCTTGTTGTAATGGCCAATGTTTTGGCCATTCTTGACGAGATATGATGCTAAGGTCTGCACCTGTATCCAGTAGCCCATTAAATTCATGTCCTTGAATATTTAGTTTTAGCATTGGGCGAGAATCTAAATTCAAAGACAACATAGCCCAATCTACACCTGTGGAGCCTAATCCCCTGGAACCTCTTTCCATAGTAGTACTGGAAAATTTATCATGTAGGCTGGATATTATTAATAACTGTGCTATTCTATCTCCTGGTGAAATTACTGATATACCCTTTGGAGAACTAGCTATAATTTTTATTTCACCTTCATAATCGGGATCAATTACCCCGGGACTTATCATAAGTCCTTTTAGCGTAGAAGAACTACGTCCTAACAATAAGCCTACTGTTCCTTTGGGAAGAGGTCCTTTTACTCCTGTGGGAATGATTTGAACTCCCATCTCTGGAGTTAGTACTGCTCTGGCGGAGGCGCAGATGTCCAACCCTGCGCTCCCTCTGGTTCGTCTGATGAGAGATCGGATGGATAATGTGTCCTGGGTACTACCCTGATGGGGTTGCTGGGTTCCTCCATGGTTTTTCTGGGTTCCTCCAGTGCCCCGTACATTTGTGGTCGTGGGCCCCGGAGCATTGGGCCCCCCTGTCCGTTTTTTGGCAATGGAGCCTGATGCCTTTCTCCACGATATCGTGGGTAACCACCTGGTCCTTGTCCATTTTTTGATAATGGAGTACCCTCTATGGTGGTTTGAGAACGGCATTCATTAGCCCAGTGTCTCCCTCTACGGCATCGTGGGCAAATATCTGGTGTTCTATTCCTTTGATACCTAACTTTGTTATACCTTCCTCCTATGGGGCAACTCCTTTTAAAATGTCCTGTTTGTTCACAATTGTAGCATGTTTTTGGCCTGGCATCTAAAGCCTGTTGTACTGCTGCCAAGACTTGTCCTTGTTCATTAATGTCTCTACATAATTTAATATATGTGTTTAAATCTTCATGTTTCCATGGTCTAATGACCTCTCTGCAGCAACAATTTGCTTGGTCATAAGCCAGTTGTTTTATAAATGGCATTGCTTGTTCTGTGTCACCAAAAATTTTGGAGGCTGTTTGAATAAGCCTATCTACAAAGTCAGCGTAAGGTTCATTAGGTCTCTGTATTACCTTAGATAGCTGACCTTGTAAATCTCCATGTCCTTGTAAAGTCTTCCATGCCCTAACTGCGTCTGCAGCAATCTGTGCATATACAGCAGGATCATATTGAATTTGTTGCCGCTGACCCTCATAAGGTCCTTTTCCTAGCAACATCTCTAGACTTCTTTGAGGGTAACCGGCTGCTGCATTTCGTCTAGCTGTCTCCCTGCAAAATTCCTCATTGGCAACCTTCCATAACAAATATTGTCCTCCATTTAGCACAGATCTACACATGCTAGCCCAATCTGCTGGAGTCATGTCCAAGTTAGTAATGGATTCGACCATGCTTACAGTGAAGGGTGCATGAGGACCATAGGTTGTTACAGCCTCCTTTAATTGCTTCACTGTTTTGAACTCTAACTCACGGTGAATTCGCTGCCCTCCTGCCTGCTCAAGTACAGGGCATGCTAATCTTTGAGGTCCTGTCTCAGGATCCCATCTATCAACTACGGGGGTTGAGGGGGTTGAGGGCCGCTCAGCTATCTCCATAGGTGGAGCTGTTGGCTGAATTACGCCCTCTGGTGATAGATCGGTGTTAGTAGCAGCCTCCTGTTGTTGCTTCCCCCCTGATAGCTGTTTCTCCTCTAAGCTTTCTTCCTTTAAATTTTCTTCCTCTGTCTGACTAGCTTGAGAGACCTTCTCTTTTGCTTGATCTAAATTGTCTTTCTCCATGGTTTGAACCTCTAACAATTTATTTAACACTCTTTCAGTTTGTTTTTTACTAATTTCTAATCTGTTACAAAGATAACGCAACCCAAAAAGATAACACAAAACAAGACCGAAACAGAATGAAACAAAAATGGAACAAAAAATCGTTGTATCAATTTTCCTATTTTCTGGACATGTGCATTTGTGGTCTATTTCTATCTCTTCCTCAGGGGCAAACAACTTCAAACCTTGAGCCAACCATTTTTCCCAGTCTGCCTGAGAAAATTCTAGGGATAGGCAGCTTGAAACAAAACCAAAACAAATCAAAGCAAGAACATATTGTTTTTTAAAATGGTCACCCATTCTCTTGCCTTCCCTTAGGGGTAAGCAATTTCACTTACCCCGAAGCTTCAGACGTTCCCCGTCCGGGCCGCCAAATGCCGCAGTCTGGCTGGGCACAAATCACGAGCCACTAAAGCAGGAACAAATTTTATTTTTTCTACTGCAAGAAAAAACCTCACACACGCTCCTGGGGAATCCTCCCGAAAAGCCACGAGGCTCCTCCAGGAACCCCCAGCCGGAAATATCTCTCCGGGAAAACCCTCCTCCTGCACTTCGCCAACCAATGGGAACTCCCGGGGAATCCCCGTGAGAACTAAAAATAGCGCGAGAACTCAAAATTAGCGCTAGAACTCAAAAGTAGCGGCAGAGGCGGATATTAACGCCTTGCCTGTCAATCAATACTGTTGGCAAAATGCCAGGGGCCATACAGACTCGGCTGTGGCTCTCAGCAACTTAGAGACAGGGTCTCACTGCGTTGTTTAGTGCCTTGCTTTTTGCTGAAGATGGCTTTGAACTCCAGATCCTCCTGTCTCAGTCTCCTTAGCTGCTGGTCTTACAGGTATGTGCCACTGTACCAGGCTCATAGTGGGTTCTTCTAGGCACTGCTGAGAAATAATATATCTCATGCTTTTCTCCTAATACCTGATTGTAGCCATAAATTCTTGGCATTCTCTAACTTGCAGACACTTTACTCCAATCTCTGCCTCATTTCACATTGCATCTTTCTGCCTCTATTTCCTTCTCCCCATCCCCTTCTTATAAAAACAGGAGTCTTTGGATAAGGGTGAATCACTAATTCAATATTACCTCATTTTAACTACATGTAAAAAGATCCTATTTTCAAATAAATTTCAATTCTGAGATTCGAAGTAAATGTATTACGTATCTTGATCTAAGTGGCTGTCTCAGAAGCTTGTTTGCGATAAGGTATCAACTTGCACTTTTTCCATAAGCAATATTTAAATAAGTGACTAAAGAGGAAAATAAAATATTTATTAGCAAAAGTGAAGGTAACTCTGATATATTTCTAGTATCATTGAAAATTTCAACAACCAGTTTGCAAAACTAGCATTATCTACTAAAATTAAAATTGTCCCTATGATAGAGAAATTTTATTCATACATGTGTAACTAAAAGAATTGTATCCACATGTGGATCAAAGTACTACAAGGGTGCTTATGGACATAGTGTTTACAATATCGCAAACCTAAAAATTCCCAAGGATGATTCCAGCAATGGATGGATTATGTGTCATAATTTTACTGTGCAATAATCTATATCATTTCATTATTTGTTCTAATTAGTTATACATAACAGTAGCATGTATTTTAATGCATCATACATAAATGGAGTGTAACTTCTAATTCTTGTGTTTGTACATGATGTAGAATCATAGTGTTCATGTAATCATATAATAATAATGTCCAGTTCATTCTATTATCCTTCCTACCCCAAGCCCTCTCCCTTTCCTTTACTCCTCTCTGTCTGATGCAAGTACCACTATTCTTTCTATCACTATCTCCTGCCCTTATTGTGAATTAGAATCCACTTATCAGAGAGAATATTTGATATTGGCTTTTTGGAACTCTCTTATTTCACTTTTTAGCATGATATTCTCCAGTTTTATCCATTTATAAGAAGATGGCATTGTTTGATTCTTTTTTATACCTGAGTAATATTTCATTGTGTATATGTACCACATTTTATTTATCCATTCATCTGTTGAAGGGAACCTAGGTTGGTTTCATAGATTATCTACTATGAGTTGAACTGCTATGAGCATTGATGTGGTTGCATTACTATACTATGCTGATTTTAAGTCCTTTAGATATAAATGGAGGAATGAAATAACTGGGTCAAATGGTGGTTCCATTACAAGTGTTCTGAGGAATTTGCATACTGATTTACATAATGGCTACACTAATTTCTAGTCCCATCAGCAATGTATGAGTGTACCTTTTTCCTCTCCAGCACATACTGTTGCTTGTATTCTTGATAATTTCCATTCATAATGGAGTGAGATGAAATCTTTGAGTAGTTTCGATTTTCATTTCTCTAACTGCTGAGACATCAAACATTTTTTCATATATTTGTTGATTGATTGTATTAAATAATAATATAAAAGAGAATAAAGTTGTTACAAATAATATGATTAAATCTATAATCACTGAGTTGATAAAAATTTGTTTAGATGCAAAAGAATAGGATAGGTGCTTTTTGTTAAAGGTCCAATGAGACCAACACTGAGTGGGGCTGGTGGAAGGAATGTCCATGATGTGTTACAAGGGTTACAAGGGTGAATATAAAGTTGCTGGGATCACTGGATGTACAATAGTGAATGGAAGGCTATTGCTTGGCAGTGGGTTTGAGGATATCTTTGTAATATTTTTTTCTCTGTTCTGTCCCTAGACTGGATACTGGTTATGTGCATATGTTCATTGTATGATAATGCAAGCTCAGGAGCTGAATTTCATTCACTTTCTTCTGTGTTGTTATGGTTTAGGTATTAGTTGGCCCCCTATAGCTCAAGGGTAAGACAATGACAGGTTTAATGATGAAGTGATTGGAATATGAAAGACTTAACCCTGTCAGAAAATTAGTCCCCTCACAAGGATTAATTTAGCTGTAACTGAAGCCAGGTAGGATGTGGTGGAAGGAGATGGGCATTGGGGTGTGCCTTTGGGGTATATATTTTGTGCTTCTTGAGTAGTGCTCACTATCTATCACTCTCTGATTCCTGATATGATGTGATCTCCTGAAACACTTTCCTCCACCACACTCTTCCATAATGATATGCTGCCTCACCATGAGTCCCAAGAAACGGAGCTGGATGTCTATGGACTGAGACTTCTGAAATCATGAACCCCCAAATAAACTTTTTCTCCTCTAATGGTTCTTGTCAGGTCTTTTGATCACAGTAGTGAAAAAATGATTAAAATGTATGTATACTATTTTCAAGTGAGATTATGTTAAATATTAAAAAAAATATTAAAAACATATCCACAGAAATTTTACCTCCATTCCGATCCTGTTTCTTCCATGCTTTTAAAGGAAATGATTTTTATTATTTTTTGGTATTTCTTTCATTTCTTCAGAAATATTATGTGTATATATGCATATATATGTATATACACACACATTGTCATTTCTTATATAAAATGGTGTATGAGGTCTACTAGTTACTAGGTCTTGCTTCTTTCACTTAATTATGTGTCTTGGAGATAGAACTTATTACTGTCTCCATTCTACAGCTGTTTAATGCTCCATTATGATGATTTTGCTTTCCTA
Source organism: Urocitellus parryii (assembly GCF_045843805.1). Taxonomy (NCBI): domain Eukaryota; kingdom Metazoa; phylum Chordata; class Mammalia; order Rodentia; family Sciuridae; genus Urocitellus; species Urocitellus parryii. Next base: position 152,097,441 of record NC_135532.1, read on the forward strand.
TTCCTCAGCCTAAAATAGTACCAAGCTTTTAGGACCCACTTAGCATATATTTACTGAATAAATACAGCAGGACAGCTCTTTCTTTGTTTTGTATGAATAATATAGCTTTGTTGTAGAGAATATTAGGAGAATGGTTAAGAGAAATAATCTTTAGGAAAGAAGTTATCATTCTGGGTTCAAATATATTGACAGTTAATGACCCACTAAGCATTTGTTACAAAATATACTGTGCTTAGAAGCCACTAAAAAGAAAACAAATATCTTGCAAATATATATAGATACCTACCTGTGTTTCATCTAAACACTCCAGGCTGATAGCTAAGTTAAATAAACAAAATTGAAAGACGAGTAAAATTCTGCCAGAAGAAACAAAGTATCTCCTGGCAAATTTTACACCCTTGAGGGAAGAACCAGTGCATTTTCTAATAATAAAAATTCTAAAGGTACTTATAGAAATCCTAAATTTTCACCTAATAAACTCAGAGAGAAGACATGACAAAGAGAATACAGGCAATTTCAAAATGTAAATGATTTCAAAGAGTGAATAATTATCTCTCATGTATAGATCCAGATTATTTGGTCTTTTTCATATTTTGGTATTCTGCAGATCCACTCTTCCAAAGACCCAAAATATATTTAAATTATATAGAAGCTTTCAAAGAGAAAAATAATCTGATTGGAAAACTATTGCAGCTGTTCTCCAAAGAGAAGACAAAGATGCAATCTCTAACACAGCATGGAGCCCTAGGGTCAGTATATGAACAGTACCTATTTTGTTTCCTAGGGTAAATGACAATGTCTATTTTACATAATTTCTGGTTTCCTTGGCAACCCTTCTGTAAATTTGGAAATAAGGATTTAATAATGTGAGGAAAAGGAAAGTCTGAGGGAAAATGTATTTGTATGAGAGTACTTGATTTTTCACCTTCTTGAAGCCATATAATTAAATTCATGAGTCTATATTGGATACATATAATGATTGATTGATATCTCATAATGATATTATTTTTTCTGTTTAGTATTTGAAGATAGCAATGTACAGGTAAGTATCAAATTGTATTCACTGATACACTAGCATCTTCTGCTAAAACTATATAAATAGCTTTACTCTAAGCCATGCAGCCTCTAAATATGTTTTATATTATATTGTATGATTCATAACCCAGTTATGTTAGGGCAGTAGGATAAGTCACTGGTAGACCAAAGATGACACAGGAGATAGGATGAGAAACATAGCATTTATTGAAAAATGCTTATGGAGAAGATCCAGTAGTGAGCGTCTGTATGGGTGATTTACCAGACAGTCCAGTGGCAATATGATGGACATGTGCTTCACCAGAAAGTTGAGCGGCAACAAACTAGACAGGTGCATCACTGGTTCACATTATGTTTCCAGTGCTTTGCAAAAAAACAACAGCTTTATCCCTTATAAAACTGTGCCCAGTGGTAACTGATGGGATTAGCATTTTCTTTTCTGCGGTACAAAGTTCCACCCCAGTTACTGTAGAGTGGAAGAATTTATTGGTTAGGTTACAGAAGCAGAAAAAAAATATCAGTTTAGTTTGCTTTATCCTATTGAGGGGCCCACATCCCAAGGAACTTGCTATGCATGCATGAAAGCAGCTTTCTATGCTAAATGCTAACATGCCCTAATTTCCAGCATGCATGAGAGAAAGAAAATGTCCTTTGAATTAGTATTTCTATGGACATTCTGACACTCACTCTCATTGTTCCCTTAGTTCAGCTATATTCTTGGGTATGATGATGAGTATTTCAGCGTCATGGTACTTTACTCTCCTTTTTTTCCATGGATAACACACGCATACAGACATTCATTTATTCTTTCAAAATATGCTTATCAATTTCTTCTTTTGTGCTAAGGTTTAAATGTGGAACCATGAATTTATCTTGTTTATTCTTTCATTTATTAACTCTTGGTCCCATCCTTTTTTAATTCTAGGTACCATATTTTGGGATAAATTCTACATAGGTTTTAATGATCTTTACATGGGTAAAACAAGATAGATTCTTGCCTCATGAGCTACATTATGTGCTTAATGTTTTCTTCAAAAGTCTTCTCTATTGCTTTGAAATGGGTGCCTGAAGGGCATCATTTTACATTTAGGCATGTGGTATGTTCATGAGAATTGATGAACATAAGGTCTCCTTTAACCAATAAAGGAAAAGCACTAAAGAAGAAAAAAAAAAACCTGTTTTGTTATAAAGACAGGTCCTCAGATTCAGTTCATAAAAATTTTGAAATGATCCATAGACATGAACAATAGTGTCTCATTGAGTAGATGACCCTATATTGTCTTTTTGGATATTTTTTCTCTTTCACCTTTAAGGTTTCCAATGCAATCACCTCTCTGAAATCAAATTGCTAGTATATTAACTTGATGGAAGTCTTTATCCTTATCTTCAGGAGAACCTAGGCTACAGCAGTTGGCTAATTTCATGTAAGATACTGAAGTTATCACATAGAAGCTTCTGAGAATTAGGTCTTTTATCATTTGGGTAATTAGGATGATGGTCATCATATACTTGTCATGACATCAAAATTATCTTGAGTTTTACCTGAAGTGATTGGGATATTCTCCAGGTGTCTAGAGAAATAGAGGAGGAAGAGGAAAAGGAAGAGGAGGAGGAGGAGGAGGAGGAGGAGGAGGAGAAGGAGGAGGAGGAGGGAGAATGAGAATTTGAATGCACTCCACTCACCATGGACAAAGTATAAACCCAAAGGGAATGCCCCCCAGTGACCCAGTGACCTATTTTTTCTATATACATCCTATCTGCCTACAAGTACCACCCTGTAGTACCTTCATATCAGTGGATTAATCCACGAATTAGGTTTCAATGCTCATAATCTAATCATTTTAGTCTAGATATTCTTTCATTGCCTCACACATGAGTTTTGGGGGAAATCTCATATCTAAAATATAACAGAACTTGAAAATATGTTCGTTGTATATCTCTTTTGTCAGACAAGAACCCAATAGGGAAATAATGGAAGATCAGCCTGGAAAATTTGGAGCCTGTGATTCTTCTGAATAAGATATATGCAACAAAGCCCTCCCATCCAAATATTAATCAGGCCCAATCCTACTTGGCTTTAGATATCAAAAGAAATTGAACACATTTAGAGTGGTACTGTGATACTGTGAACAAAAAAGATATTACCTTTTTACCATCAGTCTAATGACCTATTCATATCCTTTATCTCTATAAATGCAGTGATAATCTCTTCATAAGTTTAGAGATTCTGTTCCCACAGGGCAATGCTATCACTAGAGAACATAGCAATATTCCACATAATACTTTATCTGCCTTGGGATGACTTTGTGCTTTTTATGAAAATGGCCCTGTAAAGAAAACTTTGTGGATACCTTCACAAATATAATCTAATTGCATTTTATGTCTTGTGCTATAAAATGTTCTGTTTTCTATGGACTTCTTTCCTCTTTTGCCATTGGGTAATTCATTTTAAATTCACACATGAACATCTTAATATTATGTATATGTGGGGGGGAGGGGCTTTGTGCTAGGATAACACAACCAATGACTCAATAAAACCATTTTTGTCCCCATTGAAGGCAATTCTAATATGCTTTTTATAAGTATTCTCAGAATATGTCATTAGATTGAACATAAATCCTCAATAGTGGCAGCCAATATGATAAAACATCTTCATGTAGCTTCCCTGAATTCTTCACATATTCCTTTTACATGTTCTTTAAAAATTCATGTATAATATCTCTATAGTAGTCTTTTACTAAAGTAGTCTTACAGTAGTGTTTTACTAAAGAAATAAAGAAAAAAAGATATGGACCCTACTCACATTGCATTTTCTCAAGTTGAGGAGATATCTATCTATCTATCTATCTATCTATCTATCTCTCTCTCTCTCTATATATATATATATAGATATAGATATAGATATAGATATAGATATAGATTGAATAAGTAAGTCATTAAAATAATAATGAAGGGATCTGATTTAGGACAGTAGATTAGAGGAAGTTTGCATTTCCAGTTGCCTCATGGTTGAGGATAGAAGCAACAGGAGTGGTGTTTCTCAGTGAGGTGGTAGAAAGAGGTAATTCATCAAAATTCAGTGTCAGAAAATCACAGACTCTATAAGAGTCAGAAATTTGTATGCATCTAACAAAAGACAACCAAGAATACACTGAAATCCAGCCAGTTGTGGCAGTGGCAACAAATCCTGTTCAAGGGAGGGAGGAGGGATAACACAAATAAACACAATGGACAAATTTGACATGGAACAACCTGTAAAATCAAAAAGCTCTCTGAATTTAGATTAACCAATAGCTGCAGCACAGTGAACTGGTGCTTTAAAAGTGCTCTGTTTTTCAGATGAGTCAGGGAAGCATTTTGAGAGGCCATGTTGCAACTTGTTGCAGGACTCTGGGAGATTACAGCAAACATTGCCATACTGTCCTGGCAATTGGCTCATGTGTGATCTAGGGTGTAGCTAGCAGAAGGTGAGTGAAATAGGCAGAGAGAAGATTGTACCTAAGGGGATTCAAGTCAGAGTTACAAAGTGGAGTGCAACTCCCTTTTAAGTCTAGCAGCTCACATGATCAGCTGAAGAGGATCTGAAAACCAAACAGGTGGTCGTGATAACACTCAGGGACTGAGCCTGGGAAGACCTATCATGGGCAGTGGAGTGTGCAAGTGTGGAGGTTTGGTTTCCCCACTCTTCAAAGTATAATTCTTGGAAGGTTCCTGACATCCAACAGAGATCAGCATCTGCCTGAACCTAGGAGCATGTTGATTTAATCTCTCCAGAGCAGATAAAACAACAAAATTCCAAAGGACTGAGTGGAGCTATACCTCAATGTAGGAACTTCCCATTTATACTTCTGTAGCCACTCCACTCTGAGTGCATCCATCTGGTCTGTCTGAACAAAATTCCAATAGAATGTACTTCCCATGATGTCTCCCCTTAAATGTGAGAGAAAGGAAGTTGAAAGTTATTTCAACCAGCTTTAGTTTTAGACCACTCCAGTTAATAGCCTGGTAAGTAATACAAAAGGAGGAAGAGCTTAACAACCCCCAGCCTTTGCTCCCCTCTCTCTAAGGTGCATGTAGCCCAAGAAGAAACAGAAAAAGCAGTGATCATCCATCCTGATTGACCTTTGACCACCTCAGGTACAAATGACAAACCAACATCATAATAAATGAGAAAAAACTGGAAGCATTTCCTTTAAAATTTGAAACAAGACAAGGACATCCACTTTCACCACTCCTATTCAGTATACTTCTAGAAATTCTTTACAGAGCAATTAGATGAAATAAAGGGATGAAAATAGGAAAAAAAGAAGTCAAATTATGGCTGTTTGCATATGATATGGTCCTATACTTAGACAATTCAATAAAATTCTACCCAGAAGACTGTTAGAGCTGATAAATTCAGCAAGACAGCAGATTAAAAAATCAATGTACAAAAATCAATAGCTTTTCTATATATTAATAATAAATAAGAAATCTTCTGAGAAAGAAATCAGAAAAAGAATCATATTCACAATAGCCTAAAAGTAACAACAACAAAACAAAAACCAAAAAAACTGGGGGAAAAAATCTAACCAAGGAGACAAAAGATATCTTCATTGAAAATTATAGAACATGAAGAAATAAAATTAAGAAGACTTTAGAAGATGAAAAAACCTCTCATGTTCATGGATAGGCATAATTAATACTGCTAAAATGCCCATAATAACAACATCAATATACTGATTCAACACAATCTCCATCAAAATATCAATAACATTCTTTACAGAATTAGGAAACAACAGTACTAAAAGCCACTTGGAAGAATAAAGACCCAGAAATATTAGTCAAAAAAGTAATGTTGTGTATGTGTTCCTAGTCACTGGTGTGGCTGATGGTCACTCGGGTACCTCAGTCACTGGGGGTAGAGATGTGGCATCAAATCAACACATGGACACCGAGAGCTGGTGAGAGCTGGCGGGTGACCACCTCAGTTGACTTCCAGGGAAGTTCCTTTATTTTTGGAATGCATACAGCTGTTATAGGGTTCAGGTAGGCGTGCCCACCAATCACACATAAACACCTTAACATCTATAAGTCAATCATCTTATGCCTAATATCACTATGAGGAAGCAATAAATATTGCTGTCATGATGGAAGGCTGTCTGGAAGGGTCTTTGTCCCTAAGGGAGGGGGACTTTATGAGTTGGGTGGTTTCATGCCCTGAAGCATCTGACTCTAGGTTTCCTGACCTGGTAGTCAGGTAGTTTGGCAATGCTGACCACAAGTGCTGAGGATGTCATTTCACAGAAGGCTTGCTGGAGCAGAGCACTCGGTCCTGCAGGTGTTCCTGTCAGGCATAGGTTTCCCTAACACTCTGAGCTTCTGGTAGTTACTAGCTGTGAACCGAAAGTTATTCCAACAACACTGAAGGCATCATAATAAGTGACATCAAATTATATGATAGAGATATAGTAACAAAACCAGCTCGGTATTGGCATCAAAACAGATACAAATGGAATAGAAAACACAGAGACAAATCTGCATATATACAATCATCTGATACTCAACATAGATGCAAAAAACATGCAGTAGAGAAAAGATAGCCTTTTAAACACATGGTGCTGCAAAAACTGATTTTCCATATATAGAAGAGTGAGAATAGATTCTTATTTCTCACCGTCCACGTAAATCAACATGAAACATATCAAAGACCAAGAAATTAGACCAGAAACTATGCAACTCCTAAAATAAAATGTAGTGTCAAGATTCCAATATATAGATGCAGGAAACAACTTTCTCAGTAGGATTCTAAAAGCTCAGGAACAATACCAGGAATTAACAAATGATATTGCATCAAATTATAAAGCTTTTGAGCAGCAAACAAATTAAGCAATTAGTGAAGTGAAATCCAAAACAACAATGAGATTTCATCTCACTAAATTAGAATGACACCCATCAAGAATACAAAGAAACAGTAACTAATGCTGGAGAGGGTGTGGAGAAAAAGAAGTGTTCTCACAGTGTTAGTGGAATTTTAAATTAGTTATCATCACAATGGAAATGGATAGGGGTGCCCTTAAAGACAAGAAAACCACCATATTATTCATTTATACCACTCATGGATATTTATCCTAAAGAATTAAAATGAACATATTATAGGCACACACACATACCTATGTTTATAACAGCACAATTTACAATAGCCACACTATGGAGCCAGCCTAGGTGCTCATCAATCGATGAATGGGTAAAGGTGAATATATATACATAATGGAGTTTATTCAGCCACATTGAGGGATGGATTATGTCATTAACAGGAAAATAGCTGGGACAGGATAATATCATGCTAAACAAAATAAATCAAACTCAGAAAGTCAAGAGTCATGTTTTTTTCATATTTGGAATTTACAGAAGAAAAAGGAAAAGAAAGGTAGGGGTTTTTATGAAAATTGAAGGGAAATTTATAGAATAGAGGAAAGGGACCAGGGAGAAAGAGGAGAGGAGGAAAAGAGGAGAAAACTGGGGAAAGAAATCAAATTATTTAGTTATATTATATGCATGTATAAATAAGTAAAAATGAAATATCCCACCATTATGAATAATTATAATGCATCAATAAAATACAAAACAATTGTAAAGATCATGAAAAAAATTCTATGAAAACAAAAATAATACGGAACTTCCATGAAAGTCTCTATAAAAAGAGGCAAATAAGTTGAAAATTAAAAAATTATTAAGAGTTAGAAATTCAATGGTTTAGGACATGAGCTGTTGAAGAACACAGAGAGGAGAATTGACTGAAGCAATATGAACAAGCAGGAGAGTGACAATTGATGTGATGAAGTGGGTATGGGTCAGATGAAGGAGGACCTTGTCAGTCTCTTGACAGGTATTCAAGTTGATTGTAAATACGAAAAGGCAAATTTCAAAGGATTTTAATAATGTGGTGATAAAGAATTGTGCTTATATTGACTACATCTGATATTGGAGAAGACAAAAGTGGAATCACAAATAATAATGTTGAAGAAGACTGGGAGAGAAACATAGTTGGATAAAAATTAATGGATGAGTTGTATAAAATAATTACACAGATGCAAAAAGAAGATAATTGAAACAAAGCATTCAAATCTAGGAAAGATATGCAAGATACATGTATGTAACTTTATCATATCCATAACTATGTAAATAGTAATGGTGTTAACATCAAAATCAGTCAGGGTTCTAATAGAAAAATAGAACCAGTAAGAGTCCCAAGGAATTGGCCAATGCCATTATGGAGGCTCAACAGGCAAGTCCTAATGTCATCAAACTGGTTGTCAGGAAGGTCAGACCAGAGTCTCTTTGGTAGATAATAAGGCAGAGTGTGCAGATAGAATCTCTTGAGGAAGATCTCAATTCTTTTCTTAAGGCCTTTCCACCAGATGAGGTCTATCCAGAATATTAAGGAAAATCTATTTAAAGTCCACTAATAGTAAATGTTAATCACATCTATAAAATTCCTTCACAGCAACACCTTGATTAGTGTTTGACCGAATAAGTAGGGATTAGAGCCAAGTTAAATTGATACATAAAAGTGACACAACATCTAAATTTTATTTTCAGGCTCCTATCTTTAGTTAATCTTCAGCAAAATCCTATTCCATCTTCTGACTTAAAAATTTAGACTAAAACATAAAGCTCTTTTACTTCTCCAAAATAAAGCCTTAGAACCATCTATCATAATGAAAGTTAAAACTAATATTTCTCAGTTCTGTTTCAGTAACTATAGTTCATAAGCAATATTTCCATATCAAACCTTTAACCAAATTTGGATTATTTCTTACTCTATTTATAATAGATTTATTGTATATTCTTGTATATCAGATGAGTTAGAAATTAATCAGTATTTCCAGATGGCAGTTTAGTAGTCTATATCTAGAAACATAAAGTAAAACATTTAACCTAATTCTGTGCAAAATTTTTATATAAAATAATTCAAAATATGTTCAAATACAATTAAATGTAACCTATGGTTAGGGGTTGTTTTAGTCAGCTTTTCTGCCACTGTGACTTAAAGGATCTGACCAAAACAACTGTAGTGGAAGAAAATATTCTTTAAGTGCCCACCTTTTAAGAGGTCTCAGTCCATGGATTGAAAAAATATGGCAGAGGAAACCAGCTCATTATGATGATCAGGAAGCCGACACAGGGAGAACTCCACTTGCCAGATATAAATATATACAAAGCCACCCTCTAATTCCCACTTCCTCCATCCACATATACCACTTCATTTACTACTCAGTGAATCCCTATCAATGGATTAATTCACTGAGTTGGTTAATACTGTTACAATCTAATTATTTCTCCCTTAAATCTTTTTGCATTGTCTCACCTGTGAGCTTTTGGAGGACACCACATTTAAACCATAGCATCACTGTAGCTCAGTGGTAGATAATTTGCCTAGCAAGCAGGAGGCCCTAGGTTCAATGTCCAGCACAACTAACTAAATACATAAATAAAGCAACAAATATAATGAACAAGTTAAAAATGATTAAGTAAATCCAGATCTGTCTATGCTATATTTTCATCAAAAAAAATATGTTGTGAAGATTTAATAACATGAGAAAATGTTAGGTTTAAAATTAATGATAATATTAAAATGATACATTTTTCCATTATTTCAATTACATAAGAATAAATAGCCTAGACCTATATATTAGAAATACTAGTTGAATCTTCCCTCACCTTTCTGGGTGGGAGTTGAACATAAATGAATCTCTGACCTGTGCCTGATAGTAGGTCAAAAGATATTATGCCAGAGGGGTCCTGCCCTATACCTGAAAGGAAGCAACACTACACACATGCCAATAAGAACCAGAACAGACAGCCTTTCTGGGTCTCTACTCAGTGTGTTTGAATATACCACTTTGTCAAATCACATTTATAAATAGTGTCACTTCTTCATTTAACCTAAGCTTAAAAATACTTTTCCCTGATCTTTGGGTCTTTATTTTCAAAGGCTCTTAGGTCATATAAAACCATGATTGAATAAATTTGTTGTTCTATTCACTGGTTAATGTGCCTTTTGTTATTTGTCTATATGCCATGACATTATGATGGGCAAGGAAAGGTATCACAACCTCTCACCCCAGCAATGTCATTTATTTAGATATTTCTCTTCTTTCAGTTTTTCTGTGTCTTCACTGAAGTCTTTTATATGCCAGTTTCACTCAAAACATCTTTCTCAGTAGATATCTAATATCCCTAATAAACACATTTTTCTGTGATTACTTTAGGAGCAAATGAATAATTTAGCAAAATAATTTTGTGTACTGATTTCTCAGTAGATGGTCCTTGTGAACCATCTACTGAGATGTTTTTTGTTTTTATGTTAGGAAGATGAGAAGAAAGTAAAGAAATCCTGAAGTAATTACATTTAAGTATTTAGTTACATAATGCATGTTTTATTTTGTCTCTATGGAGTTTGACAAAATTACTAACCATGTTTTTAGTAATTCAGTTTCAGTTAAATTCCAAAGATATCTATATCAACTGATTTGAGACAATTTGGTTATCTTAATATCTATATTAGTGTAGTATGACATGGTAACTAATGAGCATATGAGTCTTTAAGTTTACTAAAAGTGATTAATAATTTTTAATTAATAAAAGTTAATTAAATTAAATAAAGCAATCCTCAGTCACACTAACCAAATTTTAAATTGTCATTGCCCACATGTGGTTGGTAATTGAAATATTGGACAATGCAGACAGAAAATGTTCATCTTCATAGAAAGCATTATTGGACAGTGCTATTCTCTAACTTTCATAAGTAAAATTATTGCAACAAAAATCCTTTAGAAATATTCTTGAATTATTGTGGAGATGTTTTAAATTTATATGTAAAACTAAGTGGGACAAATTATATTTCTGAACTTTGCTGATAAATTGACTGTTTGCTTTCAACTCAAAATTGCATTTAATTAAGTGCCTTTTCCTTTTAGTAGCAAGTAAGCTGTGGACTCAACAGGAAGTAACTTTGTTTCATGGCATCCTTTGAAATAGCTGCATCTTCTCCTTCCCTTTTGACTGCTCCTTACTTGGTCTTAGTTCTGTGTGGGGTAGAGCTTGCCTGCTAGCATTCTAGATTTCTTCTAATGACTTCAGTTCCTCTACCCTAGAAATGGTACTTTATTTATTTCTCAACTCTGTTGAAGTCAGTAATTTCTTGTCCTTAAAATTCTGTGGGGGCATCTCACTATTTCTTATTTCTTTTGTTAGTGCTTTGAAAACTGTTTGATCAATTCCTTGTATTAAACCAAAGTTCCTATTCCTTTTTATTTTATTTTAAAAAAGGAAGAGTCTCTATTTTACTAACTGAATCGTGATTCATGCATAGATGAATCCAAATAATTCATAAAATTTTGTTTTTAATAAGCCATGTGATTTAGAATAACACATTATTATTTAATGTTCTCAAAAATATTTTAATTGAAGAAAAATATGCAGCTTAAAATGAAGGCAATCTTACTGTATTTTTACCTTGTAGGTTTATGGAATAAAAATGACTTTGAATTATTCTATTCAATAACATAAACAACAAAATAACTGTGGTTTTATGCTGAGATTATAAATAAAAGTAAAATGTAATAAGTAAAATTGTAATCAGTAAAATTTCCCAGAAGTTGTTTCTGAATTCCTAGGGGGTCTTTCAGGTAATGTTCATTTCATTGTTAGTATGTAGAAGAAAAAGGAGGGGCTAAGTAAATGAAAAAAAAAATTTGCTCACGTTTTTCTCATAATGAGAACTCTGAAATTAGTATGTTGCCTTTGTGAACTTTCCAGTGTTAAAACATTTGAAGGTTCTCATTTTAGTTTATTTGAAAAGTCAGCCAAAGATGGAAATTAGGGATAATCACATCCCCTTACCAAGGGAAAAAAAAAAGTCCTTGGAGACAATTAGAACAATAATGAAATTTCACTTTTATCAGATGGAATAGTTTGTGAGGAGTTTTCTAATTATATCAAGGCTTACTTTTGTTAAGAAATTATTTTAAAGCCAATTTCAGAAGAGACTGAAAATTCTTCTTATTAATGACTCATTTCCTACTATTCTAGTATTATGTTTATTTTCCATAATCTTTTTCTTTGCATTTGAATATTTTCAGAGCCCTTAATATTATAAAATATATATTTAGAAATTTCAAGATGTTAAGGTGCTCACTGTTTCCACATGCTCAGCCAGGAAAATGAATTTGATTTCTTCAGATGTGTTTTCATATATTGATTGGGTTATTTGTTTTCTTGGTATTAAATTTTTTGAGTTCTTTATAAATCCTGGAGATTAGTGCTCTGATGTGCGTGTGGTAAAAATTTACTCCCATTCTATAGGCTCTCTATTCACCTCAGTGATTTTTTCTTTTGCTGAAAAGAAGGTTTACAGTTTGAATTCATCCTATTTATTGATTCTTGATTTGATTTCTTGTGTTTTAGGAGTCTTGTTAAGGATGTAGGGGCCAAATCTGACATGATGAAGAGTTGGGCCTATTTTTTCTTCTATTAGGCACAGGGTCTCTGGCCTAATTCCTAGGTCTTTGATCCTCTTTGAGTTGGATTTTGTGCAGGCTGAGAGATAGGAGCTTAATTTCATTTTGCTGCATATGGATTTCTAGTTACCCAGCAGCATTTGTTGAAGAGGCTATCTTTTCTCCAATGTATGTTTTTGGTGCCTTTGTCTAGCATGAGATAACTGTACTTATGTGGGTCTGTCTCTGTGTCCTCTATTCTGTACCATTGGTCTACAAGTCTATTTTCGGTGTGAATACTATGTCATTTTTGTTACTACAGCTTTGTAGTATAGTTTAAGTTCTGGTATTGTGATGCCACCTGCTTCACTCTTCTTACTAAGGATTGCTTTGGCTATTCAGGGTCTTTTATTTTTCCAAATGAGTTATTTTTCATCATTGCCTTTTCTATTTCAATGAGGAATGTCATTGGTATTTTGATTGGAATTGCATTAAATCTGTATAGTGCTTTTGGTAGTATAGTCATTTTGACAATATTAATCCTGCCTATCTATGAACAGGGGAGAGTTTCCACATTCTTAGGTGTTCTTTAATCTCCTTCTTTAGTGTTCTGATGTGTTTTCAATTTTCAAATTTGTCACTATGTATATTGTAAATTTATAATTGATCTCCTCTCTTTTTCCACACAAATATATACACACACATACACAAGCATAATGTTAAAAACAACTCTGTCTTTCTCTCTCTGTTTCTCTCTATCTCCATATATATATAAAAAAATACATATATACATTATACATACACATATATATACACATTTGTGTGTGCATATGTGTATATATGTGTATATGTATGTATATATACACATACATATACATACATATATTAACTGGTAGATATATATCTACTAATTAATTGTTGCTGTATTTCTTAAATGACTTCTAGTTTCAAAAATTACATCTTTTGAATTGGCTACAGAATTTCTTTTAAAATCAGTTCCAAACTCCTGATTTGATTCCTCTCAACTTATTTTTTTATATGCTAAATCCATAATTGCTAGAAGATTGGACCTTTATGAAATTAAATCTGTGTGGGGACATGTTAAACTGGCTAGAGAGTCAGAAAATCCCAATGCATATTTTTGTTGTTTCTTAATCAAATCACTAATATTACCTCTTTCTTGAGCTGAGGCTATAACCATCAAGGAAACAAAAATTCCTTTTGCCCTGTGGATATCTATGAGTCTATATGATGCTAGCAGAAATAAAAAAAATAGTTAAAATTTTTATTTTCACTAAAACACATTTTCCTTGAGACATTTATGTCAATAATAATTCTGTTGGTAAGTAGATGTGATAATGATTTCTAGTTCAGATTTATTTGTTTCAAATTCTCATTCCACTATCAATTAACATGGGACCTTGAAGAATAATCTTAGCCTAACTTACCGTCAATGTGTAATTGATATTTTTATAAAAATCATCTCCTCCCCAGCCCCTGTAGTTATAATAATTACAATGAGTATTAAGTTCAAGAAATATATTTTGGGGTCTGTTATGTGTATAATTGTAGAATATTTTGCCTGTGACCTTATCCACAATCACTACATTTTTGGTTTTAATTTTCAATTAAAAGGAGGATGATACATATCTGAATCTATATGTGTGTGTGTATATAATTAGAGTATAACACTTTGCAGAGTTAACAGTTTTATAAATACAACAGTAGATCAAGGAAGAGAGAATGAAGAGTTATCATGTCCATCAAAGAAAGTCTTATAGAATAAGAAGATCCATAGCAATCCCTGAAGAATGGACTATCTCTTAGAACTAGTAAGGATTGAGCATCCTGAATGATGGGAAAACATGCAATATGAAGAAGTAAGAAGTGCAGGGAATACAGATGGAATAAATACATATACAATGCCTGGAGGCAAGTGAAGGTCCTGTAATGCCTATTTTGAAATCAAGCTCCCAGTGATTCAATACAGTGTGGGCAGAAATGCATTAGAGATAGTACTTTGAACCTTAGCAAGTGAGTTCAGTGGTAGGAAATCGAAGGCAGGAAGTATAGCAAGAGTAATGCACTTTCTTGGGAACTTTCACATACTACTTCTAAAAATAAATCACATAGTGATTCAAATTAATCCTATAACAAATTCTTCTCCAAATAGTCAGATGATAAAACCAAAAAATTATCTTGGTACTATATGGCAATCTGCATGGTGCTTCTTGGTAAGTATATCCTTTAGTTACTAACCACATTTATTTTGGCTTTGCCCACTGCTTTTGGCATCTGGGACATGTCATTAGCAATCTTGAGGCAAATAAAGGCCTACTAAGTACTTACACATTGAGTTGATTTATCTGAACATTCACTTTTACAGTCAGTTGTCATTTAGCAAAGAAATGTAAACTGTGAAAGAACTCAAAAGAGAAAGGAGTCCAGGTATGTAAGTAAAGCCATTTTGGGAAGCCCCATTCTTGTATGCTTGGACTGAAGCCATATTATAAAATCCTATGAGAATCCAGAAGAGCCTTTCAGCTGTACCCCAGGCAAATCACAGACTCAGGAAAAATAACAAAACAGTTGCAGGTTTATTCACTAATATCCCTGAGTGTTTGTTACATGGTCATGGGTAATAGAAAATGGCAGCAGATTGCAGAATAAATATAACTTCTAAATGGGCAGGGACTAGTTGGAGTGCTGCATAACCTGTTAAATGTCTCACAAGATTCTAACAAAATGAAATGGCTCCAAGAAGAAAAACCCATCCTGTTAGCTGCTCGATGCCTTATGTAAAACTCCTTAAAATTATGTCAACAGAGGTAAATAAAACATGACAATTATGGAGTGTCTCATCAAAACAATGAATGAAAATGTTGCACTTAAACATTTATGAATGGTACATTTAGGAAACACAATTTGTGAGTATATTTTAAAATGCCTAGTGGGCTTCTTATTAAAGAGGTGATTTGAGCAAAATGCTTTATCTTCTCTTCTTACTAAAACCATTAAAATGATAATAAAGAAATAAAAATATAAATCCATAAAACAAGAAATGGCATCAGTAAAATTTATTGCATCCTTTTCTGAAATTTGGAAATTGGGAAGGAGAAATGACAGATGGGAGAGAGTAAAGCAAGTAACTTCCTGGAGGGAAACTAAGACAGAATAGAACAGATCTCCCTAGCAGAACTCTGAAGAGCCTCTAGACCTAGATGCTACAGATGCCATACACAGCAGAGAAGATATGAGGCAGGAAACTCAGGTAGAAGTGATGATTGTTTCATTAACTCTTTAACTTTCTCTTTAAACTCTACTCTTTCAAGTCCTCAACATAGAAAGAAATTCAGACTTCCTCAATAAAGAAACAATGAAATTGCTTGGAGGAAGGGAACAGCTAAAGGGAATTTTTTGGAATTTTGTCAATCCAGCAGATAAGGTCTCCATAGCCCAAAGGCTATAAAATACACTGTGGACTTTGAACCCTGAAGAAGACATTTGAATAAGAGGTAAGTGGAAGCTAATGCATTCCTTGCAGTGTTTCCCCAGCCATGTGCCAAGGCAGTATCTACCCAGTGAGAAGATTGCCATTTTCCTAATTTGCCCAAAGTCAAATGATAGCTGTTTTGTATTCCTGTCATGATAAATAATTGATTTTTTTCTACTTACTTTACCTGAATTCTGCCATTGAACAGGAATTGCATAAGTCATTATATTACCTTACTCTTCAATATGAAATAATATTTTCTAGACTAAGGAATCTATGGATGCAAAAGGCGTGGAAATATGTAAGAAAAAAAACTTAAAAAATAATGTAGTATATTTAGAAAGATTTTAAAATATGTTTATCCATAAGATAAGAAAATGGCATGAATAGGAAGACAAAGAAAGAACTCTTTGAAATTAAATGCATAGAGACAATCTATAACAACACAATGGGTACTTGATTATATGAAAGCAGACAAATAGTTCAGTTTCATCCATTTCTATATTTTATAATTTTCCTAAAATTTTTGTTTATAATTTCTTAAGGATCATCAAACATACTGTTATGGTTTAGATATGGGGTAACAAGCCCCAACAGCTCCTGTAATAGATAATGTAAGAAACTTTAGAGTGAAATGATTGAGTTGTTAGAGCTTCAACCCAATCAGTTCATTAATCCAGCAATATAGATTAACTGGGCAGTTACTCTGTGTAGATAGGATGTGGCAGGAGGAGGTAAATCACTGGGGGCTTAACTTTGAAGTTTACATTTTGTCCCTGATGAGTATAGAGTTCTCTCTCTCTCTCTCTCTCTCTCTCTCTCTCTCTCTCTCTCTCTCTTTGCTTTCTGGTGCCATATCCTGAGCTATTTTCTTATTTCCTCTATCATGATGTTCTGCCTCACTTTGGGCCCAATGTGAAAATGGAGTTGGCTGTCTATGAACTGAGACTTCTGAAACTGTAACCACTGAATAAACATCTCCTTCTCTAAAAAAGTTTGTGTCAGGTCAGTTGGTCACAGGAGTGAAAAAAAAGATGACTAACACACTCACTGGCATAAGAAGTACGCTAAACACTGAGGGTTTATTAGAGCACTTGGAAGTTTCTTTTTGTACATCTGAAAGTCACTATCAGGAGGTCAGGCTTTGGTAATTACAGTTTTCTATGCCTCTTAGACATACAAGTGGAAATGTGAATAGACAGTTTTCTATATTGTTTAATTTTTAAATATAGTTCTGTGTTAAGAGATAAAAAACTTGGAAATCATCTATTTATAGACAGCAAGTGAAATCATGGAATTGGATGACTTTGGAGAGGGTATGAAGTGAGAAAACATCTTTAGATTCTAAGATAAAATTCACAAAGTTTAAACATAGACTATAGATTTAAGGACATCTTTAGAGTGTCATGGAAAAAAATATAATCTTCAGAGTAAGAATGCATTTTTTTTCTTGTAAAACTCCAAGTACAGGGAAATGAGAAAAACTTAAGTTTTCAAATTTCAGTTCTCTTTACCTCAATAATTTCCAAACATATTAAAGTGTTTTTAAATTATTTTTCCCCATTGAAAATTTTAAAATATCAATTCTATAAATGTATGATTTTAATTAACAAAATATTTTTTTCTTTACATAATTATACTAACAATAACACTTTTTAAAAGACATTTGATCAACAGAGTAAATAAGGTACTAAAATAAATTTCTGATTTAAGAGGAAAATGCACCTCTGGTTGACAAAATAGTAAATAAATACAGCTTATTTAGTTTTTAAAAAAATTGATATTTGTTTAGACTTATCTATGATTAACTTTGCAAAACTTAATGATCCAAATTCTCTTGCCTGGAAAGAGCTCTTAGTACATTCTAATATTTTACAAATGTTTTCTGTCACTGAATTTCTATCATTGCCAACACACTAGTCAGAAAATTTTATATAGTGACTTTGTGGTTATGAAGAAATATTTTTCTGCTACTTGGGTTTTTGAATAATCTAGAATTTTAGAGTAATGATATTCAGTATAGAATGCCATCAAAGGATATTCAGTGAGGGTAGACAAAAAAGATACTAAAACAATTTTATAATAAAAAGTACAATAATTTCCTTATTACACAGAATGTGCATCTGATGGCAAACATGAAGATTTCTTGTCCTTTCTGTTTTAATTTTTTTCTGATTAGTAAATAAAAGAGGTCGACAATCTCAGAAGAGAAATTACATTTTCAATAGATGAAATATTGTTTCTGTGTTGCAGCACTGGATTAGTTGTGAAGTGAGTATAGAAGATGTTGTAAGAGATATGATAAGATCTTTGTTCCATTCTGGCCCCTAGGTCTCTCCTCACATGTATTTTACAATGTATGCCACCACTGTCAAAGAAGCCACAATAAACATCTATAGATTATGAATTTCCTCTCACTTAAAATTATGTCTCAATGCCTTTGAAGAAATTAATTTATTGTAGGATCAGAATTAATCAATTAATTACATTGAATATATGAAGCATTTACCAATCTCCAGATTCTTTTGCTATCCTTCTGCATCCCACCCCTGACTCTCAAATGTAATGTGAAAATATTCTCTAGAGATTTTTAAAAAAAAATTATTTGGCTGATTGTTGTGCAATGCCATCCCCTCAGCTACTATGCAGTTTTCTCTACTAGTTTCAGAGTCACAGGGGTGAATATATTGCTAATTATTTTTTAAGTGATTAGTTAAACAGGAAATAAGCAGGTATGAGGAATGCCACTTTATTTCATACAGTGGTATGCCACTCAAAACTAATACCCTACGGCTTAGATACTCATTTCCCCATTAACCTAGAATAAATGCCTACTAATAACTTGTGGCAAAATCCTTTAACTGGAATTACACTCTGGCAAAATTCACTACCAGCATTCAATTATGGTGGATAGGAGTGTAAGTCCCAACTTCTCTTTGCTGTAGTCAAAAGCATGTTTGAAAAACATCTCAGCTTGATAGTTTCAGATTCTTGTAGGATTAGCAGAGATCTATTTGAAAATGCAATGAGGTTCATCTTTTCCCTCATCCCAACCTACTTTTCTCTTCCACTTTTAAGTATTGCTCTTAAGAATATTCCTAATTAACCTATACACAAATAATCTACATCTCAGAAACTAATGATAGTGTTTTGCCCAAAATACGGATCACATTATCTTAATAAGCTCATATCTGGACAAAGGGCCATGGGAGCCATTATTAAATTCACTGGTGATTGCATCTTTCATCCCAACAAAAGCTGTTAATAGCATCATCACATGTTGAAAGCATTATTGCATTCTACCAGTCTAGGAGAATGATGTCACTAATTGTTATTTCCTGAGGTTTTCAAACCATGGGATACAGCTTGCTTAGTAGTTACCCTGGATCTGAGAGGACCTGAGCTTTTATGTCATTCTACCTGTGACTAATGGATAAAACAGCATTGGAGTGGTGATTAGTAGAAAAATATTGTGGCATGATAATAACTGCAGATGGACAAATGTACTCCTTGTGACCACCCCTGTTTTGCAGTAATAGCCAAGGAATGCTCCTTTTTTGTTCCTTTAGCACTCTTGAATATTGTGGCTCTACAGACTTTCCCTTCCGATTGATGGCTTTTTCTAACAGTTGGGAATTGTGCAGATTATCCTGCATTTTACAGTTCTCTTTGAAAGCCAACTAAATTATTGAATCAATCAGTTAAAATTTAAGAAGAGAAATAGATGATATATTTTTATAAACTTATTAAATATGCAGTATGTAATGCTAATTTTAGTATTATATAACACAATTATAATACAAAAATTTATATATTTATGAATATGTATGTGAATATATACATATATATACAAATTTAAAATAAAAATTTTCTTTATTAAATGTAAATCATATATGTATACTAAAGTCAGTTTCAAAAATTGAGTATTTTCCTTATTTCCATAGAATCAAAATAAAGTCATGCTGTCTTACTCATCTCAAACATGAAACTCAGTTATGTTCTGAGATGACTGAGGATATATAGATAAAAATAATGCTTAAAACAAGTCTGAATAGACTTATGGAAAAATTACCTATTTATTTATTTAATATTTTTTTACAGATTTAAGCAAAGTATTGATTAGCATATTGGTATTTAAGTTCTTTATTTTCCTGATCACCAAGTAAATTTACCCTTTATGCATACTTATTGTGATAGCATGAAATGCATGCTCAATTTCTTGATAGGAAGAAGTAGTTACAAATAAATCAATCATCTGCATGTGTGTTTTAAAAATATCCAATATTGATTAAACTTCAATCTTGACAATGATCTTTCACGTTATGTGCAACCTCCAGAACCCACTTGAAGGTTTGGACCCTAGCTTCAGATAGCCCATGAACAGTTCTCCCAGGTAGGAGTCTTGTGCCTAAAATTCCTCCAGGCAGGAACTGCATGCTGGAAGCTCTACAACTTTAGGATATTAGAGGCAGTTGCACTCCCACTGCTCCGCTATACACTGCCCTAATAGTAACCCTGGTGCTTCTCCAATATCACATTACTGCTCAGCATGCTTTAGTAGGATTCGGCTTTGTTTTCTCTAACCCTGTAACAAGTCTCTCCCTGGATGTCCAGATGTTCTGTGTTATCTTTTGAAATCTTGGGGGAGAAATTTTTGCATCTGCAGCTCTTATATTCTGCATGCCTTCAGAATCAACACCAGAAGAACATCACTAGGACATTCTGCATGCACATTCCAAAGAAGTGGTCTGAGTAGCACCTGAGCCTGTTTGAACATGTCTGAGGCAGTCAGAAATGCTGCACTGGAGTGCAAGGGAGCCCTGGGCAGCATGGCCAGAGAGGGTACGCCAAACCATCCTCTAAAACCATTCTGCCCTTGTAGAGCTAAGGGCATGAAATGGCAAAGGAAGCCTTGAAAATCTCTGCAATGCCTCTGGAGTAACTGTTTCATTGTTTTGATGGATAAAATCTGACTATCTTTTATCTGTGCTAATATCTTTAGCAAACCTTTGTTATGTCTCACCCTTAGTGTTCACATTAAAAAATGTTAATTTTTTATATTATTCTTTACATGTCCAGGCTGAGAGTTTTCCAAATCTTTTGTTCTGCTTCTTTTTCAGTGATAAATTTTCTCTTTAAAGCACTTTTCCCTGCTCTCTCATCTATTGTAATCAGTTAAAAAGTAGCTACTAGCTGCTTCAATATTTTTGCTTAGAAGTTTCTTCCATCACATATCTTAGTTTATCACTCTAAATTGTACCTTCCATAAGTTTTCCAAAGTTCTTTGCAACTCAGTAACAAGGACATCTTCACAAGTTTTCAATACTTTGTTTCTCTCTTCCACATGAGATTTCATCACCAGGGTCTTTGCTGTCCATGTTTCTACCAATAATTTGACCATGACTACTTAAATAATCTCTAATGTGTTCTAGAACTTTCTTACACTTCTTCTCACCTTCCAGCCCTCACCAAATTCACCCTTAATGCCTTATTCATGTCAATACAGACATTTTATATTGTCCTCCTCCTTCAAGCCCTTCCATTTTCAAATATTACAGCAACCACCCTACTTCCAAGTACCAATTTTCTGTCTTAGTGTATTTTGTGCTGTTATAAAAGAACATGAACTACTTCGTTTATTTAAAGAAGTTATTTGGCATGAGGCTCAGAAGTCCAAGGATATGGCTATTATCTGTGCAAATCAAGTGAGACACTTCCTGCTGCATCATCCCATGTGGAAAAGTGAGAGGGTTAATGAGGACTTGTGAAAGAGGAAGTAAAAAGGCCAGATTCATTTTTATAACAATCTACCTCACAGTAGCTAAACCACTCCCATGTTGGTAACATTAATACATTCCTGAAGGCTGTGGCCCATGACACACTTCTCCCCAGTTAAGCTCCACCTGTAAATATCATTCCTCTGAGGTTGAACTTACCATCACATAAACACTTGGGGACACATGCAAACTATTGAATTCCCTGTTTCTTACTCCAGTCCAAATGACACAGAATTATACCCTGATGAAATTTAATATACCCTATAATTCAACATGTTTTTCTCATTGTATCTTATACTTTGTGATCAATTGGGTACATACAAATTCCTGTCTTGGGTTTGAATAACATATTTGGAAAACAAATGATACAATTTATTTGGAATTATTATTTTAAAACAAGTATTACTTTCACCAAAATATTTAATAGTAAATCTTAACATTTTTTTCTATTTTTTTTAGTGACAACTTAAAATGTTTATCATAGATTATTATGTCAATGTCAGTTTCCTGACTCAGAAAACTAAAAACAGGTGAGAAAATTCTAGGCAGATGGCAGAGTAGGAAGCACCAGGAATATGTCTTCCCACTAGATAAAAAATGCACTGGCAGAATTTTTCTTATGTAACTGATTTGGAAATATAATGTCCATTCAAGACTTGTAACTTCTAAAGGGAAGGTTTGCATGGTAAATTGTGCAAAGTTCTAGTCAATTTTAGCTCTTAACCAAACTGGCTACTCATGCCTCATCGTTTTGACAGGAAGGTTTACAGGCATTTCTGAAGCAACTGGCATGCAGCTTTCAGGAACCAGCATGGGCTATAAGGACTAGGAACTCCAAATACAGGGTATCTGTGTTGAGATTGCTGATTTTTACCTTTGTTTACTAAATGCAGACAGAGTTGGGTGGCTGTTTCTGTAACATCTCACCTCCTATTGTTCCAGGCTTCTCCCCACCCAAATGGTATTTGAGATTTCAGGACAACATTGCCAATAATGGAGAGGATAATTAGGTGAAAAGGAAATAGAAGGCTTGTACAAAAATTAAAATAAATTGGATTTAATGGGCATATCTATTCAAAACCCTTTACAACAACAGAATACACATTAGTTTCAAGTGCATGGGAAACACTTTCCAGAATATGCTTTGCAATAAATTGTTTCAATGAATTTGAAATGGTGAACATAATACATAATATTTACTCTAAAGAGAAATAAGATGAATTTAGAAATCAACAGAAGGAAAATAAAATGGAAAAATCACAAATATGTTGAAGTTAAACAACAACTATCACACAACCAATGGAAATAGCAAGGGAAATCAGAAAATAATTAGAAATAAATAAAATAAAAATATATACTAAAATTCATGTAATGCACAAAATGCAATACTAACAGGACAGTTACATTTATAAATACATGCATTAAAAAATGAGAAAGATCTCAAATCAACAATCTAATGAGAAATATAAAATATTTCTGAAAAACACAGTTCATATTCATAATTGGAAGACTTAACATTATTAAAATATCAATACTACCCAAAGTAATTTATGTTTTTTTTGTAGAAACAGAAAAATCTCTCCTAAAATTTATATGTAACAGCAATGTACTCTGAACAGTCAAAATAATTCTGAAAAAAAAAAACCTGGAGAATTCACATTTTCAGATTTAAAATTTAGTACAAAGTGCAGTAGTCAAAACAATGTGGTACAGGCATAAAGTCAGACATATGGTTAAATGGAATAAAGTAGAGATCCCATATATGTTCAAATGATTTTCAAACAAGGTGGCAAACTCATTCAATGGGGGAAAGATTGCCTTCAAGTAGTGGTACTGAGAAACCAGGATATTTGAATGCTTTAGCCAGTTCTATATATAAAAATCAACTCAAAATAACCAGATGTCATGGTGTATACTTGTAAATCCAGCTCCTTGGAGGGCTAAGGTAGAAAGATTCCAAGTTTGTGGCCAGCCTGTGCAACTTAGCAAGACACTGTCTCAAAAAAAAAAAAAAAAACAACAAAAAAAAAACAAAACTGGTGTGTAGCTTAGTGGTAAAGCATCCCTCAACCCTCAATCCCCAGTACTGGGGTGGAAAAATGGAAGAAAGAGACGTAAAGAAAAGATGAAGAAAGAAGGAAAGAAAAGAAAGAAGAAGAAAAATTAATTCAAAATACATCAATGACTAATATGCCATAGCTAAAACTCCAAACTTCTTAGAAGAGGAGTAGAGCAAACATTTCATGACATTGTATCTGTCAAAGACATCTTGATTATGACACAGGGTACAGGCAATAGAAAAACAAAATAGTGACTTCATACATATTAAAACTTCCATGTACCAAAGGACATTACTGGAGTGAAAGAGCAACATATAGAATGTACAAAAAGTATTTGAGAATTATATAACTGATAAATCATTAATGCTACAATATATAAAGTATGCCAAAACTTGATGATGACAACAACATCTAGAAATAATTTAAAAATGTGCAATGAACTTCAATATAGATAATTCTACAAAGAAATGAATGGTCAATAAGCATATAAAAATGCTCAGCATTAGTGATCATTAAGTTCCTTAAACTGAAAACCATGATAAGATAGATACCACTTGACATCTATTAGGATGGCAAATTCCAAAAAAAACAAACAAACAACAACAGCAAAAATGTAAATAATAAGTAATGGTAAGGATTAAGAGAAAGTGGAAATTTTACACACACTTGGTGATTGGTGAGAATGTAAAATGATACTATTATTGTAAAAAAAAAAAAAAAACAATATGATGGTTCATCAAAGAAATTACCCCATGATTCATGCTTCCACTTCTGGATATATACCCTGAAGAGTTGAAATGATGGTCTCAAAGAGATATGCATACTCCAGCATTCACAGCAGCACTAGTCAGAAGATTCAAAGATATAATCAATCCACGAATTCATTGACAGATGAATGGGAAAACAAAACAAAACAAAAGGTGTGTATGTGTCTTATGTAACACACACACACACACACATACACACTGGAATGTCATGAATCTTAAAAATAGGAAAGGGCTGGGATTGTGGCTCAGCGGTTAAGCACTGGCTTAGCAAGGGCGGGACCAGGCTTCGTTCGATTCTCAGCACCACATAAAAATAAGGCATTGTGTTGTGTCCATCTACAAAAAAAAAAAAAAAAAAAAGTAAGACTTCAAAAAAGGAACTAAGATCTTTGAAACTTCTGTTCTCTGATTAGAACAATCCCTTCTCTGAACCAGAGTTACCTAGCTAAGTCCAACTCATTCTTTAGGCTATTGTTTACATATTACTTTCTAAGAAAATCTTTTCCTGAGTCTCAATGAACTTAGACCGCCCTTTTAAACACTCTTATATCAACATTTGCTATAAAATAATTGCCAAGTTTTAAATACAAGCTTAGTTCATTTTATGCCTAATATTTGACTTCCATTTCAAACAGTTAGTCACTATATCTGATTGATGAATAAAATCACAAAATATAGCAAACAATTAACACTTGCTCAAGAAAGGAGAAACAGGAAGAATTAATTGAGATAGGGAATGGTGACATAAAGTGGAGGCGAGATGTGTGGCACTGAAGACTGTGATTCAGATGTGAAAGTATTGTTAAAGGAAAATGTGATTTATAATGTGAGGACTAGAGGAGGGCAAAGAATCATGAATGGTTTCTTTACTTGAAAATTTTATAGGTCATATATACTGAAATATGACATTAATTTATCAGTTTTCAGTGTAAATTATATAATTATAATTATAATTGGAAGCAATGGCCTTGTCCATTTAATAAAATCTATAAATTGACTAATAAGGAGACAGACTATAGAAAATAAGTAATTCATAATCTCAATGTATTTGTCAATAAAATGATGATTTATGAAAAATGCATTGCTTTGTAATGCCAATATGCTAGATTTAAATTTAACTTAAAATATATAATTTTGAAAGAAAATGCCAATATTTTCATAAAACAAAATCATTTGAAATCAAATTTATATTTCCCAAATAGACATTTTTGTATATGTATCTACCAAAATAATTTGCATTATGCTTTTGGTTCTTAAGAAGATTAACGAATTAAAATTCACTATTACTTATTAACAATGAGTAAATTTAACGAATATGTATATTGATTTAGTCATTTTTGTTATTTTTAAATAAATATGTTTTTAGTTTCATTTGTTTCTATCATTAATCTTTTATGAAAATAAACATATAACCCTGATGTAATTGAATCTGTATTTTTGAATAGTGAAGGTTAATTCCAGATGCATTCTGAGGGGAGTATAAAAATAATGCTGATAAAGCACCATTATATTTTTGAAGGAAATTATCTACATTAAAATAAAGTACTCTTATTTTGACAATTGTACACTAAAATACATTATTTAAATGTATAGTCTCAAGACTACAATATCTACTGTGTTTTTTTTTTTTTTTTTTTGTAGGTAGTAACTTTGTTTTTCATTTGTTTGCAATAATACTAGGACTTTTCTGTTTACAGAGGTGGAATTGTTTGGGCTTTTGCAGCAATAAAATCTATTTTATAGCCTATTTTGTTTCACAATAATATTATTATGACTTGAAACCCTCTTGGCATTTTTTAAGTAACAGAATGAATAAAACCATGTCAACTTTTTATTATTATTATTATTATTATAAAATTCCAGAACTTGAAAATTGTCAATAAGAGACTCTAAAGCTCAGGGACTTTGTAACAAGAAAAATATAATCTTGCTATTTAGCAGTGTTTAAATTAAAACCCAAGTCAGTAATGATCAAAATTGGTAACTCTCTCGATAGTAATTGTCCATAAGGAAAATATACACGTAACTATCTCTAAAACTAAATAAAATTATTTTGTGAAAAATGTTCCTGGGAATGCAACTATTTTTCATCAGTGATATTACATTTGAGATTTGTTGATAGT
The DNA here is from genome assembly GCF_045843805.1 of Urocitellus parryii. NCBI lineage: Eukaryota > Metazoa > Chordata > Mammalia > Rodentia > Sciuridae > Urocitellus > Urocitellus parryii. The sequence goes on from NC_135532.1 coordinate 152,124,179, forward strand.
TTGTAAGTGAAAAGATTACTAAAGTATTATTGTGTTAAGTGAATTTAAATGAATGGTTATTTGAAATACAATGTTCAGTGCAAGGCAATCATTTTCTACAACTACATCTGGGTTTCAGAATATTCTAAATTTTCTGGATGTTTGTGATAAGTAGGGAGCTGACAGTCTATGATTTAAATAAATAAAATTTGTTTACATATTCTAACATTTTGCTTTATACATAGTAAGCAGATAGTAGCTGTTTATTATTAACAGTGATGACTGTAATTTCAGCTCTGTCTGGGCCACATTACCTGGCCCAAGAATGTGCTCATATTAGTCTTACTTACAAGAAGATTTCCAAGTGTGCTTTTGGTATTCAAATATTATTATTATCTCCTCTTGAAGGGGCCATTAAAACAATGAAAAATTGTCAAAAGGTAATAATATGCACTTTATTAGAACTTATACATGCAAGCTCCTCACTGCCTCTCAATACAGAACTTCCAAGTTAAGTCTTTCAGAAACTTATGATTTAAAGATTTCTCCCTCAATTTGAGATGACAAGGTCTAAAGATACCCTAATCTTATTACTTCATGAGCTGTATGGATAAGGGTGCTGAATGAACTGTCCTGAGAGAACTAGGTCTATTCTTAGAAGCCAGAACTAGAACATACTAGGAAGAGAGGGTGAAATGTTAGGTATTTTCTTAAGGAACAATACTATTGCCCACTCTAAACCCTGATCCACAGAATGTGTTGACCTTTGACCAATTAGATTAGCAAGTCTTCCTTCTGGAAAAGAAGAGAAGGAGAGATGTGAACCTGGTTTATAGGGAAGGGGTCAATATATATGTAAGGAAAACAATTATTGTATGCAGAATCTGTTCTATTACATTTTAGTTCCAAGTAATAAGTATAGCTTCTTGTTATTTTGGAGAAAATATAAGAAATGAAAATTATGTATGCCAGGATTCAAAGCTTGCCTCTTCCACTTATTAGAATTCATCTTAAAAAGAATTATGAAAATCTATTAATTCTATTCTCCATCCATAAATTAGTTGCAGTATTTATCATATTTCAAGAACTTGACAAGAATCAACTAAGATAAATAAATTTCAAGTGTTTCATGAATTATTTATATGCATTAACAATGAAAAGACTCCATAGTCAAATATGTTTACAAAAAAATATATTTACTTCCGTATTTGTCAGAGGCTTTGAAACACATTATGAATCTCCAGAGGAGGATATGGCATGATTTCATCCTAAAATTTCTTATCCATAAAACTCCTTTCAACAAATCATTTCAGAGAACTATTATTTTGTCGAAAACTCATTGAGAAACTTTGAGATAGGCATCATAAATACAATGATTAAGAAAGCACTTACTGTATTGAAATTTTTGTAGCCTATGGCTTGTGGACAATGAATATTTTGTGTTAACTATAACTTTGAGTTATATTAAGTGGACAAAGCGGTAATATTTATTTGGAATATATAAAGGATGTGAATTAAAAATTTTAGCAGAGTTTTGAGCACCAGAGTTCCACTAAGATGTGAGGTATAAGAATAAAAATATTTGAAGTTCTTTTAATCTGAACATTTGTTTAAAAAAAATGCAAGAAAAAGAAAAAAGTCTGGCTTTTTAGCAATCAGGACCCTACAAAGAGAGCTTTGAAAGAACTTGAATAAAATTAGTCTGAAAATGGGCAAAAAGAAACTAAGAATGAAGGAAGGAAGGAAGCAACAGAGGAAGGAGGGAAGGAAAGAGGGAGCAAATGGAGGACAGGTCATTCATCCTTGGGATATTATGCATCAGAAGAAAATTTTAAGAACATATTCTGAAACAAAGAATCTGTCTACAAATCTCGATAAATTGTTTTTCTTGAACTGAGTCTACATTCTTTGTTCAATTAATGCTAATATTTGTTGCAGGAAAACTGCCATTATACAACAAATTAGTAGCTGGTTCTAGAGAAAATCTGAGGAGATTACTGCTATTGTAAATTCAAAGACCTTGCACATTCAAAGGTAGTAATGGTTGAAGATTTTAAATATAACAATAATAATAATAATAATGCAGAAAGCCACCCTTAAGATGTTTCCTCATGCCATATTCCATATTTGTTGGGGAACTGTAGAATATTTGTTTCCTTGATCCTTTTGTTGTTGTTGTTGTTGTTGTTGTTACTAAGGATTGAACCCAGGGGTGCTTACCCACTGAGCAACATTCCCAGCCCTTTTTATTGTTTATTTGGAGACATGTCCTCACTAAATTGCTTAGGGTCTCACCTAGTTGCTGAGGCTGGTTTTGAACTTGCTACCCTCCTGCCTCAGCCTCCCCAACCACTGGGATTGCAGGAGTGCACCACCATGCTCAACCGTTTCCTTAATTCTTATAATATTGCTTAAACTAAGTACTGAAAGTTGGTACAATGTATGAGAATTTACTCATTCCTTAGTTTTTCTGTTGCTCTTTCTTTATACTAGGATAATAACATTTAGTCACCAAAAACATAGTTCAGAATATTGAAACTTAAGAAAAAAAATCCCATGAATGTAAACTCATTGTAACCAAAATCTGGGCAAAAAGAAAACAGATTGTTGAGCTCTGGCATTTAAAATCGGTTCTCATTGTTGTAAGGCCCTGTCTGCACCCTTTATATGTGCTGCTGAGTGATTTCACAAACCATTTCCCACTTCATTCCTTGTAACCTCAATGAGCATAATTTCAGATCTGTTACAACTAGAGTGTTCTGATGAATAAAAAATGTTTGAGAGGGAGAAAGAAAACCTATGATCCACTTCAAGGAAAATCTGCCAAATACTATTTAAAATGCTAGCATTTCTCATCCAGAAACCAATATAAACTAAAATATAGAAGACTTTATTCATGTTCCATTTAATAAAGTTTCTTAATTCCACAAGTCAAGAAAAACTAGATTAACATTTAGTTTTGCTGTAGAAGAAAGTGTGGTAGTGTGCAGAAGAATATAAAATACTGTTGCAGTACTTGACTTTATATTGTTCTAAATGTGAGATAAGTGTCACTGGTAATTGTGCAGTTAATCCTCAGGTGTCAGTAACTGGAAATTCCTTATATAACACATTATGCAATACCAAGACTAATAGCACTATACACTAAAAGTACCCCATTCTCCTAGAAAGGAAGCATAAGGATCCAATACTTGTGGTTTAATGGAATTATAAATAGTCTATAAAATTCAACTGTATAAATATTTTCTACTTTACCTCAATATACCCAATGTCTTTATACCAAGATGGTAGTCAGAGGGAAAAGAAGCCAATACTGTCTATATAATATTTCCCACTAAAGTAGTGTGGTTACAGGGATGGGAATTTCCAATAGTAAATATTATAACAATAGTACTAATATGTCTATAGCTTAAAATTCTGGTCATACCCTACTGCCTGCTGAGGAATGTGAGACTTTACAAAAGGAGAATTTCAAAGAATTCTCTATTCCTGGACTTAGTCTCATGAGATGGCCCAAATTCTACTTCTTCAATCTCGCATCACTTTGTAGCTTCTTTGAGAATGAACCCCCACTAATGAGATTCCTCTTAAAGGGCAATAAATTTAGAACTGCTTAATTTAATCCTTTGTTAAGGAGTTTGAGGCCATGTCTCAGAATGAAACAATGCGTAATAGTATAAATTCCACCATGCATTTTTCTAATTCTGATAGACACTTCTGGAAAACAATTAGTTCTTCTAGTTTAATAGTCTTGTCTTTTTATAATTATATGCAGCAATATAAATGCAGAACTACTTCTAATGGCATCCTTATTTATGATGTTCTTTAATATTTTTTCCATAGACAGTTCCATCATACCTCATATGAATGTGAGACAGAATTAGAAGACACCAATTTACTTACCCAATTCTGTTGCACCCCTTTATTAATTTGTTTCTCAAGTTGTAAAGCTTGTTGCATGAAGCAGTCTCCACAAGTCACCCCATGATATAATAGTCATTAATTTATTGCATTTCAACAGTAACACCACTTATTACTACAATGAGTGATATGTTTCTTTATATACTTTTCTTTCATCAGCTGCTAACAACTAAAGTTTTGTCAGGAGATGGTGATGGAGACAAGACATGGGAAGAAGATGCCTTCATCCTTGGGTCTGATGTTTTCTTCACAGACTTCTGTAGCACGCAAAGCTTCATCAGAGTCTACCCTACAATGTGGACAGATTTCTAGCACCTGGCACCTCCCCGCACAAGCAGCTCTCTAGCACCTAGTTCATACAGTGTTCTTGACTTCTCCAGCCCCTGGCTCCCACATTTTGAGAGCAGTTTTTCCAGCATAAGGCTCCTACAGGACAGTTGACTGCTTCTGTACCCTGCTCCTAAAGTTCATGTGGTCAGCTATCTCCACTTACCAATAGTTTCTACTGGCTCCTCACTTCAAACTTCCATAGCGGAATACTTCTGATAAGATGTGCCTTTCTGGGCAACTAGAGGATAGATTTCCAGAAAGTTCCATGAATGCAGCAATACAGCTACTTCTCTACTCTTCAGGTAGGAATGACCATTTGTTCTCCAATATAAGTCTGGTTTTCAGCCCTGGAGGCAGGGGGTTCTCAGTTTATGGTGCTCTATGCTAGTTCAAGAGGAACTAGCTTCTTGAAACTACTATTCTTATAGTCTTCCAAATTCTCTTTTTTCCTTCCCAGTCATGATGGTATTTTGTATACCAACTTGTCTAATCTATGGTAACCAGTTGCTTGGTAAAATAGTCCTCTAGATATCGAGAGTAATTATTTTTAGATGAGTAACTTTTAGAATTATTTGTTGATTTTAAGTATAGAAGACTATTCCCCCAAACATAGGAGGGTCTCAACCAATCAGTTAAAGGTTTTAAAAGATAAAGACTGAGGATACCTAAAGAAGTGTTGTCTGAGTTTTTAGCCTTTGGACTTAAGACAGCAACATTAACTATAACTAAATTCCTTAGCATACATGAAAACATCCCTTATTCACACACTTGCACACACGCATAGATACACAAAACAAACAAACAAAAACAGCAAATAACATTTATTCTATTCTATCTTGAGCCAGAAATATTCTAAACGCTGCATTCTAAATAATTTATACTTTATGAAAGCCTTTTTCTTGATGTTATATATATATATGGTATTAATATTACTTCATGAGTAAGGAACGTGGTCAAGGGAGACTGAATAATTTTCTAATGATGACATAAGTAATAATGGCTGGTAGCATCAGAATTCAAACATAAACTAACTCCAGTATTGATGATGTTAATTGGAATTATTCACTCAGATTTTTCTGTAGCATAATTCTCCATGGACATCAAATGCAATTCTCCCTCTTACTCACTGCACTCTAACCACACTGGTATTTTAAACATTTCTACAATGTGCCAAACTCCTTTCCTTTTCAGACCTTCCCACATGCTACTTCATTTTCTTGGTATGCTTTTCCTCCCACTGTCCACATGGTTATTTTTACTCATCCTTTAGGTCTAAACTTAAATGTCATTCCGTTAAAAAAAAATTACAAGATCACTTCCCACTCTAAAAAAGGTCCTTCATTTTTCTCTTCTTTATACATGGAGCCTAAGTTTTTATGTGTTGCAATTATAATCGGAAAAAAATCTGTATTTTTCTCTTCTTGAATAATGTCTTTTCTTGAATATAGTTTATAAGAAAAAAGACTGAGTCTGTTTTGTTCATCAAAGGGTTTCCAGTGCCAAGTAATAAATAGTTTATAGATGACTGAACAAGTGAGGCGTGGGGGCAGAACTCTTGATAGGAAGTTGAAGGGGTTCCCATCTGGTAGCTTTCTTTATTTCCGAATACAGGATCATTTTTCTCAGTGAGGTATGGAAAAGAATTGGATGTGTGAGAATATGAGAAAGCTTAACACTGTTGCATAAAGTGAAGAATAAATATGTGGTGGTGGCAATCTGTCTTATATTGCAATTATTTTTAAAGTGTCACTCATTTTGTAGAATATTAAAAAAAGAGAACATGATGGTTAAGTATTAGAAATTAGTTAATTTTGAAGTAAATGTACATGGTTAAAATGAAAAGGCAGAGGTCAAAATACATCCCTGAGAAAATGATCTTTGAGGTTCATGTAAATTTATTCATAAAAAATAGAAGAAATTTCTGAGATGTCAAGGATAGAAGTTAATCAATGGGTAACTCAGCAAGCAGAGCAGTAGACTTTGGGTAACAAGGGATAAAATGATAGTAAGGTTAGTATCATAAAAGGCAGAGGATTGTGAACATAAAAATTCAGCAGATAATTCGTAACTGCCATGAAGGGGATAAAGGCTTACACGAGGGTGTGATCTGTATAGTGATTTGCATCCTGATTCATGTTTGTGGCACTATGTTCGTTGGAACCTAATAAGTCAAGTAGAGAATGTAAACATGTTCTTGGAATTGTGGTATAGGACCAGATATTTCTTTTCTTCATAAACACATATATCAGGAGTTGAATGTTTACACATCAATCTATACTTAGACAGTGGGAAGGGAAAGTATAAAGTCAAATGGTCTATATGCATCAGGTTGGTACTTGGCCATAGTTTGGTTAGCACTGCTTCCAGGACTGATATGGTGTCCCTCTGTCTAATTTAAACTTTATGTCCTGAAGTTTATTTTTCTCTAAAATTTTAAAGATTCTGAAAGTTGTGATTCTTCAATCATTTACTTCAAGTTATGAAACAGTTATAATAGATATGACTTCTCTGTATAAAATATAAAAATATTCCTGTTTTATTTTGTAGTAACAATAAATTGAAGCTCTTTTACCACTCTAATCTATATCTATATAGCATGGCAACTTATTAATTCTCCCGCTCATTTTTATCCTAGATAATCTCAGGCCCATAAACCACATAATATCTTATATAAGGATTTAATCCACTTTAACTAACATTTATACTCCAGAACAAGATCTTTATTTCTTTCATCCCAAAGAAGGAAGATTTAACCAAATTGCTCTGATGGGATTGGAGTAAAAAAAAATATTGTTTTGTTCAAGATTTAATTTATTGTTATTGTTTTATAGTTTGTTTAGGACCCTCTGTTTTACCCTCTGCACAAATATTAAATGTGATGTTTTACCTGTCCATACAATCAAATAGTTTTAAATTACCTAAAAATGTGTGTCATCATTTAACAAAAATAGCGCTGAACAATAACTCAGTTAATGCCTTATAACAGATCCTCTCAACTAAGCTAGTGTTATCAAAATGTACCAAAGTAGTGCTAATGTATGTCACATTATGTCAATAGATGCTCTGAGATCAGAGGCAGAAATTTAAAAATATTTAAGCTGATCTAAATACATATATGTTTATATAATATATATAATATATACGTATATAGTAGCATTGTTATTCTATTAAATGTATAATTTAATGTTTTTATATACCAGTTAAAAATAAATTTAATTTTAAAAACTCAAAAAAATGAGATAGATAAAGAGAAAAATAAGAACACGTTTGTATTTTTTATTTCCAGAGTAGACCTGTAGAATGGATGTTAATGTCTAATACTCCTTTGGAATTTAAAGCTATGAATGTAGGTTCACTTATTAGTTTGGATATAGGTTGGTGTTCAGTATGAAAAGATGCTGAGTGTTGAAAGATACACTACACTATGTTCATATGAATGCCAGGAAATAAAACCATCTTAAATTACATTCATATCAATCAGAATTACCTGCCTCTTGTTTCTGTGAACTAATATTAAAAATTCACCCAAACCAAACTGAAAAGTCTCTTCAGTTTTCTATTTTCTTTCCAATTTCCAGTTAATTTGAATCTCAAGTTCAATATTAGCAATGATATAAAATACTATAACTATAGAAAATGGGAGTATTATGTGATGTTTTTAACTTCTAATATCAAAGAAATATTGATACCTTCAGGGTCATTATTTGAAAAGTGCATTCCCAAGACCATGTGCTTTTTTTATTAAGATTTCAGGGTAACTAATGATTGCATCCACAATAAAACTTAACATCAGATCTTATGCTTTATAAGTGAAGAGGAAAGGACATTTAGTTAATGCCTTGATTTTAACATGGAATAATCTTTCCCATGTTATTTAATCCTGAAATGCTTTAGCTTCTTTAGCCATCAAGAGATTTGCACGTCTGCCTCATAGCACTGCCTTGTATATTGAAAGTAAAAAAGGAACTGTATGTTAAAGCACAAAGCAAATAGCTTTTATTAGTAAGCTTGTCACATCCTAATATCAATGACACAATTCTTGGGAATGCATTTGATCCAGAAAGGAGTTATAGCTTTTGTACAAAGCTCACCTAAGACAGGTGAAGATGGCAGAGCAGATCTAGGCAGCAACCCCCAACCCCTCCACAGCTCAGAATGGAAGCCATGAAAGAAGAGCTGATCAGACAAATGGGGGACCAAATGAATAAAACTCAACATTGGACAGTTTGAGACTTGAAGTGACTTGGAGTTTGATTAGTGGAGGTGAAAATATGGACAGATTTCCATAACCCCAAACCCAGATTAAGATGAGGTCAGAGTGGAGGGATAAGAAAGAGAGGAAGAAAAAGAGCACATAAAGTTCTTTCCTTATTAATAGCTAGGAAGAAAAGCAGAGCACATTAAAATGCCATAGGAACACAAAGGACAGGAAAGATCAAGCAGGGTAACCCAAACTGTGGACTGAAATCCTTGCTAGGCAAGACAGTCATTTTGTAGAGTTCACAGATTGACAGCCTCCCTAGGAGACATTAAATCAACAGGATTTCTCTTCACCTTCCATTAGCACCAAATAAAACCAGAGGGAATGACTCTGTAACTGTATGATTCTGTAATCTGTCTAGAAGTAACTTGTAGATTGCAGCTTGCTAAAAGTTACTGAAATCTTCTCTCCCTTCACCATGAACAAAGGGAGTGGGGTGGAGCAGAGCATACAGCTAAACACTCTCAGGGAATGCTAGTCCTGACATGTCACTCAACACAGTCTCCATGGGAGATCAGCTGACATATTATCTGACACCCCACCCCCATCACAATGATGAGTAAAACTCCTGAGAGTTACATCAGTCGGGGTGGAGGCTTTTGTTCCACAGAAGGCCCACAGAATCCCTGCACTGACCCACAGACCCAATACCTCCAGATAGGCACCAGATTCTGGATAGCAAGGTTTTCCTGAGCAGATCACAACTAAGTGGAATGCACTCCCATAATTCACAGCCTCTGGTAGCTAGAACTAGAAATAAATGGGCCAACTGACCCTCTATTCCAGGCAATATAGCGGAGCAGCATCCATGATTCACCACTGTGTGGGAACTCTGATGCAGGTGGACAAACTGATTCTTGTCCAGTCATAGGGAAGGTACCACAGGAAGTCTCATCAGTGGGGGGGGGGGATGCTTCTGCATAACACATTACCCAAGTGCACAATTTCTTGCAGCAGAAAGAATAAAAACCCTGAGTTCTACATTCTGTTCTTTCACGTTCAACAGAAACTGTTAACAGGCATGGCACAGAACCCTCCCAGGATGCAGCCTCAGGCACCTCAGGTGACCAGTAAGAACCAGCTGTCGAGAAACTCATAGCAGGAAAATAGCTACTGTGCCCCACCACCTCTAGGAGGATCAAAAGACAAAGAATGAGGAGCTTCACCTAAAGAGTTTCCTTCACCTTGGTATGTATTACTATAAATAGCTCTAATGACAATTTTGATCTTATATTTATAAGTCTTCATTTCAATTTGACAATTTACCTAATATTCAATATTATATCTTCAACCATCCGATTATATTTCTTCTGTTGTTTTAAAGCATTAATGGAAATCATTCTATTTTTGTTTTTCTAGTACAGTTTTAAATTTGCTCATCTTAACTCTTCTTTTTCTTCTTTATGCCTTGATTTGTATTATTATTTTTATATTTTCTTTTGCCTGATATTTTTCTTCTGCACTTCTCTGCCCTTATGTAATGTAATATCAATTTTACTATATTTAATAACTAATTATTCAGTCTATTTCAGAACAATACTACAATTTTATACTTGGTTTAGAGGAACTGTGGTGAATATGTTCAACAAATATTTGTTTTCCTAATATTGATTAGGACATTGTTTAGCTTTGAATTGATTGTAGTAAATAGGGTTTAATATCTTCTCTCAAAGTGGGGTTGCTACTTGGAACATGAAAAGACATACATTGAGTGAAATTATCAATACCTGGATAGTCACCAAACTTTGGGCTCTGAAGAGAAAGAATCTCACTAAGTAGTCCCTTGCGTGAAAGTAGAAGTGATAATCATCCAAGCAGATGGGTAGATATACAAGCAGTGTGAAAAGCATGGGAAAAATCAACCTAAATAGCCCACAACACTTTACCAACTTATCTCATTGACAGAAAATGTCAGAGAAAAAAAATAGAAAGTTCATAGTTAAAATGTTCAATGAACTAAAACAAGATGTAAGGAATAAACTTAGAAAATACAGAAAGTGAAACATCATTTCAATAAAGAGAGAGATTATGAAAAATATCCTGGAAATGAAACACTCAACCAAATTAAAAATTCAATGGAAAACACCATCAATAGATTAGACCACTTTGGAGACAGACTGTCATGACCTGAAGACATACGTAATCTTGAAAATAAAGTTGATAATAATAAAAAAAAAGATGTGCAGAGGCTATAACCATAATATTGAGAAATCTGGGATAACATTAAAAGACCAAATGTAAGAATCATTGGAAGAGATGAAGTCTCCAAAATTCAAAGTAAGAAAAAAATGCACAACCTGTTTAATGAAATAAGCTCAAAAAATTTTCAAACCTTGAGAAAGAAATGGAAATCAAAATATAAGAACCATATAGAATCCACAAATAGGCATAGTCAAAAAAGAAGTTCTCCAATATACATTATAATTAAAATGCCGAATATTCAGAATAAGTGTAGAATTTTAAAAGCCCAAAGAGATAAGTAGGTCACATTTAATGTAAGCTACCTAAGATTTCAACTGATTTCTTAACCCATGCCCTAAAAGCCCTAAAAGAAATTGGGTGACAATCAAAATTACTATATCCAGAAAAACTATCCTTCAAATTGAAGATGAAATAAAAACCTCCCATCATTACAGCAACTAAAATAATTCATAACCACTAAACCTGCACTACAAAACATTCTCAATGAAATATTTTATGCAGTAGAAATAAAAATCGAAAGTGAAAACCAGCATTGGGATGAATCACACTAGAAATAAAATCCATTAGAAGATAATGAAGTCTCACTTAAGCATTATAAGTAAATAAAAATGACAGGAAATAAAAAAAAATCTCTTCAGAATAATATTGAAGGTAAAATGATCTAAACTCTCAAATAAAAAGACATAGATTGGCAGTTTTAATTAAAAAAACCAACTTAACCCTATAGTGTTTATAAAAACTCACCTTACAGACAATGGCATCCATAGGTGGAAAGTGAAAGGAAGAAAAAAAAATACCATGCAAATTGAGATTGAAAAGGAGCCAAAAACATGCACTGGAGAAAAGATGGCCTCTTCAACACCTGGTGCTGGGAAAACTGGGAATCCATATGCAGCAAAATGAAATTAAGACCCTATCTCTCACCATGCACAAAACTCAACTCAAAGTGGATCAAGGACTTAGGAATTAAACCAGAGACCTTGGATCTAATAGAAGAAAAAGTAGGCCCTAAATTTCATCATGTGGGATTAGGCCCCAGTTTCCTTAATAAGACTCCTATAGTGCAAGAATTAAAATCAAGAATCAATAAATGGGATGGACTCAAACTAAAATGTTTCTTCTAGGGAAAAATTCATTTAGATGTATAAGAGACCCATAATAACCAAAAGAGAAAGAAGAGTAATGCTGCACGCATAACAATCCCAGACCTCAAATTATAGTACAGAGGTATAATAACAGAAGCTGCATGGTACTGGCATCAAAATGAAATGAAGACCAATAAAATAGAAAACACAGAGACAAATCCACAAAGATATAGTCATCTGATACTCAGCCTTGCTAAAAACATGGTTAAACATTGGTTAAAATATAGCCTTTTTAATAAATGGTACAGGGAAAACTGGATATACATCTGTAGAAAAATGAAACTAGATCCCTTTTTCCCTGCACAAACTCCACTCAAAATGGATTGATGAGTTGGGAATTGCACCAGAAACTTTGCAACTGCTAGAAGAAAACATAGGCTCAACATTTCAAAGCACTGGCACAGGCACTGGGTTCCTTAACAAGACTCCTAAAGTGCAAGAAACATTGGTTTTGTATCTACAAGTATTTCTAGAGAGAAGTCCTTATACCCCATAGAGGATAAGAAACAGAAAGTTTAATTTTATGAAATTGAGGACTTTCATCTTCTGCTTAAAATGTGCAGTACTGTAAAAAGCCTCATTCTTATTCATATGACTGAAAACATGCCAGATAATTTGAAAATTCATAAATTTCTTGAATTCACCAGAGAAGTGAGATTCATGTCAAAGGAAGTAGAATAACTAAAACAATTTTGAGAAACATTATTGAAGAACTCACAACTCACACTATAAAATTTAATAAAGCTACAAAACAAGCAATGTCATATTAGCAAAAGGCCCTGTGCATAGATTAATGAAACAAAGAATTTTATGAATTCATAGAAATCCCTATGCAGGTACAATCAACTTGTTCCTGACAAAGCTTTAAAGCCAATTCAATAGGAGAGGATGCCAGGGTTGAGGCAAATTCCTGTAATCTGTGCAACCAGGTAGGATGAGGAAGGTGGATTGCAAGTTTGAGGCCAGCTTTGACTATTTAGGCATACCCTGTCTGAAAGTAAAAAATAAAAATGGTTGGAGATCTAGTTTCAGAGTAAAGAATCCCTGGATTCAATTCCCACCACCACAAAAGGGAAGGCTGTTTTCACAACTACTCCCCAGAGAATGGCATGTCCATATACAGTAGAATAAACAAAGAAATCTTAACATACACCTAACACCTTACAAAAATATTTACTAAAAAAGATCAAAGTGCCTCATGTAAAATATAAACTTTAGGTTTTCTAGTAGAAAACCTAACAGAAAAAGCTGTATTATCTTGTATGAGCAATGAGATTTCAGATGGAAAACAATGGGAGTAATCAATGAAAAAAATATTAAAAAATAAATATCAGAATTAAAATTATTTTCTCTGTGAAAGATATTTTCAAGAAAAAAAAACTGCATGCTGCAGACTGGTAAAAATTGTGCATATTGCATATCTTGCAATGTATTTTTTTCCAGAATATACAAACATAATCATAAGAAAATGAACAATCTGATTAAATATAGGTAAATTTTCAAATAAATTCTTCACATAATAAGTTATACAGATTACAAATAAACACATTCAAATATTTTCAATATCATTAATTGTTAATAAACTGCAAATAAATGCCACAGTGAGATAACATTCTATATCTACCAAGATGGCTAAAGTAAAAATAAGTAATAACATCAAGTGTAATAGAGCAACTGCAATTTTCTTGCAATGTGAATTGTTACCACCATTTAGAAAAAAGTTTGAACATTTCTTAAGAAATAATATGCCATCATAAAACTTCAATCCAACTTTAGAGTAACATTCAAACATAATGACAACAAAAGTATTTATAAAGTCTTTATTTATAATTGCCTCAAACAGAAAACAACCTAAAATGTTTCTCAGTAATAAAAACCATATACACACTGTTGTAGATCATAGAATTGCACTTAGCACAAAAAAGTAGCAATTAATCAGTGTAACACTATGGCTATAATTTAAGTGAATTATGTTAAAGGTAAATGCTAAATTATAAAAGATGACTTACTAAGAAAAAGAAGAGCTAAATACTGAAAAGTTTCTAACAGTAGCATGTCTAAGTGTTACAAGTTACAAAAAGAAGGAGGTGGCATTGCCAATAGTAGTCTGGATTTCCATTAGGACTATGATGGAACTTATAAAAAGTAATGCAATGGTAACTTCTGCTACTTGAGTCCAACTTTTGCCTGTATTCATTGCCAAGATATTGAGAATTTAAATAATCTATAAGATGTTCTTTTGAAAAATAAATTCAAACACATACACATGAGCATCTGACCCATATTAATTGTATCAGATCTATCAGAGACAAAAGTCATTATGATACTGATAACTTCAGTGAATAAACCAACATACTCTGAAAATATTTAGCTCTTAAACTGAAATGGAATATGATGCCAATATTTTCCTTGACTGGAAAATTAATTTGAAACAAAATGAAAAGAATCTGTAAAGATCTTATGCTGAGATTTCCCCAATCAGTGAAATATATGCATCTTGTTTCCTTTTTACATCATTTACTGTAATCAGTATTGTGCCAATCCCCTGTTTTACTAAATTGATTGTAAGATAGAGTTGTAGAAAAGATAATGAGAGCTAAAAGGTTTTAAAAAATAAAAACAAAACAAAACCCCTCAGATTGGTATCCACATTATACATTTTTTATATTTCTTTCAGGGGTTGTTTTCAACAAATCTCTTATAGATCTTTTTTATTTATTTACCTATCCAAATGTAGGATTGAAGTGTTAACAAGGAATCATGTGTGTTTTGATAATTTCAAAAATATGCAATAGCTTTATATTAATCTGAATCATTATTAATCATTATCCTTAAGTTAGTAATACTTAATTTTATTTAATGTGAAATTTACACCTTTGTCACATGTCTTGTGTATAAAAGTGACAGTGAAAAACATAGAGATTTCCAGAGTATACTACTTCTAAAAACTAGAATCATAAAAAAATTGGCACATACTGATACATTTACCAAATAAGGCATTAGAGGAAGGTACATCAGCATTAGGAAAATTATGATTTAAAATACATCTAAAGTTGCACGTTGTTCACTAATAGTTAGTTTTAGGACCAGAGAAAAGAGAAAAGTTTTTCTCATGGTGTTCAGCAATATTTTCATGTTTATGGTGGCTTAAGTTCCTCCCCAAACTAGTCGCATCTTCTAAGTGGATACATGAAACACTGTCCCCAAGTGGGGAGATGCAGAAACACATCCTGGATTTCTCCATTAAAGAGTCCATCTTTCCCTGCTTCTTCTCAAAGGCTAGCACCTGAAACAAGCAGAGGCCAATGTGCTATATCCTCACATCACACATATCACTAACAAAAACCCATGTAGAACACAACCATCAACATGTATTTCCCAGTAATAAGGAGAGTCTGTCTTAATTCACTCTAATTAAATAAGTGGTGAGCCTTGGGTTATCTTATCACTATCTAGGTTCACAAATTCTCATGTCAGTGCTCAGAATACTGTGAAAGATTTCTCCCATATCATTTGGGGTATAAAATAGTGAACGAAGTAATGTATTCAAAATTTGATATATATTCTATACTTCTAAGTAAAAATGCACCAGTAGGGATATTTCCCCCCTATCCTTCTAACAGTGTCTATTTTAATTTATCCACCTGGAGGCAATAAATGTTCCTGTACCTCTTCTGTAAATTAAAGGAATGTATTTCACAACTAGAAATCTCAGGTCAGTTGGAAAGAGAAGGTGGCTGCAACAAGATGGGAAGATTCAGAGTCAGTAATCACTTGCATTACTTTTCAAATTCCAGGATGCCTAAGAATGGACATGATTGTGTGGGGGTGATCAAGATAGCAGGATATGCAAGTGAGGATGATAGCAAAATGATCCTGTGGAAAAACAGATGGTGGATTCAAGGAGCAATGAAAAATCTGTGTGTCTACCCTCCTTTTATGTGACCTGGAGTCAGTATCCTTTGTCCTTCTTCCCCCTCCAGCTGTAGACCAGATGGAAAGAGCCTTGAACTTTCACACTCAATTGTTGAGAGGCTCCAGGCACCTGGCATTAAGTATTTCCTAGAAACTGGATGAATTTTGTGTAGAACACTGGAGGACCATCTCCAACATCCTGAGATAGCACATTGTTTTTGGATTACTGGTCCCTCTAGTGGGCTGAAAAAAATTTTCTTAAAACATTCAAATTTACCTTTTCCTACCTGTGGGTTTCTATATGATATTACTGTGAGTTTGTATATGATATTTCATGGAAGTTAATAATGTTCTTCATTTATACTTTTAAATTCATAGTCTACTTTAAATTGGTCTGCTTAGACTATCTTTCTTAACCTGTGGTGCTCTGGAATTACAAATCATGTGTCCAGATTGACAAGCCCCATTTTGGCCTCTTCTTCATGTCCATCTTGTGAATGTTATTTAACCAACGTCTTAAATTCCTTATTTGGAATTTCAGAACATTATATCCATCCACTATGTGCGGAATTATTATGAAGGTATAACAAATTTGTTGATATATATTGAGAAAGTTCTTAACATACTTGATGCCAAATAAATTTCATCTACTGTGATTATATCTTCATTCATTCCAGAATTCAGCCTAGACCTAGCATAATGTCTAATATACATAGAATCCTGGTTTAATGTGTACTAAGTAAGTGAATACATCTTTGAAATATTTTTTACAACAAATTTTTCCTCCTTGTTTCTCCTATGTAATTTCTAAAAATAATTCTTTTATGTGGGGAACTCTATTAAAATATCTGTTGACTATTGTTAAGAATAGGAACATTGTTTTAAAATTATTTCCATTTTAACTGTGTAGTAGTTTAGCTAAACATCCCATGATGTCATTGTTAACGTGAAAAGAATTCCACAGTAGTTGAACCCTTCTCAAAAGATAATAAACTAAAGGAAACTACACTGTCAAAATGTGTGTGTGCTCTGTTTGCACAAATAAGTACATGATCTAGCTTAAATGTTTTCTTTAGCAATATCTTATTTGGAATTCACTAAATGTCATCTTTATCATGCCATCTAATTGATAATTTTCAAAGTAATTTTTGGCATCTTCTCATTGTATGTTGCTTTGGCCAACGGCTCAGTGTTCTTTTGATTGCTTTTAAAAGCTTCTTTGGCTTGTGTCCATACTCTGAGCTTTAGTTCTATTCAAATTTGCATTCAAAGTTTCATGGGCTTATCTGAATTTTCTGTAATGAAAAATACACACCTTTATTTCTCTGAAGTAAAACATTTTCTAATTTCTTACAAACTATTAAGTTTTAGTCAATTTGTAGTTCTTTGAAATTATGACAACAAACTTAATTGATCTTTATCTTTTGTTCTATTTTTGTTTTTAACCTAGAAATAAGCAATGTATAGGGATAGAACTACAAATCAGAACATTTACATTTCATTATCTCATTTCTTCTCTTTTAACTGACTTTAAATTCTAAAAATACTTCAAAAGGTTTCCTTCCTATGGTTCATTCAGAAATAATGTATATCATTGATTATAACATAAAACCCCTACTTAGTATTGTGATCCTTTAAAAGGGTCATGAGGTAAAATTTTATTTAAACTGTGATAGAGGTTACAATCCTGGTCTTCCACTCGACTATCAATTGTTTCTTTTAAAAATATAACATTAAATTGAAAATCTATTTAGTATAAGATATACAAGAAGACTACGTTCAATTTAGCAGGTTTGTATGACTATAACAAATAATGATTTTTAAGGTACATTGAAAGAAATCTTAATTTACTGCCTTCAATCCTGTCCTATAAGAAAGTGAGTAGACAAAAGGTAAAATTCCTATTGTTGTCATCTCAATTTGCTGCACAGGGTTCACTCTCTTTCATTAACGGAGTTACACAAATTAAGCATGATTGTGGTATGTTAGTCTTATAATTAGTACCTTCTAATTCTATTCAAAAGAGCCAACCACCTAGTGTTCTTAGTCACATCTGATCTACAAAGCAAGAAATTTGCATGTGGCAAATGGCAGCACTTTCCAAAAAGCAGTTAATCATTAAGGGGAAAAAGCCTCTTGGCATTTATTGTTCACAGCACAAGGGAAAGGTATTAATATGGCTGCAATTTCAATTCTCAAAAAATTTCCTCACAGTTTAACATAGATTAATGTCCAAATGCCATTAAGTATTTCTATACCTTTCTGTTAAGGACGGGAACCATTATTATACAAACTGATGAAAGTTTCCTGCTGAAAATACAGGTCAGGTAACATTTTAATGTACAAAGAGGCAATCAGTGATTTAAAACTACTGCTTTGTTATGCTGCAGAAAAACAGAAGAACCTCTATTCTGGGGACTAATTGGCCACTAAGCGAAAACTTCATTGACAAGTTTTTAGTAGGACCTTCAGCTTCTAGCTACCTGAGAAGAAATGGTCATCTTTGTGAGCAAAATAACAGACCCTCTTAGCAGCCTGGACAAGCAATCCTCATTTCTGTAGCAGGAATTTAACCAAATGGAGGACTCATCACCAACACAGCCATTTCCCATGAGTAACATGAATGGCATCAAACAATCTGCATTAAAGCTGCTGAGGCAATTGTTAGTCCATTGACTTGTAAAATTAAAATAATAAAAGATGGGAGCATGAATACACAATGCAATTGGAAGGAGAAGTAAATTCTCCCATAGCAGTACACAATGAGTGGTATATTGAAAATGGAATCAAATTTCTACTTTTCCAGTGTTCAGAGTTTGGATCATTTTCAATTTGAGTGTTTCAGAGCAAATTTGTTTTTCTTTCTCCTTATTTTCTTTTGTCACTTCCTTCTTATTTTCTTTCATTATTCCCAATACTTTCTCCTACTCAAATGTCTACAATCATCATAAAGGTGGTGTCAAGATATGAACTGTTAACCTGTCTGATGTATAAAAAAAGTTAAGAATATTTTAATAAATAGTGACCCCAAATGAGTGGTATACATTTTAAGACTAGATTGGACAAGCACAAAAAAGAAATAGATATCAAATCACCATAAACCTTAATATGCCGAACTTTGTAATTTAATTGGTAATTTGTAATTAATTTGCCTTTTATTTACTAACTCTGTAAATTCAGATGTTCTCATTTATATAGAGGGTTTTTTTGTTAAAAAATTTTAAAAGCATTACTGGATATAACTAGTACAATAAATGCACTGTTTTGTTATTAATATTATATTAATTTCAGATAGATATATGCATTTATACTTTTTTAAAAACAATTCTCCATTTTCTACACTATAGGGTCAACCTGTTTCCAAATAAGGGCAATGGAAAGCACAGTCTTTTTATAAGTTTTTTTTTTCCTGTTAGCTTTTCAATTATTCATAGAAGATAGCAAGAAACAAATAAAAATTCAGAGCATTAAACTGGAGCAGAACTAAAGCACTTACAGTATCTTTGTACTAAATATTTGATCTTTGTAATCTTTAATTTCTTCATTGGTAAAATATGAATTGTCAGTGGTCAGAAAATGCTACCCCAAAGTACTGTGAGCTAAGGGACACTGAAAGTTTCTCAGAATCAGGAAGATTATTCTGAACTTCCTCCACAACTTGTGTGAGATGTGGCCATAATAAAATCTCTGATCTATCTTGCCTTTAAGTTATAAGACCCTAATTCCAGAGGGTCTGTCCCAGTATTTGGGGTGAAGTGTGGAGATGGAGGGAGAAGGAATGCTACACAGAAAGGCCAAGAAGAATTTGAACAAACAATTCTTTCTTTCTTTCTTTCTTTCTTTCTTTCTTTCTTTCTTTCTTTCTTTCTTTCTTTCTTTCTTTCTTTCTTTCCTTCCTTCCTTCCTTCCTTCTTTCCTTCCTTCCTTCTTTCCTTCCTTCTTTCCTTCCCTCCCTCCTTTCTTTCTTTCTTTCTTTCTTTCTTTCTTTCTTTCTTTCTTTCTTTCTTTCTTTCATTTATACATAATAGCATAATGAATTACAAATAAGTCTTTTTCCACCATCTATCACCACTGAATCAGACTCTTTTGTCCACCAGATTTTACCTGACTGTACATTCCTCATTGAATGTAAACATAAAACCAGAAAACTTTCTTTCGGGTCTTTGGGTTTTCATCTTTGGAGGCTTCTGTGTCTTGTAAAACTTTCATTAAATAAACTTATTATGGTTTTCTATGGTCTATTTGTCTTTTTTACAGGACTGTTGGCTCTCTAGGGGTGAAAGAGGAAAGGTATCATCTTTCCTGCCCTTGCAAAATGATGCTTAGCTCAATATGCTATTTTTTTTTAATTACATCCAGTGACCTTTAAACTATGCCAGATATATAATAGGGACTTTGTATCAACCAAATATCAATCAATCAGTAGTATTTATAGTTTATGAGTGTATTACAGACCTATAGTTATTCACTATAGTTTTAGACATTTGCTTAGGCAACATTTGATTACATTATTTGACAGATGGTATAAAACAATTCAAGTATATTTCCCAAGCCCTGAACATAGAGCTATATGCATTTGCTTTCAAAATAAGTAAATAAATATAGCTCTTTAAGTAATATAACACAAACACACAATGCAAGAATTGAAAAATAAAAACTCTATGCTTTCTTAACAAAGGTGTAAAAGAGTAGTAAAAATTTATAATAAATGCAATTTTATTTTGACTAAGCATTCAAGATATCTTTATATTAGCAAAATAAAAGAATATTTCTACTTAATTCTATAATATAAATTATCATCTTGTTTACCTATTGCCATTTCTTCATCTTAACAGCTGTTATCCAAGGCCAATACTGATTTCTTTTTCTATTCTAACATGTGGGTTCAGAATAAATGACTAATTTTCAAAGACATATACTTTTTTTCATAATAAACTCAGGTTATCTTTCTGAGTTTCCAGAATAAAACCAAACAGGTTATTAGATAAGATGGAGATTAAATGGAACTGTTTAGCCTTTTTAAATCTGGATCTTATTAGAACCTAGAACCGAGAAAAAAAGGATCATAAACAGCATAAGGATAGCAGAAAAAAATTACCATCTGTTCTTGAAACAGAGAATGAGTGTTATACGACAGCTATTGAAAAAGTGATACTATCAATACAGTATATCGGCATTGAGTTGAAGGATGAGTTAAACTGACTTTAACTTTTTATGGTGAATAAACTACTATTTTTTGAGATAAGGAAGAATGTGGTGGAAGATATGTAGTAAAGTTCTCAATCAGAGAAAACCCTAGAGTTGCATGTAAGAAGATTTGTTTTGTCATGGGAGAAGAGATATCTTTTAAATAGTGTCCGAGGGGTTCCTGAGTGGTGTACTATACTCAGAAAAGGTGGGATCCTTAACATACATGACAGAAAATAATATCAGCACTTGTAAGGATAGGTACAAACTTCTTTAGGAAAGCAAGGAACACAAACTGTCACAGTTAGTTACTATAGACTCAATCTGAGGCACAGTTAGATTCAATCAAATCTACTTTATTAACAATCATCAAACTTCAGGCACACATTCTAAGTCCTAACGGAGTCTACACCCAAGGGTCCCAGACCCTCACCTGTGACATGCCTTAAGTCCGGGTTGCTGGAACTTGATCTGGGCAAGAGGAGTCTGATGCAAGGGGGGACAACAGCAATGGTGGTCTCTGTCTGTCCAGGTCCTGTTAGTCCCATCGGCCCTCAGAAGTCTGGGTTTTTAAGTCCTAATTCAGTTGTGCTTGCAGCTGATAACTAGGTGAGGTCTAAGGTGTACGCCCCAGATGTAAGGTTTTGCGTCACTGACTCAAGTCTATCTAAGTTCTGCAGTTTTCATTACATCATGGGCACATTGCTTATAGTCATTCACTATTCAATCAAAACACATTCACTAATTAATGCAATCAATAGTCAATAATCCTATAATATTTCTGGTACTCATGTCACACACTCAGGGAGAATATGAACTATCTGAAAATGGGAGTTTTGGGCTTCTCGCTCTTCTTTTACAGGATACATAGTGAGGTGTGGGTATGGCAAGGTAGGTAGGATGACATAGTCTGGTGATTTTCAGATGATTTACAGAGGCCTGGTCATCCTCAGGATTATTAGATTAATGTGCTCTCCATTTTTCTGATCATTATGTAACACTAAAATGTCCCCTAAATTTTAGGTTTCTCAAAATGTTGCATCTTCTCTTTGCTTAATCAACATATTGGACTAATAAACATGCAAATGACAGATTTTACACATTTCCTAGAAACTTGGGATTAACAGACCTGGGAGAGAGAGGGCTTGGGAAAGTATGGAGATCTTGTCAATTAAACTTTTATTTCCTTGATCTTCCTTTATATCTTTTTCTACCTATTTTAACTTTCCCTATCCTTTCTCAGTTTTTCTATCAATATTACTTCATGGAATCTGAGAATAATAGGAAATATGACAGTAGAATTTCTAAGAGACTTAGTCTTCATTTCCAAAAGTGTATTTGTCTATTTTTTAAGTATGAGACAACAGAGAATAATCACAAGATACATGAAAATATACAATTCAAAAGGAAAGATCACAAGGAAGACAAAAATCAAAGAATGAATTATCAAGTTCATTCTTTGATTTTTGTCTTCCTTGTGATCTTCTGTTACCACCACTTCATGTTTGGCACAGCAGTTCTAACATGCATGATGTCCAGTTCAGTATCCACTAGCTACATGTGGCTACTAAGTACTTGTCAGGTCAATACCAACTTTAAAAAGTCAATATACAAAAATAATGAAAACTTCTCAATATTTTATATAGATTACATTTCAAAATTATTTCATTTTATATGCATAAGACAAGAAAATATATCATTAAAATTAATTCCATCCATTCTTTCTTAGTGTTTCTTAAAGTAACTAAAATCACAGGTGTAGTTGTGTTTTGGTGCTCAAATTAAAGTTATTGCTCAGTATTCTCAGAGAATTTGCTCCATGGCACTTCACCCTCATACCAAAATCTATGGATGCTCAAGTCCCTGTATAAAATGGCATAGTGTTTGCATATAATCAATGCATATCCTCCCATCTTCTTTAAATAATCTTTAGATTATTTTCAATGCCTAATACAATGTAAGTGCTATGTAAATGTTTGTTAAAGTGCATTGTTTAGGGTCTAATGGGAGAACAAATGCCTGCACATGTTAAGCAGATACATTTTTTTTTTCCCCTGAATACTTTCCATGGTTGGCTAGATGAAGCTGCAGATGTGGAACCTGTATATACAAAAACAACAACTATGTATTTCCATTGGGCAGAGCTTCACTAGAAAACTGAAACAATGAAATGACTGATTAGCTCTTGACAGGATAGCAATTTTAGGCAGACAGCATGGTGCAAAGGCATTGCTTCCAAGATAGTGCGAAATGTAATATTGAGTGGAAAACCAAATGAGCACAGGGTCCTGGTGAAGTAAGAGTGGTGTATTGGAACACTGCAGACCTTCATATTGGGTTGCATATTCAGGTCAGAAAAAAGTAGAATTTCTAAGAGACACAGTCTTCATTTCCAAAAGTATATTTGTCTATTTTATAAGGATGAGACAGCAGAGAGTAGTCACAAAATACATGAAAATATACAATTCAAAAGGAAAGATCACAAGGAAGACAAAAATCAAATGTCTTCTAATGAAATACAGATACTGAATTCACAAAGAATCTTTAACATATTATAACTAGATAGCCAGAGAATTCAGAAATAGAAAAAAATTGCCTAGAACATATTGCACCAATATAAAAAT
Source organism: Urocitellus parryii (assembly GCF_045843805.1). Lineage (NCBI taxonomy): Eukaryota > Metazoa > Chordata > Mammalia > Rodentia > Sciuridae > Urocitellus > Urocitellus parryii. Next base: position 152,147,743 of record NC_135532.1, read on the forward strand.
CTTAAATTCTAATAATGACAAATGTAACAGAAGAAGAGATGTATTTACCAAGGAATGAATGAAACTTAATCTTCAGATTAAAAAATCTCCTTCCTAGGCCCTAAAAGATGCATTGTAATTTTCTATTCATGTATTTATGTTCTTGTTTTTGAGGAGGGTTCCCCAATCCTATAAATTTGTGGTTCCTCATATCCTGTACCAGCCTTTGGTACACTGAAAACCTGATTGTATAGTTCAACCACTCATCTACATTTACCCACCATTATTCACTGAACAGCATATTTGTGTCTGGTAATCTGGTAAACAGGTGATGAACCAGCACATTTTCCCCAGTCTGGAGAAAACAGATGACAACTAAATTATGGTGGACAAATATACTTAAGGAAAATAAAAAATAACCAAGTAAATATAGATCTATAAACAACAAATAAAACTACAATGAAGGATTTGTCCATGGAATAAGTAGACTGTGTTTTTTCTAATTCCCTGGTATTGCAAAAATTTAGCTGCCATGATATAACACACAGATGAGTATTCTATTTAAATTCTCATAGTAGACAAGATGCTACTTTGAGAAGTTACTACTCTGAGTGACTCTGACAGTTTATGTATGTTTATATAAATGTAAATGCACATGTTCTAGCATATACCTAACATATTAGGTATACATTGTATGATAGAATTTTGGACATTTTTGTTACCTTCTTTGCATATTGTTTGTTATATTTTCAATAATTTTGGAAATAAATAGGTATGAAATTTTAACCAAGAAAGATAGGCACTATTAACCCTTAACTTTCCATCATAGTATATCAAAAGAGAGTTTTTCTCAGTTTCCCATTATGCAAAGGGTGTGAATTTGTAAATTCTGCTTGCAGTTCCACTGGTACCTAAACAGAAATTCACAGACTTTATTACAGCTAAAGATATGCCAAGATTCCACAGTGATCTTCACATGCAGGAACAATCTGCCTGGCCAGATGGGAACAATAGATGCTGAAGAGAGAGGGAGGTGGTGTTTCTCATTTTCTACTTCTGTAATTGACTGCAAAAATGACTTTCTGCTGCACTTGTTAATCAAACTTTCTCCAGATAACATTATTTACCTGAAGGAGGTGCTTTCCATCAAAAACAAGGGAGAAAAATACAATTTCAAAGATTCATATTTCAGCACATAATTTGATTATTTATTATTTTATATATTAAGTAAGATACAAGGAGGAAAGAATTAAACTACCAGAGATTTGAAGAAAAACTGAAGACATGCTTAATCAACAGTTATCAAAATAAAGGTCATATGAGAATTTTATTATACCAATGTATGACAATAATAAAAGTAAACAGCAATTTGAGAATTACTGATATGCATTTTTTTAGAATCAATGAATTCTAAAAACTATCATGAAATTATGTTTCATATTAAGATCAAAATGATTTGAGAGTCCTGAAAATGAACACCACATTTCTCTATACTTTCAAATACCTAATTCGTGGATACCAATAATATCAATGCTTTATCCAAAGTTCAGGGCCAATTAATTTATAGTTCAGTGATGTTATACTTCAAGCACTACTCTTTGTCATGTCTCATGTGGTCTGTTTGGGGATTACCAGGTAGCTTTTGTGCTCAGAATACACTTTGAAGGTGCCAAATTACCAGACATTCAAATATTAAAGATTTTTTCCTATGGAATACAATATTCAATACAATATGAGAAACAGAATAAGTGCAAAACTACTGTCAATATTAATAATTATAACATATCAGATAATTTGCAAGTAAATAATCATAAAGAGTAAGAACTTACTTGGAATAAGTTTCATAGCAGATAAGCTTAGACATACAGTATGCAGAGAGATCCTAAATGTCTCAATATTTTAGCAAAGGTTAGAGGGAGAAAACATAAAGGGAAACAAATGGATCCCTAACTATACAAATGAAAATAATGGAAAGAGAAGAAGGCTTTATAAATGGAAAATAAATTTTATAATGAAGTAAATGGGGTTGCTTATTCTAACAAAAGTCTAAGAAGCAGATGATTGGTGGAGATAAGCTACAAAGGGTAATTTGGTTTGAAAATGAAATCAAGTCTTTGAAAGTCCCATGAGACAAATGTTAAATTAATATGAACAGACAATAATGAGGCAAGTAAATGTCAATGTATAAACTTCAAGTTTTGGTGCTTACCAGTAGACCCGTTTTCCTCTCACATGTCATTTTTCCTTTTTCCTAAATTTCTACACAAATAATTACTCTACCTATGGTCTAGAGATATTGGTTTTACCTTTCTTAATTTGTGTATGATTCAATGACAGTCATGAAAAATAGGATTTAGTATTGTCTTTGGAGGTCAAAATACCTAAGTATGTCAATGTATGTGTGTCTCATGTTGACTTCTAGAGAATAAGATTCTTAGACTAAAATTTGAAAGCAAAATCTTAATCAAGGATCAATACCTTCAAGGGCAAAGGAGGAAGCAGAATGTGCAGAGGAAGAAGCCAAAGTATCTCACAGGACCAGCAAACTCTCAGGGTATTTGTTGAGGAGCTCGAAGCAAGGATTGCCCATGAGATTTTCCCACAATAGGCTAAATATGTGAATGTTTTATATGAGCGGTCAGCAAACTACGATCAGCCTGCCACCTACTTTATATAGCTTGTGAGGTAAGAATGTGTTTTACATTTTTAAATAGTTGAAAAAAAAAGCCAAAGCAAAAATAATGTTTTGTGACATATAAACATTATATGAAATTCAAATTTCATGTCCATAAATATAGTGTTCTTGGAGCACAGCCATGCTCATCCATTATGTATTATCTTTGGCTGCTTTTGAGCTACTACAGCAGAGTTGAGCAGTGTAGCAGACACGTGTGTCAAAACATTTCCTACCTGTTTCTTCACAGGAAGAAGTTTATAAGCCCCTCCTTTATTCCTGTCTTACTCAGTTATAGGTGTAGGCTACTTGTGGGCAAGTCATCTCTCTGCTACTCAGACAAAATTTAAAAACAGGCAGGCAGATACTTTTTATTTCATTGCAGAGCTGGTCAGAAAGTTGTTTCCTTAAAAGATTATGGTAGTATATATCTTTTAGTTTTCCACATACAAATTGGACACAGTATACACTAAGTGATAGCCATTCAAACTGGCAATTGACAAACTATTGTCAAATTGACATTAAACTTGTATTTGTACTTTTCCAACATATTATATAAACAGAAATTTTAGGATACCAGGGGGGAAAATGCATTTAAGTTCTCTTCCATCAAAAAATATTTGGACTATATTGGTTATGATTAACATCTCAAAGACTAAAAATCTCTTTTCCAATTATATCTTTCATAGTAGATACAGTCATAGAAAAAAAAGTGTCCATTTTTATTGTGCTTTGGGTTTTAGAAACTGCATATATGTTTCATCATCAATTGTTTAATTCTTGTATGTGATCAGATTGAAAAAGTGAAGAAGTCTATAAAAATTTTATTTTATATTATAAGCTATTTTTATTTTATTGTGCTGTTTTTCTTTAAGAATTAGACGTATAAAATTTTCCCAAGTAAACTCAAGGAATATACGATTGTTTCAGTTTTCCCTCCCTAATACTCTATTGTTCCTTCTTCCATAATTCCATTCTGAGGATTTTTTTCCTAAAATAGATTCATCTTTTGCCACTATTTTCTCTGAGAAACCAAGGTAAGTTCTCTTTCTTTCACCCTAATTGGTATTTTGTGGTCTAATTACATTGCTTTTTATCAGTTCTTACAGAACACATGAGCATGAGAGTTTTTGATGTTGCTTTAATGTTGAATAATATGCAGTCAAAAATCTAATCAGCAATATCCATTTTGAGAATATCTTCATCAAAGTACCCATTAGCTCATTGGCACATTAGCCACAAAGATCACATCAAATTCAAAGGAACACTTGGGAGTTCAGGTTTCAATATCTAAAGAACTTAATTTAAGAAGACTTTCACTGGGTGAAAAAAAATCAAGAATGAGGAGATAATTAGGTTATTTAACAGAAGTCCATTAAAGACTGAGTTAAAAAGTGTTGCATTGATTAAAAAATTCTCTGATAATGTAAAACAATAAGACTATTACTAACTTGCCATTTGAAGTTATCACTTTTAATTCAATAAAGTAATCATAAAATGGAGGATAAAATATTTCTTTATAATTGCCCTGTGTTTCTTGCCTTTTCTCATGTTCAATCTGTATTTCCTTCTTCTTCCCAGTGGTAAATTTACTCTTATGTAAATTTTGTGCAGAAAAGTGACTCCCATGCTGAGAGAATATGCTCCCTGCATCGAGAAATTTGTCAAGAGAAAAACCTTACATATATATTATATAACATTACACATGTAAATATATGACTTTACCCATGTATAATTATGGAGGATGAGAAAGTTCACATTTTGACACCTGTAAATAGAAACCTAGAAAAGTCAGTGGTATAATTCAGACTGAGTCTTTAAGGCCTGAGAAATGAAGACCTATGGTACCAGTGTGAGGGCCAGAGATCAATGTCCCTAATCATGGATTAAACAGAGAGTATATTTTCCCTTCCTCCACCTTTTTGTTTGATTGAGACTTTCAATAGATTGAATGGTGCCCATCCATACAAATTTACTCCGACCACTAATTCAAATGCTTCCCTCATCTAGAAACACCACTATAGACACACCCAGACATAATGTTTAGCCAATATCATGTATCCATGGATCAGTGAAGTTGATACAAATTAACCATCACAACATCCAATCACTTAAGGGGGCAGTTAGCAAAGCTAGCCAACTTTGGCACTAATAAGAGACATTTCCATTGTTATCTTGTCTTCCAAGATATTTATTATATAAGCAAAAATCCATGGAATTTTCTTCCAATAAGGAATTGGACATGCGCTCTCAGTAAAACGAGTATCTATTGCAACAATTATGAAAAAAAGAATAGAATGATGTGGTTATCATTTTTTAAAGTTCACTTGGATACTGTGTAAAGAATGCATGCAAAAGTATCGATGGTAAAAGCTGAGAGATAAAGGAGGGCAAGGGATAACAACACATGAGAACAGATAGTAAAACAGCAATGATGAGTAGCATGCAGTTCACAGTTAGGCTCCATAGGATATTTCAATGGTTGGTCATGATTTGTGAGAAAAGAATGGAGTAAAATTTTGCAGTTCCTATTGAATGAGATTGACAATTATTAAAATTATTATTATTTGTGTGTGTATGTGTGTGTAGGGAAGACTTGGAACGGAAGATAAGGAATTCAGTTTAAGTCATATGTAGTTTGAATTGTGTATTATATGTCCAAGTGGTGATATTAGGTGCATAATTGGATATTTGATCTGAAATTAGGAAAAGAGCTATAGTTCGTACACATATGTACATGTTCACACATACACACTATTCTGTTATCAACTTTCTTTCTATTCTGCCCTTCAATTCTTATTGCTCTAAAAACTCAATTCCCCTGACTTTGTCCTTAATGCTTCCTTCTAGAAATGAACCTCTTCAGATGGATAAGAATGAATATTATGATTTGCATCTGGAATGTCTCTCAAAGTCTCATGTATTGAATGTTTGGTCCCCAGAGCAGTATTGTTCAAATATGGGGCTTTGGGGAAGTGATTGGATCCTGAGGGCTCTGGCTCTGATATCATCAGTGGATTAATCCATTGATACTGGCATGGGCTATTGGGAGGGAATAGATATACTTCTTACTTTTCTAAATTGCCTTATAAAATTTTCAGGTGGATTTTTACCTCTAAAGTCATGTGATTCTTGCTCCTGGTAGCATAATAGTAAAGTAGTTTTTTGAGGGCAGAATGATAAAACAGACCTATATATTTAGATTCATAACATAGTATTTTTGGTAAAATAATGGTATTATATAAATTAATCAACAAATCCATTAAATATCATTGCGATTAATAATATAAATAGGAAACAGAGGAATGCTATGAAACTCTATAATAGATTTCTTTCTTGTAGATATTAAGACTAAGATGTGTTGGGGTGAGCTTCAAGTAAGTCTCAATATAACTTGAAACACTGAAATATTACAAAGCAAAAAGAATGATTCCAAGTGTGTGAAGCATGTTCATTGAGCAATGGTTGTCAAGTTGTCTAAGTCTGATGAAGCAGAAAACCCCCTCCCCCAAAACACACACACACACACACACACACACACACCCCAAGTTAAATGACATGGGCTTAGTAATTGCCTTTAGGGAGCAAGGAACAACAGTCTAAGATTCATTCAAAGTCACCTCCAAAGACTCAAGAAAACTACTAGGGAAAAGGAAATGTAGTCCTCTTAAAAAGCTGCCCACCCTAAGATTTACACCTTTCAAGTCACATATCCAATGGGCTAAAGAATTGAAGGACATCTTGCTTCTGGGGAGGTAATTGAAACAGAACCTAGGCTATCCATCCCATCTCACTAATGATTTTGCTTTTCCAGCAGCTAGTTTAATATTTAATATGAAACTACAATCTAGAAAGTGTGAAGAACTGGGATGATCCCTGGACACCTGGATAAATTTCCTGCCACCAAGTTTGCTGGCAGAGAAAGCAAATTTATGAACACTATACGATATGAAAGAGTAAAGTAATTTCAGGGATCCAACTATATAGCTTAATGGATAAAAATATAAAGTGCATTAGAGAAAGTTGCATGAGATATGGCCATACCCAAAGTGGTAAATATAGACCTCAATATACTATGCTTTGGAGGCCAGGGAAAGGATTTTTATTTATTTATTCTGTACTGGAGATTGGACTTAGCTTTATCAATTGGCTTTACCACTCAGCTAAGTTTCCAGAAGTTTTGGTATTTTACTTTGAGAGAGGGTCTTACTAAGTTTCTTAGGGCATTACTACATTGTCTAGGATGGCTGAAACTTGCAATCCCCTTTCTTCAGTCTTCCAGGTTGGGGGAATTACAGGCATATTGCACCAATGCCCCACGTGGTAAGGATATTAAAAATTATTGAGAACTATAAATTATTTTAATAATAATATAATCAAGATTTTATTTGTAAAATTAATTTTATTTTATAAGAATAAATTTGATAGGGAATAAAACTAGAGGTTTTATTGTTTCCATTCTTTCAAGAAACTGAAAGAGAATATTGAGGCTTAGTCTAGTGATTGGAGATTTCATATAGAGAAGAATGGGTATTTTCAAGATGTACTTAGAAATTTAAGATGATGATGTATACATTAATAAAATATGAGATGATAAAAAGTAAAAGACAAGATTTTTTTCTTTAAAATACTTTTGCAAAGTCATCAGTGACATTTACTAAGTAAAATAGAGAATAATAGAGGAGGATCAGATTATAATAGGGAAAATAATTGATTTATGCATATGTTGAAATCCACATAAATATTTCTACTTGAAATTTACTTCTGGGATTCCTTCTCTGAAATCTAAATCTGAAAGTGGATTTTTATTAAATATAATTTTAGCATAAAATATATTCTATTGATCAATTCAACCAACCCTATATCTATTATTTATTCTGAAACATTAATCAATTGCCCATTATTTTATCCTAAAATAGTTCATACCAATACATTTATTTACACTATTTTTTACTTATTTATTTATTGACCACTGGGGATTAAATCCAGCAGTGCTTTACCACTGAACTATATACCCAACTCTTTATATAATTTTTTAAAAATTTGAGACAGGTTCTTACTAAGTTAGTTAGGGCCTCTCTAAGTTAATAAATTGATGAGGCTGGCCTTAAACTTGAGATCATACTCCTGAATCACTCTCTGAGTGGCTGGGTTTATAGTCCTACACCATCACACCTGGCCATATTATTTGCTTTTATGCATTTTCCAAGAAAGTAACACGTTTTATCCATAGTGATAATACTCGGCTTGACAATGCACTTTATTAGAACATTAAAATGCTTACTTGTACATTATTTTTTTTTCCTTTTGAAATATTTTTGTACTTACAGAAAGTTGCAATGATAGCATAGACTTCTGCTATCTCATTTTATAGTATGCTATAATTTTCATTCACAATTTCACTATAATTGTTACATTTTAATTTTCAGTTTAATTGATTATTATGTTTCTTGTACTGAAATATGAAGGCAAAGCTATGCTGTCTGACCACTGTTTACCTGACAGCAGATATTTAATAAATATGAACTGAGTTGACAGCAATCGACAGTAAAATGTTGGAGGTTATATGTTCATAGATATTTGAAGCTTTGGAGTACATGAAATGGCTCAAGGAGAATGCTAGCAATATAAACTTGGATAAAGACTATAAACCAAGAATAACAAGAAAAAATACAGATGAACTAGACCACAAGAAAAGGGAATAAGAGCAGTCTATATCACAGAAATGAAGAAGGTATTTATTTATTTATTATTGTATCAGGGATTTGAACACAGAGGTGCTTAACCACTGAGCAATATCTCCACACTTTTTAAATATTTTATTTAGAGACAGGGTTTCATTAAATTGCTTGGGGCTTCTTAAATTGCTGAGCTGGCACTGACCTTGAGATCCTCTTGCCTCTGCCTCCCAAACTGCTGGGATTACAGATATACCACCATGCCCAGTCATAGAGAGGGTATTTCAAGTAAATATTTGTGTTGAGCTGCTGAGTCTTAAAGTTATGTGGAAATTAATGTATTTCTGAGAGGTGTAATGAAGTGAGTCACTGGTGGTTTTAATGAAACTTTTTTCAAGAAAGTGACAGGGTCATAATTCCAGCCAGAATGGGCTCAGATTGAGTGCAACATCAGGAAATGATTGTACCATTGATTTGCTTTCCCACTGTGTGATTAAGAGGTGGGAGGCAAGATACTGGAGGAGATTAATGTTATGAAGCATATCTACTACCATTTGCATGTCTTACCAATTTGACTTTTTACTTATTAAAATTGTTCTATTCTACTATTAAAATTTCATCAATTTCCCAGCATCTGGTTGTAAAAGAACAGAACCTTGATTATGACTCACTGAACCATGCATCAGTACTTAAGAAACTTAAGTAGATACATAGGCTGGGGTTTCCTATAAAAATGTGTTATTCTTCAACACTTTCCTAGACACTACAAATACTTAAATGAAAAAAATTATTTATTACTACTTAGGCAGAATTTACACTTACCTTGAGAAAATTTTTTTTTCTGTATGGCTAATATTGATGAGTTATTTCTGAACTGTACATCATGCAAGAACCTCTTTACCTGTGCTCTGAGAAGATGTAGAATCCATTGATTTTTCATTTTAATTAAAGGTACCTAAAATATTTGAAATCACATTCTTATCTATCATGAAAATTGTTTTATATGACTGTACAAATGTCTTCTCAGAAGAGAAATAGAAAATTATTTAATAGCTTCCCATTAATGAAACAAAAAGTTTTAGGTTTGCCTTGAAGGGGAGTGGTATGTGAAGACAGAGAGACATGCATACACACCATCTCAACAAGAATTTCAGGAAAAAAACTATTTTTAAATTATGTAATTATTAAGTCGGAAATCCTCAGTTTTTCCAGTGTAGATATAGAGTTGATATTTTGTTTCAAGAGGACACAGCCTATTTCTTGAGATTCTAGAGGATTAGAAAGGGATCTCAAAAAAATTTCATTTACTTGGGGGGGGGCGTCAAATGCTTGATATGTCAATATCTTCTACCTTAGCTATATTTTTTCCAGTTGTAAATGATGTTTTATTGACCATCCTTGTATATCTTTGTGTAAGGTGTGAATATTTCTTTTTTTTAATTAGCTACACATGACATTACAATGATCTTGGCAATTCATACATTTGAAATAATTGGGGTATAATTTCTCATTTTTCTGATTGTACAGATTGAAGAATCACAGTGGTGATAGAATCACCTATATACATACAGCAATCATAATGTCTATTCTATTCTGCTGCCCTTCCTATCCCTCCTTCCCCTCTCCTCTCTCCCAACATTTCTCTCTATCCAGTCTAATGTGACACACTTTTTTTTTCTTTTTCTCATCACAACATCATACATGTATTCTGTATAATGATGAGGGTCTCCTTCCATCTTCCGTGCAACTCCCCTTCTCCCTCCTTTTCCCTCCCACCTCTCTTCCCTATTTAGTGGTAATCTTCTTCTCATGCTCTTCCTCCCTATCCCATTTTGAGTCACCCCCCCTTATATCACAAGGGGGAGAGGGGAAGAATAGAAGTTCAGTGTTTTAGACAGAGAGGAAGAAAGGGAAGGGAGGGGGGAATGGAATTGGGAAAGACAGTGGAATGAATTGGACATAACTTTCCTGGATTCACATATGAATACACAACCAGTGAAACTCCACAGCATGTACAACCACAAGAATGGAATCCTAATTAAAATAAGTCATACTCCATGTATGTATAATATGTTTAAAAAAATCTCATTTACTTATTGCAATATGCAGTGGTACTCACCTTTTATCCCACTGCACGTTAGTTATGCAGAGCTTGATTACTTAAATTTTTGTCTAAACTGATCATGCTAACAATAAAAAGGAAACATTATTAATAATTATGAAAAAAACAGGGTAAACTGGTATTTTTCCAGGTGACCACCTTAACTATGGTAAAACAAATTATTCAAGTGCATCTATTTTATCTCCTAGTACTTGAACATCAACAAGTTAATATAATCTCTAGCTTTGGATTTTTCATTTATAAAACATATACATCTCCAAGAATTTTCATGATGATTAAATTTTATAATTTATGTAAATACTTTAGAGAATAGTAAGAACTAACAATAATTGTATTTATAATTATATGCATATTTATGTATATATAAACTATATCATTTGTTATTTTTATTAAGTTGTAAATACTAAGAAAGCAGTAATTTATCTTACCCAGCACTGATATTCAGTAATATATATTCATTCATTTTCAGATCACTTACGATTTTCTGTCAATTTTCTTATAATTTTTTTAAGATGATCAGGTGTCCACAACTTTACCTGTGAAATAACAAACTGATTTTTATATGGCTTCTATCATATGAACACTGTAATATATTTTTTAAAAAGGCATAGAAATGAAAATATGAAGAAGGACTATGAAAGAAAATAAAAACAGTGTCTTGAAAGAATATTTATTCTATTCTTTCAGTATATTTTGCTAATTCGAAATAAGGTATCTCAGAAACACGTATATTCATCTGTATGCATCATACTACCAATATGAATGATGCTATCAATGTAAGCTAAAGTAAACACAAATTTATTGCCAGATTCTGATTCAGAGCATATTTTACCCAAGTATTTCCTTGGGAGAGCAACTCTATACATGGGGGGCGGGGAGAGTTCCATTATCAGTTAAATTTGGAAAACCTTCCCTAAGCAAGTGTAAAGAGAGTTTACTTGTTTGGGTTTTGCTTTACTCCCACATCATTTGTCAGCAACACTAATGTTTACTGGATATTACAAATACCCAGTGGGAGATGGGAATTTTTTTTTTTTTCAAATAGCAGAGAGGACAGAACACATTTGAAAGAATGCTCACTTAATGACTTGCAGGAGCCTGAGGCACTTTCACTGTGGGCATAGTCATTTGCCCAGATTATAAAACTCCAAATGGATAGAGGAAATGGGGATTACTCAGAGCATGTTCTCTTCTTGTCTTTTGATGATATGGGAAATGTAAGTTCTTCAGTTTTTATTCTAGTTCATGAGAATATTCAGTTTTATCCATCCTTACTCTTATGTCATGACTGAAAATATCTACTTCAATGATATCTGCTATAGTTGGGAATCTTTAATGTCCTCTAAAGCTTCATGCATTAAAACCTTGTTTGCAGCCTGTGGCACTGTCAGGAGGTTTTGGAACATTTAGGACATGAGGCCTAACATGAGGAGTTAGGTGGCTGGGGGACTGGTTTTGAAGGAGTTATGAGGTCCCTGGTCCCTTCTCTTTTTCTTGGTTTCCTGGCAGGTATGAGATGAGATGCTCCTTTGCTATATATTCCCAGCATGAGGTACTGCCTCACCACTGGTCTAAAGACACAAGTTCAAGCTCCCATGAACTTAAATCTTTAAATGGTGAGCCAAAATAAACTTTTCCTCACGATAAGTTGATTAACTCAGGAATTTTGTCACAACAATGCAAAAGAGACTAACAAAACATATATTCACTAGAAAATAGCACTCAACATATTAGCTATATTATGTAAGATTCTACATAAAGCAAGAAAATATGGTAATTTATTTTGCAGAGTTTGCAAGTCATCATTGATGTTCTAAATCTCAGAACATGAAATGCCTGAGTAAATAAAAAATTCAGAGGGACTAATTGTTTATGGCTCAGATTTGTATTTCTGGGCATTTTCCTGTGTTCTCTATCATCCTGGAAGGAGACAAAGTATTCCTGGATGAGATCATATGCTGGGATACTATAGTACCTCTAGTCTGTTTTAACAGTTTCCTTGGTATTCATAAGGGAAAGGCCCATTCTTCACGGGTAGTTATTCAGTAAATACAGACTTGCCCCTTTGGTAAGAAATCTACTTTGTTGCTTAAATTATTCCATTTGGTCATTGAACAGGAGTATGTAGGATTGGTAACTGGTGATATTAATTTCTACCTACTTCAAGATTATTTTCATATAAAGGATTCTTGCATTCCATAGAGTTCTGCTTCTTGAATCATAGACTGTCCATTACTCCTTATATTCTCAGCAGCATGGGCTGGGAGAACAAACTTAAGTTCTGTCCAGGTAAAGTTATCAGTAGGTATGGCTTCTCATAGTCAATTTCAATTGTTATTCTGTGGAAAAGTTTAAATCTTCCCTTCTGCTATCACATTGTTTTATGGTATCATGTCTGATGTTTTGTTGTAACTGAACTCCATACCTCTGAACTTCCTCTTCACACAGCCAGCTTCTACACTGCTGAAAAGTTATAAGCAAAGACCTCATCATGCATACTCTCCCTTTATCTATGGAGACTTCTTATTTCCTACAGGACAGTTATTCATCAAAGTTCTTCTTATCTTATTTCTTTGATGTTAGAAAACTTTTACACCAAATCCTGCTCCATAGTCTTTCTGTTTTTATTTACAATTCATTCAACAATACTGCTTATATTGTTTATGTTCACACCCTTATTTATTCGGTGGACATTCATTGAGTGTCTCTTATGTGCCAGAAGCTTTTCAATACACTGGAACAAAAGAGACCAAAAAAAAAAAAATCTGACTTCATGGAGTTTAGATTCTATGAGAGATAGAAAGAATAAGTAAGTGGAGCACATGATACGTTAGAGGGTAAACACACTGAAGTTACAAAGAAAGGAAAGGGAATGGAGACTAGCTGAAGGTGTGTGTAAGAGTTATTTTAATTTTGAATGGGGTGGATTAGGATGGGCCTCCTGAGAAGCTCACATTTCAGTAAGATCTGGGGAAAGGACAGGAAAGGGAGGCCTGGGTAGTCTACCATGTTTTTCTTAGGAGAGAGAACTGTGCAAAATTCTTGAGGTAGAAGGAGTCCTAGTACTTTTACAAAACAACCAGAAGTCAGTGTTGATAGATCACAATGAATAACAAAAGTCACAGGAAATAAAATTCAAGAATAAAGATCATCCATATTATATAGTGACCTATAGGACACTAAAGAATGTTGGCTTCTACTCTAAATGAGATGGTCAGATACATCCAATGAGATGAGAGGAAAAAAAAAAAAACACTTCTCGAATGCTCTATGGTTCTATAGAAGTGGGTTTTTTTCCTATTTATTTCCCCTTTTATTCCCCAAATACTTTGTGTGTGTATTTACTACAGTTTGCTATAGTTCTGTGTTTTTCTCTATTGGATTTCCTAAGGGGAGACAACCACTGTTTGATACATAGTAGGGAATCCATGAATAATTTCAGAAAATACTATATTGGTCAATATATTTTTATTGAAGGTAATATAATATATTTAGAGATTTAATTATGAAAAAGCATAAAGTAAAATTCTAACTGGATTCTATGTTAGCCAGCTTTTTATTGCTGTCACAAATATCTGAGGAAAACAGCTTAAGGAAGAAAGATTGTTTTTTGGCTCATGTTTTCAGTACATGGTTAGCTGGATTCATGGCTATGGGCCTGTGGTGAGGGAGAGCACTATGGCAGAGAGGGCATGGTAGAATGAAAATACAAAATCTCACAGCACTTGGGAAACAGAGAGAGGGGAAGGGATCAGGTACCAGTATAGTTTCCTGATGAGCTTAGCATTCTCACAATCCTATCACTTTTTAAATCCCCATCTCTGAACTTCGCTGCACTGGGAACTAAGTCTTCAATGCTTGAGTCTTTGGAGGACATGACAGATCCCAACCATAACAGATGCCTAAAATAAACAGATGGATAAGGACAAATTATTTGAAGGATTCTACTTAGTGTGTTTTATCTGCAACATTTTCCTCAGATATTATACCTCATTAGAATTAATATTAGAATAATCCCAAAGCAGTTTGTTCTGAATTAAGTACCTTTCAAATATTTTGTTATGAGATTTGAATGATATTTTTGATTCCAAATTATTCTAAACGTACAAATATGACCAAAACACATTATTTAATACATTGACCTATAAACATAAATTTAACATTTTAGAAGCACTCAGGGGAGTATTCACAGTTAAACTAATTTATTTTCCACATGTCCTATTATTACTAACAGTGTATGAGTCTGTAACTTGACAACACAAAAGAAATCTATTTTTAAGTTTTTAACAGTTTTCATTTTTAAATTGAAAACTGAAAAAAAAAAGAAATAAAAACTATTTCTTTCCAGGGATTGAAAATAATGAAATGTTTAAAATAACATTTAGTAATTGGCTTGAGGGTGACCAGAAAGGAAGACATATTCCAATCATTTTGCACTCTGTGACATAGATCTCTGTGATACCTAACATTTGCACTGGGGTTTCTCTTGATTAAATCATACATTTAGCCACAGAGTTCATAGCAAGGGAATATGTGCCATGTCCTCATAAATCTTGTCAAATTCATAATCAACACAGGAGAATGAGAAAACCTGGTTAATGCCACTGAAAATAGAGCAGTGAATAAAACAGAAGTCTGTGGCTTCACAGAATTTGTCTTCTAGTTGAAGGAAAAGACTTGAAATACATATAGGGATTATAATATATGTATATTAATTTTTAGTATAGTAATTTTAATAAAAGTTGTAGTAAGAATTGTTTGCCTCTGTAGTCTGGCCATGAACAACTCAGATTTTTCTTAGCCTAAGTTCCCCTGAAAAGAATCTAAACAAAAGCTTATGTGCTCCAATCCATTAGAGCAAGTGGGAGACAAAATCAGAGTGAATCAGGGAAAGATAGAGGCAATTGATTTCTCCACCTTAGGAAGTCATCTTCTGAATGTTTAAATGCTCTTCTATGGAAGTCCCTCCAAGAAAAGGAAGAGGGAAGAATTGATTCAATGACTTCTTATCAAAAAGGTCAAAGTTTTGCCCCATGGTTGCTCATGACTGAATAATATCAAGAAAGTCACAGAGTTGAGACTAGACATTCAGACTGTGAGATGAGGTTAGGCATTTCAGGTGGATCTGTGGGAGAACAGTGGATCATTTACAACTACTTTTCAGGATAACTGTATCAAAATATTGATGGACACATTAAGGTCTGGTTTGGTATTTAAGAGGTGCCTGAGTTATGCTTCAATCCTACTTTAACCAGGCCATAAAAGGTTTTACTATTTAAAAAATGTTTAAATATAAAAGGTATCTTTGATTATAGTTACTAGGCAAACAGATATGCACATTACAATTATAATTAAAATTACCTGATTGAAAACTTATTTATTGTGGAAGAAGAAAATCAACATGTGATCAGTTTTATAAAAATTAAGTTTTAGCTGCCATCTTCAACTGGATACTGGCTTTCCTCAATACATTCTGTTTGCATTCCTACTGCTGACTTCAGTTGCCTCTTCATTAAAATACAGTCATTTTGGTGTTCTATTATTATTGCAATCAAATTGTTAATATTTGTATTATGAAAAAGGAAAAAATAATCACACTGCTTTGGCACTAAATAACTTAAACTTAAGTTTTCACATTCCTATTCATACTGCCATGAGAGTAGATTAAGTTAGATGGTTTCCCTGAAGTTTAATCTATTTATAAAATTGAGTAATACTCTCAATAGAAATTCTTATGCAGATCTTATAAATTATAATTTGGAAAATATTTAAAATTTGATATTAAAATATTACATTTTTATGATTATAATTAATATTATCACCCTGAATAATATTCTATATGAATGATAATGAATTTTTGTTTTCCTAGGTAGAAGAAAAATAATTTTAAAAATAGTGAGTTCAGACTTTTGGTTCTGAGAGAATTATTGATTGAGATTCAGTTGTTGCAAAATAAAATAAAGTCTAAAATTAAAATTTAAGAAATATCTACAAATATCCTTTATGGTCCAGATTATAGCTAAAGTTAGCTAGAATTAATATTTTGATAATCTTTCCAAAACTATTTTGCAAAATTAAATATTTTAAGTCAATGTGCAATGTTTTGTGTGCGATTTTGAAAAATCAATGCATCAAATTTTAATTCAATATTAAAATTAAGACATTGTCCCCAAATAAACCAAGCTTTGAGTCATTTTGATATTTAGACCACTTCAAATAGATCTTGCAGAATACTTCTATATTCCTAAAAATATAATGATAGCAATATCCTATATCTGAGAATTATTACACACTAAAGTAAATATTTCAGTTGAGGATTAGTTCACTTGTATCACTTGCCTACCATGCAGAAGATGATGGGCCCCAACACTGCTAAAAACAAAACAAGAAATGAAATCAAATACTATGCTGATAATATTAATCAAGGGTAATTTGTGTCAAATAAATTATATCCTTTCCTTAAATTTATCAGATCTGACTCTTAAGAAAATCAATGTGTTGAACATCAGTTCTTTATTACCCAATTCAATTGGTACTTTGGCATTTTGAAAATGTGTGTTTTTAAAGAGTCTATTCTGATATGCTCAGTGATTTTTTTCTAAGATATAATCTGTGTTCTAAGGCAAACAATATGTTGATCAAACTCCCTACTGCTATTTTGCAAGTTTTATCCATTGGAAGGTTCCAGATTGCAGCTGCCTTCTATTGTCATCCATCAATGAGCTACTCATGTAAGAATAAGTGATGGTTGTAAATCTAAAGACTTGACAAATAGAACAGACACCTAAACTTTCACAACAGATGGTAGGATATACATGTGGATTTAAAAATTAATGTATCTTTTTTTTTTTCTTTTTTTTTGTACCAGGGATTGAATCCAGAGGGCACTTAACCATTAAGTCACATCTCCAGATTTTTTATATTTTATTTTGAGACAGGATCTCTCTGAGTTGCTTAACATCTCACTAAGTTGCTGAGCCTGCCTTTAAACTTGTGATCCTCCTGCCTCAGCCTCCTGAGCTGCTGGGATTACAGATATATTCCATCATGCCCAGCTAAAGCTAATATATTTTTGAAGTACTGTCATTTATTTAACTAAATACTATTAACTAAATTACAAGTATTTATTGACTATCCAGTACCCAACAAATATTTTGATAAATATTAGAAATAAAGTTATATGTGAACATACGTGCCTTATGGAATTTCTGTCTTAACTATCATACTTAGAAAAACAGACATATGATTATAACATTGATCATCAAGTACTTTAAAGGACTTGTCATATGGCTTTGCTTTATAATTATAAAATATTTACATAAATAAATCAAATATTCATTCATATATTTAAACTTTTCATAATGTATTTAAATATGTATATACATTTTGTCTAGAAGAGAGGTTAATTCCTAGAGTAGCTACTAAAAATCCTGATACTTAGGAACCTGGAAAACTTTGGTGAATAATCATAGAATCAGACTTTAAAATGTTAGGAATCTTTGGAGAGAGTGAGATGAGTGGTATGAAAGTAAACATGGGATCATAGGAGGCATAAAGATTTGTTGTAGTTTTCTTATTACCATGTCAACCCTGAACGAAGATAATGACTATGTGTGATTCAGGATTTACTATATAGCATCAAGGAGTATTTTTTTAAAAAAAATAAATCCATATACCTACATTAACCCACCCTTTTGTCTCTTTTTATTTGAGTGACAAAAGGTCCTGCCTAGTCTGATCACTCCAAGTTAGTTTTGCGGCCACTCTTTCTAATATTCTCATGGAATTTTTTTTCATTATTTTCTGTGTATTTTCAATGAAATTCCTGCAAACATTGACTGTAAAGGACCAGACTTTAAATAGTTTGGGATTTTTTTTGTTTTTTTGACATACAACCACTGTTGGAATCATTCCACTCTCACAATGTGGCATGGAAGAAGTGACATGCCATATGTAAATAAATCAGTTTAGCTGAGTTTCAATAAAACTTTATTTTCAAAAAAAGATGGTAGTCTGGATTTGTCCCCATCAGTTGTAGTGTTTGTATCTCTACCTTAAATGATGAGTCTCTTTCTTTATGCATTAGTTTTAGTTTCAACGGAATGTATTCAAATATCAATCATTATTAAAGGAAAATTTTACAAAAGATGCTCAAGTAGTTCTTGTCTAATATTTAAAATCTAAACTTGCTACAAAGCAAATTTAAAACAAGGAAAATCTTTTCCACATATAACATTCCTCCAATATTGATAAACATGGATTCATAAATACCTTGAAAGACAAGTTTACATTTAGAATTTTAGCTTTATTGGATTTCACATCAGAAATAATGACAGAGAGAAGAAATACCATTATTTTGCTCTTTATAACCTTCCTTGCTTCTGAAGGATGCATTTTCATCATTCCTCATGACTAGCTGGGTCAAGCTTGCTCTCAGGAGAATCAATATTGGGTATGATTCTTTTGCAAGTTGTAGAGCAAGTGTAAGGCCATATACGTGGCTAGAGAACTCCAGTGCAATGACCCTTTTTGCAAGGGTCTGTGTCACATGGGGAAATTTTAAATATTTAGTCAACAACAAAGGAAGCAACACAACTTTCCCTCAAGATTGGAGAGTAGCCCTTCCTGTCTGGATTTTTATGTGATTATATAAAACCTTAGCAGCAAAGTATCAATAGATAAGGATTATCCCAAGGTGAAGAAAGCAAATAATTTCAAACTATCTGGCAAAACTGTTTTTTCAGACACTCAGTTTCTGATTTCCTTAGCAGACACTTTAAAGGACTTCTTTGACTTTCTTCCATACTGAACTCAAGAAATCTGGAGGAATAAAGTAGAAACTATTTATCTCATAGATATCCAATAAATTATTAGGTGCTGTTACTTATACTTCCTAACCACTTCTAGAAACAACATAGTTCCCCTCCTGCATACCCCTATTGCCTTTACAATAATTTCTGTGGCTATTTGCAGTGTGTCCCACATGGTTTTCAAAAGTACTTCTGATGTCTAACAGGCATACCATTTTTACCTTTTAAAAATCCTGACAATGTAGTGAAAACCTTCAGCATCACCCTAAAATATATCAGATAAAGTCTAAAGACATTGTATTGTGTCCTTGAAATCTATCTACCTTTTCATTTTCAGTCTTGTTTCTTCCTTCTTCAAGCCAAACTATTCAGCCAGTCAGAACAATTTCGGTATTAAATAGATAATACAGTGTTTAATGCTTCTGGCTCTTTTATAGCTATTTACTCTCCCTGAAGCACCCTGCTTCTTGTCTTCATGGTAAACTCTTATCCATCTTTAAGTTAATATTGGTATACATGTATACATGGCCACATGTACTCCATGATATTTATCAAACCTAGTCACAAGGTCAACTAAGACTCCAGGAGCCTGGAGAAATAGATCTCAAAATGCAGGATGTGTTGCAAGTGGTGTATCTAGTGGAATGGGAAGAATTTGGGGTCATTTAACATTTTACTGGATTCTGCTGCCTTCTACTCTTTGTCTATTATTCTTATTTCTCCTGTGGCCAGGGTTTACTAAGCTACACCCAGGATACCCCCAAATATCATCATAATTGTAACATCAATGCCAATATTTATTATTTCTATCATATCCAGCTATGGATGATTATCCTTGTATATGATTTTTCTTCATCAAAAAACCATGAGTGTAAAAATAAAATCCCTTTTTACAATTCTGAGTTCTTAATAAACCGAAATACTGTGTTACTGTTAATGTTCATTTCCCTGAACTCAGTTCTTACCTTGAATGTGTTTTGTTAGAAAATTCTAAAGGCAAGATACAGTTTTATTTTCCACTAAAAATAAAGCACACATGGGCCCTTCTATATTTTCTATAGTTTTTGCTTACAAACTAAAGTTTATTCTTTAGTTTATCTTCTGGTATTCTGACATCATACAAAGCTTAAACATATAAATAAATAAAAGGCAAAGGGTTCTTTCAATATTCTGCCTGAACTACATGCCCTGAGGCTGGCCTCAAACTTGTGATTCACTCAACTCAGCCTGCCAAGTCCCCGGGATTGCAGGTGTGTGCCACTGTGCCTGACTTTTTAATCTTTCTTTATTTTTCTTAACAGATTCATGTTTTAGGTTGTCATTTAAAAAAAATTTCATCAGCATCCCAATATGGATGCTAGTTTCTTTATAGTTAACTCTGCATTAAAACTTATTGCTCTAAAATTTAGTTTTTAAACTACCATGAGACCCTATTTGTCAGGATGATCTGAATTAACTGATTAGCTCATCTACTTTTTTTTTTTTTAACCATAGCTGGTTCATGTTCACCTGGAAAACTACATTTAGTTGAAGGTACTGCTATGTTGGAAAATCCTTGACAACATAATACGTTTAGACAGTTATTGTAGCTAGGCGTCCCTTGGAACAAGACAGTGCTTCAGGTGCTGTATGATCTTCTGTTAATCGGGACTGCCTTTTTTACATGGCCTTCATATGAAATTATCCCAAAATGAAAAGGACAAGGCCTGTTTTTGACAAAATTCTGCACACTATCACAGCCCATCACTTTTGTGGCACATCATCATGAAAATATATGAATCTCGAACTTTTTTGATGTTCAATAGGTTCTATATTATCCATACACAATATCTTTGAGATCTAGGCTAAAATTTTCTACATTAGTGGCAATGAATGAATTAAGTCATCCTAACTTTTTAATTTGCTCTATGTGTTGTTTATTTTATAAAGTATACACTCCTCCCATTCATCAGATATTAATAGTTCAAAGTTTCCCCAAGGTAGAATGATGTGATACAAACCAAATCATGTGAACTAAATGCCAGAGTGTTTCTGTGTACTGTATACCCAGTTTGCTTAGTTATATTTTGATTCTACTTCCAAAATCATAGTCATAAATAGCTTTTACTGGAAATATTCAGGTGATTAAGTCTTGTCAAATATTTATCCCGTAGGATGTTGATGAACTGCATGCTTTCAAAGAGTTGTTCTTAACCAGATTAAATTTTGAATTTGCTGTGATAAGTAGAAATCCTACAAAATTCAATATTGAGACTACATCATCAATTTGAGCAATATTTAGGATAAGTGATTTTGCATATCATTTGGAAAATAGATTAAAGCATAAATGTGCAGTTTATCTTAGCATTTGTGGCAATTTAGCATTTTCTGAGCAACCAACATGGGCTAAGTAATGTATCAAAATGTATAATAAAATAAGCATCCTTACTTTTAGTTATACATAAATTAAGAATCCAGAAAGATAATATAGAGTTTAAAAATTGTTATTTTTGTGATGCAGAAGATTGAAAATTATTCTTTTTGATAATTTTAAAATATAGTATAATAGAATTTTATTTTTTCACTGAAATTTTTTATATTTTATTAAATTCTCTGAATATATGGGTTTGGAACTCAGGAAATGGTAATCAATGGCGTAAAAGATCAGGATAAAGATAAAAAGTGATTTTGGTCTAGGCTACCATAAAGAAATAAGAGTAGATATAAATATAAATTTTTGATTCATCAAATATAATAATATTTAATGTCCCAGAAATAAATATAATTCATATATAAGAGGATGTACCAAAAAGTATCTGGAAACATCAAAATAGTCCTAATACCATGAGAGAGAAATTGTACAACACATAGAAAATTTAGGTGAAAACAGCCAGGAAAGGAAGACAAAAATCAGATGAACACAGTTTTGATGAAGGAAGAAGGGAGACAATTTCAAGTTCATGGAGAGTCAACAATGAATTATGTTAGCTCAAGGTAAACAGAAAGTATTCACAATAACAGGAGAGGCCTGGATGACAAACTGACAAGGTTTCAGTGGAGCTTTTGCCTGTAACATGTAATTAACAAGAAGTATGACAAAGTGAATAATGAATGGCGTGTAAGAATGTTAGAACTTAGCAGTAGACTCTTTAGTCAAAGGTTATGAGATTGGGTGGTAGTTTCAAGTCAATATGAAGAAAGCACAAGTTTTGTTTGATTGTTTTTTGTTTGTGTTTAAGAACAGAGAGATTTGAGTTTGTTTAAAATCTGAGGGAGAAGACTTATCAATGAAGAAGTCCAGAAATATTAATGCTCCCTTCAAAGTTGGACCATGTAATAGGTAGATGAGGAAAATGATACCCATACAGAGGAAACAAAATTCCTAATATGTACCTAGGACTATTTTAGGTAGGTATTATACATATGGCCTGTAGTAAAAGAGTTTTGATATTACAAAATTTATACAAAGGAGTAAAAAATAATGTTTAAAAAATGGATAATATTACAAAGTTTGATTATATAACTTCCTTCAAAAATTAACATCATTTTATCTATTGTATATATAGAATAGCAATATATAAACAAAATTAAAATTGGACAGTAGCAGAAGGTGTGATGTGTGCATGTGAGTATCTGTATGCATGAGTGTGTAGGTGTTGAGGGGATACAATTTTAAAGAATCTGGTCTGAGAAGGACTTTCAATGAGCCACAAAGATAACTGGGTATATTTGGAAAAAGAAAATTTCTGGTAGAGGCTAAGAAAGTACAAGTATTTTAGGACAAAGCATTATTTTCATATTTGAAAAGGGCACTATGGCTAAAGTAGATGAAGTTTTGGGACAAGAAGGGGTTGGTTTGAAAGGAAAGAAATTACTTCAGAAAAGTTCTTAGGGTTAGATTATGAAAATAAATCATGGCAACAGATTACTTTTATTTTATTTTTGATGGAATGGTTGAAAGATTTTAGGCAGAAAGTGACATAATCAAATTTCCTTTTTAATAGTAATAGATTATGCTAGGCAATAATGGTAATCTAAATTATGGTAATAAGAATGATTAGATTTGGGTGCTATTTTGAAAGTAGAAAAGATTTACTATTGGATTGTATGTAGAGCATACAGAAAGAAAAAGGTAAAGAGGAAATCCAAGATTTATGGCCAATAAGTTGGGTAAATTACATAGGGAATCCACATTAAGAGTAGATATGTGAGTTTAACTCAATTTTTAATTAGTTCAAGTTCGAGCAAAATACCTATTGGATATATAAGTGGAGGTATTCAGTAGACAGTTGGGTAATATGCAGTTAATCCAGTTTGGATCCCTTTGTGGTATAAAAAGATATTTTACCATACCAGATATACAGTATCCGGAATCCACATTTGATATCCACTCTAACAATGCCATACTAATAGAAATCCCTAGAGATAATATGTCCACATTAAGTATATTTCTTTTGCACATTGCAGTGGTCAATAAGATTCACTGGTAGTTTGTTGGGAGAATAATTAGGAAGACCTTAAAAAGGTGCTAATTTTGGCTGGAAATTTATCAATGGTGTGTTTCTCCCCTACATGTCTTCTTTCTATGACTCTGAGAAAGGTAGAAATTTGTTTTTAAAGCCTTGATCATGGGTAAAGGTGATGCTTTCACATCTTCTCTGAATTGGCTATATTGAGTCTTTTACTTTAATATAGAAAAGAAATCTTCATCTTGCTTTGCTATGTTTTGTGGTGAAATATTTCATGAAGAAAACAGGAAAAATAAATGCTAGTGTATGAAGGAATCTTGCTAGAAGAATAGTCAAAAGAAAATCATGACTGAACTAAGTAATAGAAATAAATTAAAAATGACAGAAATTTAAAAATTATATCTCTATAGTAATACTGATTGTAAATTATAAGGAATAATAATAAAGAGAGACAAAGGGTGCAGAGGCAATGAAGGTGGCAGAATGGTTCTTTGTCCAAGCATTCACATTTAATTATAACAATAGGTTACATTAGGTCATTAGTACCATAACCACATAATTGTTTAGAGTATCAGTAAGGTTGCTTATTCTGCAGTTACATTTCACAGTTACAATATGTAATGTTAGGAGCTTTGAAATACTGTAGTTATCTAGCAAACAAGTTCTATTCTCAAGAGCTATGTGCCTGCAATCAAGATCTGGGCTTGATGAGGCTCTAACACAGAGGCATCTCAGGGCATACCAGCTAGACAGTGCACATACATTAACTATATTATTAGATCCTAAAAGAGATTACAGGGCATTCTCAGGGTGGGAAACAGAGTGCCTGTTACCCTCCACCCAGGAGTTTTCTAACCAGGGAAATGCTTCTCTGTACATTTCCCTACAGTAAATGGTTCAAACTCGTCAATCAAAAGACACAATAGATTGGCAGAATACATTAGAAAACAAGGCCTAACCATATGTTGTTTATAACAGGCTCATCTTACAGGCAAAGACATTCACAGGTGAAAGGTAAAAGCAGAAAAAGATATATATATAATGGAGACTGAAAAAAAGCTGGTATAGCTATTCTCATGTCATACAAAGTAGACTTCAAGCCAAAATTAGTCAGAAGACACAAAAACCTGCACTGGTTATGGGTATTGATATCATCAAACAAGATATAATAATTGTAAATATTTATGCTCCAAACAATGGTGCACCCGCATACATCGAACAAACAGTTCTCAATATAAAGAACCAAATAGATCACAATAATATAATACTACTTGATTTCAACACACCTCCTGCATCAATAGTTAGGTTATTCAGGTATAAACTAAGTAAAGTCTCTTTAGAACTAAAGAATGTTATTAATCAAATAGACTTAATGGACATATAGAGAATATTTTATCCATTGAATACTGAGTTCATATGGAACTTTCTTTAAAATGGACCATATTTTATGATATAAAACAAATCCTAGTGAAAAAAATACAGATAATTTATTGTCTCCCACCAGATCACAATGGTATGAAATTAGAAATCAACAGCAAGATAAAAAAAAAAACAATTTTAACAGATACGATTTAAATCATGCATTTATAAATGAAGAATAATCATCAAAGAAATCACTGGAGAAAGCCAAAATTTCTTAGAAGCAAATAATAATAAAGGTACAACATATCGATATCTTGGAGACACTCTGTAGGCCATTCTAAGAAGAAAATTTATAGCATTAAATTCCTACATGAAAAATATATACAGAGGGCTTGGGCTGGGGCTCAGCGATAGTGTACTTGCCTGGCATGTGTGAGGCATTGACTTTGATTCTCAGCATCACATATAAATAAATAAAGGTCTATAAACAACAATAATAACAAAAAATTATATATATATAAGGCCCAAAAAGAACAAAATTATATATATATATACAAGGCCCAAAAAGAAAAAAAACTAATTTCTTAATCAGTAGAAGACAATATGGTAGCTTTAGAATATAGGTTCTCATCTATAATAATAAATTCATCAGAGAATACAGAAAATTCATCAATTTAGAAAACAACATTGTCAATGTCCAATGCAAATAAAAAGACAGTACTATTATATTTTACTGGAATTTTGTGCAATATAAATTAAAACCAGTGATGAAATAATGAAATTGTAATAAGAAAATACAAAGGATTGATGCAACAGAATTTGTTTTTTACAAAGATAAACAAGCTTAATAAACCTTTAGTGCAGTGAATCAAAAAGAGACAGAAGACCCACAGCAACAAAATTAGGGATGAAAAAGGAGATATCACCACCCAATTTTGAAATTCAGAGGATCATTAGAAATGCTCTAGAAAATTCATATTCCAATGAACTGGAAATTGACAAATTTCTAGACATATATGACCTACTCAAATTGAGCCATGATAACATAGAAAACCTAAACAGACCAACATTAGCAATGAGAATGAAGCAGAAATTAAAATTTTTCCATAGAAAAAAAGCCCAGGATAAGAAGAATTCTTAGTGAAGTTCTACCAGACCATTAAAAACTAACACCAATCCATCCATAATTATTTCATGAAATAGAAATCAAGGGAACAAGGCCAAATTCATTCTACAAAGCCAGCATCACACTAATACCAAAGCCTGACAAAGAAACATCTAGGAAAGAAAACTTCAAACCAGTATCGCCCTGATGAATATAGATACAAGATTTCTTAATAAAATATTAGCAAATATCATTTAAAAACATATTAAAATATTGATCAAGCGGGCTTCATCTCAAGGATGCAAATCAATAATTTCCATTCACCATATACATAGAATTAGAGACAAAAAAATCACATGATCATCCAATACACATTCAACAAAATCCAGCTCAATTTCATGTTAAAAATTCTTGAAAATTAGGGATAGAAGTAGCTTACCTTCACATATCTTTCAACACAGGTTATTGAGATTAGTAAAGCTCTGAAACTACTTTTACAAATAATCTAAGAATCTGGAATAATTTTCCCCAGGTTCATGTGGGGCTTTTTTGGTATATTTTAGTGAAATATTCTTAAATATTAAGATTCAAATTGATTTTGCTTGTAGTTCTACTGAAGGATCCCAATATAGTAGCTTTAGAATAAAGGTTCTCATCTATAATAATAAACTCATCAGAAAAGACAGAAAATTCATGAATTTAGAAAGCAACATTGACACAATGTCTGGTGCAAGTGAAAAGCCAGTACTATTAAATCTATTTTTTAGACTTCTTTCATATACAGGCCATGTCTGAAAAATATTCCCTTTGCTTTAAATTATTCCTTTTGCATTGATCTTTCCTTAATCCATTAGTTCTACATGTCCCAACAATAGCACACCTATTTTTGTCTACCTTCCTCATTAACTAGAGCCAATGTTTATCATTTTGTATCCGACCTATTGTCCTTGTTGATGTAGTATCACAAATATCCATTTTATCTTTAAACTGTTTTCCTTGCTTAAGTCACATTAGTATATTGAAGGTTTCCTGTAAAGTATGCAAGTTATGATGATTATTCATGTATATGAAAACGATGTCTTATTGTTCATAAAAAATATTTTTAGTTACTTTTGGTTTATTTTCAAGCATTGGTGTAAATAACTTTCATACCTACAAAATAATTACATTTTTTAAAGAATTTATGATACTTTTTAACCCATAATTTAACTTGAGATTCTTAAAAGTGAAAAAGAATTATGTATGTTATTTCATTTTTCAAACATTCAATCACTCTGAAAGAAAAAGACAGAGGGATGACTCCATATTTTGCCAAATATGTCCCCATGAAAAGTCATTGTCATTATGTGATTTGTTTTTGCAAATTGCTTTTAGCTATATCCAAATATGCTAGTATGTTATTGGATATGCTAAATCTTAAATCACTTTGTCATTTTGTCATTTTTCTTAACAGTTCAGTAACTGACAATTTTGTTTCTGTGTTTTGAAGTTCATAAATATCAGGTCACAATAATCTCATTAATTTCATTAATAAAGTAATGTTCATTATTGCTTCTTTTAAATTATTTTCATTTTTCTAGGTATTAGCTCTTCTGTATCAAAAATATTCTAAGAGATCACAGCTTTATTTTGTATAAATAATTTTGTTTAAAGTAAGAAAGACACATTTATATAAAGTATTATTTAAGGTAATAGAAGCTAGTTAACATGGGTTTGATAAAATACAATATGTCCATGATACAATTTTAAAATTTTTATGTATGCATTTAAAGCAAACTTTACTAAATAATTTAATATCCTCATAATCTACTATCTCTTCTTATAAAAAAGAGTAAAAAATAGTATATTGATGGGATTCAAAGTTTATATTCAAATGTTGATTAAAAATCTAGAAAGAAGGAAACAAAGGTCCTTTGTGAATTTTGTGTTTAGATCTGGTTTTCACAATATGTCAGCACTACTCTTGTATTAAAAAATAATAAATTCTTATGTAAAATATGAGAAATTAAATAAAAATAAACATTAAAAGATTCCAAGGACTAAACCTATTTGGATCATCTGCTTTGGGAAATAATAATCCTAACTACCTCTGAATCTGATCAAATGTGTTTGACCGTTAAGAATTCTCAGCGACTCAAGTTAGAATGTATGCGCAGATGGCGTAAGCCCCAGGGACATTTGTTTCCTCAAGTACCTTTCTTGTCTGTTGCCAAAATAACACTAACCTGCTATCTTAGAGTAAAATGCATATATCATTTTTATATGATGATGTTACATTATTACTACCTCTGACAGATTATAATGAGTTTCAGTAAGGCTTACTGCATATAATGCATATGTGCCCACACATGGGCATGTGTGCGCTCACACACACACACACACACACACACACACACACATGCACACAGGTGCACGTTGAGAATTTACAATCAAGTCCCCAGCTTTGAGACGTTACATGGTGAATCAGAAGCTGCATTAGGCATTACATGAAGCATGACTGATTCATCCATATAGAGAACAATATTATTTTGTAGCTATTTTTTACTTTTCTCTGAGTGTCTGGGAATCAGAGAATGTGAAAAAAATGCTTCTGAGAATTGAAATTTGATGTTGAAATTGGTGTGATAAATAAAACCCTTGCAACCTATGGACAGATTTGATCATTCTGAGCACTCTCGATAATAGTTCAAGATTGAAGCCCCAAACTATGAAAGACATTTTCCAGAAATGTTCCCTGGCTTTGATATTCCCTTCTTTCCTAGGCCAATATAGTCCTACTTTATTGATGGTTAGGATTCATGATATACTTCATGTTTAGGCTCTAATTGGCAGGGGGAATTTTCTAAGAGAATGAATCCAGTGAATTTGATTTTTTCTCTCTCTCTCTTTTTAGACAGGAAACCTAAAGTGTGCGTTTACTAAGAGCAGAAAATCTCATTTCAAAGCGAGTTTATTATTATAACAAATAAAATAATGAATATTTTTACAAATTCCTGCTCATTTCATTTTGAATTCAGTAAGAATCTTTTCTACATGAATGAGACCCTGACATGTTATATTTCTTTGTAAAGTACTTTTCCAGAAATAAAATATCTTTATTAAAAAATGTGTCTTATTTAGTCTGCCAAGTATCTTTTAATAATGTAGGAGGCTACCTACAAGAACAGTACCCAATTGGGGGATAAATAATACCCTGAACTTATTATAGTGAACATTTTCTCTCAAAAATTTATATATCTGCTATATTCTTGTTATTAAGAAAATTGACAAGTAGATTTACTTGTGTCATCATGTGAAAAAGTTTCATTTTCACCAAAATGTGTCATGAACGTTACAAAATCTACAAACACGTATCATAATAATATCCATAGCTGTGATTTAATAAACACTTAATAATCCCTATACAAAATTTGTACTTTGTACAAAAAAAATTTGTACCTTTGGGTGATGGTTTTTCTTTGTGTGTTTGGAGTTTGGGTATTTATCAGGCATGTAAGAGGTTTTCAGCTCTCACTAACTTCAAATTACAAAAAAAAATTGTAGTTTATATATAAGAAAAGTGAGAATCATACCATTTAAATACATTCTCCAAAGTGACACAGAAAGTGGTGAAGAATTAAGTCAAGTCATATATTCTATGACTCATACTAATGTTTTTTTTCTTCAAAATATCTTTCTTTTTAAAAAATTTCCTTCTTCAGTATTATTTATCAGCATCCCAGCAGGGAGTATGAGCATAGAAAAAAATAATAATGTTTTATTCACATTTTTGTTCACACATAATTAGAAGACAAAATTTTACACAGTAGGACTTCAATGAAAGTTAAGTAAATCTAAATTGACCTATGAATCATAATCTTAATGTGATTAATCATCTGCAAACATATCAGCATTACTCACTTAAAAGAAACCCAGCAGTTGCTTTCATTGCAAAAGATTTAATTGGGGACACCCAATGTATGTACACAGAAGGAGAGCTATTTACATGTGAAATTTGAATTGATTCTGATTTCATGCAAACATATGCAACAATTCTGGACTTTCAGCCATTCTTTGAAAGTTTGCCATATACCTTTCCCCACATAGCATTCTCCTGTAGATGAGCAGATCAGCCATTTTAGAAGAGAATTTGCTCTCCATTTCAACACAATCCCTAATACTTCTGTCCAAGAACCAGGTTGTTTCACTGTTGACTTTAGGTTTCCTTTCTGGTCCTATAGGTAAACACTTTGTTTGATTTGCTACTGTGGAATTGCATAAAATCAGGTATTAATTACAATGCCACAGTTCTTCAGAGAATATAAAAAAGAAAGAAAGAAAACCTCACAATCATGTTGCTTTAATCTATGATAGTTAATAGGGGCATAATTTTACTTTATCCATCAAAGATCATTCCAAAATTAATATTAAAATTATTTTTATATGAGATAACCAGATTAATATAAGAGCTAAGAGAAAAAAACTAACCCAAGTAAAAGTCATTTAATATGAATAGTCAAAAAATATATGAAAAAAATGTTCAACATCTCTAGCAATTAGAGAAATGCAAATTAAAACTACACTGAGATTTCATCTCACTCCAGTCAAAGTGGCAATTATCAAGAATACAAGTAAAAATAAATATTGGTGAGGATTTAGGGGAAAATGTTCTCTCATACATTTCTGGTGGTACTGCAAACTGGTGTAACCATTATGGAAAGTGATATGGAGATTCCTCAAAAAATTTGGAATGGAACCACTATTTGACCAGTTTTTCCCACTCCTCACCATATACCCAAAGGATAAATCAGCATACTATAGTGAACCAGCCACAAAAATCTCTTAGCAGCTCAATTCACAATAGCTAAGCTGTGGATCCAACTTAGGTGCCCTTTAACAGATGAATGTATAAAGAACATGTGATACATACACACGATGGAATATTACTCAGGTATAAAGAAGAATGAAATTACTGCATCTGCTGCTAAATGGATAAAACTGGAGATTATCTTGCTTTGTGAAATAATCCAGTTCGAAAAACCAAAGGTCAAATGTTCTCTATGCTAACCTATAAACAAGGAAGGGTAGGGAGAAGAAGTATTGAACTTCATCAAATTAGGGGAATGAAAGGAAGGGAGTGGGCTGGGAATAGGAAAGACAGGACAATGAGTCACACATAAATTTCCTATGCTCATATATGAACACACAATTAGTGTAACTCCACATCATATTCAACCACAAGAAGGGGATCAAAATTATAATGGGTTGCACCACATGCATGTACCATACTGTCATGTATATCTAAAAACAACAAATTTTAAAAAAGTCATTTAAAAACATGAACAAAAATATGATTCAGCTCTTTGTGTGTGCGTGTGTGTGTGTGTGTGTGTGTGTATGGAGTTGTGATGAAAACTCTTTCATGATATCTGTTTTTAGAGATGGATTTCTTTAGGAGTTGGGAATTCAGGTTGGCTTTGGACACCAACAAAATGAACAGAATGTGGTCCCAAAATAGTAAAAGTTGTTCCATCCTTTCTTAAAGTACACCCCAAATCAGATTGTTTTATAATATATTCAAATATTGATAGATCTCTAGATATTTAGATCTTGATTAACAATTTCTTAGACTTCAATTATTTGAATAATGGTAAGTTCTTTTCTATAACAGAAACTTAACATTGGATAACTGTCTGATTTTTTTGCTATTAAAAAACACCATAAACTGGTTAATTTATTTTAAAAAATGAGAATTTTTTCATAGCTCTGAAAGTTGAGAAGTCCAAGATCAAGGTGCAATATCTATCCTACATGTTGTGTCATCCCATGGTGGAAGATAGAAGATCAAGGGTAACATTTGCACACATGCAATAGGGAGGAAGGGAGCCAAATGTGTCCTTTTCTAGGAACTCACTTCCCAAATGACTGATTCACTCCTGAGATAAGAACATTGACCCATTAATGAAGGTATGGCACTCATGACCTAATTATCTCTTCCAGGTTTAACCTTCCAACATTATTGCATTGAGCAGTAAGTCTCCAACACATGAACTTTGGAGGGTGACTTCAAATCTCAGCAATAACCTTGCTTCAACTTTCATTTGGAGAGATGTTTAAAACACTGTTTTCTTTTTCAAATGAATTTTTGCCATGTAAATATCCCAGACATAGGAGATTATTCAAATGTTAAGTTAGCTATATATAAAGTTTGAGTGACAAATTTTAATAACTTAAATGTTCTGAAATCTCAAAATCTTAAAAAAGATTAGAAGGGATTAGTGAGGATCTTTTTTTCTTTGCACTGTCACTACCCAGATAAGATTGAACTAGGGTTACTTGCATGTAAAAACTCATGAATTCTTAATATGGAAGAAAGAAAGGTTTTATACAACTCTGCAAAGCACATATATAAGATGGTAGTTATATAAGTAAACAGCAGGGCTAGTTTTTAATGTGAAGAGTTTTCTCCATATTCATTGGGTTTTTCAGGGTAAACTAATCAATTGGAATTAGTGTAAAATGGTAATAATGACGTATTGTAGAATTCATTTATTTTAAAACTTAAAAACAAAAAACTCATTTTTGCTATTCATATAGTAAAGATGTGAAATCAAGTCTGGTATTGCTCTAAGAAAAGTCACTTATTTTAAGCATTAAGTACTGTTTTTCTTTCCTTTTGGACTACTCTTATGATAATTGAAAAGTAAGGTACTAGCCAAGCTTCTTCAGCTTTTTGGGCTCCAGTTACTTCATTAATAAGTGGTGATAATTACATAGCACTGGTCTAAAACTAGGCACTGGGTTTACAGAGCTGGAAAGAAGCCTTAGATGCATGGGCTTTTCCAAACTCTGCTTTCAGCAAGCATGAAGTGCAGGCACCTTCAAGAATGTGTTTTCATTCTTATTCAAGTGAAAACTAGACACACATTTAAGATCACACTGAGACCTGGCTTAAAAATTATAATTTGTTTTCCTGATGACCACTTTTGTGATTTGTGAACCTATTTGTACCCAGCCAGCACAATTACATAGCTCCTATTTCTTATTTGCAATGTTAATTTTTTCTTTATTTTAGCAGTCAGCTGTTTAGAAGAAGTGCAAAGTACAAAACAAAAGCTATATGGAGAAAAGAAATATTCAACATTCATTACAGAGGAATACAAGTTATGGATGGATCAAACTATTAAATTCCACAATTCTAGTGGAATAATTTAGGATCATGGGACAGGATGATCTTTCATATTTTCCTATATTCCATCTTATATCTATTTACAATATATTATCATCATGTCTTCACTGGCTCAAAATTGTATATCTAATTTCCTCTGTATAAGTAGTATGATATAAAAAATCGTGAAAACAATTAGATTAAGGCAGGTATTATTACCATAAGAAAATTAAAATAATCAGCTCATGTAATAAAGAGAAAATTAATTCTAAATACCATGACCATTTAAATACAAGAGTTAGAAATGGATATTATATTGTAATAAATTTTTTTAGTCAATTTAAATAACAAAATTAAAAATGTGTACATGTAAAAATATATGAAAATGAATCCCAATTTTATATATGATTACAATCCAACAATAAAAAAATGAAAAATAGATATTATTGTAATGAAACCATAATTTTTAATACACAATATATGCCAATATATTTATATATGTATATGTTTTATATTTGCCATGAATATGTAGTACTATGATAATTTTAATGACAAAGAAACTGAAGCTCAAGAAAGTTCCAGTTATTTACCTAGTTTTAAAGTTGTTTAAATGGAATTCTAACCCAATAGAATTGGATTACACTCAAACAGCATCAGTACAATGGGAACTTGAATTTTATAATGCTTTTTCTGTTTTTTACTGGTTAGAGTGTAACTTTGCCATTTAGTTTCATATAGAATTAGTTTCTTAATAAGTAAAACATCCTAGATGCTCCAAAATAAATTGTGATTTTTTTCCAAACATTATATTTTAAGTACTATAAACAATTAATTAATAATATGGTTTACCTGAAAATTCTATAAAGCAGTTTTACATTTAGAATAACATCCATATCTCTTTGACTTAATTATCCTAATAAATTTGTCAATAAACTTGGATAATTTTATGTGAAAATAAATGTTGAAAGAAAAACTCAATTTTTCTAAAAAGTAAATCCCCTGTTGGTAGTCTGATTATGAAAATTCACCTTTGCTTAATGCTTGCTTTCAGTTCCTACTCGAACATTGTGGAATAGTAGGCAGTGCATTTATTAGGAGAATAGTCCCTGTGATTCTGGTCTACATACAACAGGTAAAATGAACAACTTTCTTTCTTTCTCATGAACAGAAAGTAGAATTAGTTCATTTTATTAGTTGTGTCCTCAGTGTCTTGATCTTAGTAGATACTCAGTAAATATTGTAGACTATGTCAATACCTAAATGCAAAAATAAAACTTTAAAAAAATTCTATGCAGATGGAAATATTATTACAGTATTGTTAGACTTAAAAAATTATCCTTAAAAGAGTATTTCATGTTCGTTAGGGGAAAATAATGTCTAATATAAAAATGTAATATAAATCTTACATTCAAAAATCTTAAAGTCACAATATAAATACTTGAAAACTGCAATATGCTGAGAGAGAGAGAGAGAGAGAGAGAGAGAGAGAGAGAGAGAGAGAGAGACAGACAAGGGAGGGCACATATGTAAAAGTTCCAAAATCAATTTATTGGTTTTACTTGGCAGTAAATAATTTATTATCATTGAATAATACCTGCCTTGGTATGAAAGTTCAGAAATCTAAACAATTAAGTTTAGGTTGGATTGGCCATGGGAAGCTTTTAAGGAATTAGTAATGGAATACTAGTTTTTCAGAATGCATACAGTGAATGAAAAAAAAAAAAAAACAAGAAATGTCATTTTGGGTGATAAATCAGTTTAGGGAATGGGATACAAGTTGATAAGTCCAAAGAACAGAATCACGGTAGGTTGAATCTTAAAATATAAGATTATATGTACAGTCATCTCTAGTATTTAGTTTCAACATATATTAAATCAATATATATTGAAATGTTATAGTAGTGACCAAATTTATTAGCCAAATTCATTGTGTTTCTTTGTTCCTTCTTTCTTTCCTCTTTCCTATATAATAGTCTACTCTCCATTGTTCTTTCCAAATTAGAACTGATAACAGAGTATTAAAATTATATATCTAGAAAGATATAAAGCTTTTCATTGTGGAGCAGAATTAATACCTATAAAAATACACTACACATGTGTGAAAAATATAACATAAATATAATGTAATATCAGTAGCTGAACACATATAGGACAAGGATGTTAAAAATGCTAAGATCATAAAAATTAAAAGGAAAGGAAAATAAGAAAACTATCCCACTATATATTAAAATGTAATTTAGAAAAGAAAATGAATCTTTTAAAATCAAATAAATGTATTAGTCTTATATGCATTGTTTCAACTGTCATATAGTAAACCTAAAAACATGAAAAATTGATGATATGATAAGAGTTTCTTACTGAATACATCAGGTGTTCCACTTGTGAATAACTATCTGATATAATTCAATCACCTTGGGCAAAGTAATTAGCATTACCAGCTATTCAAAAGGGTACTGTCATGTCCAACAATTTGTTCTCATGTCCTTTTCCTAAACAACAATTAAATATTTAAAAATACTATTAGAAATACTATTTTCCTGATTGTTTCACCTTTGTGAGCATTATAGC
Source organism: Urocitellus parryii (assembly GCF_045843805.1). NCBI lineage: Eukaryota > Metazoa > Chordata > Mammalia > Rodentia > Sciuridae > Urocitellus > Urocitellus parryii. The sequence goes on from NC_135532.1 coordinate 152,183,636, forward strand.
TACTATATGTATATCAGAAAATATTTAAAATATTTTCTAGTATCTCTGGTCTTCCATTTCTATTAAAATGTATTTTAGGTAAATACTAATAGCTTTGAAAATTTGTCAGTAAACTTTCTAAATTTTCTAGAAAATATTTTGGTTGTCATTTTTAAATAAAAGATATCTAGTTTTTATACATTCCATTATAAAAATATGATTATAGTTTACTGTCACTCTTGTTACAAACACCTGTATACTCACATGTAATTGGTCTATGTGTTATTAGTTTATGTTATTAATAACTAATAATAAATAATTATTTATTTATCAATTTATTCATATTTATGTTACAATTTAGCCTAAACAAAATTATGAATGAGGCTCAGTGATTGTTGGCAACTGAATTAAAATAATTTCCTACAATTCTCAGAAATTGTGTTATGGTTCGAGGTTCATGAACCATAACACAATTTCTGAGAATTAGTTCTTATTGTATCATGTGCACTAACTCTTACTTCCCATTGACATGTATTTGTCAAACAAGTTATTCCTCCTACTTGAATAAACCTTCCTTCATTTTTTATAGCATTTTGATTAAGCCTCTCTAAATGCCCATATGTACTGTCTTATTTTGTGTTTTAGAAGATTTTTGTATTCAACTATGTTAGGTTTCTTATGTAAGAGTAACTGTTCAAAGTTAAATTGTGAAATCTTGAGAAAAGAGACTGTACTTTTGTTTCTTTCTCTCTCTTTTTAAAAATTTCCTATTCATTTGAAGAAAATGCCAAGATAATTTTATTAATGTATGTTTTCTTCAGTCTTTAGCAAATTGATATTTTATCTATTATTCAGGGATTTATTTTAATTGCAACAGATACAATTTATAATTACTTTAACTTATTTTTGTTTCATTGACTCTTCTGTTATAATAAAGTGTACATGAGGTAAGAGACCACATTTATCCTTCCATCCTCTCTTGTTGTTTTATCTTTCCATCTCTTAATCCCGCAGTGCATACTTCCTTACTGGCATAGAAACTCATAGACAATTGATTTCAATTAAATAAATAAATGTGAAAAGCAAAACTAGATGAGTTTATGAGAGATTGAAGGAGGTTAGCAAATAACCAGATGATTGTTACAAGTATTCTAATAGAGTTGCCAGGTCCCTGCTTGTCACAGTTTCTGGCATAAAGATCCAATATTAATTGTGCAGTAGAAGGACAGAATGAGAGACATTCTTTGTCATGGTATTTGCAAGCAACAGAAATATAAATTTACCTATAATATCTAAAAAAATAGCTTAACAATCATTAGCAATTATTTTTTATGTTGCACTACACTAGATATAGGATATATATAAAATAAATATTTATACACATAAATATTTATATGTGATATTTATATATATCCTATATAAATGTTTTTCCATAGTGTTATTATAATTAATATTTTCATTTAACTTACAGGCTGCAGCATACTTTACTTCAGGATTATATTCAATTCAAATAAACTTTTTAAGAATAATCCTTTTGAAAAAAATACTTTCCTACTAATATCTAGGGGTTGGAAAACTAGTGAAGACATTATTCTCATTTGTAAATAATTTATGTCTCCCTGTACATTTAAGCTAGTTTATCAAATATTGATTGTTCATTTACACTGTGCCTGGATTGTTCATGTTTTCAGAGATTCAAAGAAAAGGAGACAAGAAGGACCCATTCTTGAAGATCTTATAGGTTACCTTAGTTGTTCTATTGTTGGATTTCATTTATTTCCTTCTTCTCATAGCTTCCGTTTTTCTCTTGCTTTCTTGTTTTTCCTCCTGTTGGTTTGGGTAAAGCTGATATTTAATGTCCATTAAGTGAAAATTTGACAGGTTCCTCTGTCAAACATGAGTGGGTAAAGTCTGATAGTCATACTTATAATGAAAAAAATTCTGTAGATTTATAGCCCATTGCAAACTATTCCACCCAAGAATTTAATGCTTTAATGATCTAAAAGTTTTTTAAATGATACATGTCCTAAAATACTAACGGAATTAAATTTTAAGTGACCAGAGGCCCTTTTAACATTATTTAGAAGTGTACTTTTAGTGAAAGCTCAAGTAAATATAAACATACACATACACATGTATATGTTCATATCAGGACATTGCTACACAGTGTCCTGATTAGCATTAGTGGAAGTTATATATGAGTACAGAGTATTTATTCTATTCTCTTCTATTTCCTCAGGACCTCCATCCATTGCTTTCAAAGTTTTCTCTCATGATTAACATTTCACAAATGATTTCAAACTGTGTTGCCATAGCCAAAACATCTGGAAAATTTGCTACTATCAAGGAATTCAGACACACTTATGATATGCTATAATTATTCAAGTCAGTATACCCTATGTTTTAATATTCTCATTTGCCTTGAATTTTTTATTAACTAGTTTCTTTCTTTCTCTCTCTTAATGCCTGTATTATTTGTTTTGATTTATGAATTTGAGTGCCAACGGATTCTGAGTTTGTTGTTTGTACATCTGTGGAAAAACTTGTATGAGTTTTTAATTCCTTAAATCCTGGAGATTTTCTTGCCCATTCCTCTCCCTCAGAGGGAATACATGGGATATTTACGCCACCTGATAGCAATGCCATCTCTGGAACAGATTGGCCTGGATATTCTACCTTTGGAAAGCAAAACTAGAGTTTAATGTAGTGGCTGCTCAGGCAGCTGGACAGGCAGAGGAGTCAGAAATCCTGCCCACGTGCTTCAATTGAGCAAACTGTGAAATGGAAACATAAATGAGTAGAAATAGTACTTTCAAGTTGACACAGAACGCACATATAAAAAAGTTGAGTTCCTATGAAAGAGGGAAAAAAGCACAAATTAGGAAAAACTATATAGTAAATGGATCAAAGTAGAATAGATTCTCATAAGAGTCATTTATATTTTTCCTTAAATGTGTTCTCTGAATTAAACTGAAGCAAATGGTTGTATTTTACATGCTTTGTTGAAATTTCTGTTTTCTTTTTCTTCTGCTGTCTTTGTGTTTTGAATTCAGAGGAGCTCTTTATTAGTACCTTCTTTGTTTTCTTTTGGGCGAGTGTCTTACAGCCACATATAAGCAGGGCCAAGTAGACCTGACTATAAGTGAGCAAGGTTAATGTTGCAATGCTCCTTCTTACACCTTGTCCAACCTGCCCAGTATCTGATGCATCTGACATGGATGAGAAAATGTCTTTGTATATATATAACATTCTGTCTTACTCCTAGGAAGATAACAGAATGATTGTTCAGCATACCTATTTCTATCCATATTCTATTACACCTAGATTCATTTTGCCATAATATGCTAATTGCAAGCCCATTCTGACTTTTAGACTTTGAATGTCTGATGTAATATGAAACTAAGCAATAAGGTAGCAGGTAATGTATAAAGTCAAAAATAAATTTAAAAAATAGCATCCTATTAACACCTTGAGCTAATGATCAAAGAATAGTAAATAGAAACAATATTTTTTTTTACTAATCACCAACTACTACTGTTGAATAGTTAATATCTTAATTCAGCATTAATCTTATGCAATTATGTTCAGTTAACAAAAATACCTGGAAGAATTTTCATAGGATTACCCTCAATCTCTGTTTGCCAAACCTTCATTTCAACTAATAATGGAGAACCCTCAATGTGTCAGGTACTCTTTTAAGTACTTTAAAACATGTTCACCAGCTTCATAAAGTAAGTGGTATTTTCCTCATTTTTTTTCTTCTGTTTTGGAAACATAACCATAGAAAGATTGCTTGCGCTCCCCCAAATCACACAGCTTATATGTGGCAGAACGAGGATGATGACCAGCTTTAGAAGGAGTTAGCATTGGTACTGCAGCAGTAGGAAAAACAATATCTAGCACAAGGATGAACACAATAGGAGTTTTATAAACATAACCCCATTCCCAGTAAGGGAATGGCCACCCAGTAAGAGGGCTTGCATTTTCTTCAGATTTACCTAGTTTTGAGCATGAACACAGTTTATAAACCAACAAATGACTCTGAAATCTCTGATACAAGGAAGACTCTGATAAGTAATGTAATGAATATGCCTTGCCTGGTTGAATCTCAACCCTACTTCTACAAGGTAATTTCTAACAACTAATTTTATGATTAACAAAAATAAGGTACAGAGAAATAATGTGAGGATTTTAAGGTTATACACCGACTTGAACATAGTATTGGGATTCAATTCTAGTATTTATCACTCTGAAAAGATTCTTGAGAACTGCTTTACTGATAAGGGATAGACTCAGAGGTCTTATAATATGCCAACTGACCCCATGTCTTATCATCATAGCCAATTTATGACAAAATGGGATTTCTGTCTTTTCTCTAATAAAATTTTATTTCCTTTTATGAAATTTACAACTACTTGATAATATATATGACAGTAATATATATGTATATATGTGTAAATGCATATATACACATGTATACATATGTATATACACATAACATATATGCATATATATAGATTACTGTCATTTTTTGTGTTACAATACAAGCTACGAAAAGGTGAAAAATTTATATTTTTTCAAGGTATATCTGTGTGAATAGAAACTCTAGAGAATTCTATAGATGCAAGCAGGACATCAGAACGAACTATGCAGATAGAGGAAACTTAAGAAATTTTAAACTGGGTTTGCATTTTGAAGACAACCTTAGTGCTCTGGATAATTTCAGTTTAGGAAAACTCTACCTCATTGATGTTATCAAAAGCCCTTTTTATTAAATTTCATTAATTCCATTAAAATTATTAATTAATCAGATGTCACACAGTAGAATGACGGTAGCATTTTAAGGGGAAGACAAAAAGTAGATTCCCAGAAAGACAATAAGGCATTTAATAGGACATGATCCAAACCACAGAGGGAGACAGTGATTTTTCCAGTACTGTATAAGTTAGTTAAATGCATAGAACCTATAAATAGATGAGAACCTGAGAGTTGTGTATGAAGATAAGGAAAGAGAATTTTAAAGAATGGAAATGGAGAGCAATGAGCAGGCCCAGGACTGCAAATATGACCAGAATCTAGACTCTTTCTCTATTCACATTTGTATTGTTACTTTGTTCTTTGTCTATCAAGAAATGGAATCTATTTCCTTGGTCTCTAAATTTGAGTTGGCCTGGTAAATTTCAGCAGAAATGAGAGTATGTGAGTTACAAACTGGAGCCTCAACACCGACTTAACAAGGCCCTTAAACTGAAGAAATAGAACCAAGAATCAATAAGTGGGATGTCATCAGATTAAAAAGCTTCTGCACAACAAAGGAAAGGATTAAGAGCATGAAGAGAGAATGGAGAAAATCTTTGACAGGGATTAATATCTAAAATATATAAAGGACTCAAAAAGCTTAATGCCTAAAATACAAATAACCCAATCAATAAATGGGTAAAAGAACTAAGCAGACATTTCTCAAAAGAAGAAACACAAATGGCCAACAAATATATGAAACAATGGTCAACATCTCTAACAATCAGGGAAAAGCAAATCAAAACTACACAAAGATTTCATCTGATTCCAGTCAGAATGTTAATTATTGAGAACACAAACAATAATAAACGCTGGAAAGGATGTGGGTGAAAAGGTACACCTCATACATTGGTAGTGGGACTATAAGCTGATACACTCATTCTGGAAAGCAGTATAGAGATTACTCAAGAAACTAGGAATGGAATCACCATGTGACCCAGCTCTTCCAGTCCATGATATTTGTCCAAAAGAACTAAAATTATCAAACTATATTGATACAGTCACTGTAGTGTTCATAGCAGCAAAATTCATTATAGTCAAATTATGGAATCCGTCCAGATGCTCATCAATAGATAAATCAAGAAAATGTGGTTTATACAATGGGAATTTACTCACGTTTTAAACTTTACAAAAAAATTAAGGAATTATGATTCTAGAACTAAATCCTGAACTTGACATTTAAAATAAAAATATCATTTTATTCCTTACAAATAATGATTAGAGAGAACTATTTCGTTTCAGGTGTATCATTTCAATGTGTCATTTTTTTGTGGCTATAAATAAAAGCAATGAAACAATGAAACCCATGACTGGAAGATATGTTCCAACAAAGACATAAAGACTGTAAAAGTAAATGAGCTGTTTGCTCAGCCATGCAAAGAACAAAATCAAACTAAAGCATTGGAAGTACATTAAAGTACTTATGCATGAAAAATATTGGTATCCAGGCAAAGGACATAAAAGCCCCAAAAGATTCTATAAATATATTTGCTCTCATTGACAGTAAATAAATATGTAAAATTAAAAGAAAAGAAATAGTGGGCTTGATTCTTAGGTTTCTTATGAGATACCACATTAACTTAATGTATTTATGGTTCTTTGGTATAAAAAACACATATCTTTTAAAGAAACTGACTATAATGCATATTTATTTAGTTTATTTATATTTCTAATGCAAAATTTATAATACTCACTAAACCTTAATACTTAGTATTAGGTATGTATCAAGGAAACATTTGAATATGGACAGTGTGAATATCCTCTTGTGGTCTTTTCATGTAAGATAAGTGGCTGAATAGCTAATTTTGCTGATAAAATGATACAAAGATAGGTATCACTGAATAAGAACTCCATTCTATTATGATAATGTTATAAAGAGTATCTTAGTCCAAAGGAATTATACTTCTGGAATTTTCTTGGTGGATGAGTTGCCTACTCATTTCAAACCATGATGGGTGTCACTGTGGAGGAATATACTCTTGTATGCTGGAAATACCATGAATAGAAACAAATTCAATTGTTTTATACTATTATGTTGATGTACGGAATGACTTATGATGAAAATATTTTCCAAATTGGTTATAATTTTGGAGGTTTTCAAAACGACTATGCCGTTAGTGACATGTAATGCTAGAAATGTTTCCTGACAGATGACTATCACTGGTCTACTTTATTCATTTTTCCAAATCAAGTTGTATTTATTTACCTCGTAAGAAGTTAATAGTTCAATTATTCTTTTTTATCAAAGAGGAAGGTGGAAATACATGTGTGAATAATGTACACATAGCATAAAATATCATATGATGTAACAATATAGAACTATTCTTGAATTATTCCAAAAGTAGGTAAATTTACAAATATACTCCGAATAATGCAACTAGCAAATATGTTTTCACATAAGAGGCAAAATGCTCATAACTACTTATTTGTTGATACATACACACATACACACACATATATCATGCACACAAACACACTTGTGTGTAATTTCAACAAAAGTAATGGAGGAAAATCTTGAATTACCTTAATCCAAAATTGAGGGATAGACCAGATTTCAGGTTTTAAATCAATCATTGTTTCAACAATGCAATGGTCATGCCCTCATTTCCTTGAAATCATAAACAAGTAAAGTTGGTTCTTCTATTGCTCAAAGCTTGCTGCAGAGTAATAGAAGTGCATATAGAGAACATCAAGTAGCAGAACATGATGCTCTCTTACTCACTTCCTTGAGATTAGGTTTAGTTCATGTGTCCATACATGTCTTACTAACTGGCTAGCAGAAATAACAAAAGCTGATAGCACAGATTTCTGAATCTATTATTCTCAAAGGCATTAGAATTCCTGTGATCAGTTTCTGAAACATACTAAAACTCAGAATTTGAGGATAGCATCTACTTTTCTTGACATGCATAGGCTGCACAACATTAAAAACAATTATAGGCAAACAAGTCACTATGACCACTAAAGACATCTCTCTTATAGAGTCTGATAGGAAAGGGTATGCGTGTTTTCAAATATTTAAAGACTACAACCTGGAAATTGATGGGCTGTTAAGGCTCTGAGGGCACACTGACATTACTATGTGGAAGACATCAGAAGTGGATACTAGCTTACTACTACAGTTTCTGAATAAAGCATCTGAACTTAGGAAGACTCTAAAGTGTTTGATCTAGAAGAATTTTAAAAAAAGTGGAGGAGTGCTTGTCTAACTGGCAATGGGGTGAATTCCTGCCTTGGGTGAGTGCACTGGCAATGTGTCTCCTAATTCTGACTACAACTTGAATTATTTTTTGCATGTATTTTTTATTTGAATTATTCATAGTTCTAATGTTTATTTGAATACACTTTTAAAAGAAAAAACTGCTATTTACTTTAAGGTTATTTCACTTTGTACAATTTAATTAAGAATTACTCAGTATTCAGTATTCATATTATAAAATATGCCCAATTCCTTTAAAATGACTTAAATGTTCTTCCTGTTTTTAGAAAGATATTTTTTTATATTTCTCCTCAGAACACAGTTGATTTCCATTAGCATAAATGTCCTTTAATTTTTCTTACTTAGTTATGTGGGAGTTGCTGTATGAAGATAAATCAGATTTTAAAAAATAGTGCTTCATTGTCAGTACTTTTTTTTCCAGGCACCGAATGAATAGCAAAATACTTTGAATAAGATAAACATGGAGTTTTACTTCACCAAATTAAGGTGAGGGGCAGTATTCTTGAATTATGTGAAAAGTAGATATATTTACAAATATGATATAGTTGCAATACAAATCTGTTTAGATGTGATTGATAAATATGCCATCTGATGAGAGCCAAAATGTTCCTGCCCCCTAAACAAAAGGAAAACTCCACTATGACTTGCTTACTGTATTCAAATGCAATTATAATTAATACTTTATAGATGTGTTTTAGATACAGTTCATCTGTGATTATATTTTTGTTCATTTTCTTTCTCACATATAGCTTAAAATCACTTTTGTACGTTATGTGCCACCATTGTATGGAACTCATCTCCTTAGAAAATAAAAGATGAAATTCTCTTTCTTCCTATATGTTGTAAGTTGATATATGAGTTCAAAATGATATACTGAAAAGGTACTTGAGAGGAAATAAAATGATTAAAACAAGAAAAAGAAATTCTAGTAATTCTCATTACCAAGTGCAATAAATACCTGTCTTACCAATGTAATAAAGTGAACTGGAGCCCCTAAGATAAATATTCTGATGTGTAAACACTGTGTATTCATAAAAGCATAGACCTCTAATTAAGTAGGCTTCTCATTAACTAGTAAAAATTTAATTATAAGTAACTATTATGTAAATATACCATCTAACAATGTATATAATGACTTATTTTAAACTTTAATTTGGAAACTTGTGTCCATTCTTTCCCTAATTATAACTGGCCATGTAGACAAGGGCAAACTTTACATCCATATGGTCTATATATCTTCAGTTTGTAAAGAGATTAATTAAATCATCTCTGTGATCTCTTCCAGTTTTTAATCAGAAACATTTATAATTAACTGTAACAAGAATATCATAATTAAAATAGGGTGCAGCTCTGACACTGGCACTTTTAATTGACTTTCAAAGCAAGTAACTGTCTTCTAGATCATCAAGGAATGCTCTGAGTAGTGGGTCAAATATGGTTGCAATTTATCTTTTACATTTTCATATTCAGTACATTTTTAAGAAGAAGGTTTTTAAAGAAGATTGGTTGATGCTGTCTCTGATATTTAAAAATTCTAATGATTAGCAGTAAAATAGATAAAATAACAAAAACAAACATAAAGAACTCTGAATAATTTCAAAACCCATAATGCATTAAACACCTAAAACAATATATTGTTGTATTAACTATGAAAGAAATTACTTTTTACATTATCATATTAGTTGGAAACTTACTCTGAATAAGAAACACAATATATAGAATAAAGTCTCATATATATATTAATATGCTTATTAAAGGTATAAGTAGAATTATTTCACCTTTCCAGGCAGGTGAACACAACTCTTATACAAAAACTATTCACTACAGTAAACTAATTGATCATAATTATTTATCTACTTTTTAAGCAATTAATATTTTTCAAGTCTTCCTATAAGATACTAGAAGATTGTATTTTCCTAAAACATGAACTTAAATTATATTTTTAGATTTAAAATTAAAAGTAGCAAGTTGCTGTGGCATATACCTTTAATCACAGCCCCTCAGGAGGCTGAAGCAGGAGGATCCCAAGTTCAAGGCCATCCTCAAAAATTTAGCAAGACCCTCAGTAACATAGTAATGTAGCAAGAGATGCAGCTCACTGGTAAAGCATCCCTGGGTTCAATCCTTAGTATCAATAAATAAATACATAAATTAATTAATTAATTAAATTAAAAATACACAAATGTGTACAAAAATCTGTGGAATTATTGTTACATATTTGCCTATGTTCCTTTAACCATAGTGCTAACATTGAAATTATTATACACAACCACTCTCAGTTATAAATTACATCTGATGAGTTAAATCAAAGAGAACTTTTTCGGCCATTATAGCCTTGATTTTGAAGATACATTTTTGTAATATTTTCTGACTGGTTCACCAATTTTTAAAACTTATTTTGTTTCAAGAAGCATAAGACCTGTGTGTTCTATTATTTATAATAAGATATGGGAATTAGAAATAAACATATACATCACTGAGCTCAATCATAATATACAACTGTATATGAGGAAATAGAAGACCTTATTGAATATATTAAGTTTTCAGGCACCAGAAATCTAGGCTAATATTTCAGTGATACTTGAATAAAATCAATCTTAATAAGGTGGATGTGCATTTGGATCCTCAATACAAAAATGGTAATCTGTTTCATTGTGCTATGCATTTTGATATTGCTTGATAAAGCTTTTACTTTTACCATGAAATATGAATTCCAAGTGCAAATGACTCTAGGAAAACTGAATTATCATTTTAAACATGCATCACATATTAAGAGACTAATATTCAATTTTTGTTTAGTAAGTTTTCATGCAGAAATAAAAGCTGAGAAGTGTGACTACTAAAAGGAACACCAGAATGTATTCAGGGCTTGGATCATGTATTTATTTGTTACAGCCATTTGCACATTCCCTACCAGAAGTTCTAGCCAATAGCAGGAATTCCTTTTTCAGATGTGTGAACACTTAAGTAAAAAAAAAAAAAAAAAAAGAATGGTGTTGGTAGTGCACACCTCTATATCTCAAAGGCTTGGGAGATGGAGGCAGGAGGATTGCCAAGTTCAAAGTCAGACTCAGGAATTTCAGGAGGACCTAAGCAGCTTAGTGAAAATATAAAAAAAGGGATGTGGATGTGGCTCAGTGGTTGAATGCCTCTAGGTTCAATCCCTAGTATTTTAATAATAATAATAATAATAACAATAATAATAGCAAAACAACAAAAAAACGGAGGGGATCAGATGATGTGGGGAAGCAAGTAGAACACATTTTATCTGAGTGAACAGAAAAGTCCTACTGCAATTAGAGCATGTGGTTTATCCCTATTACCAAAGAAGACATAATTGGGTTCAACTTTTTGCTTTTTCACACTGCTCTCACAAATGTCAGAGAAAAGAGCCATCCAGGGTCAGAGTCATGATAGGTTCTTAATATCAACCACATGTAGTGACTTTTTGTCACCATCTCCCACAGATTTATGAAGTATGGCAAAATAATAATAATAATAATAATAATAAATTATATTAACAAAGTTATTGACAAAGTATATTGACAAAGTTTTATCTCTTCTATAGGAAAAGAAAGCTTGAATGAAATGATGGGCATATTTCATTGCCAGTAAATTAAGGAATCTCCCATTATACACATATTTTGAAGGAAAGAAAGAAAATGTGGCTAAATGATACCAACTTTGATGAAAATACTTGCATAGTAAAAATGCTATCAAAAGATAATTCAAGTACAAAACTTAAGGTCGTATATTTAGCTTTAGGTGGAAAATATATAATGCTAATTAAAGTGTCATATTTATATTACTGCATTGAGTTAAAATACTGCTATATTTTAAGGTGCCTATGTTGTAATACATCTAATTTACAACAATAAAATTGCAAAGACTCAATGTAATCACATTATATAAATGTGGTAAATATTATAGTTGGATTTTAAAAGCACCAAAATGCAAACAGTAATCACTTCTCACCTGAACTTCTATGAGTCTCCCACTTTTTTGATTCTTTCTTCTCTTTTTTTCAAGTACATCTAATTCTCCAAAGAGTAGAAAACATAAAATTATTTAAATGTAACTAATATTATGTCATTCCATTGCAAAAAATATTTAGTGATATGCTGCCTCCATTTGAACAAAATCCAGGATCTTTGCGATAGCTGATAAAGCTCTAGATAGTTTCTCTGTGTTATAAAAATTTTATAAAGTGTTACTAATTAATGTCTTAAAAATTTGAGATTTGCTCCTCTGTATGTTTTAGGATGAAGAATCATTATTTTGCAAAGTAGGTATATTTATCTCACACTGCAGAAAAAGTCATTCTTTTTATCAATTAATATACAATATAGAAATCAAATTTCCATAGTAATCAAATTCCCATAGTCACAGTCCAGAATGTTTTCCTTTATTTCATTAATTGATCTATCTCTCCTTGTACAAACAGCATTGTGTATTCATCTCTACATTTCTTTTTTCAAAATGTTTGTATTAGTGTACAATAATTATACAGAATAGTGGATCTTCCCTGTAATTCTAAAATAATTCTGAGAAATTTACCCAAACTTGTTCTTCTTCAAAATTACATTGATTTCTTGTTTATTTTCATATATTGATTAATTTAACTTGAGTTTTAGAATCATTTGGAAATTCAGAAATTCCAAAGATAAAATTTCTTAATTTAAAATTGGGATATTAATTGAATTTACCTAAATATGTAAATAACTGTTAGAGAATACACAACTTTTTAAAACTCATTTTTTCCTTTTTATAAACCAGTCCCTATTTCTCTATTTATTGAGGTTTTTAAAAATGTCTTTCTTCAAAATTTGAATTTCTTTTTTAATAGTTCATGAAGACTTTGGTTAAAAATATTTGTTGCTATGGTACATGATATTATCTAGTATTTATTGCTGGTATATTAAAGGACATTAAATTTTGTATGTACATGTTATGCATAGCAGCATCATTACAAAAATGTATTAATTTTATAAAAATATACTGCATTTTTCTATATGAACATTTAAATTTTTGTTTGTAATTATAATTCCTTAAGTTTTTTAAAAAAATGTTACAGGTGTCCTGTTCATTATCTTGGTTTGGATCCCCAGTACTACTGGAATGATAGATATATCTGTCTTAGTATAGTGAAGTCTTCCTTTAATAATGAAAAATTCAATTATGAACAATTTGAATTACAAACCTAAGTAGAATAGCATAAGAAGCCCTTGTGTACTCATCATCCTGATCTGAAAATTTCTGTTGGGTCATAATTTTTTCTCCCCTCATACTTCACTCCTCTTTTGCAAGGTTTTCAAACAAATGTTAGACCTCATGGCATCTATCCTTACAAAAGGTATACATTTTTAAAATATGTGGACTGTTTTCCAACAAGAAAATGCTGTTATCACTCTTAACAAAAATGGCTGCATTATAGCATCATCTCGTGTACAAATTCTCCCAATTGTGTCAAAATCATATTTTTATATATTTTTTTGCAATTAGCATACAAATTCCACACAGTTCCCTCTTTTTTAGTGTCATTGCTTTGCTGAAAAAGCCAGGATAGTTTTCCTGCACTCTATTTGTATATTTGTTCTTTCATGGATTCACATTACTTGTTTCTTTATAGCCCATGAATCCTATAAACTGGAAGTTAATTCTTACATCTATATTTCTTTCTTTGGACAAGAATATTGTAAGAGTGGCAATGAACATTTTCTGCTGCATCATGATACGAGACATAATGTCTGAGCATTCCTATCTGCCATGCTAATAATGATCAGTAAACTCAGGTGGGAACAGGAACTAAAAAAAATGATTATTATCCAATATAGTGTATTTGGTTACTATAAAATACAATTTCTATAGAATAGATAGAATAAAATGCTTAGTTACTTTTTTCATTGCTAATATTCCAAGTAAAAGGAAATATTAACTCTAATTGTTACCAATTAAGATTATGTTTTTTAAGAAGGAATAGTATGTCTGGAATTAGTTACAAATACATAGGCTAACATAATGTTTTAAACAGCTGAGTTGATTATTATGTTCTCATATTTTTCCTTTTTTGATCAGCGAAATCCCTTATTTTTGGTTCCTGTTATTTAAAATAAACTCATTTATATTGAGATTATATACAATGAGTTTATACTCTGAAATGTCCAGATGTTAAGAATCCTATTTAATCAGCTTTGACAAATGCTAAATTTAGGTAGCTTATACCTATGTAAAGTGATTCCATCACCTAGTAATTGTTACACATTTACAGATAGTCCATAACTTTAAATGGTTTACTTTTAAGATTGTTCAGAAGTGACATACATTCAGTGAAACCACAATTCGAATTTTGAATTTCTGATACTCTTCTAGATTAGTGATATATGGTAAGGTAGTCACTTTTGCAGTACTGGGCTGGGACCCAGGTGCAGCTCCCCCTCAGCCAGTCTATCATGAGAGTAAACGCACTGTATTCTATAATGTTCTGTATTGCTGTGCTATGCTATTTGGTGGTTAGGTCTTTTGGTAATATCAGTACATTTTCAACTTAGGATATATCTAAGAGTTGCACACACACACACACACACACACACACACACAATGCACTATTTCCTTTTGTTTAGTTTTCTTAGTAAAATCTTCTTTTACCTCCACAATTATTAGAAAACTTCTCACTGCATTTCCCATCTAAACATCACACAGTTTACTATGTCTTAATAATTAAAATCTCACAATCTTTATCTATTTTTAAGATTTAATGTAGTCCTACTCTTGTATGCTTTTTATCTCCTTTCTCTTTTTTTGAAATTAGCTTATTTTAATCACATTTTCCTAACACAGATTCACATTTATACACCTACTTTAAGTTTGTTTAAATGTTTCATTATAAATTTTGTTCTTTGTCTGCACTAAGAATGTAACTATTATTTTTCTGTATAATATGAGAAATAATTACCATTTAACTGATAATGCCATATATTATCCATCATATTTTAAGTAGGCTAAATTATCTATTTCATAATTTAGTATTTTAAATTTTTATTTATATTAAATAAAAATTTGATATAGCTATACCTTCAGATTTATCAGAGATTTGACCACTTTATTTTTTCCCTTCTGAGTTAAATGTCTTTCTTAAAGTACACCTTTTAGGGAATCTTTTAGACAGGAACTGTTACACAAGCCTCAAACTTTATCTTTCTTTCTCTTTTAATAACACACACACACACACACACACACACAAACTATTTAGACTGAAAATATCTTAATAGTGCTTTAGTTCCATAAGAATCCTTATTTTGGTATACAAAATTAAACAGACACAGATCCAATTTTAGAATGTTTAAACTGTGATATTCCACATATTTCTCGATTTGTTACTGTTGACAAATCTGTTCTTTCCATTGTTACTCTTGTTTATTTATCTTCTAATTACTTTTAGGGTTTTTCTGTCTTTTACCTTCTGTAGTTTTGTCATAATGTATTTGGATGTGGGCTTAATTTTGTGTATTCAATATGGGATTCATTGTGCTTTATGCATATGAAGACATACTTGTCAGTTAATTCTAAAACAATCCTCAGCCATGTCTTTCTCAAGCATTTCCTCTTTCTTGGATATATATATATATATATATATATATATATATATATATATATATATATATATATATCTCCTTGCCTATAAATTTGGTTTTCTATATCCCTAGGCAATCAAATAAATGCCAGTCCAATGATTCAGACTTTTACAGGTTGTTTCTGGCTAGATAAATGTATGACAATTCTTTGTGTATGGGACTCAGCACCTCATTTTTCTGTCTCTAATGGTTTATAGTCTGCTGGTTTTCATAGAAGCTATAATGCAAGTCACCTGGTTTTTAAGAATTCCACAGTGATGAAGAGATGAGGATAGGAATAGTTAAGCTAAAATGTCATAGACTTAACTATTTTATTTTAATTTGTAACTTCCTGATGATATGTGAGGTTAAGAATATTTTTAAATTCCTATTTTCCAGCTGTGTATCTTCTTTGGTTAGGTATCTCCTTCAGATCTTCTGCCCAGATTTTGATTGTATTTTGTTTCTACTTATTGTTGAGATTCAAGAATTCTTTGTATATTTTAGATACCAGTCCTTTAGCAGATAGGTCTTTTGAAAATATTTTCTCCATCTGTGGTTTGACCTTTTCTTCTGATACTGTATTTTAAAGTGTAGAAATTTTGTATTTTAATGACATTTAACTTCTTAATTTTTCTTTCATAGTTTTGTGCTTCTAATGTTATCTAAAATATACTGCTCAGAACTAAGACCATATAGATTTTCTCCTACATTATCTTTTAAGAGATTCATAAATTTTCATTTTACATTTAGGTCAATGATCTATTTTGAATTTTCTTTTTTATTTTTTTGTGAAAAGTATAAGGTCTATATTTTGATTCTTTGCTAGACATGTTTTAAAATTTTAAATCTTATGATGAGCAATTTTGTCACTGCTTATTTGTTACCCATGTTTACCTATGTGTCTTCTAGTCCCACACAGATATACATACAATTCATTGTTGCATTAATAATACGCAGTTGTAGGAGACTATGCCAAATCTCTGTCTTTGCCTGTCATCAGCATTTGTCTCCATTTCAATCTTGGTAAAACGTGTTCCTGCCTACTCTCTTTGTTTTATACTTTAAATAGTTCTTCTATATCTCTGTTTTCTGCTATTTCAATACTCTTTCCTCAAGTAATTACAGGCATATTTTTTCATTGAAGATTTTCTTCAACATATTCAGCACATCTTTTGGTGTGCTTCCCCAAATCTTTTATCAGGTACACATTCATACCCAAGTATTTCTCAGAATGTTACAAATACTTATATGATTAGTTGATAAATTTTTCTCTGATACTATAAAGTAAGGTAGTTAGGTGTAGAAATTTGAGCTGAGTGTTTTATATGCTTGCCCTTTGTTACAGTATCTCAAGCATTACAACAGTGGATGACATTTAATATTCTTTAAAATATTATTTTTACATAGAAAAGCAATAACTGAGTGGTCTCTTTGGCTTTCTCTTATAGTTAGTGTAAATATATTTCTATATAACAGTTTCTTATGGTCCTTAAAACTATATGTACTTTCCTATGTAAACTTTCTTAAATGACATTAGCTTTAATTGAGGCACATATCAGATTTTTTCATAATAGATGATAATTGGGGTATCATTTTAATATCTATGTACCTAAAATAAGGAACTTATCTTAGTCCTGTTAAAGAACTTAGCAAAATTTAGTTATCTAAAAATCTTTTTGAGAAAGGGCCAAATATAAATGATTATCTACAGTAAACTGAACTGTCTGGCACAGTGCCCGGCCCATAGTGGGTATATAATATACATACCAGCATACATAAATATATATGTTAGGCTGTAAGCAGAGAGGAAAAAATATTAAAATGCAGAAAGGATGACAGTAATTAACATAGGAAGGATAAAGAAACAATTATAAATTTGTAGTATATTATAACAATCAAATTAATTTTCTGTTTATCAAATAAATATTGTTTATATATTCCTGAATCTATATTTAAAAAATTATTAAAGATTGTTAATCTTAGGTGTTCAATACTAAAATTTTGCCTTTAATAATTATCTCTGGAAAGACCCTATACAACCCAATTTTATTTTCATAAACAATTCTGTCTTCTCTTCTACAGAAAGATAATTCTTAGAATTTTATGCTGATATTGTTTGAATATTGATCTAGTGAAGACACCATGCTAAATGTTAACTCTTCTACATAAAATAAATTATTAGGTCACTGACGAATTCGTGGTGTCATTGAATTGAGTATAAATATAGTGCATTTTTGCTGATAACAAGAAGGGAAAAAGAAAAAGGGCCCTGGAAAAGGAGCATATCCCCTAGAGGGATAATCATAGGGAGCAAGTAACTGGTGTCACACTACATAAGCTAAAAATAAATGCACAGAAATTATTGGACATAAGATATGTGAATGTAAGAATTATCAAATCATTGTAACTAGGACTTCTCAATAATATCTTAGTTCAAGAAATGTCCATTATGTTCAGTTTTTCCACATATATATTTATCTTTAATCTTGGTATGATTTTGCCCTCTACACATCTTCTCTACACCACACAAACATTTTTCAATTAAAGAGCCATCTATCTGAAGTTTTAGGATAACTTTTTCCTAGGATTTAAATTGTTCTTAAGATCATGCAGGAGTTTGACCTTGATCATACAAATTAAGTTGACACTAATTAAACTCACTTAACAAATGAGTGCACCTAGTATGTCAAGTCTGTTGGAAATTTTTTCCCTCTCTTTTACTTTTTGTTTTTGGTGCCAAAGATTGAACTCAGGGTCACTTGACCACTGAGCCACATTCCCAGCCCTATTTTGTATTTATTTAGAGACAGGATCTTGGTTTTGCTGAGGTTGGCTTTGAACACATGATCCTCCTGTCTCAGCCTCCTGAGCCACTGGGATTACAGGAGTGCTCCACCATGCCTGGCTGTTCTTTTATAGTGAGGTCTCTTTATAGCATTACAACAATCAAATTTTGGGTTATCTCTGGTTCTTTACTAATAGATCCTCCTTGATAGAAAAAATCATGACATTCTTTCAAATGAGAAATCTATTGCCCCACAATAAGGCAGCATTATCTGTGGCTCTGAAATGTTTTCTACTTCATGTGATATGAGCATTCTCTGAGTCTTCCAATTATGCCAGTGTATGGTCATTATTTTAATAGAAATATTTGACTATTGGTAAATCAGAAGCAGAGATATAGGAAATTAAAATTATATGAGAATCGTGGGCCATCATCTGACACAACAGGCTAACATATTTTAACAATTGCATTCAGTGTGATATAACAGCTTTAAAACCTAGTGTTCAACCCAAGGGCTGCAAAAGGAAGAACTTGGAGAGCTCAATGAAGAGAATTTGAGCTTTTTTTTAACTCAAACTTCCCTTAGCAACAGCAGGCTGGGATGTAATGGATGCCCACCCCGCACCTACATGCAGGTCCCCTTACATAGTATAGGTTGTATGCTCACTGAGCAGATGGATTTCTGAGGTTTTTGTAATTCATTCCTTTACTTGACAGCCAGGGCAAGGGAAATGGCCAGCTTCCTCTCTCCACTTCCTTTTTTCTCACATTTTTTGGAGTCCTTGTCTCATGCCCAGAACAAGCTGTCCTAGGCACTGACTACTGTTTTTCATAGGCACTGACTTTTTCAAAGAGGGATTCTGCAGGTAAGAACATAGATATGAGTGATTCTGTAATTTCTGTAATTGAGGAAATAATTTTTTAAAAAAGCAGTTAAAATCATACCAAGAGGACTGGGGATGCGGCTCAAGGGGTAACACACTCGCCTGGCATGTGGGGCGCTGGGTTCGATCCTCAGCACCACATAAAAAATAAATAAAACAAAGATGTTGTGTCCACCGAAAACTGAAAAATAAATATTAAAAAATTCTCCCTCTCTCTTAAAAAAAAAACATACCAAACAAGATGTGACAAAAGAGCTAATTGTCAAAATTTTCAGGTGAATTAAATATTTAAGGTACCACACTAACATTATTTTTTTCTTAGCTTTAGAGGTAATATTCTTTGATTCATTTATAGACAGTTTTAGAAGTATGTTATTAATATACAAAATACACAATGATTATCTTCCCATCTAGCTTAAACTATACATATATATCATGTGGAATATAAGGACACTTCATCTTCCAAATTATCTATCAAAACATACTGCATACTCAAATTTTGAGTTTTGTAAAAATGATGTAAGTAGAAGGAAATGATTGTAACTATATTGTAAAATTTGCAACAAAATTGAAGGAATCAAATGAATGAAGTAATATTGGGAAGGAAAATCTTACTAGACCCTTATTCCTATCCAATCAAAGAATAAGTAGGAAATATAACCATAATTGAGAGATCAGGGGTACACTAAGCACATGACTTTCAAGTTTCCTGTCTCCACTTTTTTCAAGAAATTTATATTCATGCATTAATTCTGTACTATGAGAGTTTACATTTTATTCCTTCTGTCAAAAGACTATACTTAATTGAGTTTAAAGAATTACTAGAAGATTTCATACAGGTTTCTTTGGAATATTAAAAAGATATCACAAAAATCTCTTCTTGGGTAAGTAAATATAAACAACTAAGGAAAAAGAAGGTTCCTAAGTATTTCTTTTAAAACACAGCAAAAGGATACAAACTTTAAGAAATCTGCTTAGTAATTTTCAGAATACAAGCTGCTGAAAACACTGAGAAAAACATGTATGAATTCACAGAGGGATTGAATTGGAATAAAAGCCTCTGATGATGAAGCTAAGTGATCCAGACAAGGAGAGAATGAGGCTAAATACACTGAATTTCCTACTGTCCATTGAAGATGGAGGGGTAATTTGGATTAAAGAAAAATAGTTAGATCAGCTTGAGTAACGTGGTTTTGTTCAGAACTGGACATTTCTCATTTTACTCAAAGACATAATGTAAAATTTCAGAGACAGATCATGGTGTATGCCCTAATGAGGATTTAATTGTTATAGCACAGAAATGCTATATATTGTCATCATTATGGCACTTTAAATTTTTTCTCTTTATGTTTACCATTAATTCATTAAAATATAATTAGGATAAAATGGATAAGAAAAATACAGAATTATAACAAATGTTATTGTATAATTAACATGTGCAGACACTGTGCTGAATTATTTACATGCATTAGCTAACATAAGCCTTCTATGTAACCTGTGTAATAATATGTTTTGAAATGTGAGCTTTTATTATTATTTTTATATGAGGAATTTATAACTTAGAAAGTTTGAAGAAATTACCTAAAGTCCCATAAAATTTGCATCTAAACTCATTTCAGAAGCATGTCATATATGCATGAATATTTATACAATACATACTGTATAAAATTAGAGTTATGCAAAAATTGAAGAGTTTAGAAATGTTTATTAGAGTCATTTGCCATTTTCAAATTCTATCATTCAGTAACAATTCTAATTAGTTATTTATGTTAACACTCCAGTAATTTATTTATCTACCACTTTTATGTCTCAAGTATACATCTCATACTAAAATTTTCCATTCTAGTATAATGAAATTATTTGAATATTTTTGAACATATAGTTTTTAAAACTAAAATTGACCTAATATTATGAAATGTCAAGTCCCAGAGACATGATTATAGCATATTCTTTTTGATATTTATTTTTTTATTCTCCACTGACTTTTTTATTACTTATTTCTAGTTTTTTTTAAATTTAATAACTATATTTATAAGGATTTTGAGCTTGCTAATTTTTCATTTGTTTTTTTGGGTCTATAACTCATAAAAGAAGCTCTTTTTAAAATTAAAATTGTCTTTCTTCTATCTGAATAAAAAATACAGACTATCAAGTCAAATGCCACCTTCTTTTTCTTCTGTTTGATTATGCATGTTTACTCCACAATCTTCTGAAAGTGAATGATAGTGTGAAAGAGGCTAAATTTATATGGTACTATGCTTTGCTTTTTCTTTTAATATTTTTATTTGTAGATGGACCCAATACCTTTATTCTATTTATTTATTTTATGTGGTGCTGAGGAACAAACCTAGTGCCTCACATGTGCAAAGCAAGTGCTCCACCGCTGACCCACAACCCCAGTCCCATGCTTTGCATTTTTTTTGTCCTGGCTCTTTTAGTTGTTTTGGCTTTTAATACAAGTTTATTAAGAAAAATCTCACCATACATAACTGAATGTTGATTTTTTAGCATCTGGTGTACTCAATAAGTAATCACTTGATAATTTACTTCAGTGCATTTTGATACTCATATATTTTCTTTGCTTTGTACTTCAAGATTACCTATTGTCTGCATGCTGAATGTTTTTGCTCCTCTCTTTTTTGCCTCATAAGGTGGAGGTTAGCACAGGTGTATGTAGGTATACTCTCAAGAAAACCTGGGTAGGCTTCTAGGGAAACTCCATAACCTGGTTGCTGTGTAACTGCAGAATCATTTACTTACTCTCTCTATGCTTCAGTGTATCCACTGAATTTATCCACTATATCATGGAAATGATAGTATAGCTTTCCTCAGATTGACAATCAAATGTTAATATATAGAGGTGCTTAGAAGACAGCCAAAGGCATGGTCTTTACAACGTGGTTATTAACTTGTTATCTTTGCATTCTGCTTTTGTTGTTGTTGTTGTTCCTTAAATCACTTCTATTCTGTTATTTTGCTCTTTGCATTCTATTTGTTGCTCCAAATATGTTCACATTACAATTGATTTTAGTTGTCTCTATTCTAATATCAATAATGTTAAATTCATTTGAAGATTTTATCATTAATTTCCTGAGCTCTGTCAGAAAAATGATTTTTTTAATTCTGTCTTTTGACTTTTAACCTCATTTTTAAAAGTTTGCAATAACTTGTTTTGTTTTGTTTTGTTTTGTTTTGTGGTGTGTGTGGGTGTATGTCTGTTATGGGGATTGAACTGAGTGGCACTTTACCCCTGAGCTACATCCCCATCTCTTTTTAGTCTCTATTTTGTGATAGGGTCTTACTTGAGTTGCTAAAGGTTTTGCTAAGTTGCTGAAGCTGACCTCAAACTTGTATTGTTCTTTCCTCAGGCACTGGAGTTTCTGGAGTTAGAGCTAAGCACCATTGTGGTGGCCTTCATAGTTTTTTTTTTTTTTCCTTATATATTTCAGGTTGTTGAGAAATGGTTGTCTAAAACATTCTTATATTTCTGAGCTCTAAAAATAACACTCAAAATTTGAACTAACTACAATTTTAAGTGTTTCCTTTAATGCTGTTTAATGTGTGTGAGCCTCTACAGAGTTACAATTTCTTCATCTTGAATTGAAGCAGTTCAATTTATGCCTTTCATTTTATTTTCTTTTTATCTGTTTTTTTTTTGTTTAATTCAATAACTAGGTAGAGATATGCATGAAATAGATAAATTACCAAAATAGTAGTAAAGTGAGATTCTCGTATAACTCTTTTGATTGAGATTTGGTTTGCTGTTGAGAAGAAATAGATAATTTAGTCATTTTACCCATTGCAACTCGGGGATTTTGTTTAGTAATTAGGAAAATCTGAATAGTAACCTTCAGATAATGTGATTCTTACTCTTTGTGTTTTTTTTTTTTTTAATGTCTCATTTAAAGTGAATCTCTCTTTTAGGATTCTTCAGGTCTTGGTATGAATACAACTTTTAGATCCCATATTTCTCATTTTGGGGAGAAAAAGGGGCATTAGCCACAACCTCACAAGTCCAGTTCTACTTTTATTAATAATTCTCTGAATATACAATTTAAAAAATATACAAATAATACCCATGAGAAAAAAATATATATCATATGATTACAAAATTGATTGTTTTCCCCTTGTTGCTTCTTTTTTTATTATCATTTTGAAGCATTTTCTAGTGTAATGAAGTACTCCTTTGATGTATCATATTTTGAAAATTTTAAACCATTTTACTCTCTTTTTATCAAACAATATCAGATAGCAACATTTTAAAATATGTGGGTAAAATTGGAACAATTAATCTTTGATTATTCATTTGAATACAAATGAATCATTGAATGAATGGTATCATTATTTATAAATGAAAATGAATGATGAATCTGGAATTCCATTTGAGATATTGCATATCTCAAAACCAATTTAAGATTAGATTTTAAGTGTACTCACCATGAAAGAATAATAAGCATGTGAGGTAATGGATATGTTAATTAACCTGAACCACATTTGGAAGAGGGCAAGGTGTTGAAGAATTTCTTCAAGTGAGTCACACATAATTGTAGAGAAGAATTTATAAGAAGGGAAAATGGGGGAGAAAGCAGGAGAGGTGAAAGGGAGTGAGTGGGTCTTTTTAGAGAAGAGAGAGGGAGAGCACAGGATGCCCCTCCTGCCCTAGAGTTTCAGTGGTGGTCCAAGGAAAGTGTCTACAATGTCCTTCCCAGGTCCAACTTAAGACTTCTAAATGACAGCAGAAATAAGTCAGGCTGTCAAGTCTCAGCTTTGCATGGCGTTATAGGGAGAAGAGCAGATCTTACTATTAAATTGACCTGCTAAAGATCCAAGGCAACTCTGGGTCACCTTGGTCCATGTTGTCCAGTTCTAATTGGAACTTGTTCTTACAGATATTATGCTTGGGATCTTAGCTTCTAATTATCCTGTCTCCAAGTCCTAGAATCTGGTGTGTATGGAGGTCACAAAAGTTTCTCTTTCTGAGTAACTTGTGTTCTTATCTGTAGGGAGGAGCCTGTGTGCTTGTATTTCTTAAGCAGATAGCAAGTTGTTTGCTGAGAAATATAGCATATCTTATTGACTTAAGCCATACCAGGCCAGGCCAGAGTGGTCTCAGGTAAATGATTTTTAAAAGAAAGCATGTGAGTATCAGCACAGTAGGCCCAGTGTATAGAATCATCCCCTTAACCTCTTGTTCCAACCACTCCTATCCATATGCTACCAACCAATATGATAATTCCACAATGCACACATGTACAAAAACATTATATATTTACTCTAAATATGTAATTATTATTGTCAATTATAAACAAAATAAAAATGGTAAAGCTATATTAATCTGCAAGTATTTATATGTTATCAAAAATTGGGTCACATGATATAGATGCTAGAAAATCCAAAAATCTGCAGGGTAGAGCTTCAGGTTGGAGAGCCTGGAAAGTTGCATAGTTTGTAGTGCTAATGCCATCTGCTGAAGAACAAATAAGAGTTGACATAGCAATGTCAACGGCAGCCTGATAGAGAATGAACCCCTTTGCTTGGAGGAAGCCAGTCCTTTTGAGCTAGTTAGGCCTTGAACTGATTTGATGAGACCTATCCATATTATGGAGAGCAAACTAAATTGCTCCAAGCCCCCAACTTAAGTGTTAATTTCTTTTTTTAATTTTTTTTAAATTTATTTTTTTAATTTTTATTGTTGGTTGTTCAAAATATTGCATAGTTCTTGATATATCATATTTCACACTTTGATTCAAGTGGGTTATGAACTCCCATTTTTTACCCCGTATACAGATTGCAGAATCACATCAGTTACACATCCACTGATTTGCATATTGCCATACTAGTGTCTGTGGTATTCTGCTGCCTTTCCTATCCTCTACTATCCCCCCTTTCCTATCCTCTACTACTCCCCTCCCCTCCCCTCTTCTCTCTCTACTCCATCTACTGTAATTCATTTCTCCCCCTTGTTTTTTTTTTTTATTTCCCTTTCCCCTCACTTCCTCTTGTATGTAATTTTGTATAACCCTGAGGGTCTCCTTCCATTTCCATGCAATTTCCCTTCTCTCTCGCTTTCCCTCCCACCTCTCATCCCTGTTTAATGTTAATCATCTTCTCATGCTCTTCCTCCCTACTCTGTTCTTAGTTACTCTCCTTATATCAAAGAAGACATTTGGCATTTGTTTTTTAGGGGTTGGCTACCTTCACTTAGCATAATCTGCTCTAATGTCATCCACTTCCCTGCAAATTCTATGATTTTGTCATTTTTTAATGCAGAGTAATATTCCATTGTGTATAAATGCCACATTTTTTTTATCCATTCGTCTATTGAAGGGCATCTAGGTTGGTTCCACAGTCTTGCTATTGTGAATTGTGATGCTATGAACATCAATGTAGCAGTGTCCCTGTAATATGCTCTTTTTAGGTCTTTAGGGAGTAGACCAAGAAGGGGAATAGTTGGGTCAAATGGTGGTTCCATTCCCAGCTTCTCACCACTTAAGTGTTAATTTCTAAAGGGAGGTTAGATTTTTATCAGTGCAAACTGCATATCTGTGTTGAAATATCACACTGAACCACATTAACATGTACAATTAATATATGTTAATCAAAAAATAAATAAAATATTAAATATTATCTTACCCAAAACAATTAATAGAAATATCCAGGATAATAGTTGATCAAATATATGAGTTTCCCATGATTCATCAAAATTAATATACTAGATTAACCTATCACAGTAATATCTTAGAGATTGGAATTAATTGTAGTTGATATGAGACCTGATAATTAAGCAATATCTTTGGTAAATGCATTGCTTGAATTTACTATTTTATAACTTCAAATTTAAAACCTAAGTAAATTGTATTTTTTTTTAATCTCTGAAAGAAGTTTTTCTTTTAGCTCAAAAAATCCCAGCAACTGTCTTTTGGATAATCTCACCATTTTATAAATAAACCAGTTTCTAAATATGATTCTTAACATCTTGAGATACTCTCAAGGAAAAAAAGAGAACACTTTAAACACAGAGATGATTGTCATTTTTTTTTGCAATGTTAATGGATGATTACTGTGCAATCAGTTAGATCAATTGAGCTGGAAGTCAATTTGGCAGCTAGGCCATCTACAAAAGTGGCATTTGTTTCCAGGCTTTGGTACCAGAAGCATTTGGAGAACATCCAGATATCTGTACTTTATTTCTTCTGAAGTTTTTTGTTCCAACTATTCCATTGGGATATTCAGATAATTTGGTGTTAATGAAACACTGTTTCTTGCCAATTCTTACATGTTGTATACTATGAGCTGAACTTACTTTATGTTAATATAATAACACACATGATTCTCACAGTTTATCTATGAACTATGTTATTATTTCCATTCTAAAGACTAGGTAGATGTACTAACCTACAGATAGGTTAGTTAGTTTCCCAAGTTCACTGTGATGGTATAATATGGTGGCATGAATCATACCAATGTAATCTGGCTACAGTCTAAGTTCTTAAGAGTTTCACTTTACCCTTCTATATCAGGAGGTATCTCTGCCATATTATTGTTAACTGCTCACAACATATCGCAAAGGGCCTGTTTTGTATGCAATAAGGTAAAAGTATACAGACATAAAGATGACCATATGTCGAACAGAATAAACTCATTCCTCAGGAGAATGTAAAATACTGCTCCATGAAGACACAGTTCTGTCATACCTACCACAAATTGGGTATATTTCTAAATAAGTAACATCATCAAGTGATATCTAGAATGTGGTGTAATTACAACAGTTATTCGCTGTTGTCAGGGATTTAAAACAGTGTCAACTCCTTAAGAAACAGTTTGCTCTTTCCATTAAAACTGAATTTGCATAAATCGTCTGTATGTGCCTGTAACCTCTGACCCAGTAGTCTCACTCCAGTCTGATAGCCTATAAAACACAAGCAATTGTTGAAATTATTTTCCATGTTTTCCTATCAAATTTGCATTTTGGTAAAATTCAGATTTTTTTTTTTGTCTTTTGGGATTTCCTGAAACAAATCCTTTCTGAAGTTTCCATATGATAGTTTCTGGAAGACAGGTTTGCCTCCCTACCACTGTTAGCAGCTTCACTATTTTTTGATGGTGTGTTCACACATTTAACTTATCGTGTGGCAGAAGAGTTTCTGGACCCTGATATCAAGAGATTTTTTTCCTAATACTGGTATCCTATTTCACACTGACAAAATGCTAGTTTTCTAAACTCTGCTCATGTTCTTTTAAAAAATGTCTTCTCTAACGTTACACATAAGACAGCCTGTCTTCAGTACCCAAAAAACAGCATGTTCTGTGGGGAAAGGGTGATTTTAAAAAATGCTTGGCAGAGAATACCTGGTAATTCTTAGCAGCATGCTCATTAATTAAGCTACTTTATAGAAAACTTACCAAGCAACTCTTGTGTGGGAAATTTCAAACAGTTTCCAGTAAGCTCTCTAGACTTCTATGGTAGAAATATGAAGTAGTTAACAAAATGAAGATGGAGAGTGAATGCAAAGTGGTTTTACACAGAACAAAGTGGGAAACAAATATCACATTTAATGGACTTTATGTTTAATACACTATGTAAAAATTGTGGTGATACTAGAATGTAATGAAAGACCACAGAATTTAGAATCAGAATTAAAGCCTTTAGTTTCTGTTATTATGGTTTGGACATTTTCTAAATTGAAGCCATAAAATGGAGGAAGACACTAATCATACAAGATGATTCACAGATTGAAATAGGCCACAAAAGTTACTAAAGACATTTGGAAATCAGAAATGATAAGTAGTTAATTAAATAATTATCAGCCAATTGAGAATTTGATTTGTACTCCATAGTAGCGTTTGCTATTGTTCAACATTTTTTTTCTCCAACTTAGAAACTAGTAGTACATTAATGGTTTAATGTAAGTGTTCTATAATTTATGAAAATTTGAGTTTGAATAAGTAGATACAGCATAGCATTGAATTAATTATGGCATTGACATTCACAAATCAATTTTGCATCACTTATTTGAAATATAAAAATAAATGAAAGATAATATATCATAAAGGAAAGAATACCTGTGTGATACAGAAAACAGAGTAGTATTTGGAAAGTGCCTATGTGTGGTGTGATTATACATTATTTCAACTTTTTTGTATGTTTAAAACTTTCATAAAAAAATGTTGGTAGCAAAAGGGATAAGTGGCACATGTGAGGGTTAAAATTATTTTTTGTTCTGACTGAAATCCTGAAACATGTCATTCTAGGAGAAAATAAGTGGTGACATAGGGTGACCTTCCTTTCAGAGAGGAGGAAAAAATATTAAAAATTGATGTACGTCTCTTATATTCCTGATTGCCAGGAAAAAAGATCAAAGATATTCCGAACCTTCGTGGTACAAAAATGTTGAACCATTATTGTGGATGAATTCTTCATTGTAGAATTTTTTTACTCAATTTAAGACTTTGCAGTAATCAATTAATCCATATTTCATCTATTTTAAAGATTCTTTGTCTACTTAAATGATGTACACATTTTATTTTGTCATTTATTACTTTTTAAATTATACTTGCATATCACAACTGGGCCTTTTGCCAATAACATACAATTTTACTGGGAGGCTCAACTTACATTTAAACTAAAATTATAAATAGAAGGCAAAAAAATCATTTAATAAATAGAGGAATGAAGAAAATAAGAAAGGAATAAAAAATAAATATCGATAAATATCAGAATCTTTTAAAATATATATATATATAGCAAATATCAATTATGCTTAGATGAGTAGATAATTTAATAATTTCATTTTGAGTAAATATTATTCAATTTAACATTTAATCTTTACTTTGATTACTAGCATTTCTCATCATTTTCTTTCGTAACTTTTTCTTTGAAATATCTATTTTTAAATGAATTTTTAATGCCAGGCAAAACATAAATTTTCTACAGTGTTGGGTTAAGTGCCCCAGCTCATCAGTGATTCTTTATCTCAGACTGCTCTTGAATTTGACTTGTGACATTTGATCTCTTTGTTTAAACATCTGTCCCAGCTGTGGGAGTGTACACTGCTATTTAGCTAATCTCTTGGTATATCAAAGGCCTGGCTTTTCAACTTGTCTTTCTATCCCCAAGGTTAAGGTTGATTAAGCTCACTTCCAAAATAGTGATGCAGATGCCCTGAAACTCATAAAACCCATGCTTCACCCTATCCCTAGTTTTACCTGTTGATCTTATTTTTGTTCTTTTATGATCAGTTTAGTTATTGACTAGGTGACACCACAGCAGTGCACAGGTTTTCAATACTGAATAAGATTTTACAGGTAAATATGGTATAATTCCTGTGTCACATGCAAAACTAAGGGCCTGACAAATGACCCCACTCTGAATGACATGCTATGTGCTATTGCATTGGCAGAGTTCTTAAAATCCCTGGTGTTAGCAGAATATTCTTTTTCCAATTTTGTTTTTCTATATTTATATTAGTGCATTATAGTTATAGATAATGGTGGGGTTCATTGTGACATATTCAATATGCACATCACATAATTTACTCCAATTCATTCTTCAATATTTCACCTTTACCTTCTGTCCTTCCTCTTCTTGTTTCCCTTCTACTACTATTCTTCTGGTCTTGATTTCATTTACTTACATTTTAAAATTTAAATTTATTTGTATTTTTACTAAGCAGTGTCTTCTGTTACAGGGTTAGAATTTTCAGTTTCAGACCAAACCTCAAAGGAGGCAATATCCAAACCCAAATCTGTTAGTTTTTAGAGTATGTCCTGAGCATTATTTCCCCACCCTTGGATATAATACACATTCCATTAAAACATCAAATTATAATTTAATTGTAAATTAGCCTTTCCCATGGTTCAGCAAGTCCATTGCTAGAGATATTTACAAGAATGAGACAGTCTATGTGTATATAAAAAGACAATTAAAAATTTTTATATCACATTTATTCTTAAAGGTCAAAAATTAAAAATCTAGGACAATAAATGAGTGATGAAAAATGTAATAAATGACATTTATCACATATATTTGTTGAAAGAATTTTAAAAAGCATGCCGTCTGTGATCCTTTTTATTCAAATTTTTTTTAAAAAAGCTTATTTATGGTCACAGGAGAAAATATATATGGTATTTCTGAAGTCTCAAGGAATGGGCACTACAAAAATATTTGGGGAGATAGGGATTTCTAAAAGTAGGTAGTAATTATGAGTGTCTATGTACAGAAAAATTCTTTCAGCTAAATGCTGAAAATATGTTTTAAATTTTGTACAGTTCAGTGTATTAATTTTGTACCCTCTTAAAGGAGAAAGAAAATAAGTTTTAAACTAATGTGCTTTTCTAGTGGAATGCTAAATTATGTGTAAATCTGAATTCCATGACACAAAATATATTATGAGTAGTGCATTATACATCATTATTGAATAACTAATAATATGGTAGACTAAGGAAAAAAGTCTTTAATAAATAGTTCTTTTCCATCCACATTTACTTTCAAGTGAGATACTAAAATTAGGGCATATGAAAGGTTTCATAACTAAATACAATCCTTGCGGGACATAGTGGCACACCGCTGTAATGTTAGCAGCTTGGGAGGTTGAGGCAAAAGAATTGTGAGTTCAAAGCCAGCCTCAGCAAGTTGGTGAGGCCCTAAACACCTCAGCAAGACCCTGTCTCCAAATAAAATACAAAAAAAATGGTTGAGGATGTGGCTCAATAGTAAAGTGTCCTTGGGTTCAAAACCTGGTACCAAGTAAATAAATACACACATACTAGCCTTTCTCCCTATAGATCTCATCATCATTCATAGCATAGCATATTAGTGTCTGAATTTCCCCTTGTCTACCTCTTTCCACTTAGGGCTTATTAATGCTGAGAGTACTGGAATGTAAGGCAAAATAAATAGAGTTTACAAATTCCTAAATTAGAATTGTACAACATATGGAGATTCTTCATTAATGTTTCAGTTTTGTGAACTTGAGTACATCTTTTAACTTTATAGAGCATCCTTTGGTTTATTCTCAAATCTTAAAAATGTCCATGCTTATAATATCTCTTGCATAGATGTGTTTGAATTATAGGGAATTATAAATCAAATGATACATAATAGACCAAATCATAAGACATATGACTTAAAATTTAGTCACTTCTACATTATTTATTAAAAATCATCTTAATAAATTTTTAGACAAAAGTAAACTGATGGGGATAAGAGTAAGGGGGGAATGAAAGTGGATGCAAATGAACAACATGGAGTCTCTATTCTTTGTACAGTTTTAATCGGTCATAGTGAGTCAAGTACATAATCTATATAATTAAAAATTCCAAAAGAAAATGACACAGTGTGCAACAAAACTGTAGGGGGTTGTCTCTGTCAATTTGGGCTGCTGTAATAAAATGCAAAATAATAATAATAATAATAATAATAATAATAATAATTGAGAAACTTTCATAAAGCAGGATCTCATTTCTCACAGTTTGGATGCCAGAAAGTCCAAGATCGAGGCACTTGCACATTTGGTGTCTGCAGAGGGCACACTTCCTCATTCATAGAAAGCATCTTCTCCAATTTCTAGAAATGTTGAACATTTTTAATATATTTATTGATTAAATGTATATCTTCTTCTGAGAAGTGTCTTTTTATCTCCTTAGCCCATTTATTGATTGGGTTGTTGTTTTTTTTTTTGGCGTTAAGTTTTTTGAATTATTTATATATCCTGGAGATCAGTGCTCTATCTGACACACATGTGGCAAAATATTCTTCCCAAATGTAGATTCTCTCTTCATCTCATTGAATGTTTCTTTTGCTGAGAAGAAGCTTTTTTTAGTTTGAATTCATCCCACTTATTAATTCTTGATTTTATTTCTTGTGCTTTAGGAGTCTTGTTAATGAAGTGAGGTCTTAATCCGAGGTGATGAAGATTTGGCCTACTTTTTCCTCTATTAGGCGCAGATTCTCTGGTTTAATTCTTAGGTCCTTGATCCACTTCTACTCTAAGATTTCATCTTACACCCGTCAGAATGACAGTTATCAAGAATACATACAACAATATGTGTTGGCGAGGATGTAGGGGAAACGGCACACTCATACATTACCAGTGGGACTGCAAATTGGTACAACCAATCTAGAAAGCAGTATGGAGATTCCTTAGAAAACTAGGAATAGAATCACCATTTGACCCAGCTATCTCACTCTTCAGCATATACCCAAAGGACTTAAAATCAGCATACTATAGTAACACAGCCACCTCAATGTTTATAGCAGCTCAATTCACATTAGCTTAACTGTGGAGCCAACCTAAATGCCCTTCAGAAGATGAGTGGATAAAGAAACTGTGCTATATATATACACAATGGAATATTACTCAGCATTAAAAAAGAATAAAATTATGGTATATACAGGTAAAGGGAGAATATTATGCTAAGTGAAGTAAGCCAATCCCCCAAAAAACAAAGGCTAAATGTGCTCTATGATAAGTGGATGCTGATCCATAATTGTGGAGGGCATGGGAAAAATGGAGGAACTTTGATTGGGCGAAGAGAAGAAAGGGAAGAGGCAGGGGAATGGGGGCAGCAAAGATGGTAGAATGAGATGGTCATCATTAACCTAAGTACATATAGAACTGACTGCACATATGGTACGACACTACATTGTGTACAACCAGAGAAATGAAAAGTTGTGTTTCAATTGTGTACAATGAATCAAAATGCATTCTGCTGTCCTATATATCTAATTAAAATTAATTAATTAATTGATAAATCAATAAAAAGAAAGCATTTTTTCTATCCATCCTCATGGTGAAAGGGTCAAACAGGCTTCCATGGGCACAAATTTGATTCACAACGGCTCTGTCCTCAAGCTTTAGTTACCCCCCAAACACTACAACTCCTAATAATATCACCTGGCGCAGTAAGAGTTCAATATATGAATATTGAGGGACT
Organism: Urocitellus parryii; assembly: GCF_045843805.1. NCBI lineage: Eukaryota > Metazoa > Chordata > Mammalia > Rodentia > Sciuridae > Urocitellus > Urocitellus parryii. Next base: position 152,216,849 of record NC_135532.1, read on the forward strand.
CAAATATTCAAACCACAGAAGAGGAGTGGACACAGAGAAGCATGCTTCCTCTGGAACTCAGAAAGATCATCTGAGGACCACATCCCAATAAGGCAATGTTTTATGTATGGCAGATGCTCCTACAAGAGCAGTATGCACAAGGATGAATGTAGGAAGGCATGATACCTATAAGGGATTTGTAATTAGTTCAAACACAGTAATAGTTTATGATAGGCACAGAATGTACATTGTAAATGAGTTTCATGTTATGCCATTGGGAATGCAACATGTCCACACATATTTGTAAATGATGTAATACTGATGTATTTTCCCTCTTGGGTATCATATACAAATAAGTTTTTAATAGCAGTATTCAGAATTAATGCATGCAGATTCACAAGAATAATGAATTAATAACATTATCAATCATTAATCTTCTTAAAAATTGATGAGAATTATCTTTCCTGTCTCTAAAAAAAATTCTTCATTTTTATATCTAGGTCAATCCCATAGTGAATGGGATATGGTGAAGAGGAAAGGGGTGAATGCTTAAACTCAGAGAGATATTCTCTCTGGATTTAACTTGAGACCTTGCTCAGTATAATTCTCAAGTTTTTAGGGAGATTCTATTTAGCAATAAGATTGCAGTGCCAAGGATTGTACCCTGCTTACTCTGAAGTCCCCACAGAAACAACTACCTTATCACAATTACCTCAGCAACTGAGAACTTCAATCTCTCCTCTCTCTGCTGGTTTTCCTCCTATCATAGTTTCTAATCTGCTCCCATTTATGCTCTGTTGTCTATCTCCCTACTCCTGAGACACACACACACACACACACACACACACACACACACACTCACACACACAATTTTGACAGGTGGTGGTAAAATCATCATTTCCAACTTATACAAGCGATCTAATTTAGCAACACAAATTAAATTTAACTTTTTGTTTTAAAACCAAGATTTGACTTTTTAAAAAGCAGCATTGCTTTCTCTAAGTTAGAGACACATTCTTAAAGTCATGGCTTATTGAAGACTACTAGAGAATTTCAACCCTGGAAGTGAGAACCGTGCTGTTGCAATCCAACTGGGTGAACAATTCCTGATGAGCGTTTCTCTCTGATCTGAAAGCAATTATAGCAACTCATTTTCTTTCTTACAGACAGACTGAAAAGATATTACAGAACACCTTGAAAATGAGGGATTCAAAATGCTTTATTAAATGGAGACAGAGTAATACTAAAGAGGAGAAGCTTAAACATTTGACAATGATGACTTCTTTTTTTTTTTTTTTTTCCAATTGTCTATTTGAGTCTAGGCTCAAATATCTCCATGAACACATTTGTTTTGTGAGCCTTGAAACCTGTAAAAATCACAAGGGCCACTTTAAGAATACTGAGTTAAAAATATAAAATTACATGCATCCCCTTGGAAGGGCCAATGCAAGTAAGAGATTTTGGGGTTTAAATTTTGTTTTTTTCAGAGCACATTCATCCCAACACTGAATCAAGAATGCAGATAATTTATTTATAACTATGAACAAGACCATGCTAGTATATACTTAGGTCTTCTCTGATCAAAACTTTTTGAGGAAACCCGTAAACTAATAATACACTTCATTTCTTTTCAATAGAAATCTTCAGATCAAAGATTTTGAATGCAAATTTTTAAGATGAAAATGCAATACATATCCTTGCCTTATGCATATCAGTGTTTTTACCCTTAATTTCCTTTCAAGAAATACCTTCTCTAAATATTTTAAAAAACACAGAAGTATATTTCTCTTCAGAGAATATTTTAATATTTTTAGTTTTATGTGAACAAACCTCATTATCATTTTTATTGAAAACTCTCTTATATTGCTTATCTCTCCTAAAACATACCACATCCTATTTATTTGTCCAATTTCCTGACATATGAACTTTAACCTTATAGAAAAATAAGATTCCTAGAGGGATTATTTGCCTTTGCTACATGAGAGAGTCCAGTGGGGGAATAGTATTCATCTCCAGTTTATTTTTTTCCTTTTTATCTGTTTTTTGTATACTAAGAAATGTCATATTCTTTGCTTGAACATTATATAAAATCAATCCCGGCCAAGATTTATTGTGAATTGGAACAGAATTGAGTTCCTCTACTTGTCTGTGTTTCAACTCTTCATTCACTATTGTTCTGAAGAAAAGATTTAGAAAACTCCCTTCTAGCCTTTTAGTTTTTTTTTTATTGACAAGCTATATTTTGTGTTTTTTCTCAGTTATCCCAAATATTATTCAAAAGATATTTTAAAAGTATTATAGTGGTCATCATATACATATACATGTTATCAAGGAATTCTGATGAACTCATTATAATAAATACTACTAAATTCAAACTGAAATAACAATAGTGAATGTAACAAGAAAAATAAACAAAATTCTAACATATATTTTATGAAATTATGATGTAGAGGTGTCCACAAGATTAAGAATGTATAAGCTGAAGTATGAAATTTAATAAGTACAGAGAACTTTTAGTTTCTTTGTTCAGTCTCCTGGCAATATAACAGATTTTTGCAGAGTTGATCCTAATTTTCCACTAATAATAATGCAGTCATGATATGATAAAAACTTCTTCTGATTGATCTTTCATTTTGTTTTTAAAAAACTCCTGAACAATATCACAAGCTTATAAAATCATCAATATTTAATAAAGATTAAAGAACCTTTGGTAAATAGCAAATTAAATTAATCTCATCTCACTGTAATTTAATGAAATTCAGTGTGTATAATTAAGTATTATTTATTTCCTCGGATTGAATGTTAGAGAATCGATATAAGGAAGATTCTTTAAAAATGAGAATATAACATAAATAAAAATAAATAATTTTGAAGAATACTTTTCTAAAATATATATTTTTGTCATATGCTGCATATTTTAGAACATTACACTTTGATAATGGGAGTAATCACTCAAATGTATCATCCTGACAAATTTTGTGAATATCTGAGTAAAAGACTAATGTCATTTCTTGTACTAAAACATACGTTGAATGACTGTATATGTCCTACAAATCTTAAACTAAATTCTTATTTCAACAAGTATTAATTATCTATTCAAATTGTTTATTTAAAGACATTTTATATATAAATTGCTGAAATTACACTATTGCATGAAACGTTTTGGCATAAATGCATCACAGAAATATCAAACTAAATTGAAATAATTGTTATTGAAAAAGCATCTCTAATTCCCCAAAGCAGGTTTCTAAAATGTATTTCAACTTTTAATATTTACTGTCATTTAAACTCTGAAATGTTTTGCAAGATAAAAGATTCAAAATATAAAAGATTTTTTCTGAAGTTCTAAATAACTGAAATTTTAAAGAAAGTCACAAGACAAACTAAAAATTTCCAGATTATGTTGTATTCATATTTATGGCTTTATAAATACTACTTTCATATTGCCTCAGTAAAATATTGGGAAAGTAGTTTTATAATTAAAATGTTATAGAACTAAGAATAAGAATTTTGCTTCTATAGGAATTATGTTCCACTTTTTAAGAAAATTCTGTTTATCATATGAATTAAACCTACTGATATAATGGAGAAAATCCTCTATGATATTATTAGCAATGATATCCAAAAAGGCATCATACTATAATACTATTTATTATTTACATAATAAATTTTATAATGTTAAAATTTCTGTGCAAGATAAAATAAAATAATTTTTTTTACTTTTTTCTTCCTTTCTAATTTGCATGTTTCATTTATTTTTCTTGTCTGATTACTTTTGCTAAAACCTTTGGTTAAGTAGTAAAAATAAGAGTTGGCATCTTTGACTGTGCCACCTATTAAAAGAAATTTAGTTTTTTTTTTTCCCTTTGATTATGATATTAACAGTGGGCTTTACATGGATAGCCATTATTATATTTAGGAAATTTTCTTCTGTGTTTATTATGTTGAGTGTTTTTATCATAAATAAGTGCTGAACTTTGACAATGTTGGTCTGCATCTATGGATATGGTTATATGGATTTTATCTTTCACTTTGTTAATGTGCTGTATGACACTGATGGTTTTGCATGTTAAATGCAACTTGTGTTCCAGGAATAAATACCACCTGATCATGAGATTTATGTGATGCATAATTGAATTTAGTTTCCCAGAAGTGGTAAAAAATTTGTATCTATTTTAATCATATATATTGCCCTTCAGTTTATTTTCTCCTTTGGATATATTTGTGTGGTATTGACATTAGAAATATTCTGGTATTATAACATGGATTTGGAAGTATTCCCTCTACTTCTCAGTTTTGGAAGACTTTGAAAAGGATTTGTATTAGGTTTATGAATGTTTGGGATAATTCATCTTTAAAGTTATCTGATCTTGGGCTTCCCTTTGTTAGGTGGTTCCTAATTATTACTTCAATGACTTTACATGTAAGGGACATGTTCATGTTTTCTATTTCCTTTTAATTCACTTTGTGAAGCTTTCATTTTGATAGGAATTTATCAATTTCTTTCAGTGACCCATTTTTTTGATACGTAATTGTTCATAACAGTCCCTTAAGATCTTTTTTTTAATCTCTGTTTGCTGATGATAGTATTCTCTATGTAGAAAATTTGACCATTTTCTAAAACCTGTTAGAATTAATAGATAGGGTTATTAAAGATACAAAACCCTATAAAAACAACATAAAAATAATTTGTGTTTCTGTATACAAATGATCTACTATATAATGAAATAAAGAAAATATCATTTATCATGCATCAAAAAATAAAATAATGCATCAAAAAATGAAAAAATAAGTTTAACTAAGGAGGAAAAAATCTAAACACTGAAATCTAAAACACACTGAAGAAAGAAATTGATGTCAATACAAATAAATGAAAAGATAACCAATGTTCACAGATGAGAAGAATTAATAATAATAAATGTTTATACTGCCCCAAATGATATGTAGACACAATGCAATTCCTATCAAAATTCCAATTGTATTTTCTCATGTAAACACAAAATCCAAAAGTTTTTGTGGAAACACAAAATGTCCAAAGTATCCAATAAAATATTGGGAAAAAAAATCTTGAGAAACAAAAACAAAGTTGGAGATATCACACTTTATGATTTCAAATTATATTACAAAGCAATAGAAATTAGAATAGTGTGGTGATATTATAAAAATAGACACATATGTCAATAGATTAAAGAAGAGAGTCCAGATATAAGGAGAAGAATATTTGGTTAACTAATGTTTTAGCTATACCATAAAGAAAAAGAAATAAGGAAAGGATAGATTCTTCAATATTAAGTGCTGGGAAATATAGATATACATATAAATAAAGAAAACAAAAACAAGGTTAAAAGCTACAAAATTCAAGTTACATATTACATATAAGCCAAGAGATCTAAGGTACTGAATGAGGATATTCTAAATAATATTTACTGTGTACTGGAAATTTGCCAAAAGGGATTTTTAGGAATTCTTAACACATACACACACACTAAGGTAACTATATAAGGTGGGTATATTAATTCACTTTACTGTAGTATTTGTATCACTGGGTATGTATATGAAAATATTATGTCTTCTGGCTTCAAGATATACAATAAAATAGATTTATTTACTTCCTTTTTATTATTTTAGTTTATTTTTACTGTGCACTTGTGATAATTTTTCTCTTACTTTGTAAATTCATAGTTTCTCAAAACAAAAAATGTAGAAAATATTGAAGAAAGTAAACATGGATCATATTGCTGTACCAGACTAGGAGCATATAATATCAGACAACAGAAACATGATTGATTAAAGAAACAGTCCTGATGATCAGTTTGTGTATAGAACAAATTTTGACATACTTTTAGATTTTGGACTCTAATATAGATACAGTAGATGATGTGGAACCTAAAGATGAGTAAATTTCTTCAAACAGTAAAAATCCACATGAAAATGTTCCCAAGTCAGTAGTATCATAGTATGTTCTTCAGGTATTCCAAAAATAATACATAGAGCACTAGTCTCCAACATTAGTCCTTAATTGTATTTTATATTTTACCTCTACAAAAAAATTAGTTTTGAAAGTTAGTAAAAATTCAACCATCCATTTTCAAAATAAATCATAATATTATTTATTGTAATCAACATCTCAGAAGCCTGAGTGTTAGGGCTCATTTTAAAAATGTGACTATAAAACACTGTGACCAATTTAATCTAGTACTGATTGATTCTTTTCCCCAGTTACGTATTACCAAAGCACAAAGAGAAATTTGATTTAAGACATAAATGCCTTTTTTTTTTCAGCAGATGCAAAACAACAGAGACAAATTCAGAAGGCAACACTTCTTCCCAACTTGCATACTAGTGCAGGGAAGCTGCGCTAATACTACTTGTATTCTATCATCCAGTTCGGTGATTGCAATAAAGCTAAGAGTCTCACTCATGATTACAGAATGTGTGGGGACACTTTATTACCCACTGACTGTGCTAGAAATAGCACAGCATGTGAAGCAAGAATTCTGGCATCCTGTGCCATGGTCCTGAAAACAATCTGCTAGTTCATATAAAAATACATGCTTCTGGGCTGCAGTGGGGTGTATCTTTTTGCCTTTCCTTCTATGCCTATCATTTCATGAGTTTTGATCAAAATTAAGTGTACAGAAAACTAAGGAAGTTTTCCTGTCTTTTTTGTTTGTTTTTAATCCTACAGAATATGATAAATTAATAATCTGATTTTATTTTGGTTTTTTACTGAAAAAAAATATATGCATAAATAAATGTACACAAAAATATCCAGATATACAGAGTAAAATATAAACATAACATTGTCCCTGTTAGATAATGAGTTTTCCAGACCTCTTCTGAAGAATCCTTAAAATCACTATCATCATTATAAATGTGATAGGAACACAGAAGCCACAAGTAGAGGTTATGTAGGCATTTGAATATTGAGCTCTTAGACAATAGCATTGACCAGATTCTCCTATTCCTGGATGAAATGGGTATCATTCATTCATGCTGCGCAAGGGTGGGGGGGAAGGCAATTCAAGAGAAATTACTAATACTAAAATAGTATTTTTCCTCTCTTTGTCTTTCTAATGTTATGCTTGTTGTGTTTTCCATTATATGCTCAAATCTAACTTAACCTCTTCTATCAAATAGAAACAGCTTAATTCATCCTACCAGTGAGGTGGTATGGCAGTTCTCCTAAGACTGCCTTTATTTTAATACAGAACACCACTTAGGAGAATGCCATTGAAAATAATCTCAGGACTTCAAAATTCATCAACACAGATTTGAATGGTGAAACTTCAGGCTTATATCAAGTCTCCATGTACAGACTCCTAAGGATATTGTCTCAACTAAAGAATATCTTAGAACCAACCCAGCCCAATATGGTGACATTAGTTTTCTGAAAAATTAGCCAGCAAAATGTGGATCTCATTTACTGGGCTCTATCACATGTTGTGATATTTGATTACTGAGAATAGCTACATAATGGTGAAGACTAATGAGAAGTCACTGGTAATTATTAAATTCATTTTTATGCCTTAGGAAATCCTGCAACCTGTAAGCCATGGTTTCTCTCTAGTTTTCTTGATCATTTTTCTCATCTGGTATTTTACTTGTTATGTAGTTGATCAAGCACTAGTGCCACTGAATGTTAGGTGGAACTCGAGCCCCCTTTCTTTTTAGCATGAGCCATGTCTTACAAAATCGTAAAAAATACAAGATTTGCCTGAAGGACCCACAGTTTCTTTACACATTGAGCTTCGCCTTCATCCTATATACACATAACATATGCTGCCCCCAAAGAACTATTGGATAATAAAAGCCTTAAATAATTAAACTGAGGAATTAAGATCTGAAAGTAAAAATGATACCTTTGAGCTGATTAATAACAATCAAAAGAAAAATATACTACCTATGTCACATTTTTTTTCTGACAGTTCATGTATATGCAAGACACACCTTTTGATATCACTTATATTGATGTTTCCCAGCCTCATTTTACATTAGCATTACATGTAGAGCCTTAGAGATAACAAGACTTCTCCAGAGAATTGATTTGATGCATCTAGAATAGAGACTGTTCTAGTGTTCTTGAATAGAGTCGGTTTTGGAAGCACCTCATTAAATCACAAATTTGTACAGCAGTTTATTCTGCATAAATTTGAGATTGGTGTGAATGATCAAATCCTTAACGTATAATGGAATATTAGTACATGTTTTCAAAAATTTAAGAAATTCTAGAAGTTTAATTAATAATGAACAAAATGAGATAATGCAAATATTAGCCATGATACCTGGTCAGTGATATCACCTTCTACCAAAGATGAACAATTTTCTCTTTTAAAAAGACTTTGGCTGGGGATGTGTCTCAAGTGGTTATGCACTCACCTGGCATGCGTGGGGCATGGGTTGGATCCTCAGCACCACATACAAACAAAGATGTAACTAAAAAATTAAATATTAAAATTCTCTCTCTCTCTCTCTCTCTCTCTCTCTCTCTCTCTCTCTCTCTCTTAAAAAAGTCATTACTTCCATTAAAGCAGAAATAAAGATGACTATAAACAGTTTCATATATATTTTTAAAAATTATTTTCTAATATGAAAAATAAGAATCTCAGACATAATTTTAGTGATAAAACACCCTGAAAAAAAGCCTTTGGATTACAAAGTGTTTAACATATATTTTGATTGTATTTGCATACATTTTCAAATTGTTCAGCTTCTTTGTAAAGTGTTCATTTAATTTTCAGAAAATACTTGGGGTGCAAATATGATTTTTAAAAATTAACAAGTAGTTAAAATCTACCCCTCCTCCACTCTCCACTTTATCTAGAGTTCCTATGAAAATTTCCATTAATTAGGTGACAGAAAATTTAGCTAAATATGTTTATTCTGATCAATGTGCCTGAAGAAAGAAAAAGTCACACTCCAAGTAACAGATGGCATCCTGGGTTGCAGGCACCTACAGTAGTTTAGGAAGTGTTTTATTTAACATTCAGTGTACCTGCTCTTATAAGATCCATGCAATTTTTCTGTTTGTTTTAATTTTGCTTCACAGTTGAATATCATTGTATTATTCTTTAAGGGTTTAGTTTGTTCTCCGTGCTCATCTGTATCATGCTCAACTATTTCCTGTAACTAGAGAAATCTCAAAACAGGTGTTTAAAAACACTGCTATTTTCCATTTGGCTCACAAAGGAGAACAATACAAACAGCCATTTCCCTCAGCTTTGGCTCTGCACCAGTAAGAAATGCCATAACAGAAGCAATCACTCAGACAGAAAGTAACATGCATTCCCTCTTCTGGGAAATCTCTATGGCACTTGAAAGATGATTGGTTTGTGGGACTGCATTAGAGAAAGAGAATAATCAGAACCCAGCTGTGATGACAACAAGAAATAAGGAACAGGGAGCTGGGGGAGGGATACACATGTATGAGTGTGTGTATATGTAATATCAAAATATACATGTTCACATAACCCCATTTTCTAGGGTCATCATGTCTTTAATTCTTTTACATCTGCCAACAAACAGGGACCCAGACTTTAAGTCATATTTACCTCAGCTCCCAGTCTCTATATGATTTTCAAACACTTTGTTCTGCCTTCTTATCTCATCTTTACTAGTTCATAAAACTCTTTGTTTTGCTTTCTAATATACAAGGCCTGTCATAATAAAATGTTTTTTTGATCATCCCCATAACTTTTCTCTTATTTGCTTTCTTCTGAAGGCATTCGTGTTCCCTCAAACTCTTTTAACTGCTAAGTTTTGTTTTTCTTTTCTTCCCACAAATATCATAAAACTGATCATAGCATGAAGATCGGCGATAGCCTGGAACTCCTTTTTGATGTTTAAATTTTATCAATTTGTTAAAGCAATTCTTATCAAGTGCACAATGTCTTTATGTTTTTGATCCAATTATTAATCTTCATCTTTAGGATGAATAGTTATCTTTATTGACCTAATGATAGCATTTGATCCAGTTCATGATTCTCTTTCTTTGATACACTTTCCTCACACTAAATCTAAGTAAATCACTTTCTTGGTTTTCCTATTCCATCACTAGTTAACATTTATCAGTTTCTTTTCGATGTCTCTTCTTCTGATACTGTTGGCATTACATGGGGCCTGAGAACTGCCCTTACTTCTATTTGAAAATCATGTTAAGCATAGGGATAATAATGTTGAGAAGGAGATATTTTATAGACGAAAGAGAGGTTTGGTTATTGTTTTTGTCATCTTTCTTTTTTTGCTCCTGAGACAAAATGACCCAACCAGGACAATTGTAGAGGAGGAAAGTTTATTTTGGGGCTTACAATTTTAGAGGTTTCAATCCATAGACAGCAAGCTCCGTTTCTTAGGGCTCAAACTGAAGCAGAACATTATGGCAGAAGAGTGTGTCAGAGGGAAGCAGCTCACCTGATGGTCAGAAGACAGATAGAGAGACTCCACTTGCCAGATAGAAATATACACCCCAACACCACATCCCCAGTGCCCTACTTCTTCCAGCCATACCCACCTGCCTTCAGTCACCACTCAGTTAATCCCATCAGACCATTAATTTATTGACTGGATTAAAGATCTCATTGCCCAATCATTTCTTCTGTGAACCTTCATGTATTTTCTCACATGTGAGCTTTTGGGAACATCTTGAATCTGAAACATAAGTTATTCTTTTCAGATAAATTTTGTGTGAACACTACTTACTGCATGGAAACATTACATCAAAATGAAACATGAAATGTATGTTTTATAACAACATTGTAGTAATAGAGGATAATATAATATGACACAAGATTCATCAGATGCTTATACTTGGGGTAAGTTTAGCATTCAGTCCATTAGTCCTTTCACTTTTATATTTCTGTTGTAAAAGATAAAAGATAAAACAACTTTTAAGCAAATTCTATTTATAAACACAGACATGAAACTATTGCCTAGATAGAAGACCTAATATTTAGGTTCATTTTTCTTTATTATATGGACAGATAGAAAAGAATAATCAGTCTAGTCTTATGTTTCAATGAATAGGCTAATTAAAATTGACATGTTTAAAAGTCATTACTATAAGAATAAAGCCAAGACTTTCTTTTCATTGCCAGGTAAAAAGTTCTACCTGATACTCCTTATGTCTTATTATACATTTCCTACTTACCACTCTGTAAAACATTTTTTTAATTAAGTAATCATTATTGAGTAAATTTTAATGTCAAAATAAGCTTTTAAAATGTATCAAAGCATTAGATAGAGAACCAATATTACTTTAAGATACATGTTAAAATAATTACATAATATGATAAAAAAGATTTTATTCGATTCATTAATTCCTAAGAAAATTGTTGGTAAACGATTTATCCGATTAATTCATATTGATTGTGAAACTGAGATGATAAATGAGATAATCTTTAAAAAGTATGAATACTAAATGAAGTAAAAGATCATTCAATAAGTCAGGATTTATGAGGGTGATCTTTTCTTGGAAATTCAACAGCTTTTTGCTCTCTGATAATTTACTTGATTCCAAATAGGAATTCAAGTTTTTGAGGGTTAATGCTTGAAGGTGAGTACAACTAACCAAATGAAAGCTTAGAAAATATAGTTCTATCAACAACTAACTAAGCATCTGTTTTTAAAGTTCTCAGCTAAGCACACTACAATATTTTGACCAAGTACTTTGTAAAGGAACTCCTAATCTGTAAACCTTCTTAAACTGTTACCATGAAGTCTCAAAAGCCCATAAATCATAAACTACACACACTCAGACTTTGTCATGATAATCAATGAAAAACCTGTTTTTCAAGAGAAAAACCTGTAGAAACTTAAAACAATGTGTGTTTGAATCATATTTTCTTAATTTCTGCTGTTCTGTTTTCCTTGGTAATTGATTTGCTATCTCAGCACAACTTAATTTATCCTGTGATAACTGTTTTTTTTTTTTTTTCAGGAGTGATTCTACTATGAGCTATTTGTTCCATGATATAATTTAGAAAAGCATTGGAGGTGACATGTGGTTGCTGTGGCCATTGTGGTTAAGTGGTATTAAAAAGTAGCGTGAACCCAATGTAACCACCAACCCCCATTGTGGAATATGGGAGGATATTTCATCTTTGGATTTTGTGCCACCTGTCAGCACTGACTTATTTTATTCATTTTATCTTGTGCTACCCATTAAAGCATCATTAAAGTAAATTTCATGAAAAAGCACACTCATCACTGCTTCTGATTGCAAAGTCGGAAGACTGTATATCAACGTAGATTTTAAATATTTGTATCATAATTGGACACAAGCTGTTCTGAACATCTGCTTATTATCAAGAATAAGAATGATGCATTTCTTGCTCTAGTTTTGTTTAATGGACAAATTTGGAAATTATATCCACAATATGTTGAGACTTTGAGCCAGGCCCTTCGTTTTTGCATGAAGGAGATATATGAGCTTGACAAATAAAAATGAAATGAAACAACGACATCAAAAACAAACAAAAAAAAAAAAAACCACACAACTTTCTCAAGCACGTGGTAGGCAGTTTTATTCTACAAAGATATTGTTTATGAAGAAATTTTGATTTCAAATCTGATAGTATAAGTTAGTGCAAATATTTTTATTAAAACTATGTTAACATCAATACCCAGGTGCATAATCATTCCCTATTCCTATCTTAATAAGTATAAATTATTATACTATAAGTATAGATTCACTCATTTATTCATTCAATCATTCCAAAAATTTATGCCAAGCTTTTCTTGTGTGTGACAAATATGTCAAGCATGTGAATGATAGTGTTGAGCAAGGAGATATTTTACAGGGGAAAGAGAAATAAATCAAACAATCACTGAATGATATATGAACACAAACTGTTACAAGTGTTAGGAATGAAATGGCCTTGGTTCTATAAGAAAAGATAACAAAGATAACTCTGGGAGCTCAGCAAAGTCATTCCTGCAAGATTAAAACATAAACCAAGGTGAGAAGGACATGGTGTTAAGATGAGGGTGGAGAAATAAACAATGACCATAAACAATGGCCATAATGATGGTCATGTTAAAGGCTTAGATCTTTATCTTCCAAGAAGTAGAGGTTTAAGGGTTTTAAATGTAGATATAACTATCATATATTTAAATTCTGAAAATATTTCCTGGTGTAGAGAAAGAAACCAGAAGTACAGCTTGGGGAATAAGTGGAGGTGATATAAGCAGAGCAGATATTGGTGTAGATCTTCTGTGATTCAAGGATAACTTGACTCAAAGAATATCAGTGTGGTCTGGGAAAATGAAGCCCCATGTTCGATTTTTAAACATATCTACTTGATCTTTTTACTGCCATTATTTTTGCCTAATCTTCCCACTCAAACCATTCACAATAGCTCCTAAGCTTTGAGATTCACTATGCAATAATAGGGGGAAAAAAAGAGAAAATGTGAAGGAAAATAGCCTCAGTTTTAATTTTTGGAGACAATAGATGTCCTTCCCAGCCCACTGTATAAATTCATGCTTTGTTCCTTCCACATGAATGATTATTAGATAGTCTAGTGCCATCATGATTTTCTCCTTGAAACATTTTAAATGGATTAGGACATTCCTATAATCCTTATTGTAATGCTGGCTCTGTTTTTCAAGAATATACCTTGGATCATTAAAATATATATGTTCTATTTTTTTAATTCAAGTTAAATTAATTTTAACTGATTAAAAAAATTAAAATTATGTTTATGAGGTACCATGTAATGTTTTGATACATGTATATATTGCTTCATATTTAATTCACAGTAAACATATCTAATTCCTCAAATGTTTATCATATTTTTATGGTGAAACCCTCAAACTTCTTTCTTCTAAGCTTTTCGAAATATATAGTATGCTATAGCTCGACTCAAAGAGAAAAATATACTCCTTAAAAATCTATCCAAGACTTATCTAATGTACTTATATTTTCTACTATATTAATATTTTGACAGGATTTTGGACAAAAGAATATTTACAATTTGTGCACTGTAGAGTTCAGAGAAACTTTGAGTCCTAGAGGGCAGCTGTGCCGTGGGATACATTATGTTTGGTAAATTTTATAGATAAAATAAAATATTAAAAAAAACAAGAATCTGAAGTGAGACAATATGATCAGAGTGAGTAGATCTTTGTCTATGTCTTTATATGTGCAATGAAGAAATGCCAAAGGTCTCTATTAAATATTCATGAATAAAGAAAACAATAAATAAAAGGCAGAATAAAGATGAGGGTGACTTACTAGTCCTGTCTTACACATTTTATACCAACCCCAGGGTTGAACTGGACAGTTGTTAACTTTTTCTTATATCTGCTATCAAGTACCACAGAATCAAAAACCTAATGCTCTCGGCACCTTTGGGCTATTAAGATGCTAGAGCATCTACACAATCAATAGACTATGGGCTATATCCAACTTTTTCATTCCTTGTCAAGAAGAGGATTAGCATTAACTTTTAACTACAGAGGTTCTAGATTTGGTAAAAAAAAAAAAAAAAAAAAAAAAAAAAAAAAAAAAAAAAGTCCCTGTCTTTCAGTCAGCCACTTAATACATCAAAGAACTTGTAATATATAAAATTCTGTTTACTTATACCAAACTATGCTTGAGTAAATGGGTTTCGATTTGTGTTATCTGAGATGAGCCCATTTTAATGTTAAGCCCTTCAGGCATCCCATTGTTCTCTAGTGGACCAAGGCTGAGTCTGAAGAACTAGGTCTGGAAATTCCTGAAATGTATTGTTATGTTTTAGATATTAGGTATTCTGCAAAGTTTTATGTGTGACACAATGCAAGAAAGTTTAGATCTGAAATGATTGAGTATGAGAGCTTTAACCTAATCAGTGCATTAATCCTCTGATTGGGATTAACTGAGTAGGAACTATAGGCAGGTAGGGTATGAGTAGAGGAAGTGGGTCATTGGGGTATATATTAGTCCTTGTTAAGCAGAACTCTCTCTGCCTCCTCAATCTCATGGCCTGAGCTGCTTTCCTTCACCAAGATGTTCTGCCTCATCTAGGGCCCTGAGAAATGGAGCTCTCTCCCTCTGTGGA
The DNA here is from genome assembly GCF_045843805.1 of Urocitellus parryii. Lineage (NCBI taxonomy): Eukaryota > Metazoa > Chordata > Mammalia > Rodentia > Sciuridae > Urocitellus > Urocitellus parryii. The sequence continues at coordinate 152,231,869 of NC_135532.1, forward strand.
CTGAGACCTGAAACTGTAAGCTCCCAAAGAAACTTTTCCTCCTCTAAAATTGTTCTTGTCGGGCCTTTTACAGTAGTGAAAAAAATGACAAAAACATCTGTGGTTACTGAGTTTCTACAGAACACGGTGACAATGTTGAGAATCAATAAACATAGAGGAAATAATATTCAATCATAAGTTTTCCTTGAGATTATTTACCAGGAAAAAAATAGAGAAAATATTTCTTGACCATCTGTGATCACATATGCCTTTCTAGTCATGAATGCCTACATCCTCTGTATTAGTTCCTCTAAGACTTCCTCAGATGGGGTTGCGTAAACATACATTTACACTCTTATAGTTCTGAAGTCCGAAGTGCAAGAGCATGCACTGGCAGGGTTGGCACGTAGTGAGGCCTCTTTCCATGGCCCCACAATTATGACTTCACTTAACCTTAATTACCTTCTTAAAGACTCTTTCTCAAATGTAGTCAAATGGAGGTTAAGAATATAATGCATGAATTGGAAGAGAGAGGCGTACAGTTCATTTCATAACGTCTCTAACATTATATCAGCTTTTAGATCTCAGCAGTACTCATTGTTGAACATAATCCACAGAATCATAAAAAGGAATATTATCCCAAAGTTTGAGAATGTTTTGCTACCTATCAATACCATGCTGTAAGTTTTACTCTGTTCGCAGTTTCAACCTTTCAAACCATTCAAGTATGAATTGATGTGCTTTATACATAGAGTATTTTGCAGTTGCACACCCATTCATTCAATAATGATAAAACCAGATAATAGACTTGAACTATATAAGCATACATTTAAAACCCCTCATTGTTCATAGCTTTTGCCAAAATTCAGGGTTGAAGTTTATTGTTTGTTTGTTTGAATCTTTTAAAGCAACAAAAAGGTTTAACTTACTAAGGTCCACTCCACCATAGAGATGATTTGTATGTACTATTTGTCACAAGGGAGAACTCAGCCACAACCATTTAACAGTCTTATTTCACAGTTGTATCTTCTGAGGACTAATTTTCCAATAATAGGGATAAGTATATTGAGTATACCTAGGATCTAGGCTAAATAATCTTTTTTAAAATTCTGTTCAAGGAAGGAACAGAGACAAAAGTACTAACATCTTTTACCCGAATTTTAATATCCTACTTACTTTACAGAAATGAAAAGAAGGAACTGTCCACATATTCCAAAAGAGAATAGTCACATTTGAATAGGAAACACACGGTATCTCCTTGTTACACAGGAAGCTCAGTTTGTGTGCTTCAGGCAGAATTGTCGTACAGCCCCATTGGTGACAAGGGCAAGCACATTACTTTGATCAAACTGTGCCTTGTGCATACCTGACACCTACCCAGGCTGGTCTTGGATTCCCTGGACTCCTACAAAGGAAGAGGAGAGATCAAAGATTATAATCCTTGCTTCAGGTAAACTGTACGGAGCAGAATTTATTCTAGGTCCTAATTTTTATTGCCTTTGAAGATAAACACTCAAAGTAATATTATTTGTCACTGTCACACCCTAAAATATACCTTGACAAATAATGTTACAATTATAGAAATTTTGATTTCTTCAATTTAAGGAACAATTTTCAAAAATGTTTTAAGAAAAACTTAAAGCTCAAAGTTTCCATAATTATTTTTATTAAGTATTTATACTTATTGTAGCTAGTAAGCTTTTTGTGTTTCTAAAAAGATATTAATAATTTTAAGCATATAATATATGCTTATGAGTTTATTATACATAAAAATAATATCCTTAGAGTTCTAAGATTTCAGCGAATTAAAACATATTTTTTAAACCAGCCATAATGAGAAAGAATTATTTACTTCAAAGGTTTTAAAGCATTAATGGGACCTTAGTGATCACAATAAAATATTCTTCCACTCAAATTTGGGGAAATTTCAGCCAAAGCATAGTGGTTAGAATCTGAGTTCATACAGTCAGTTGACATGAAATCAGATCTAGAGCTTGGTTCATCAAATTACATGTTGGGAGTTATTTCCAAGGTTCAAAAGATTTGTTTTTTTGGAAGGAAATATGCAATGGAATCTGGTTTTAATACAGAAAATAGCTTATTTTTTTTTACAATTTTTCTTTACAAGTTGTGAAATTAAAAGTACAATGAACAATTAAAATTTGTTTACATATATTTACAAAAAAACTTTCAGGAAAGCAACTATTTTTTCTTAAAGGCAAAGAAACTAAAAGAAATACAATAGGCAGAAAATGACAGGAATACATTTGAATTTAGAAAATCACTCTGCAGACAACATAGAGCATGAGTTAGAAGGAAAAATCCACTGAATGCAAGCATAGGACTTAAGACACCTCTTATAAAAGAATGATTTTTTTTTGCTTTTTTTTCCTCAAAATAAATATATTTAACATTTACTGAGCATTTTTTTTCCTGGAATTGTTTCAAGTGCTTTACCCACATCCTACAGTTTCTTCTCACATACTTATCGAACATATTTGCAACATTATGTGTTTACAGATAAATAGCGTACATCCTGGAAAATAGAGAGATTAGTTAAATTGCCAATAATAAAGTACAGAAAACTGTGACTTCTGAATTTGAACCCAGGACATTAGATTCCTAAAATCATTGCCATAATTGCTGCTGTGTACTGCATATGAGAAAAGTTTCCTGGTCTTTGTCCTTCAGAGACCCTTATTGGGGCAGTGGATTGGATACAGTATTTTATGTGCTGACATAAAAAAGCACTTAAAATTAATAAATATTAACAAGGAAATTATTATTTTATCCTGATGAACAATATAGTATACATATCTCAATATATTTACAGCATATTTTGCTGTCTATAGACAGCTATTAGATACAAAGAACCCCTAAGCACATATCAAAATAATATTTAAAATTTTATGTCAGAAGCATTCTTGTCATATGTCACTCATTTCTTAGTAACACCACATTTTTTAAGGAAAGATAAAAGAACACAAATGAGAAAAAAAAAACTGTCCATATTGTCACAAAACCCTGACAATACATGTACCAAATATTAAAGCATATTTTATGGTTTCTATGCAAATTAGGAAATAATTAATCATTATAATCAGATAATTATTCTAAAACTTATACTTCACTTTGAAATCATAAAACATCTATGGAAATGAAATCTAGAAGAAGTGAATTCCAATGACCTATTCCAAGGAAGCATAATTTGTTTCACACTTAAGGTTACATGCTATTTTTAGTGACCAGGTGGACAAAGAAGCGAGCCTAATGAAAAATAGGTACTCTTTACTTAGATTAGGAAACAGCAATGTTTTGACAAATGAGTTGGTTGTCTTGCTTGATTTGAATCCATAGTAACATACAAGGCAAATACAAACATTTTTGTAAAGTAATTCTGTTACACGGAAATTTTGCTCGGAAATCAGAAACTAGAGACAAGGCTGGGCACTAGAAATCAAACATGGTATCAGTCATTCTCTGACAACAGCATCTCAGTAATGAAATGTCAACATCCAGCTCTCAAGGTCTCATATTGACATTGTGATATCCCAGTGCAGCTACTGTATGTTCATGTCCAAACTCATAATCTCACAGTTTTGTGGTCACAAAGTCAAAACTCTTACAATTTCAGTCTTGAGATATGGTAGATTCCAAATTCAATACCTTTGTGTTATTGCAAAATTGAAACCCATCTGTTATGTTTTACATCTGAGGTTTCACCCAAAATCTCATGTGTGAGAAAATGCAAGAAAATTCAGAGGTGAAATGACAGGAGTTGAGAGTCTTAACCAGTAAGTGCATTAATTTACTTAAATGGATTAACTGGGTGGTAACTGTAGGCAGGTATAGTGTGCCTGGAGAAGGTAGGTCACTGAGAGTTTGCTTTTGGGGTATATATTTTGTACCTGGTGAGTAGAGCTCTCTCCCTGCTTCCTAGTGGCCATGTCCTGAACTGATTTCCTGCACCACACTCTTTCACCATGACTCTTTCTTCCTCAACTAGGACCCAGAACAATGGCTGACTGATGACTGATACCTCTGGAACTCTGAGCACTAAATAGACTTTTCCTAAAAATATGGATGTGTAACCGATGTGATTCTGCAGTCTGTATTTGGGGTAAAAATGGGAGTTCATAACCTACTTGAATCTAATGTATGAAATATGATATGTCAAGAGCTTTGTAATGTTTTGAACAACCAATAAAAAAAATTGTTCTTGTCAAGTCTTTTGGTCACAGCAGCAAAAAAAGGCAAGGGAAACACCATCTTATCTGTATTTTGACTATGTCAAGGGTAATCAGCCTCACAGTTTTTGGTTAAACCACTGTCCCAAAAGAAAATTACTAAACACATTTAAGTATTGGAAAACAAGGTGATGTGGCTCAAGTTATATTGCAAACTTAGTGTCATTTAATTTCTTTTAATTAATGTATGTTAATTATATAGAAAAATGGGTTTCATTGTGGCATATTTATACACATGTAACATAATTTCCATCCCAATTATCCCTTTCTCTCCCTACATCCCTTTTTTCTTTTCTAATATTCCCTCTTCTATCATATATATATATATATATATATATATATATATATATATGTATTTATTCTATATTTTACATATATATATATATATATATATAATTATTCTGGATTTCACATATGGGAGTAAGCATGCAATATTTGTCTTTCTGAGACTGACTTGTTTTGCTTAATAATGCAATCTAGTTTCATCTATTTTCCTGCAAATGACATGATTTTTTTCTTTTTATGGTGATAAGCCTGTGGGGGCACACAGAGTTGGTTATTGGGCTCAAGCTGAAGAACTTGTTCAGAAGTTTTAGAATTTTAACTTTACTTTCGCAGTTTTACAATCAAGTATACCATTAGTAGTCTTTTCATCTATTTCAAGTCTAATGAAAACATGCTCAATTAGGTAATAGCAAAGATCACTGGACATAAAAGTATTATGTTTAATGCTTTCTCTCTGCTCCCATTAATTGAGACTCAGAGAGAGCACCTAGTGGTTTGTACTAATCCTTGTCCTCTGTTATTCTGGAATTACATTGCTTCCATTATAATCACAGATCCACTTTCAATAGTATCATTCATAACTTTTGTTTCCACATTGCTGAGAACACCATAGCAATAAGGCCTTAGTTGAAGGGAGTGTTTTTTGAATTTTCCTGGAAATATACTTAGAATAGGTGAGCCCATGACAAATCCTTTCGATAATGCTGTTAGCCTACTTTTAGATGCTTACAAGGAAAATTATCATTAATTGCTACAACAAAAGAGGGAAAACTAAAGACCAAACTAGACGAAATATAACAATGAAATACTGCATCAGTGGAAATCTCAAAACAGGATAGCAATAAATTTATCAGGCAGAGAATTAGGGACTTTGGCTAGTTAGTGAGAGTTGATGTGTTTTAGGGAGATCAGAATAAGGTGCCTGGGCAGAGCCCTAAGACAATTCACTAAGTTCAAGGACTAGGCCACCTTCTGTCCTGGGGGATCAACAGAGGAAAGGTCAAGAGCATCTGCACACCTGCTTGAGGCTTTTTCTCATGCCTGAGGTATGGACTGTGTGTCTTTGTAGCAGCTACAGGACATGGGGACTGCAGAGCTCAAGCTAGTGTGGTGAGGTGGGGGGCCATGGCGAAACTAGTTATTTTAGAAAAGTTTCTTTCACTCTTTGACCAAGTATCATTATACCAAAACTATAATCAAGGAAGGCATTATGCTTCCAGAAAAAATCACAAGGTAAAGTAT